>NC_055968.1:1783333-2424166 GCF_018492685.1 Alosa sapidissima | reverse complement strand
GATGAATTGAAGAGTGACTAGCTCTTCAGTGTCAGAGCAGGTGGAAAGGAGATATGAAGTACTGGGTGAGTGATTGAGCATAGAAGATAGATAGATAGATAGATAGATAGATAGATACTTTATTGATCCCCAAGGGGAAATTCAAATGTGTGGCAGTTGTTGGACTTATGATGATCCTTATTTGATGATGATCCTGCATTGTATATGTTTAATTAATTTACATTACTTTGTAGAAATCTGCTTTCACTTTGAGATGAAAGAGGGAATTTTTTTAAATTATTGTTTAAAATAAATTGATTCCATTTATAAAAGCAGTAAAGTGGAAATATCCAAGGGGGGGTGAACACTTTTTATAGGCACTATATATATATATATATATATATATATATATATATATATATATATATATATATATATATATATATATATATGGTTATATAATATTATGACATTATGTTGCGGTTACTGCATTATACATTGTAACTCTTCCTTAGGCTAAGCTAGGCCTAGTTAGTCCTATTAATGAAAACTATTTGATTTGAACAGTAGCCCTATACATTCAAGGACAAAGACTACAAATGTAGGCCTAAAGAAACCCGTGGCTTAAAACATAGCCTGATAAAGACAATATATTTCGCCTAAAAACCAATGCTAAATCTCCACAATAAACACACAACGCGTGTTCAGATGGCTTTCCAATCATAAAAGTAGGCCTAGGCCTACTTTTTATTGACCATAATTCCCTAAGGCATTGTAGCCTATGCCTAGTCTATGTTGTAGGCTAATTCGTATCCCTCTAACCAATAGCCTATCTTGCATTTTTTATATATATATATATATATAATATGGTTATATAATATTATGACATTATGTTGCATGACATGTGCGTAGGCTACTCGCGCTCCCGGACGCCAGAAGTCCAACAGCCTGCTCATTTGCAAGAAGTGGTCGAGAAGTACTGATGAAATAATAGGCTTAAATAAATATAAGCGGCTGATCTTGAATCAGCGCATGTTTTGTAGACTATAGGCTATATGTTTGCAATAGCTATCGCCATTTTTATTAGCCTACATATGTTAAGTGAGCTAAGTTATTATAAGCTATTCTACTGTATATGGAACTTCGTCTCTTTCACTTTCTGGTCCAATGTGTGAGCTGTGTAGGCCTAGTGTCCATCCTTTCAAAACAGAATGGGAAAAATAAACTTAGGCATATCTGCCAGTAGGCTACTGCCGATCTCATTTCATAACTTTGCCAATCACTACCCATAGTTTTATCATATTTTGGTGAGCCTAAAATATAATGATTAAGTTTCAGGAAACGCTGAAAAAATGCAAGATAGGCTATTGGTTAGAGGGATACGAATTAGCCTATAACATAGACTAGGCATAGGCTACAATGCCTTTGGGAATTATGGTCAATAAAAAGTAGGGCTAGGCTAGGACTACTTTTATGATTGGAAAGCCATCTGAACACTCGTTGTGTGTTTATTGTGGAGATCTAGCATTGGTTTTTAGGCGAAATATATTGTCTTTATCAGGCTATGTTTTAAGCCACGGGTTTCTTTAGGCCTACATTTGTAGTCTTTGTCCTTGAATGAATAGGGCTACTGTTCAAATCAAATAGTTTCCATTAATAGGACTAACTAGGCCTAGCTTTATTATAGCTTAGCCTTAGGAAGAGTTAAAATGTATAATGCAGTAACCGCTGTAAGGAATCATATCCAAATTATTCACCTCTTATAGGCCTAGCCTATGTTTGTGTCAAGCGACCGAGAATTTAATTTAGGCCTGTGTGGTCTAAAATGACGGACCTTCTGAGCACATCCCTTGGGAGGCCAGTGTTTCAAAGCCAGGCCATTGTTCATAACGACTGGACATTTTCCCCGCAGCAATTCAACCACCTGCTCTTACAATGATTCCAGTGCTTTGTCAAACGCAGCGTAAATTCACTCCGACTAAGGTTATCAATGTCCTTTTTTTTTTAGACTAGTTCAATATAAAAAATCTTCATATAATCAGAGCCTGGGTATTGTACATTTGACTCCGGTCTGTGGTGTGGTTGTACGGACAAATTGCACTGACTTGATTAAATTATAACTTAATTTTAGTAGATATAATAGACTAATGATAATAATAGCCTAATAATAATAATAATAATAATAATAATAATAATAATAATAATAATATAGCAGCCTAAAAATAATGCTATACCAATACCTTACTTAACAATACCTACCATCAATATGATTCTATTATTAGGCCAGTTGTTTTTTAGAATAGGCCATTTCACTTAATTTCTAATCCTATTTTTTTTTCTGTCCTGTGCTTTCTGGCCTGTGCTCGGATAAAGAGGCGTTTTATCTGTTTATTTCAACAATAGCTGACAGAATTTTGTGCCCCTTTCCCTCCCCCCTTCTCGTAGCTTAATTACGTAAATGGACAGGATCTGTCAGGAGACTATAACTATTCCCTAATAGAATTTGCCCCAAGTGCAATTTAATTTTCTTATTGCTTTCTCTGTAGGTCCCCATCCCCGTCCCGCGCACCATCTAAAAAATGGTGCAAGTCGTCTGACACGGACAGATCAGCTGGTAGCCGTTCTCTGCTCAGCTATAAGGAAAAAAATATTCCTAGCGTAGGCCTAACCAAATGTAGATCTAGGTAGGCTAATTAATAGGACCTGGCAATGACCGTGTTAAAATGGCAGCAGCCGTCTAACGATCATAGGCCTGCTGTGAGAGACGCAGGGTAGCTCCCTGTCGTTCATAATGCTGAAACGTTATATTTCAAGACCTGGCGTCGAATTTGATGCTAATTTGGCTTATTCTTACCCTGAGCAGCCTGCAGTTGATTTAGGAAATGGTGCACTGTCAAATCAGGTTAAAAACTGGTACTGACACGGAAATGCGTTTTTGGTCTATAGCTGCAAATGTAGCCAGACGCTCAGTCTGTCACATGAGTGTGTTTGAAGTTGAAAGGTTAACAAGGATAGGCTAGCCTGCAGAATGTGAAGTAGGCTAGGCGAATTTAATTAATAGGCTTACTTACTATCATGATTAATGTGTCAGTGAATCTCAGGTCCGCGGAGCGAAGCTCAACTGTGACTAGGCTATATGGGGGGGGGGGGAAACAAGACCAAGTGAGTGAATTGCGAGGTCTCACATCGCAATTCATCTTACTTGAGCGATCTGAAAAAGGTCTATAACCTACTTCAATTATTTGTTTTTATTTCCATATTTGATTGGGTTGAGTTGCAGGAACGGATATTTGACTCGTGGGTGTTTAACTGAATAGTATGTTTGTTTTAACGCTTGCCATTAATTGTTTTTAGTGGTATTCATATGGTGCCAGATCCACAGAGGTGTTTGGATAATGTACAGATAGATTATATCGATTTATTACTTAAACTGATAAGATTGATTTTTGAAATGCTAGAGTCATTGAACTGTTACTTTGAAATACTACATCTTATTAGAGATGACAAGGTCAACGTCAGGGGCAGAGGAGTAGCCCTCCAGCTGAGTTATTGCTTTCAGGTTGCTCATGTCTTTCTGAATGACCATAGACCTGCAACCTGTCCCCATGAACCTTTGCCCAAGGTGTAGGCTAGGCTATTTTCCGTAGTAGAAAATAATACTTTTTACAGTTTAGGCCCTATACATACTTTCACAGGCTAGCCCACTTTTTTAAAATTGATTTCACTATAGCCTAGGCTATAGTTTATAGGCTACCCAATATTATAATTTGAAGAAGACCCTACTAGTAGGCTACCCTACTAATGTGATAATCATGCAGTTCATGGAATCACATGCCCGATGAACCAGCCATGTCATCGCGTAGGCTTCTTGCATGCTACTTGTAGGTCTATTTGTGTGGGAGGGGGAGAGAGAGAGTTCAAATTTAGTCCAATGGCCTACGCGAATGGTTACCTGCAATCTGTAATGTTATTGTTTTAATTAAAAATCCTCTTAAACGCAAAACATTACATGAATTTGGTTCACTGACGCACCGTTATATGTCATTTGTTTTACCATCACACAATCCCGCCTCAGTGTGATCCCCAATGCAATCAACATAATTTTGTAATCTTTGTAAAGGGGAATAAAAATGAGATTGTCGTGTGGGATCATTCGTGACCCAAAACAGCTTTACTGGTGTATGTTGATCGCTACTGAAAACAACGCCTCCATGCATTGTCCATTTAATCTACTTGATCATTTGCTTTTATGAAATCACTCTTTATTATTATTATTCAGGTAGGCCTGTTATTCGTTCATTTAGGCTATTCGTTATGGATAAAGGGTCTCTTTTCGGATCACATCTTTGACCTAATTAAAAAATAGTTTAATCAACAATTCTAAGCTCTACCTAATAATGGGGATATGCCGTAGCATACAGTGGGATTTTAAAAAAAAACCATCTTATTAAGATCTCTTGTCCTGTTGACATCAGCTTTGAGTATAGGGCCGAAGGATTTCTTTATCGCTGTCGGCTATGGGCCTACTAGTAGTAGCCTAGTTGGCGAGGCTTCAGGATGTGGATTGTGCGATTGTAAAACTAAGCACAACAGGCCTAAGTCATTGAGAGAAGCACTGATCAGAAACTTTTAGCCTGGACTCGACGAAATTCATATTTTTATTTTCATTTTTACTAAAGGTTAATTTTCCATGGAGTGATAATGAGTTTTCTAAATGGCGTCAAATGTCTTGATTGATGTATTAATTTGAGTTTTAGGCTACATTGGCCTTTACATCAGTATGGTCATTTAACAAAAACACCATGCTCGTCATGATCCCTCTTGACATGCACACAAGCAAATGACTATTGCCATTCTGCATGCCAATGGATTTTAGGCTATTTATCCTTCGTGTCCACGCCATAATCTAATAGCCTATTCAATAAATTTCATGAAAAAAACCCCAGAAGAAACAGATTGTTTTCTATCTATCCTAGCCTACTCATTGATACTTGTTCTATATAGGCCTAGGTCTACTTTAGGCCTAGTAGGCTAGCCTGAAAATGAGCAATTTGGTGAACCGAATGTAGGGCCTGAATGAGTTGGTGAAATGAAAATGTATTTAATTATTGAAAACATTATTAATCGCCTAATTGGCACTTGGTCTCAAAAACATCACAACATAATGGCGTCAGTTTCGGTGTCCGTTTAATGAAATGCGGTTAAATGTCCATCTGACCTTGAAATTTTACCTCTGTGTGTTGGCTACAAGTAGGCCTAGCCTAAGCCTGTGTTGCAGCGTGAGCTAGTTATTATTTATCATTGAAATTGGGGAAAGTGCCGAAAAGCATTTCTACAGGACCAAATTAAATGCATTTAAGTGGGCTAAAATGTCTACGAAGTCTAATACGAATATTGTATAGGCCTAAGGGTAGCCAAAGTATTAAAACGTGCGTGCAGGATTCAAGATTCATGAGGTTTAGTTTGTCTAAGGACGCACTCACTGCACTGTCTGGTGGGCTTGTCTGTGTTCGCTACTCCTCACTTACCTGGGTTCAAAGTAGGCGCCGCCCCTCTGAGCTTTGCGCTGTGTTCCTATTGGCTTCTTGGTAGGTCTCTGTTGTGTGAACGTCAAATGTGTCCCGCAGTGTGAATGTATCAAGTTACTGGTGGACTCGCAAGCCACGGGGGCTACCGCCTCCTACACATTTTGAACCAACCAACTAACCTAAGGATAACGTAGGACTGCAGTGAAGATTGATAAAGGATACTCGATTTGGTCGCTTTCCTCGTATTTAAATGTGTATGGGAGATTCGGAGAGTTTCACATAGCAAGTGTTGCCTGGACCAGACGACGATGATGCAAAGCGCAGCCGTTCTGACAGAGACTCCCGGGAAGGGGCTGCCGGACATACTTGGAGTGCCAATGCAGCGTAAGGGTTTTCCCATTCCTATTTAATTTGCCATGTTAAAAGACAATTGGCAAACCTGTTATTAACTGTTATTGAAAGACTTTATTGGAAAGCCGGTTCCAAAGTGCTGTAGTGCTTTTTGATGGAAAGCATAAATCCGCATAGGATGTAACCAGGCAGTCTACGTCGGCGAGGGGATGGTGCATTTAAACCTAGGCTGTCAGAAAAGAGCCACAGCAGTCGGGTTCACATGTTTCTCTGTAGCCTATAATTAGGCTACATTGCACTGACCATGAAATAATTTGTTAGGCATACAAATTGAGTTAGAGCTAACATGGGTCCACCTTCTGTTATAATCACCCTGTTTGTAACCAATCTCAACATTCCATGGGTTCCTACTGTATATGCTAACTCAAGAATTTTGTTTTTATATGCCTCATAACGTGATAAGGGAAGGCCTGAGGTTACGTTTATTTAAGATATTATTTTTATGCATTGCCCATATTTTCGTCTTCTGAAATAGCTACAGCCAACTTTCCTGGCTGTATAGCCCATTTAGATTTTCTTCTTATCTCTAGGCCAGCTGTCAGTTTGTCATTCAGTTAAATGCTGATTTTGTTAAAGTGGGCCAAACATGTTTAGAAGCTGGGTGTCGATAATAAACATTAGGTTTTGATATTAAACCTCACATAAGATTCAGGTTATTTGCTAAATGCAGGTTTCAGGCCTATCTATGTCCTCTGAAAAATATTGCCATTTTGTCAAAGCGAGGCTATAGGCCTATCAAAGCAAGCATCAAAGCAGCGGATAACCTATTATCGTGGCATCTGCTCTTTATCTCTTCTATGTTAATCTCTGTTAGGCCTATATAATCTGATCGCGCAATCAAGATGGAGATGAATTGGATAAATTCCTGACCTAATTATTCTCATACGAGCCAGCAACATGCGCGTGGACACTTGACTGTATTATAATGCTTATTTAGAAATTATAACCTAAGAGCTTTAAAGACCAACGGAGACAGCCACTTTGAAAGGATGATGTAGCCTAAGCCAAAAGGTAAACTGCATGTGGATGTTTATTAATATAAAACGGCATAGGCCGTTTCATATCAATAAGACCACAAAACCTATAAGTAGCCTAGAAATAAAAATCTGATTTGACGCCTAAAATAGATAGGCTATAGTCACATAGCCTTTGTTTTATTTGAGACATTGATGAAAATATATTTGAGACAAGACAGATTGACCAGACCTAGATTGTTGACACCGTGAGATTGTCGATGAGTAGACCTCGTTAAACCTCCCATAGTTCTATAGCCTATGATGTAAAGAAATAGCCTACCTATCTAAACTTATTTAAGGTAACCGTTCTTGTATAGCCCATTGCTTAACAAAGACTAGGCTACATAACATGCTGTTTCAGATTCTCTTCATTTTACTTCGCATAACAGCCTATAGATAGATGATTTTCTATGGGTAGGCTATTATTGGTGGTTAGACAGACAGTTATTAGGCTACAGGCATACGCAAATCATCCATAGTCTAGTCTATGCCTACATGTATTCTACACCAATTTTTAGGCCTATATTTGTGAAACAATATAAAAAAAACAGCCTAAACGAGCCTATTCTGAGCATTCAAAACATGGCCCAAGGCTATTTTATTTTATTCTATTCTAAATAGGCCTACCCATTTCCATGAAGTTTTCGGAGGCAGCAATCGTGTCTGCATAAACGTGGAAATGTTGGATAAAAAACATTAGGCTGAGCGGAGCATAAACAATTTGTGTGAAGTGTGAAGTTCTGCGTTTAATGAATAAGATAGCTGTGACAATGATCAGATCTTGTGGAAAGGATACACCGAGCCTTCAGTGGTCTTCGGACAGCGTGCAGAGGCCAAGGTCAAAGATTGTGCAGAATGGGACCACTGCTGTCTATTCATGCGCAGATCCACTTTGTCTCGAAACAGGGTAACACTTTCACTAGCGCTAGAGATCCAGGCTAACAACAACACCTCATGTCCTGTTTCTTGCGTTGGTATTTAGGCTATTGGCCCCCCTGTCGCCGTTTTATGATGAATCTATCTGATTTCAATCAGATTAGCGTAGCCTATTTATAGGCTATATGCATTTAGTGGTGGCAGGATTAATTTAATTTGTGTGTTCTTTAAATTAATTAGGCTACGTTTTAGCCTGGCCTGTTATTTTTTAGTTTGTCTTCGCGCACTTAGACTGGGCAGCGATGGAGTGATTCGGTCATTTTTGTAGTCTATATTCTTAGGCTACATAGTCTACAGATTAGGCCTATGGGTGGAAAAGTTTGTAATTACCCTACAGTAGCCGGCTATCCTACAATTTGTCGAGCAGACTTGGGCTTCTAAAAAAGATAGTGAACATTGATCTTCCAGCCTTATAAGGCGTTATTGTGAAGACAAGGCCAAGCGCTTAGGAATGGGCTAGGCGTAGGTCTATAGGCTATGTAGAGTAGCCTATTCAATTATATTATAATATCTTACCTAATAATAAGAATACAAATAATATTTATAATAACATTGTTGCCGTTGTTGTTAATTATCTCAAGTTCAAGTTCGGTTTATTGTCATTTGTATGCCTACAATACAATGAAATGCATTTTGCTCCATCACTCACATGCCGTATAACAGACAAGGAAACATACAACAGACAAAAATCAGACATAAAGTGCATAGTGCAAGACAGAAAGTGCATCAGCTATTCAACAATCTGACCGCCTGTGGAAAAAAACTATTACTGAGACGGGTGGTGCTGGATTTAATGCTTTAATTATCTTGTTAGGTTGCAGCCTATAGGCCTATACTCTTCTGATAATTTAGTTGCCTAAACCTACACTATGATGATATGCTGGGAAATAGGGAATTATACACTATTTACACTTTTTCTTCACAGAGATCCCTCAATGTGCAGGCTGCAACCAGCATATCCTCGACAAAATTATTCTGAAGGTTTTGGACCGGCATTGGCACGCTAAATGTTTGAAATGCACCGAATGTCAGGGACCGCTGGCAGATAAGTGTTTCTCGCGGATGGGAAATATCTACTGCAAAGAAGATTTCTTCAAGTGAGTTTAAATTTCTATTAATTTCTTCACTAAAACGTATGACTAAAGATGATGAAAAAATGGGATAAATATAGGCCTATATATTTTTCAGAATATGCAAGTAGCCTAGCCTACGCTAACAACAGTATACAGTATACACCTAACCTATGAATTGAATACAGCTTTGAATGTTTAACTTTGTAATTGTCTAAACTATGATTAATCATATATAATAATAAACAACATAGGATTATTATTAATTCTCAGAGATAATTATGTTGCAATTAATAGTCCCATATGAGACATAGAGACATGAAGGCAATTGTTGTGTGACTTTCTTGAACTGCTTATGGCAGGGACGCTAACACATACAGACAGACAGACAGACAGAGACGCATGCATGCACACACACGCACGCACACACGCACGCACACGCACACGCACACACACACACACACAAACTTTTTTGGTTCTTCATAGGGCCTATCTTCTTTATGCTTTATTCTATTTGTACCATTACATTTCCTTAGCAACAAAGATGAAAATTAAGTTTGACTTTTACACAAAACAGGATCAGGACTGGCTTTCACTAAATCATGTTTTAGAGGATCTAATGTCAGGAGCTTTAGAGAGACCTAAAAAAGCCCCTGAGTCCCTGAGTGGATGCTAACTGTATTAGCTGGCCCAAGGGACAGACCAGGAGGGCGAGTTCTGAATTTTAAAAGTGGAGGGATGCTGGAGACAAAGAGCTGATCTGGCAACCCATTCAGGGACTGGGATGTGTAAGGAGGGGTATTTCCCCACAGTAATGAGCAAACTTCACTTACTCATTCTGATTTACAGCATGTGGAAGGACTGTGCTTAATTAGTTATCCCTGTGCGCTTGGTGAGGGCTGTCCTCTCTGCCACTCACCACATTGATTTGAATCCATTTGTCAAATGTGAGAGCAGCCCACTGACAGCAGGAAATGCCTTCAAATCTCTATTTTTGCTTCAGAATCTTTTGAATGGTAGTGAATTAATTATTAAGTAACACTGGCTACTGCTATACTCTTAAAATGAATGTGTGAATGAATGAAAATGAATATAAACTGTGTAGTCCCAATCTGGACATAGTGATGTGTTATTTTCAACACATTAATTTTAAGAGTGTACACAGTATAACAAAAGCATGTGTTACACAAACTATGTTGTCCCTATCTGGATAAAGAGATGTGTTAAAAAACAACACAAGGTGTGTTGTTTTCAACACATTCGCTTTAAGAGCGTAGCAATGTATCATACCAGCAATCCAAAATCAGTTGTCATTAAAGTTGTAACAGATTAGAAATTACATTATTGTGTCAGATGCCTGGTAATAATGGCTTTTTTGACAATAACACAATATGTGTCTATTTAGGCATGCATATCAAAATGTTTTTTGTTTGTGATTGTATTTGCAGACGTTTTGGAACAAAGTGTGCCTCATGCCAACAGGGCATTCCCCCTACACAGGTGGTAAGGAAAGCCCAAGATTTTGTGTACCACTTGCACTGCTTTTCCTGTGTAATCTGTAGCCGACAGTTGGCCACTGGTGATGAATTCTATCTCATGGAAGATGGCAGACTGGTGTGCAAAGAAGACTATGAGACGGCAAAACAAAATGGTAGGTCAACAATGGTAGGTAACTCACTACTTAAAATAATTGGTGTAGCTCATTCTATACTGGTTATTTTTTTTAAAGGAAATAATTACTTTTAGTACTTGCCAGCAGTTTACAGTATTGTACTGCATTCTGGGAACCCACTGGCTGTTAGACCTTGCAACAGGGCACAGTAAATTAACTACCACGTGCACCATGTGTACCATCATAAATGTAGCACAAGATATCAAGACAAAAATAATTGAGCAAGCATGTCAGTGTCTTAAATATCAGTCCAAAAGTGACATTTTATGGATCGACATTTGAAATTCTATTGTGTAGTCCACACATAAACTTGTTAAGTGATGTGGTATGCTTTTATGGTAAGGGCATCTGTTGCACATTGACATTTCCAGTTTTAACAGGGTCATTTTGAAGAGAGCTATTACTACAATAAGTACTTAAGAGCAATGACTGTGAGAGAGAATTTTTTTTTTAAAGAGGTATCAGAATGCCTCTTCAAAAATCATTCATTTCTATTCATGAAATTACAAAAAAGTTTTTTAATTTCTGGCTCACAGATGACTCGGAAGCAGGAGCAAAACGCCCGCGGACAACTATCACAGCCAAACAGTTAGAAACCCTGAAAAGTGCTTACAAGAATTCCCCAAAACCAGCAAGACATGTACGTGAACAGCTGTCCTCTGAGACGGGATTGGACATGAGAGTGGTACAGGTATTCTACTTTTTCTCCACAAACAGGATGATTTTGATCAAAAGGCTGTTCTTTAATTTTTCAAAACCTTTGTTATCACCATTTACAGGTTTGGTTTCAGAACCGCCGAGCAAAAGAAAAACGCCTGAAGAAGGATGCGGGCCGCCACCGCTGGGGTCAATATTATAAAAGTGTCAAACGCAGCAGAGGGACAAGCAAAATAGAAAAAGAGAGTTCAGCTGAGGATGTGGGTTTGAGTGACAGTGAAATCAGCTTCAGAGGTAAGCACAGCTTTAGCCTGCAAACCTTTTATTCCTTTCCTTCCTCCTCCGCCTCTGATCAATTCTACACATGCTTTGAACACTACTACGTTTTAAAGCTTAAAAGATATTTCAGTGAATTTCCTTAAGTCTCTAGTTCTAATTATTACTATTTCATTTTTAAACACAAAAGTACAGTGAACAGAATACAAAAGGTTTTAAGTGAATTTGTGTTGTGACTGAGACGGTCTGTAGATCTGATCAATAACATTCTTTTTTTTGTATTTTCTTTTTTCTTTTCGTATTTAGATGATCAAATCTTGGCAGACTTGGGCCACACTAACAGTATCTATGCCAGTGTTGGTGATGCGGCAAATGGGGGTATTTTGAATGGAAGATTCACATTAGATGGTACTGGGCAGCCTTATCATGACGTACGAGCCAGTAGCCCCTATGGGCTCCCCCATTCTCCATCCTCCATAAGCTCACTGCCAGGCCATACCCCACTACTAAGTAGCCTGAGCTTCTCCATGGACAATATCATGACACAGGCTGGCCAAGCTGGTGTTGGGCAAGCTCTGAGAGTCATGGCTGGTGGCCCAACCTCTGACCTTTCTACAGGGAGCAGCACAGGCTACCCAGACTTTCCAACTAGTCCTGCCTCCTGGTTGGATGAAATGGACCACTCTCAATTCTGAATTGTTGAAGCAATGCTGCTGATAAGTTCCAAATAATGAACAGTTATGGACTTGATATTAATGTTTCCCCTGGAAATCATATTTTTTCAGTAATGAGGACAAGGGATTATGTTAAAACTATTCAACAGAAGAAAACCTGAGGCAGCAGCAAAGTGAAGTAACCCTCTTTCTGGAGAGATTCAGGACAAGGATGGACATTTTAATTTGAAACGTGTTATAGAGAATCAATGGAGAATATCCCTGTTAAGACTATGGATTTTGTGTTACCATCATTTCTTCAAAGTTTGGTTGAATATCCACCTAGTATTTCCAGCAAGGCATTACAATACTCTCCCCAACACAAAGTAAGTAGAACACAATCAAACAGAGAATCCTTTAAAAGGTATTCCCTCATGTCTCTGATTGCAGAAGGGTTAGTTCTAATACAACTGCATTCATTGACAATGCACTTTAAATGTGTTGTCTCCAGCTCACTACAGGACTAATGCACAATGTGGTCCAACACTCTTTAAGTAATCAGGTGTTGAGTATGAAGAAAATAACAGTGAAAAAAGGGAATGGACGTTTATAATCATGACAGAGCAGTTAAAACACTTTAAACAGTGGTGTGATTTGATGTCTTTGAGAAGCGTTATCATCAGCATGTCTGTGTGGATGTGATTTGATGACATTGAAAACTGAAGAAAAAATCTTCACACAGAATGGATTTAAAATATAAATGAGTGTTTTCATGAAATCAACACAAGCAATCATTGACAAAAACCTGCATTGATCAAAAAAACCTGTTTATACAAATTTGTGTTGGCCATTATGATATGGGTCAATAACATGACATCGATGCACCAATAACCACAATGTCTGTAGGTGTTCCAATTAAAATGGTCACTCAAGTGAAAAAAGCCACACATTTAATTTTTTGGAAATTACCATTGGCATGACCAATGAAAGGCTACTGTAGCCACGTTTAACAGCTAAAATCCTTTCAAAAAGTGTAGAATATTAACATTACATTATCCATTAATAATCAACAAATAGAATACAATTTATGAAAAACAGACATATTTGAGTTCTGTGTCCACTAATAATTTAATTGTGTATTTTGTACGGTTTAGAAGGTGTTGATTGTGTTGTTCAATTATCACTATTTATTGCCATGTGACTTGAAGACAGAGCACTAAATCAGTTGATATATGCCTTCTGTGCAATGGGATGAACTGTGTACAGTCAAATCTATGAGAAAAAAAAATAAATCAGAATTGCCTTTGGGTTACTATGTTAGCATTTCTTTCCTACCTTCTACTGTGATCAGTTCACTATAATGACAGTTTTTGTACTGTATTTACTTGGCTTTCCAGTGAATTGCTTGAGAAAATACTGAATAGTCATTATGACCATTGCTGTCATAAACTTAGTTTGAAATGTTCACTCGTTCACTACATGGGGAACTATGTAGTGAATCAGCCATATAACAAACACTATATAATGAGTGGGTGAGTAAGTGAACGAGTGAACATTTCAAACACAGCTAGAAATAAAGTATTTGGGTCAGGGTGCAGCTATGACAAATGAACACCCAATTATATTATTATGTAAATACATGTGTACGCAAAATGGTAATTTCAAATCAACATATCATAACCAACATACCCATTTCAGAACCATTCCTGTCCATACTCATGATGTGTTAAGCGGTCAATACCAGAGAAAACAACATCCACCTAAATATATATTGATATATGATATATAATCATTACAGCTAGACTTTCAAACAACAACTATGACTATATTAGGAAGTAATGAAGATTTACAATATTAGCACATATTACACTGACATTCAGTAGTATATTAACAAAAGCTCGCCCTCCTCTTTTTAGACTACTTGGTCTTTGAAGTTGATCTCTGATGAAAGTGCACTTACTGTATGTAGTTTTCAATGAAAATGGAAGACATATTGATCTAATATTTATTGTCATAGACATTTCCGGATAGAAATATCCTGACTTGACACAGAATGACCCACAGACGTTCTGACATTAACACACTGAGTTTCTCACTGGGCTCAAACTGCTGACTAGACAATAGATACAGAGATGTGTAATGGGTGCTTACAATGTGGTTGGAAAATAAGTCATTTGATTTATCATCAATTTCGTGTGATGAAAGTTTACCTTGGTTATTTTGTAAAATTTTAATTAGTCACCTAAATGAATATAGATGGAAAGAAATATACATTATCTTTATCTGTGGAGGACTGTAGAGTAACACATAAAATGTGACATAGGGATTTCAGTCTGGAGATACACAGGATTGCAATTTTACAATCAGAGTTCACATGTGATGGCCACAGTGTATTCTTAAGGAAATTAATTTCCTCAAAATTATTACAAGAGAATAGATTTTTATCAACAAAAACATAAGGCAAGGCTGAAGGCCTTCAGTGTCAGATATGAACCACAAATACTGGAGGAGTAGAGTAGAGTAGAGTAGCATTGCTCATGAATTGGCTCACATCCTAGTTCCAGTCTATATTTTAAATGAGGTTCTATTAAATTAAAGCACATTTACATAATAGGCCAAATAAACCATTTAAAACAATTTAAGGATTAATGCAAGTGAAAATGTGGGAGGAAAATATTTAAATGGTCTGGAAATTGTACTTCTCTTCACATTTTGGCCATGTATATTTTAGTATGCATTATTTTCAGCTAAACACTGTGTAGCCTATTATATTTCATTTATTGGGGGATACATTATATTGCATGTACAAAAATGTGCTAGCAAGGAGCTATAGCCACTGTTTCTTGCATAGGGAGGCGAAAAGTAAAGCTATGCTGCACATGCATCTCTGGAAAGTAGCATGGCTTCTAATATTATGTACTTTATTTTGACAAAATGTCCCTTTCATCACTTCATGACTAATTCGTAATGACTATATTTTTAGGTGGATAAGTCCCTAATTGAAGGCCTTGGTGGAGATTGTTTTTCCCCCAGAATTTGAAATCTACTGAAGTACACAAGTCTAGGGGGCACTGGTATCCACAAAAAGCTATTAATCAAAGACTGAAGCAGAGAAGAAAGAGAAGAGTCCTTATCTTGGCCTTTGTGTATACAAAAATTATTGTTGCAACCTCAAAATGAATGTGTGAGCATGGATCCATTGCATCCATACATGGTGTTTTTTAACCTTTAAAATGAAAATGAAAGTAAATCTGAATTAAAATAAATTTCCAAAAGTGTGTTTTTCATCACTATATGAAGTATGGAGTTTCTTGAATGAACCCATAGACAGTAAAAGATGGACAAAGCCATCCCATAGACTTTGAACGACTAAAGCCGATTTGAACCCATTTCTTGTTGGTCGACTTCGGTTCTCGCACATCCTCAGTCCAGGCGAGTGAGAAACGTGTGACGTTAAGCAACGGACTGAAACACAGTAACTCGTCTGGTAGCCGTTCAGAGTGCTGCGAGTTCAAGTGCAGCTTTTGATGGGGATTTGTTCTGACGTAGTGTCAACCCATCAAAACATCACTTAATTGACTAGTTGCACGAAAGGCTCTCGGTGAGCTCGTTTGTTTACTGTGGAGCCTGGTGTGTTTGAACCTGCCGCTATTTTGAATGTAATTAGTGTCTACACAACAGATGTCAAAGTGATGGCAAAATGAATGGGGGTCAGTGGAATGCTAGCTGGAAGTGGTCGACTTCTAGCCTCAGAGCTGCCCCACAGTGGCTATGCTCTCCAAACGTTTGCCTATCCCCTTGAATAAACTAGATGTACAGCATAGCGGTGCAAAATATTACCGCCACTCAGTCCTGCATATTCTCTCTGCGAAAATAAATCATGCTTGCCAATTTGCCTCCATCTCCTAATCCATCCTAGCCTGGAAACCAGCCGATCTTATCTCCGCCCACAACATTTGAAGTCGGGAAGTTTGGTCTGGAATTGATCCGTTGTGGAGCAACTACAGTGGGTTGCGTAAGTATTCACCCCCATGCAATGTGATATACAAAGTATAGACAGGTGGGCTGTACAAACTGTCTGTACACTTACAAAGTTCTCAATGCTTCGGTTTACATGTAGGGCCCCTCATTATGCTACCGTGTGGTGCTATTTTGAGCCTTGTTAGTGGTATAGAAATAGCGATTTCTTTTTACTTTGCATGTGCACCGAAGACTAGTGTTAAACGCTTATTAGCGTTTTGTGGTAAAACTGGTCATGTTCGATTAGCATGAAAACATATCCCAGAAAACGGACGAACTCGGTACATTTTGCGCCAGAATTGTCCTATAATAGAATATATTGTAAGAAAAACAGAATGAATATGGATATTCAGTATGAACCGTATAGACAGATATGTACAGTATGTAGGTGGGGTGTGTGCTTAGTTGGTTGGTTGCCACCGGGATGCAGAGCTAGAGTTCAGTATGGTGACAGCTGCAGGGAAGAAGCTTCCTTAGAACCTGCTGATTTGGGTACGGAGAGAGACCTCCCGGAGGGGAGTGGGGTGAACAGTCTGTGATTGGGTTGAGAACAGTCTTTGAAGCAACGCTTGCCCTGGATGGCCTCGATAGAGGAGAGTGAGGAAAGTTGGGCAGTTTTCACCACCCTCTGCAGTGCTTTCCGGTCGGAGGCAGAGCAGTTGCCATACCAGACTGTGACCGTTGGTGAGGATGCTCTCAATGGTGCAGCGGTAGAAGTTCACCAGGATCTGAGGAGACAGGTGGACCTTCTTTAGTCTCCTCAGGAAGAAGAGACGCTGGTGAGCCTTCTTGATCAGGGAAGAGATGTTGAGGGTCCAAGAGAAGTCCTCAGAAATGTGGACACCAAGAAACTTAAAGCTGGTGACACGCTCCACCTCAGTCCCGTTTATGAGAATGGGGGTGCGTATGCTAGCTTTAGACTTCCGGAAGTCCACAATGAGCTATTTTGGTCTTCTTGGTGTTGAGAGTCTGGTCGTCACTGCACCACAATGTTAGGTGCTGGACCTCCTCCCTATAGGCCGTCTCATTGTTGTTGCTGATGAGACCAATCACCGTAGTGTCGTCTGCAAACTTGACAATGGTGTTAGAGCCATGTACAGGTGTGCAGTCGTAGGTGAAGAGGGAGTAAAGGGCTCAGCACACATCCCTGTGGTACACCAGTGTTCAGGGTGATGGGTGAGGTGGTGTGGTTATCTAACCTAACAGACTGAGGTCTGTTGGTTAAGAAGTCCAGGATCCAGTTATCCTGCTCAGTGACGCATACACATTGGTGGTGAAGAGTGTGAGGGGCTGGAGATGTGCAGAGACCACAGCCTTGATGGCAACCTCCTTGTTGTCCCTATCAAAGCGGCCATAGAAGTGGTTCAGCTCATCAGGCAAGGAGGTGTCGGTGACAGGGGGGGTGGAGTTTTGTAATCTGTGATGGCTTGGATGCCTTGTCACATGCATCGGGGCTCAGAGTTGTTCTTGAAGTGATCCTCAATCCTTAGCTTGTGCTTGGCCTTTTTGATGCCCCTTTTCAGGTTAGCTCTGGATGAGCTATAGGCTTGAGCATCACCTGATCTGAATGTGATTTCTCGTGCCTTCAGCAGGAGTCTGACCTCACTGTTCATCCATGGCTTCTGATTAGGGAAAGTGGTAATCCGTTTGAGGGTGGTGACACAGTGTTGATGTTGGAGTTGATACAGTCCAGAACGGAGGAGGCATATGAATCAATGTCCATGTGGGAGTCATGGGGGGCCTGAGTTGCGAACACTCTCCAGTCAGTATTTTCAAAACGCTGCTGAAGTGCAGAGCGAGCTCCCTCTGGCCACACTGTGACTGTCCCTACTGTTGGTTTCACATGTTTGATAAGTGCTGAATACTTGGGCAGTAGAAACAGTGAGAGGTGATCTGGGTGTCCTAGATGGGGGAGAGGGCGGCTTTGTATGCAAGTATGCGGTTTTTCTCTTCTTGTGGGGCATGATACATTTTGATAGAATTTAGGCAGTAGTCTTTAAATTCGAGTGGTTGAAGTCACCCGCAACAATGTAGGCTGCCTTGGGATGCAGAGTTTGTTGTTTACTGATAGCAGAATGCAGTTCTTTCATGGCAAGTTTAGCATTAGCTAAGCTAATATTTCAACATCCACATCTTAATTTCCCCCTACTGGCAACCCTTCACTCAACACCACATCACCAAAAAAACAACAGTACCAACAGTACTAACAACATTAGTACCATTGGATTTCTTGCCATCCCACATGACAATTTGACTGCTGGAAATTCAATCCTAGGTAATCCTGGAGATGTGAGACTGAAAAATTAGTATTTAAAGGACGCCATTTTGAAAATCCAAGATGGCCACCATATTGACCCTGGAAAATTTGGAATCAAAGATTTTCTGATTCATTCTGTAAGGTTTCCAAAAATATAGTTTTCATAATCCCCCCAACAATTTTATGAGGAAACTGACTAACATGAATGACATGTCATGCCATTGTCACAGAAAAAAGATTGGGGTCATCTGTTGATTCTTGCATTGTTACACCCCTGAAGATAGATAAAATATAGTCATCACAAAATATAATGGTTATAGTAGTTATAAAGGGAACTATATTGCTTGGAGATGGAGAAACATCTGTGATGGTTTATATTGATTATACATTTTCCAAGACAGACAGCACTCACCTTATTTGGTTTGTAACCATATGAATGTGCTAGAGTTTGGAAGTGAAGATATCTGATTCCATGCCGTTTTATCCTGTTTAGTTTCAGATTACTTCAGTCACATCATCCAATTATGCCAGTGATAGGGAAAGTAAAAAGCTTTAAACACTGGCATTTCTCTTCAGTACCTTCACTACCTTCACTTTTTTCTTTCAGACATTCCATTAGTATCACAGATCATTTTGTCCATTCCGATATGATACTTAATAATTCCTGTAAAGGGTTAATTTTTTGTGGAATGGGTGTTCCTCCTACTCCACTACATGATCAATGACAAACTAAAAACTAACTATAACTCCCTTTTTTCTCACCTTAATGAAAAAATGCTGGGTTGAAAACAACTCAAACTGCCATTGCTGGACATTTCTCCTTTAATCTGGCCACTAGGTAACTGTTGGATCAACCCAATGCTGAGTTACCTGAATTCTGCACCTTAAAGGTAAACTGCAGTATTGGCAATTTCCGTACTGTCTTCTCGGTTTTTGCTTCTTTTTTCGCTGCCTCTGTCATGACACATGTCTGAGAAACTCCATCGCTACCTTTTTCTAGCCGGTGCCTGGCGAGTATGTGTATTTGGATGCAGTAAAGCAATTTGTTACACTCGTAATACTTTCTGACACTGAGGCCTTCGGCCCGCCAGCCCACAGTTGCAAGGGTGGTTTTTCCGCTCACAGGCGCTAGGGGGAAGCAAGACGGCCACCATTCAACCTGAAAAGTCATATAACCATTCCAATGACTCTGAAGCTGTTAAATGAAGGTAAAATAAGCTAAAAAACGTGCATATTAAGCTAAAAAACCTGCAAAGTGTACCTTTAACTCCCTGATAAAAAATCAGAATGGCAGATATCAGACCATGAGTGGCGTTCCAGTCCTGGTCCGCTGTCAGACCACCATCATTTCTTTAAATTGTCATGAATATGAGAAAACATAAAATGTTATAAAAAGGAAGTAAAAGTTAAAGTATAACCGAATAAATAAAAAGTGTTGTGACCAAAGTGGTAAAATGGTGGGGCATTGGTCAACAGCTCACAAGTGGACTGCTGTAAAAATCGACAATGTGATTGACAAATCTGCCCCAGTGGTCCACCAGCCTCTAAGCCCGGTTGGAAAGTCGTAACTGAGAGTGGATCTGGGGAAGGTTCGTTCACAGACCATTTCCAAAGGGCGTTCCCAAACGGACGCCGATCAAAATGCCTCGGACGCAATAGGAGAGGCCAAAAACCAATCAGAGCAAGGAAAGAGACAGAGTGACGGAAACACACAATTTGCAACACTGTCTGGTTGTAGGGAGAAGCAGGAAGAATGAACCACTTTTTAATTAAACATAGGCTAATTTACAAAGGCATAGACACGTTCAAAGCAATTATGCCGGAATTGTTTCAAGGCAAACACTTAAGTGTAGCATTCGAGTTATGCTCACGTAGCACACCAATTCAAAAGTAGCCTATGTGTTTTCTGTCAGCTACATGTGCTACTGTAAGCCTATAAATTAACAGAATATCAAACTGTTTTCAGTAGACTACCACTGTTGCAGATATCACATAGGTATCCCTTACATGTTTGTACAATGTTGCATATTCCAACATAAGGAAGCAGTTGCGAAACTTCTAACTCTTAACTCTGTCTTAAACCAACGTGATAGCAGCTTCAAATAAGCGGCAGCAGCCGTCGTTGATGTTTTTTTAAAAAAAAACCCCGGCTTCTTCAACAGGGTGCTCTATCATCATCGTGTAAAGCCCGCCTCAAGGGTTCTGATTGGTGCCTAGATCTAGGAAAATTGGAAATAGGCTAGAATGGGTTCTTGGCCAGACGGACTTTCAGAGCGAATCTCGAATTTGCCGGAAGTACGTCTGGGTTTTTCCCAGGCTACCAGGCCATCCGAACTCTGAACTCACACTATACTGACTTTGCACTCATGACCCCCCCCCCCCCCCACACACACACACACCTACATGACTTTTAGCACTTTTACGTCCCTCTCCCTATGCTGCAGACCTTTTATTTATTTTCTTATTTCATCACACGTCAAAACACACACACACACACCTGACTTTCTCCAACTTTTGCACATCTCCATAAAACTTTTTATTTATTATATCCCCAACCCCAACACACACACAAAAAAAACACACACACTTACATCCTCACTGTCATCACCACACATACATACAGCACACTGCTTGCTACAGTAAGCCTCCTCTACATACTTGCTGCACAGTGTCCCCCCCCCTACATACACAGCACATTGTCTTCAGGATCTTCTCCAACACACATCCTCTACATCAGTGGTTCTTAACTGGTCTGGCTTTGGGACCCACAATTTCCCATGTTCATGAAGTCACGACCCATATATATTTTATAGCGTTCAAGACAACAGATTTGGTGAGCTACATGCTAAGAAAGGCGAAGTGCCTTAGGGCCTATTTGTTTGGAACATGCTGTTTGGCATTACATTTGTGAAGTCTCCAAATCCTGATGTCACCTTAAAGTACTTGACAGGTCTGTCTTTGACAGGTGTACTTTATTATGAGGTATTTTCACTCAGCAATTGTGAACATCGCACACTGTGGATTCTGCACCATTTCGTCTCAATTTAAGTCTATTTCAAATGGGCGATTTCTTCTTTTTTTTGACCACAAGCTCCGCGACCCACCCAGAATGGTTCCGCGACCCACTTTTGGGTCCCGACCCACCAGTTAAGAACCACTGCTCTACATACTTACAGCACACTGCCCCCACCTACCCACACACACACTGCACACACACACGCACAGTGACTGCTTCACTCCCCTCCCGCCCACACACACATCTTCACTTTTATCACTCAAATACATCATACATACAGTACTCTGCTTGCAATAGTAAGTCCCTTCACCATACTTGCAGTACACTGCCCCCCCCCCCCCCCCCACCCCCCAATACACAGCACATTGTCTCATGAGGAAGCTTCTCCAACACACATATTGCACACTGCCCTCTCCCCACATACACAGCACACTATCCCATCTCCCTTGTCATCCCCCCAACACACACACCAAGACCCCTGGCAGTTGGGTTAGCCCCTTGAGCCGTGGATCTGCCCAAGGGTTCTTTCTTGGTAAGGGAGTTTTTCCTTGCCCCTGTTGCTCTTGGGTGCTCCTTGTTGGTGCCCCCCCCCCCCCCCAATTCCAATCCTCCCCCACCTTTCTTATGCAGCCCTTGCCACTTAATCTACTAAACCCCTCTTCTACTGCACTTTTTACCCCCCCCATAAATGCACAAAAAGGCTGACACCAGACATAATTTCACTGCATTTCTTACTTCCAGTAACTATATGCATGTGACATTAAACTTCCTTGTATCCTTGTATCCTTGTCTTGCTATCTTCAAACACTGTAAGAAACAATCAGTTTCAAGTTGAAGTCACATTCTCAGTGAGACATTAATGCTAGGTTCACACCACAAGTCTTAATGGTCAATTCAGATTTTTTGCTCAAATCCGATTGTCTATATCCGATTGTTTATTTCTTTTATTTTTTTGGCTGTTTTTATTTTTTATTAAATATTTTATTAAATGTGGCGAATATCAGATTCCGCGATCAAGAACATAAGAGTCGCATGAATTCTGATACAACTGTTCTGACTGCATTTCACATTGCGAAACATCAGACCTGTATCGGATTTAGACCACATATGAAAGTGGCCCAAATCAGAATTGAAAAAGTCAGATTTCATGTGACTTGCACTGTTCACACACTGCTATGTCACATCAAGTCAAGTCAAGTCAAGGTAACTGTATTTATATAGCGTATTTTATACACAGAAGTCATTCAATGTGCTTTACACAAAATAAAACAGGAATAGCCAATAAAAGCATAGAAGGGCAATATTCAAAGAATAGTTTAAAGTAAAGAATAAAAAAAGAAAACATAAAACACACAAGGTAATAGTACATAACAGCATAAAAGAGCAATAGTTTAAAAGTGTATAAAGCAATAATTAAAACACATGAAAAACAACATAGAATGATTATACTAATCAAGGACCCAGTAAACAGCAGCACTCTATAGAGATTCTTGAAGTAGTCCCAAACTGTGCCCGCACACATATTTCCTTTCAGGGCCAAAATGCCCAACCACAGGGCTTGATATTCCCCTCGTTGAGTATTAACACCCAAATAGTTAACACTCAAAGTTTGTAGAGCTTTAACTCTCGAGCTGTAAAGAACGAGCTGTTACACTCCGACTATGTCCGATCTGTCTATTCTGCTAGAATAACAGGACAGCTACTTCACAGATTCCCCCTTTGCCCAACTAAGGACAGCAATTCAAATTTTAGCTGAAAGACTTTCCCAGATTCAAAAATGTGTAACTCATTGATAATGATCCTAGTCAAACACCCAGTGAAAAGCAGCAATCTATGGAGATTCTTCAAGTGAAAAAAATAGAAAAAACAGATTTGGCCTGGTAGTGTGAACCTATAGTATGTGTTACAACCTCATTTCCAAAGAAGTAAGGACACTGAAAAAAAATAATAAAAACAGAATGCTATGACTTGCAAATCATGTAAACTCTACATTTAATATTTAATTGACAATAGTGGGGGGTGGGGGTGCACACAATGAGTTGACCATTTTCCTAGTAAACATCACGTAGGCTTTGATTTGGGAACCCAACATCATTGTTTCCCTAGAAATTTTTCCAGCGGCGGGGGTGTTAGTCACAGAAAGTGGATAACTGAGTTAAGCTAGGGGGGTTTGGGGGAATACTCCCCGGAAGAAAAGTTTGAAAAATTACTCCTTCAATGAGGACGAGTTTTGTCAAAAGAATTGGACAGATTGAGTTACAAATATGACAGCCTAACCATCAACAGACCTACTATGAAACAAATGCCTGTTACAAAGCAGGATTATCGCAGCACTTGATCTATTCACAACATAAACCTTAGTATCATTATAGACAGGATTTTTGAGTTCATTTTCAGCTTTTTCATTTACAGTACATTATTTGTAGAAATTGATATGAAACAAAACAAAATAAATCAAATGGCACAGAAAATTATTAATGAGCTAAACTTTAAACAGTATTAAATGTCATTACATTGTTTTGGTGGTGGTCTGATTAAGCAATAAGCCCCGAGTTTGATTTGCATTGAGCTCATCCATGAAATAACTGGCCTTTAAAAAATAAAAAAATCTGCCCGCCTGGGAATTTAACATGGGGGTTCATATACTTATGCCTCCTGTATGTAATTTATTTACGATACATAATTCATACACAAAGAAAATTGGTGTCCTTAAAGGTTGGATTTTTCCTCATTTTTTTTATTAATGCATTAGGATCAATTTCCAAAAGATTTTATTTTTTTAAGGATTTTTATTCCTCTTTTTAGTCAACTTTAGCATGGGTTCATATACTTTTTCTTGCCACTGTATATTTCCTATCTGAATGGTTGCCAAGCAACGTCAAGACGCAGCTACTTGAACTTTTGTATGAAGTTATGGTAGCGCAGTGAATGAAAATGTGGTCAAGGTGTATGTTTGTGCTGGATTTTACAACGGCATGGAACGCGATTCAGCAAATCATAATCAAGGACCGGAACTATCTGTTTTAGAATTGAATGCCTGTCCCGTTAAGGACGCAAGAGAGTAATTTGATTTCTGAGGAAGTCTTAGGTCTGATGGAATACTGGGAACACTGATGATGGGCTAGGCCCGAAACGTTTGTTACTTTTTGTTTCATAGCCTAGAAGATTTTTCGGCACTTTGAATAAAATGTTTATATCATACAGCCCTTGTGTGCGGTCTCTTCTTTTTCTACACTTTGACTGAATTGTATTTTGGTGCTATGCACCGGGCGACGCATCTTCTATTAGACTAAAGGTGCAGACACCACTTCTACCTATTCAATGCAAATCATTAGGCTTTTGTTTTCGGTCACCCAGTTAAAAATCTAAGTAAAAAATCTTAGTTAAAATCTAAAACTCGAAATGACCATCTACACATGCTACATCTTCTTTTTTCAGGCTAAGAAAGCTAAGAAAGTATAATGTGATAATATTGGCATATGCTATGTATGTGTCAGCTCTTATTATTTGTTTTCATATTTTTACCATTCTCTGGACAGGTGAATCCAAAATAGAATTATCTGGTCACAATCCAAATGGTCATGTTAGAGGAAAGCCAACACTGTATACCAAGAAAAGACCCCCTCTCAACAGTGAAGCATGGTGGTGGAAATGTGGATGTGTGCAACTGTTTTTTTTCCTCTATACCTGGACGACTCCATATAATCTAGGAAACCATGAATGTTTAAAAAATGTCAACAGCGGCAGTTTTCCTTGAGGAAGCTATACTCCTTTGGAGTGAGCAGGAGTTTTTACACCTCCTTTATTGAAAGTATACTGACCTTTTCATCTATATGCTGCTTTCACTCCCTCTCAATCAAAAATGAGAAACACCTCCAGAGCATTGTGTACACATGTTCTAAAATCATTGGCCACCCTCTTCAGTCTAAGACATCACTGCATGACCAGGCAACATTAAGGAAAGCCAGCTGCATTTTAGAAGATCTACCCTGCTGAAAAAACAGCTAGAAACCAGTTTATGCTGGTAGATGGTTTTAGCTGGTTTTAGCTGGTCTTTGCTGGTTTTCTTCCAGCTCTTGCTGGTCTAGCTGGTTGGGCCCGCAGCTGGATATGCTGGCGTGACTATCTGAGGAAGCTGGTCATGCTGGTGTGACCAGCCTGTCAAGCTGGTCATGCTGGTTTGCTAGAATTACCAATATAAGCTGGCATGGCCAGTTAAACCAGCCCTATAGACCAGCAACACCAGCTAAAATGACCAGCTTGCGGTGGTAAACCAGCTGAAGGTATGTTTTCGCAAGAGTTTTGCTGGTCTAGCAGGTCAACCATCAGAGGGTGGTCAAACAAGCTGGTTAACAAGCTGGTCAACCAGCAAAACACCTTTAGCTGGTCAGGCTGTTTTTTTCAGCAGGGTACCCACGTCCGACATAACATTTTTGAAAGGCTGCTCTCTGGCAGATGTCTGCGCTGTCCTCTGGCTAGGACTAACAGGAGAAAGGCTATCTTTACTTTTGAGGCTATTCGCCTTTTGAACTTGAATATGCTCCCAGCACCCACCTCCTCCCTCTCCTGGGACTACCCCCCCCCCCCCCCTAGACCCCTGTCTGTCCTGTTCTTTCTTTTGTCCTGTCTTGTTGTGTTATGCCTTATATGTCACTATGCCTGCATAGGGAAATTGTCCTCCGGGAATAAATAAAGTTTTTTGAATTGAATTGAATGAATTTTCAGGCCTATCAACAACTTCTTGGTCTGAACCTCATGTCAATTAAGGAGATGAAGCTAGGGAGGAAATAGATTTTACAACAGGACAATGACCCTATAAGCATTCAAGCAAAATTACAAAGGAATGGCTTAAGATAAAGAGAACTCATACTCTGGATTGGCCTAGTCAAAGTCCAGACCTCATTTCAATAGAAATGTTTTGGCTAGATCTGAAGCGGGGAGTACCCTCCAACAATTCCTCAACTGGCTGAGTTCTGCAAGGAGGAGTAGGCAAAAATCAGCAGAACCAGATGTGAGACACTGGTTAATGGGCATAGAAGACGTTCGGTTGAAGTAGTGGTTGCAAAAGGAGGTGCTACAAGACATTAACTACATGGGTCACATAGCCTACTTCTGCAAGTGTCATATTTTGAGTTTTTGTGAACTAAACCACTTTTGTTGAATATATAATGAAACTATATAACTTTTTTGTTTCTGTCTATTATTAGGAAGGTCAGCTTTACATTAGGGATTGGATGTGCATTAAATAAGGTTATTTAGATTTTTGTAAAAAACTGACCGTGTCTGAGGGTTCACAAACTTTCCAGCAGCACTATATAACACCCCATAACTGTAATCACAGAAACTTAAAACACTTAAAACAAAACCAGTAGGCCTGTAATTAGCTCTGTTTTAATGACAGTTATGATCTCTCAGGTGTTTGAACTGAGGTGAGATTTAAGACACTTGAAGCTAAGATGACCATAACTGCAACTACTTACTGCAAGTTGCACTACAAGTTAGCTTTAGCTCCCATTTAGCAAAAAATCAAAGTTCGCCATCTGAAAGTACTGAAGATCCCAAAACTCACTCAAGGTCAGATGTCAAAACTGTGAGCAAAAACATTAGGGTGCATGGTGCCATGAAATCTGCTAATCTCTGCCAAGACACCAAAAGTGGGCCATGACTGGATCATTCAGCAGGTTAATGACCAAAAGATATGTCAAAACAAAAATGTTTTACTCAACACAAAATCAAACTTCTGTGACACCAAGATTAATTGCCGAAAGATGCATTTTACACCTCTTCTTCGCTCAACTTCACCAGGGGTGCCTAAAAATGTGTAGGTTAGGCTACTGTAGCAATGTAGTCATTTACATGTCACCTGGAGCATCACTGATCTAATGTTGTCATTACAAATTTCATAATGGAAACTAGACTTCTGTTATTCTTTGTGTGGTGAGTGAACAAATTAACATTAGTTGATACGCTTGAAGACAGAACCCTAATAGATGGTATGGCATTTTACTTTTAAGAGTGGTTGTCATATATTCATAACATCCAAGGGACTGAAAATTGATTTAAGACACTTGAATTGAATTGATGTCCTGATATCAATTCAATTCAAGTGGACTTTATTGGCATGACAAATATAAGCATTGCTAAAGCATTTAAATTTTTGTTTTGATTTACATACAGAACATGAAGATAAAGCAAACACATCTGAGAATAACAAACTGGTGTATGTGTGTGTGTGTGTGTGTGTGTGTGGGTGCATACTCTATATGCGTGCATGTCTGAGTTTGTAAATGCTTTGTCCAATTCAGGAACATTTCCAATTGCATTCAAACATTTTATGCACTATTTTATGTACAAATGTACTGTATATGATTTTGGATACTGTAGAGAAAAAAAAGATGCACTGCTCTGCAAATGTATTTTAGTTTTCTATTTCTCTCTTTAAGTTTGGATGCTTCTCCAAAAACTATTATAACTAATATCACTCTTTCCCACAGGGAAACTAAAACACTGCATTAAGCACTAGCCCAATATAATACCATTGGTTGGGTGGAGTGGGGTGTGCTCTAGCTCATCCCTCAGTTTCAGACCTTGGCCATCTGTCACTAATGCTGTTACAGAACTATGGAGAGAATGGGAGGATGAGTGTGTGTGTGTGGGGGGGGGGGGGGGTGGTATATCTATGTTATATTTGTAAATGTTATGTAAAGAAAGCATGATTCTGATTCTGGAGGAGACTGTGTCAAAAGTGAAAAGCTAAGAGAATACGAAGACATAATGGAAGCCTAATGAGATAAGTTACAGAAGTATTGGGGGGGGGGATCCACAAAATTAGGACAGAAGGAATCCACAAAATTCTGGGATAGAATGCAGAAACAATATCATGTCAAGGTGTTGAAAGATAAAGGAGAGTAGACCTAAGCGACCTGTCCATCTACTACTTTCCATGAGGCTTTAAACCATACCAGGCAGCACTGCCTCACAGCAGCTGCGATTTAGGCCTTTTTGTTTCGCAAGTGATGAGTGTTATTTAATGCCTCATATTACGAGAGATTTTCAAAGAGTAAGGATTATAGTGTTCCCATTGTTTGTTCAAATGTGCATTAGCTTCTTTATCGAGCTGTATTTAATAGCAGGGGTTACAGATTTAGTGACTTCATCTGGTGCTGCGGATGAGGTATGGGCATTCAGTGCGGATTTAGCTAAACTAAAGCAGATTTGAATGCTGTCCATGTGTTGGCTATTTGGAGAGCATCCAAATATACCTGATTTGATATAATATGGATATGTTGAATTAAGAAAGGTACAACTGATATCCAAAGATAAGAGTTCAATTGTTACTTTTATGACATAGAGATTTAATTATATCTACTTTCCTTAAGAAGCATAGCCTACAGTAATTTTTGCATTACTGTAACCAGTCTAAGAACTCCCGTCTTAGTGCAGACTAGAAAATGCATGGTTAAGATAACTAATATACCATACACACTTGAGAGTTGAATGGGTAGCATAAAACAGTGCAAGCCAAGTTGAAAGCAAGGCCACTGTACATAACTTTTTTTGTTTGTTTTAATCAAAAAATGGCTTATTTTGTGCTGCCTTTGATGCAGCAAATGCTTTTGGGCCATATTTTACCAAGGATGTTTATCTCTTAAACATGTCTAACTTGGCAGATCACATGATGATCATATGTGACTAATGGAACCCAAATTTACAAAGGGATGAAGAAGTGTTTAAATGTTAGTCACCTGTGACATTTGGGGGGATACTTGAGGGTTGGATAATCCAGCTGCTTACATTGATGCACTGCAAATCTATACATGAGTATGCTCAAGAGGAGAAAGTTTTATACGTCATGTGCAATTTAATAGAACTTTATCTCCCATAATGCACAGAGCTTTTGGAGTTTGTCAGCAACCCAAACAGACCAAGACCAGGCTTAGTTAATTCTAATGTTTATTATGTTGCCTTAATGTTGTCACTCTGATCAGACCTCCATGTGATTTTTGTACTATTGTTGATTTATGTACTATTCGCTATATTTATTTATACCAGTTCTAAATTGATGGTTGCTATGGCCAAAGGCCAGTAATTTATTCCCTCTTTCTCGTTGTCAAGCGGGCATATCCCAGGATTCTGATGAACATTAACATTAAAAAATTGCTATTTTACACGCGCAAATTTGCACAGAGGAGCATACCACTTGCTTAAAGGTGCATTATGAGTTCCTGCATGGTTTCAGCGCCATTTCATTTTTGTCTCTAATCGTAGGCATCTCTCCTTGATCCGCTAGCTGCCTGTCCCCTGAATACACTGTGAAAAAGCTCGATCTTGGGAGACAACACAGGGGTCGTAAACATCAAACAAACACTAGGGGCACAGGCTGTGCACCAAAATATAACAAACCACGTTCCAGCGTTCCACGTTACCACTTGTAAGCCATTTTTCAATGTAACAGTTTGTAGTTCCTATAGCTTCTTCTAGGTCTACTGTAAGTTTGTAGGTCTTAGCTAGCTAGCACTTTCGATCACAGGAAGTATAAATTCTACAAGAAGTGTTTCTTTTGCATAAGCTCATAAAAGAATTTTCTATATATCAGCTGTAACTAATAACCTAATATCATAAAAATATGTCATGCAGGAACTCATAGTGCACCTTTAAGAGTTCTCCTAAGAGTAATCGCTCTAAAAGTTTTTAGGTTTTCCCTTAAAACCTATTCACAAAGCTGCTGAGACAAAATGTGGTAACATTTAATGTGTGTGAACTAACCATTTACAAGGTAAATAGTAAGTTATAAATGGTTTGTTAGCTATTTATATTTGCTCAGGGCTTACCATTAATAAACATGTATGTTATGCATAGAATGCGTTTTGAGAGACTTATAAACTGGTTAGTTAACCCTCTAAGAGCCAAATTCGCAAAAATTGTGACGAACAACACTGATAAAAATATAGCTGCAAGCGGCAATGGCGGACCCAAGCACCTGCGGTCCACGACCCCTGACATTTCAGAATTCAACAATGCATTCACGTGTGGTGCATGTGTCAAATGCATGTATCTGATGTGTGTGCTATTTGTTTCATACATTGGAAACACTTACTCACTGTCTGTTGGATGTGATGTTTTACACTGATGATATTCATTAGGTGGTGCTACACCAAAAATATGTGGGGTACAACGATGTGCCTTCAAGTAACCAATTTATGACAGACAGCCTACCATACCTGTCAACACTCCCGTTTTTCCCGGGTTTCTCCCGTATTTCAAGGTCATCTCCCAGCACCCTCCCGTTTTGTTATTTCTCCCGGAAAACTCCCGTAATTTGCATGGCCATCAAACTTCATTTTAAAATCATTGATCCTTTCAGGTTGCCAGATTGTGTATGAAATACACCCTACACATACACGATCACTTTTCATCCGGTTCAATTTCAACCGTTTTGTCATAGGCTAAAACCTGGCAACCCAAAACCCAAATAAGGAAGCGGGTGCCGACTGCGCAGCCTGAGTCTCGTCGTAAGCAAGCAGGCTAGTTGAATGGCCTACTCCAGAACTAGCTGTTGTGAAATTGTTTATTTAAATATTTATGTGATTAACACATCACATAAACTGCTATTGAGTGTTGTTGATACACTGAACTTGTGCCCTCGGAACCAAATCTGACAGCAAGCAGCTTTGGAGTTTTGGAAGTAGGCTGCAGGCAGGCAGCTGGTGGATACATAACTGGCATGCGTAAGGTAATGGTAAGGTAAAAGCAACAACCGAAATGCAGTTGAAACACGTGTATGAAACGTATTAAATATGCAAACACAGATCCGGTATAAACACTGACACCCATCCCCCCCCCCCCCCCATTCATTGCGTGAGGCAATGAATTTAAATATTTCACTGAATAAACACAAAATGTTGTTTTGACACATTTCAACAATAATCCCTTCACTACTTATCAACATCATCTTGAGATCATGTCCTCTAATTTTGATATGGTTCTGATGAACCCCCTAGGAGAAGTGTGTCGATATTGATCATGTGCCACAACTGTAATAGCCATTTTCAAAGTCTGCTTTATTGTCAATTTCTTCACATGCGCCAGACATACAAAGAGATCGAAATTACGTTTCTCACTATCCCACGGTGAAGACAAGACATATTTTACCAATTAAGTCCACAGACAAACATAACATTCAAGTAAACAAAACAATAAGTAAATAAGCACATACAATGAAGAAATAAGAGCAGCAAAATTGGGTTGAAATTGTGCATAGACAGTCAATATAATAGTGCAAAGTCAGGCCAATAAATGGCTGAGGTAGTTCTGTTTGACCTAAGTAAGAAAGTGGCATAGTGGTGCAAGTTTGGTCGCCTTGCGGGTGAGGTGGGTGGTGTAAATGTCCTTCAGGGAGGGGAGTGAAGCACCAATAATCCTTCCAGCTGTGTTCACTATGCGCTGCAGGGCTTTCCTGTTGTATTCAGTGCAGCTTCCGCCCCACACAGCGATACAGCTGGAGAGGATGTGCCTCGGTAGAATGTGGTCATGATGGCTGGTGGAGCACTTGCTCGCCTGAGTTTCCGCAGGAAGTAGAGGCGGCGCTGAGCTTTCTTCGCCAGTGATGCAGTGTTGGTGGTCCAGGAGAGGTCTTCACTGATGTGCACCCCCAAGAATTTGGTGCTACTCGCTCTCTCCACCACAGCACCGTTGATGGTCAGTGGCAGGTGTTGGGTGTGACCTCTCCGGAAGTCAACAACAATCTCCTTGGTCTTGCTGACATTCAGCAGGAGGTTGTCGTCCCTGCAGCACGTGGTCAGAATGTCGACCTGTATTGAGTCTCGTCGCCCTTGGTGATGAGATCCACCAGAGTTGTGTCGTCAGCAAATTTCACTATGTGATTGTTGCTGTAGGTTGCAGTGCAGTCATGCGTCAGCAGGGTGAAGAGCAGTGGACTGAGCATGCAGCCTTGGGGGGCCCCTGTGCTCAGTGTGACGCTGCTTGAGATATTGTTGCCAACACTTACTACTTGAGGCCTCTGACAGAGGAAGTCCAGTAGCCTGTTGCCAGATGGTGGCACTATGCCAAATATGCATTGTGGGCATGTAAATGTCATCATTACCATAACAATTAATAACCTCTGAGGTTTGAGCCATGTCAAGCAATGCATGGCAAATGTATCATACATTTTCTGTTTATGAGGCAAGGTATGCAAATTCATCATATCGCCATTTCTGCATATTACTATAAAAAAAGCTTCTCAATTTAAAATCAACAACATCTTGACATGATGTATACCATATTTGACATAAATCAGATGAATCATCTAGGAGAAGTAGGTCGAAATTTATCATGTGTCAATGTACAAAATATCCCGCTTTCCTGTTGGGTGTGGTTAATGCAATGTACTATGAAAGCTGTTACTCTTGGGGAATTACACACACCCACCAAATTTGGTGTGCGTAGCTGAAACTATATGCACAGTGAGTAAAAATTGTTCAATGCACAAAATCCCAAATATCTCAATTCCTGTTGGGAGTGGCTAATGCAATGTATATACATGGAAGTTGTTTGTCTTGGGGAGTTACACATACCTACCAAATTTGGTGTGCATAGCTAAAATGATATGCCAATCACAAGACTAAGTGACATAAGGGGGCGCTATGGAGTCCATAGGCCACACCCGGGGCCAAGTCTTTGTCCACAACAGCTTTATTGGACACCTGTTGTGTGTACCAAATTTCATGAGTTTTTGCCCATGGGAACCACCTCAAAAAATGCAAAGCACGACAGGATATTCCGGACTATATTAATAATAATCCTTACAGAAACAGTAGGGCCTTGCGCCATTCGGTGCTCGGGCCCTAAATAGACGGTAGATCCGAGTACGGTGTCAAATCTCATTTGTATTCTCTACCACTAGATGGCAGACATCCAGAGCTTCGATTCAAGCCCAAAATCACAGCACACAGTTTAGAGGAAGTAGTGGTCACACGCAGGGCCAGGTTAAGGTCATCTGGGGCAGAGGCCCCCCCCCATTTTTTTTCAATATATATTACTATTATTATTATTATCAATATACGTAAGACAGAGAGAGAGGCAATTAAATTATGACAGATAATGTAAAAATTAAATTTGCATTTATATTGTGGAACTGTTAACCAACATACAATTGTACCAACATACAAAAAACAAGTAGGCCTAGTTACATGGGGCAATGCACAAAAAAAATCAACCATGAAATATTATATTATTACCATCAATGAATTACTTAAACTAAGGCTTGAAAAAAACTGCCAGTGGTACCCAGGTCAGCCTAAAATGTGCAACTCCCGAACTCTGAACTCATGAAACATTGTAGCCTAGAGTTTGGCGCGCACGCACACAGCCACATCATGATACATTGTTAACACACAGCCCTAGCCAGTCACAACGTCAAATACATTGAAACACGCAGTCTAGCGCACACACACAGCCCAGCCACATCAAATACAAACAAGGGGGATGTTGGAGCCGATAACGGTCAAGTTGTCAGGGACAGGGGTGGACGTGGACTTATCACTATTTTGATCCTCGTTTTGAAAAAAGTGGACAAGGCGCTGCCGGAAGGAATGTGATGATACGCACACACCCACCTAACTGAAGGAACCTTTTCCCGGTTAGGTTCCTTCATTGGTCAGTTAAAAAGTAGTCTACATAGTAGGCTAATGACATCCACATGCAATATGATATCACAACAACACATAACAACAACGCCTAACAACGACCTATTTATTTGGACAACTTTGCATAGCCCTATAAAGGCTAAAGTTACCTTTAGTTTTGTTCTAGCGAAAGCTACGTTCACGTATGGCTTTAATCAGCGGTAATGCTAGCCATTTTGACAAGCACAATAATCTTGCCTACTTGTGCTTGCGGCTTGCCCATTTGAAATAACTCCTCTCGCTTTGCTGTCTCCATCCTTTCTGTTTTCGTTGTTTAAAAAACATGTTATATCCATGATGAGTCTCGAGTTAATGAATTAGCTTATAACAGGGGTCCCCAAACTTTTTCTTCCGAGGGCCAGCTCACTATGCCTGGCTCTAAGAGAGGGCCAGAGACTCGGAGTATATCAACCATAAATAGCTTAGTGCTGTGAACAGCAGCAGTTTACCTTAGTTGAATATTCCATTACATTTAATCATAGGCTATTGCAATTTAATACCATTGCTAGCTGTGTTTATGTTGCCACCATGCCATATCAGTGTCAAATGTAGCTCAAATGAAATAATACTAATAAAAAGACTCTGTTTCTTTGCATACATAGCTCAATTTGTGAACAAGCAATATCCTACAAATAATTTAAAGTTATCAAACTATGACAGTTTTATGAAGTGCTGGCAAACACATCTGAAACTAGATGTACCGCATAGCGGTACAAAATATGACCGCCGCTCAGTCCTGTACATCCGTTCTGCGAAAAGAAATCACACTTCAATTTGTCTCCATATTTTACTCCATCCCCCACTCTTGAAACTTTTGTGTATGCTTGTTTGGCATGCCTGAGTGTGTGTGTGTGGCTGCACAGAAAGTAGCCTACTGGTGCTGAAAAGGTGAATAGATTGTAGGATAGCCAAAGAAGATGTAGCATTGTTGTAAAACCTTTAAAATCTCTAAACAATCACAAGTAGGGCAGTTCATCACAGTTCATCCATTGCAACTGGATTGATGAAAGGTCACTTACACCTGTAGGCTACATTGTATTTGGGAGAAGCAAAAGGTATCAGCATAATGTTATTTATTTATTTATAAACAAAAACATCTCTGTCCATGCCGTTTTCAACAGCTATCAAAAACAAAGGTCATTTTTGGATGGATGGATTTTTTGTGAATGTTTCTTCTTCTACATATGATTTTAGTCATCTTTAGTTCATTTGATACTTAATTGTCAATGCACAAATTAAGTAACAGTAGTCTGAAACGTTATTGTTAATGCACAAATTAAGTAACAGTAGTCTGAAACGAAATGCTGTTTTACCAGTGGTGCAAATAACTGACATGTCCAAATGGGCCTTGATGAAATGCGTCACTAGACTGTTCATACACATTTTAACGGGCCAAAGTTCAAGAGCTGTTGTCCGTTATTGTTCGTGCAAATATAGGCTGATTCATGTTCCCTTGCATTGTGTAACTGAGGTCCATGGCTAGTCTGGCTTTCATCAGACCAAGCTCAATCTTTTAAGAAATCAAAAAATAAATAGCGGGCAGATCAGGCTGGGTTCACACCCAGCCTAGTCCATAGGCACCCGATATTGTTTAATTTTCCGATTGAGATATCCACGCTCTGGCTATTCTAAATGCAAAACTGCATCAGGGAGTTATGACAAAACTGTAACTAACAAACTAGATCCTAAAGATGTTAGCTTCCCTAAGCTACAGGTAGGCTTATAAGGTAGGCTAGGCCTATTTACAACATAAATTGTCACTAGGCTATGCTGGCGACACAAATAAAATCTTCTTTGGAAACCAATGGCTCACACCTTACAGTATCAAGCGGACTTAAACTGCCATATCGTGGGGAAAAGTTGTAATAAAATTCACGCAGCTCCATGAGTCAAGGAAAGCGCGAATGAAGTAGCCACTTCTAAATGGGACCCACTACACAGTAGCTTAAGGTATGTTGCTAAAGCAGCCATAATGAAATGAAGGTGTCATTGTTTGGATACTTCACACACACGTGCTTTTTAATTTCACAGACTACAACTACCAAGCTGGAATCAAAGCACATCGATTCCACTCTCACACCATGCACGCACTTAAAACAAAATAAACAGGTGTCTCAGTCTCACACACGTGTAACACCCCCAATTATCACCACTTTTGTTCAGAAATTCTAAAACAATGTTTTTTAACACTTCAAAATAACATTTGCTAATTTAACCTGACATTTTTCAGTAGCCATAGGTGTGTAGATTTGAACAAAATGGTTTGTTTGTTAACGGGAGCATTTACTGCCTGAAATATCCGATTTTGTTTACCACGCTCGGAGTTATAGTCCTGGCCTGATGGGTCGCCTATTTACACCGTTTCAACGGCACATGAACGGTTAGACCGAGAATTCTCGTCGTGAAATTAAAATTCCACTGGAGCTCCAAGCGGTTGTGTACACGCAGCCTTACAACACTGTCTACAGCTCTTTGAGTCACGGTAAAATGTCATTTTTGGTACATAGCTAATTTAGATACACCTATGGTGTGGGTGGTTGCGTTTCTTTAGGAGTCTGCTGTCTTGGTTTGTATAGAAATTGATATTAAGTAACACATACACGCAAGACGGTGGAAATACGGGACCGACGGTAATAGGGGGAGTTCCGATATAGGCAAAACTGTATCAGACCGGCGTAACGTTGGTAAATCTTTCATTGCACAGAATGATTTTTGTAGCACGTGCAACAAATGACAGTCGAAAGATACAATTACAGTGCTGCTATCAATTTGCTTGGTATAACCGCATTTATAGTTTTCTACAAATGCAACCAATCAAATTGGCCTCCATCACTCAACCAACGCTAACGGTAGGCTAACATTACCTAGGTCTTTATTAATATAAGATTAACGTACCTGCAGTAAAAACCAAGCATGTCCGATAAACATCCTCAGATTTATTTCGGCTTCAAGAAGAAATGGGAATTACATTTCATGTGAACATCGTCCTATCCTTATTAGATGTTCTCTGCGGTAAACTACAGTCCTTGTAGGAAGCGTCCATTGTTTTTCCAACCTACTTTTAACTTCCAACAAAATTACGTCTCACTGAAACGATGCGCCATCTAGTGGACAAACGACTACTTATCGCCAATATTGGAAATGCAGCCATGATGATGATGATGAATATTTATTTTGGCTTTCTTTTAATCCTACTGAATTTGTAATTATGTATCGGCCGTTCTAATACCGATAGTATGTGGGTGCCATCTACAGGCCAATGAGTGTACAGTCACTAAATGTACACATAACCTAATTTTTTTTAGACCCCCCCATGGATGAAATTCTACGAAACTTGGCATACCCCCAGAGAATGCCAGGTCAATCATACACATAAAATTTGGTGCAGTTCTGAACATCTTAACTGAAGAATAATATTGCATTTTCTTTTTTTACCGGGGGGGTGCAAATCACAAATGAGTGATTATGGGCCAGGTTGATGTGGGCCCTTGAGACCAACATACCATAAAAGATTCTTCATCCTCAGTGCCACGGTTCAGGTAGTTATTTAGGAAAAACTGCTTTTTTTGTGGTTCGGGGGGCCCAGGGGGGCACGGGGGGGGGGGGGGGGGGAGTGGCCCCCGGGGACAAAACGAAATTTTTCCGTAAAAGTCTAGTGGGGCTACATACCCACCAAATTTTATGTGCCCCGGTGGTTCAGTGTCCCGGGTCCCGGGTATCGTTAACCAAAAATTCAGGAAGTAGATGACGGGGGAAAAAAAAAAAAAAAAAACTTTGACAATCCCTTATGACCACCATTCTAACTTTCACTCACCTGATGAGAACTTTGAACTCTGTATGAACATTTGAACGTGTGAATAAAAAATAGAAATAATTATCCCTGAAAGTCCCAGAAATATGACTTGAATAGAAGTTAGTTAGTTATTAAAAATAATTGATAAACGTTTAGAATACTTTGAGCACTGATGCAGTCCGCATAGGCCTCTTACATTGTTTGCAGGTAGGTCTACATTTCATTCCGTTTTCGATGGCAAATGTGAAACAGCGCCAAAACAACCACCAGTGGACAAAAGGAGTATTACATGTGTACTGTTAAGACTCGCCATAGAGAATGAATGGGGAAATTACGGAGATTATAGTTTGACGATGTCGTACTCCCGTGCGGGCCAGATGCTATATACCACGGACATGTTTTGGGGGGCCACCCAAAATGAGTTGGCGGGCCGTAGTTTGGGGACCACTGGCTTATAACATTGTGTGCTGATAACCAGCATAGATAGTAACAGAAAACAACAAGCTAGCCGACAACTGCTGTAGCATGCGTATGTAGGCTCTCCTGCTCAAACAAAAGGTGCGCGCGTGCATAGTTCTGCATTAAGTTGATTTTGATAACGTGTTTACAAACTTACTTTACAGAAAATTGTAAATAGCCTACTGTCATGCAGTTAATGGAATACTGTGCAGAGTTTGGAAGTTATGGTAGCCTAGGCCTATTTGGTGTGAACACACGCTGTGATACGCACAGTGCGTACTTGGGTACGGCCGTGGTTTTGGCACGCCTTACTGAGAACGTCTGGCTGCCGCTCTTTCTTTTTTCGAGCTCCGCTTTCATATTTCCTAATTGTCTCATGCGAAGCCATTGTTGTCTGGGATAGCATGAATTGATAAGGGGAAAGACAGGTGACGATAAGACATTTGTTTTCTTTTTTAAATGTCCCACGCCGGGGCCCCCTAGTGGGCGGGGCCCGGGGCAGCAGCCCCTTTGCCCAATGCACAAACGCGGCCCTGGTTACACGCGAGGAAAACAGTCTGGAGAGTATCAGCTTGCTGAGAGGTTGGATACAGAGTATTGTTGAATTTGCGAATTGTGCTTGAAGTCAGAAACTGGTTGGTTGAATTTTGTTTATTTTTTTTTGAAAAGTTTTTTTGTTGGCATTGTGCCGGAACACGTTTTTTATAGCACTGTAAATAAATCTGCACTTTTCACCACAATCCACGTTTGCTGTTTGCTGTGTCTTCACCCAATCACCGCCCAACCTCAGTGTGTCCTTGTCGCCACCATCCTGTGTGGACGTGGGTTGCAAGGCCCATTTTTCACAAGGATTTTTGACACAATTTCAAGCCCGTAAAATTTTTTGTCACATTCAGCAATCATCTCCTCATGACCGCTAGCTGCCCATTTCGTGAGTATACTGTTTAAAAAAAAAAAAAAAAAAACAGGTCTCTGTAGGCAGCCCAGGCTCCAAAAACTGGAAGCAAACAAAGTGGGGGCAGCCTGTCCTCCAAACAAAAATGAAACACTGCATGGAATTTCTGACAATACTGAAGGCAGGGGTGAGATACCTCTCTGACGTCTTTCGTTTGGTCCTTGGTTAAAATATAATGCAAGTTTTTTTTGCAAAAAAGCGTCTGCTAATAAATGTAAATATAAACACAAACAAACGTGACTTCCTGCACAATCCCTGACTGCGCCTTTAATAATCTTAATCTAGCCAACAGGCAGCAGCGATTTTAGAGAGAAACGTCAAATTTGACAGGTATTGAGTGAGAAAATGGAGTGGTCAACTGACCAAAGCACAGAAGGAAATGGTTAAAGCAAAACAAATGACTATGGTCAAAAATTCTAATTCATAAAGAGCCAATGAGACATTGCACATTCCCAAGTCAGCATATGAAGGATCCTTGAGAGGTTCTCTCAGTACTCTTCTGGCTAAAAGTAAACGTGATATGGGCCAACAAAAGGTGGTTTGAAAAATGATTCCCATCATACCTCATCACTGTTTTCTAACAGATGATGGTAGGATTTTCAAGCAATATATATAAAACATTAACAAAATTAAACATTTTTTTTAAAACTTCATCTTTATTATTTATGAAAATGACAATCCTTGAAAGAAACCATTTTATCATGGTAAATATGGATACATATGATAACATCACTGCTGATTTGACACTTGATAACCCTCATAAGCATGACGGCATGTTAAGCTGAAGAACATTACAGTTGAATAAACATTTTGGTATTGGGAAAGGGTGGTTCAACCTTTGGGAGCTGTGTACTGACATAGAAGTGATGATATGGTGCTAGATTCTGTAACTTCTTCAGGCAGAGAGCCTTCCAAATCTTTGATTGATGGGTCAGCTCCAGCCTTGAGGAGTAGCTCCACAATATCAGCAAACTCGCATGCAGAGGCTACCACAGCGGATCAGAGAGAGGAGAGAAATAATATTACCAAGTTGACCACCATACAGAATAACATGAATCAGGTTGGGAAGAGAAACAGATAAGTATAATTTTATTCCTTCATTTCTGCAGATGTGATGTATGTTTTTCCCCCTACTAGCTAGTGCAGTAAGGTTTACTTGATAGATTATGGTGTTGACAGATTATGTCTGCAGACCACTTATTTGAAAAGAAAATCCAGAGAAGCTGGTTCATTTCCCTGGTGTTTATGTTTGATTAGTGATTGAAGGATCATCTGAATTGAAACTGTAAGGCCACACTGAATGAAAAGCACATATAGTAGCCCATTGACATTGCCATGAACCTGCGCCTGACTGCTGATCCTCAATTTATGCCCCACTGACAATCTATGTGGTGCTAAAAGGGCTCTGTGGCCCCCTTAGAGAAATGGAGGGGGAGGAGAGTTGCATTTTCTTAACTCAGTTAACCAGTCACAGCGCTGATGCGTAGAGATTCAGCTTAGCTCTGAGTGCTTTTTAACGCTAGTGTCAATCGCATTCTCCTCTTTCAGAAAGAAAGACAGAAAAGCCCACCTCCCTCGTCTCCCCTGAAATGGGCTGATGTCAGCAGAAAATGCAGATTGACAATGTGGCTTTTAACCTCAAGTAAACGTGGGAGGAGGGGACAAGCATGAGTATAAGGAATGGAGGGGGGCAGCATATGTTGGGTAAGACTAGGTTTCAGGGGTGGGGTGGGGTTGGGGGGGACACTTAGTACAGGTTCCTGTTTTTTCCCCTTCAAATTGAATTTTATTTTCCTGTGTGTGTTGGGCCTCTGGCTGTAAAACTCACTGGCCCCAAGAGAGCCATTGAGGAGAAGAACAATTTATGGTGTGCAGTAAACCCTCAATTAATCATTTGCCAACTACTGTGGCCCTAGTGCAAAGAGAGGGAGAAATGAATTTTCATTCTGTGTTATTTGTCTCAGAGTTAATTGCTTTTTAAAAAATTATTATTCATGCATGTCTGTGCCCAAATTAAAAACCCTATAGGTTCTGGCTCAAAAGCCACATTCTCTGAAACCACTATTGTGCCATTTGAGCAGCAGACAGCAGTTCTCTGCCCCACGGACAGATGGGATAGCTTCACACCAAGGGCTCAGAGGCCAGGAGGACCGCCCATAGTGGGTGGTGGGGAATGAGTAAGGTGGCTAGGCGACTTGGAATCACTGTTGATTTCCTCTGGGAGCCATAGTGATTATCACACACTCACTCAAGCTTACAAACACAAACACACACGCAGACAGACAGACAGACAGGCGTGCGCGCACGCACACTCACACACACACACTGGTGCAAAACTGAGACCTTGAGATGGAAAAGGGGAGGGATGAAAGTGACACTTACGAAAAACACCAAATAAATAAAACAGCGGCTCTGATAGGTCTGTTATGCATTGTTTGTACTGCAGTTTAAGTCATTTGATGTATTTCTCACATAGTTAAGCCTTCAGGCACAGGGAGAGTCAGAAGAAATTGCAAATATGGTAGCAATATCATTTGTCTCATCATTGAGGACATTCCTACAGAGAAAAGTATATAATACAGCAAATGCATTCATGAAAAATCATCTTGATTCTTTGATGATGCACAATCTTACCATAATGTAGTGCTGTCTGGCCTTCATTGTCCTGTGAATGAATGAATGAATAATTAATTAATTAATTAATTAATTAATTAAATAAATACATAAATAAATAAATAAATAAATAAATAAATAACAGAACATAACAGTTGTTGAATAACATGAAACCACACCGCAGTTCCAGAATCAATAAATAATCAAACTTCCGACCAATCTTACGTGCAAAGACCTTGTAATGGATATTCAATAGCGAAGGAATGTAACCAACCATTACTGGCTCTTGATGTTCACTTAATCACTCTTGTCATAAAACGTGCAAATTCACCCTAAACAACAACCCATGCCCTCCATTCTTCTGCAACTCCCTAATCCTGTTCTTATGGATATCTATTTCTATTTGATATGGCATAAATTACTCTATCTGAGGGGAAACTATGAAAAATTCTAGCTTTAAGGGATTATGTGTGTGATTAAATATTGATTTTTACAAGGTGAAAAAAATGATTTAACACTTTCCAGATGATGTAACAGTCACATATGAAACACAGGGCTTTGCCAAAGAAATAACTAAACCTCAAGCATTGCCACTTTGACATGGTATCCAGTGTGAGAATGTGATTTTCATGCTCAACATGTCCTGAATATAATGCAGCCACTGTCTGGAACATTCTTACCATTGTTTGTTTGTTTTTATTTATTTATTTTTAAAAAGACAAAAATGCTTTTTGGAGCAGTTCACAAAAATATCTCCTGTATCTTGTTAGCGACAGATAAAAACTCCAGACAGTTAAGACTTGCAGAATTTCATTATTAATGGTACTATGTAAAATGGAATATAATTTAAGTAGCTTATTCAGTACATTGAAAACACATTTGCAGTAGCTACAGTAGGTAACTAAGTGGTGAGGAAAAACATTGTATTTCATAAACAGAAAAGTTGAATAGGCAGTAGTTTTCTTTCTCTCATTCTGTTACAGACTAGGGTGGCAGGTGTTTACCAAAATACCCATGAGGGGGATGTTGATGTGCACAAATACATACAGAAATAATTAAACTGTAAGGGGTTTAGTAGCTATAATCTGCTTTCACTAATCTGCTGCACCAGTCTCCACCAACTGAGGCTAATGGAGTGTTGTGTGGCTCACCAATAGAGCAGTTTGAGTGCAGATGGAGTACACTGAAAGCTTGCTCTCATTCTTTCAGTATTGTTCATATGCAGACAAGTTGAAAAAAAAAAACATACTCCTACAGATGCATATCGGACATGTAAACACAAGTATGTATTTTTGTTTAGTGCATTTAGATCCAACAAAACCTAAAATGTCACAAAATAAAAAAATAAATTTCCCTGGGTACATTTGACATACATACTGTGAGAGCGACAGGTATAAATGAGTGGACGATCAAGGGGCAGTCCACAGGAGTGCTTTCTGGGCCTTAGGGAATGGATTCAACCCCAGAGACAAAAATGAATCCTCTAGAACAATGATTATGGCTTTTTTGTATTCCATGATTTCAGTTAAAAAAATAAAAGCATCTGCATTAATTGTTTAATATTGTATATTAGAAATGTGTATATATTTTTACCAGACACCTTTCTAGATGAGTGATCCTGCCATGTTATTTGCAGTTGTTAACAGATTTCCTTTAGACACAAATTCAACACTAGGGTTACACCCTACACTTAAAAAAGAGAAAGGTCTTCCAGCTCAATTCAAACTGTGTGGTGATATACTGATGCTAAAATCATTTGCAAAATGTATCCTACTATCCAAGGCATGAGTAAACCACTGATGTGACCATTGTGTCCAACCATAAAAAGCTTTTACATTTTCATTGCCGGGCAACCCGGCAACTGTCCAGGGCATATGGCACATGTGCTCAAAGCTACTGTGTGTTTTATCCCTTAACATGATTCCAAATCATAGCTAAAACTCACCCACATGCCCGTATTATCTATTCTTGTCTCCGAAACAATGGTGTCCCTCTCTTTCTCTACAACGCATTCCTCTTTTCTTGACAGCCACATTAAACAAGTGGGAAAACATGGACAACTAATTATGATTTCTGATCAATGCCTGCAGCCAGAGCGGACCTCTAATAACAATCGCTCTCAGAAGGAGCAACTCAGCAGAGGGACATGGAAAGCAGGAATCAATAGAAACCACCTGCATTCATATGCAGATAACATTAAGATGAGCAGGTGCCATTAATCAGAGTGAAAGACTGAAAAAATAATCTCATAGCCATAAGCATAAGGGACAGGCATACTTCAAAAGACCCGTGTCACAACCCAGGCAACATACAGTGTTAAAATAAATGCTCAAATATACCAAGGCTTGTATTAATTTTTAGAACCTTTGCTGTTTATACATGTTGTGTGTATACTGTTTGTATGATAACTGGTTATCACATGATCGTAATGAGAACTGGTATGTTCATATTTTGAGCCATCTGTTCTGCCCTGCATTTGTGTCAAAAGCTGCCTACTTCTTTCCGCTTATTTCTAACTACTAAACTAGACTACTGAATGTGTAGTATGCTTGATTTTATATAGGGATGGTTCTGGTTGCTGAGTTATGTGCTCTGAATGGTGTCCATGCAGTAGGGGGTGCATTAAAAGGATCAAGACACTCGGGCTGTCTAATTCAATCTAAGCTACTTTCTAGTGCATAAAGTATTAACCCTGCCAATGTAACTGTGAGAGATAGCCTGGCTGTGAATTAGTGACCCTCAAAGTGTCCTTGATGTGTCAGAGCTGCCGCCTTGTCTCCCCCTTCACTATAGGTGAATATGCACCCCTATGTAGTAGCTAAACTACTTAGCTAATGCCGTAGATCCTTATGGATGTCTAAGAAACTCATGCAAAATAATGTGGTTTATTATTTTTACCCTGGTTGGAATGTTGAATTGACTAAAAAGCATAATTGTATAGCTTATGTTATAATTAGCCTACTTTATCATTTATAAAAAAGTTTTTCAAATTCAGATTTAAAAAGGAACAGAAGACCAGATTTGCTGACCAATTTACTTTGAATAGGAAAATATTTCCATATACATTCGTGAACCGGTGGTGTGTAAGAACATGTCAACACAGGGAAAGTTGAGCCACAATACCTCATATTTTTGATACTTATTTGAGTCAGGCACACTACTAAAGTTTCAGTTGATGAAACATACTGAGCTGGTATTGTATGCATAGGCTCCGATTTATGTTTCTGCCAGTGGGTGCTCAAACAACCTCTGACCTGGCCAAAACTGTACACTAAATCACCTTTATTGACATACTGTAACTTCTTAATGGACTAATACATCTGCATACCGTTGTTCCTTGAATTGATCCAATCTAGCATCAACCTTGAAGTTATTTTATCAAATTAACTTGAGCACTGGAACATCCATGGAATCGGCACCTATGGTTGTATTAGTTTTATCTGTGCTTCATATCTCCCTTATCTATAGGTCAACTTAAGAAAAAACTGGCTCAACCTGCCCCGCTATTCAAGGGGGTAGGTCTGGTCTCAGCTTTGGTAGGGACACAACCTAATAACCCCCCCTCCCCCACCCACACAACAACAAAAAACAATTTGATGCTCTTTTAATTGAATTTAATTTATAAATGGTGCACTGTCACTTTAAGGGCATTGAATCTACATGGTTCTTATGATCTTTTGCCAGCTTCGAATATATCCTATGGCTAATCCGCAAAATCTAGCATTGTTTGTCTGTGCCATAATAGCACATTAACAATGATATGCATAACATTAAGTTGGTATAAAGAGCCTTCATTGCTTTGGAAATGGAAGCATGTAATGACATGATGTTAGCTAGACATTTTCAGTTTGCAATTAAAAATGAATTATGACAATCGGCAACATGTTTCTTCATGTACATGCTTAGTTTAAGGGAAACAAATTATTGAAGACTTCAAGACACTACACAAAAGCAAACACAACTATTTATATTCTTGTCTATTTTCCAAATCACAGTGAGTGCAGCCTATGTTAAAGTGTAGTGATGGGCAAATTAAGCTTTGGTGAACCACTGAAAGACAGTAGTGTGAAGCTAGCGAAATCCAATATGGCCACCGTATGTAGATTTTTCAACATAAAAGTCCTTACCCAAACCAGTATATGTAACCAAAAATACTGATTTACTTAAGGACTTTTATGTTGAAAAATGATAGTGTGGCGGCCATCTTTTTTGACTGCAGTGGTTCACCAAAGCTTCTTTAGCCCATCAATAATTTCTTGCTTTCACATCTTTGTTTTAAGAGTTTCTTATATTAAAAAGGAGATAACAATTAACAATGACAAACCAGCTGGAACCTGCCACTAGGCGATCTCTCCCATTTGTTTGCGCTCAAGATGCGTTCCCTATTAAATGGTGTAGCATGACATTCATGTAGATGTACTGCATAGTGGAGATTGAGAGGACCCAAAATTCATCCTTGCTGGTAACATGCTGTTGGTGCTTTTTAACATTGTAAATATTCTCTAGGAAGTGTAAAAAGCAGTTTGCAGTAAAGCTGCTCCTACAGTATTTACTGGCCATTCAAGCACCATGCTTGAATTCTCGGAGTCTGACACAAACACGACAAGTAGCCTATGCTTTGTCACTTTCACGTTAGCGTCAGATAAATCTATTTCGGTTTCAGACACTCAAGTGATAGCATGTCTAAACTGATTGTCTTGGACATGTACACTTTATGAGAATATCAAAATGAATAGGCTACGTCCTCACCTCAAACATAATAGTTTGGTAAAATATTGGTAGGGACAATTTTGTCTTCCCAAAATATTGGTGGGGGACAAGTGCCCATGGTCCCCATGCAAACTTATGCCCTTGCTGCTGTTGCATACACTTTTTTTTAATCAAGCTAGCCTGCTAATTTGAAAGATGTAGCTTAGCCTTCATCATGGCCAAAGTAAACCATGCATATTTAACAGGGCTGTAACAATATACACACTCAACTGGACTATTCATCCAGAACCACCATGTTGAAGACTTCAAGGCTGAATAATAAGTAAAGGTAGACACACAAAAGAGGCCTACAAAACAATGCAGAAAAAGATGAACATTTCTAAACTTTTTTTGACCCATGCATAGAGCTCAAGTAAAGTTTTTCAGATATGTAAATCAGCGACGTCTGATAAAGCACACTACTCACAATTGGTTGAATCAAGTTCAATGTCGTTGTACACCTTGACCGCATTTTGTTCTATATTACTGCACCACCACAAATTGATAAAAAAGTTAGTGTTAAACGTCTCAAAGTTGCTTGGCAACCATTCTGATAGAGGAAATATATTTCTTGCCAGAAGAATGAATATCTATGAATAAATCGTTACATTTCTCGTTGCTGTGACTATTTTATGAAATCTTGCCAGATATATGTAGCAACTGTTTTAGAAAATCAATAAGCCACTTGAGTCCGTAGGTTACACTGATTTTAGAACAGCCAAGGGCATTTGCTTGCACGTTGTGCCTAACATGCCCCATAGCTGTTCTAAAATCTGTGTAACCTACAGCCTTTTGAGTCTAATTGCTTAAATATTTTCGTGTGTATGTGGATTCTAAGGTTTGGGTGGATGGAATCTATGCTGAGTTTAATCATTTTAATTGGGCCCCGGTTGGACAAAGCCTAAGCCAGATGATCGCCTTTGCTTGTATCCATGAAATCTTGCATTTTGTGTGTTGAGTCTGTGTGACAGCAGCATAACATTGGAGCACTAGAGGCAACACCCAGCCCCCACTGACAAAAAGTATTTCACACACTGTTCATCAGCCATGATGGGCTACAAACACGCCAAGTTTTATGTGCATCAGTGCAACAAAATCACATAAGGAAAAAACTTTTGCAAAATCTACATAACTGTGCAGTGGCAGTCATAATGATTATCATCATGAAGTGATGGAAGTGATGAGTATTAATATCTCCAAATCATTGATTTAATCTAATATCATTAGTATTGTTATTATTATTAGTCAGTTATCAAATATAGGCTAGTGGTTGTCACAATTACAATCTCATTCTATTAATAAACAAAAATTGCCACTTTATCACTACTAAAAGAGGGTCATTGAAATAGGAATCATAATTGACTTCTGAAGTCATCATGCTGCCATAATTACAGATAATGCATAATAACAAAGAATGGAGACATTAATTTAATCCTGCTGTACAGGGCTTCCACACAGACACACACACACACATATGAGAAATGTAGTTAGATATTTGATGTGACAGACCATTGTGTGTCTAGACCATCTGTTATGGGAACTAGTTCGGGGAAAGGGGGGTGGGTGGGGTTGTATCAGTAATGTTTCTCTGAAAAATGTTAACCAACTGCAGTTCTTTTTAAAAGTTCAGGAAACTTCAGTCTTTGTAATTAGGAAATAGTTTTCCTGGAGAAAACTAATAATGGCTAGAGTAGAGCTCTACTTGTACTTTATAGAAGCATAATGGAGTTTTGGTCTAACTAGCTAAAAAGCATACAAAAACCTTGCAGATGCCAAATACAGTGCCTAATGTATAAAAATATTCATACCTGGAACTTTTCTCCTTTTATTGCCTTTAAAAATTGAAATCATGATCAATATAATTTGGCCGGTAAGAATTTACAAAAACACCTCTTTAATGTTAAAGTGAAAACGTAAGTAATGTTTATTTATTAAAATGTTGAATGTAGAATGTAAAGTGGTTGCATAAATATTCACCCCCCTTAAAGTAACTGACCCAATTCAACAGTGGTCCAGCCAGTTGGTGCCTGTAGTCTGACAATTAGTGAAATGGAGATCTCCTGAGAGCAGTGAATGTGTGTAATATAGTAGTATAAAGACACCTGTTGGCTACGACTGTACAATAAAGAAAAAAGAACACTTTAATCAACTTTGAGAAAAGGTTCTTGAAAAGTATAAGTCAGGGGATGGATACAAAAAAAATAAATATTCAAGTCACTGAATATCCCCTGGAGTTCAGTGAAAGCAATCATTAAGGAATGTACGGAATATGACAAATGTGTAAATCTGCCTAGAACAGGCTGTCCCCACAAACTGAGTGACTGTGCAAGATGACGACTGGTGGGGATGGCCACAAAAACACCTATGGCAACCCTGAATGAGTTAAAAGCTTCAGCATCTGAGGTGGGAGAGAGACTGCATACAACTGTTGCCTAGGTTCTTCACCAATCAAAGAGTGGCAAAGCTCATATTAAATCTCGACTAAAGTTGACCCATGACCCAGACATTTGGGAGACTCCAAAATACATGGAAATCCTGGAGGACAATCTGATTCAGTCTGCAGGAGAACTACAACTTGGGAGAAGATTTACTTTTCAGCAAGACAATGACTTAATGAAGCATACATCAACAGCTACACAGAAATGGTTTAAAGAAAACAAGGTGAATGTTCTTGTGTGCCCAAGACCTCAATCCAAGAGACTTTGTTGCCGGACTTGCAACCTGACAGAGCTTGGGCAGTTTTGCAAAGAAAAATGGAGTAAAATTGCAGTACGCAGACAGTCACACACACAGGATATATAAGATCCCTTTCCAGTAAGCTAAGTTGTGCCTGGAAAACCACAAGAGGCTACGTTCTTGTGAACCCAAAATCTCATAGCTGAGTGTATCGTAACAATCCTATTCATTAAGAATGATAAATACATTTTACACAGATGATCTTCAGACCAAACTACACAAAAGTTTCTTATAGGCATTTTGATTGGCAAAAGCATTCACCTAATACAGCCTATCAAAATTGGCAGCAAAGCCTCCAAACAGGAAGTGGGCTCAAATCTCAGCCATGCTTTGATGTATCAGATCCAATTTTGGTACAGGGACTTGGGACCCGATTATGAAAACACACAAGGATTTGCATCATTTGGCCTCTAGAGGCACTTCAGAAAGCAGGAATACATATTTGCGAATCCCTTTTGATTTGTTGGCCAAATGCCATGAAACCTGCTGTGAGTGCTTATTATCTTATCCTTGCCAAAACTATGTTTCCATGGCAACCAGCTAGAATGCTATAGTTTTTTTTATATAAATTTGCAATAAAATATATGTTCATGTAGATATCTTACCCCCTTGTTCCACACGGACCGTTGTTCAGGAAGCACACCACTAGCGCGTGATACATTCTGAATTTAGTTGGCGCGATGGCGGAGTCAAGATGTCCATAAATAGCAGAGAATGTCTAAAGTTTTGGGATCATTACATACTCAAAAAGGAAGAGAACAAGCATCTGAACCGAAAACATCCACTCCATGCTGTTTCACCAAGCGTCGCTGAAACAATCAATAAAGGATCAATAAAGTATCTATAAATCTATCTATCTACGTAGGCTATACATTGGTGTTCGCTGATTTGAATCGCATACTGTATTTGTAGATGTCGTGATGCGATTTGACTAGATATGATGTTTAGCTTTGATGTTAAGTAGTAAACTTATTCAGGTTCAATTGCAAGAGAGTACTGCAAAAAAAAGAACCCCTTCTTCACATACACACATGCATGCACCCTTATCTTGTCTCGCTCACTCTCCATCACGCACCGCACGCGTGCACACACAAACAGGTTGCTAGATTACCATAGCAAATAGGCTCACTCCAATTACTAATTTTTAGAGATGTCAAACGATTAAAATTTTTAATTGTGATTAACTATAGGAATTCAGCGATTAATCACGATTAATGACATATTTTATCATATGATTGAAATTCTATTATTTCGCATTTCTGAACTTTCCAGGAGTCCATATTAGCAATAAAGCAATTATGGTTTATCTTGATTGGGATTCAAATGAAAGCAAAGCAAGTTACTTTATTAACTTAACTTTAAGACATAGGTCTATTTGATTATTTCAAATCAAATTTCAAAAGATGTGCAGCAGACCTGAGGCAACACAATATATTCTTCAGAAATATAGCTGATATAAACTGAAATAAATGCTACTGCAGAAGTGCATGCACAAAATGTAGGCCTACACACATTATAAAGGGCATAACAAACAGAAAATATTATATTCATACTATATTCATTATCTTTGAGTTCAGTTGAAAATAAGGAACTTTTCAACATGAGTGCATTGCCATTTTATAGGCCTACAGTCTATGGTGCACTGTCACTTGCCACACACATCAACGCCGAAGTTTTTAACAGGCAAACACTGGATGAACAATGGATTTTATGTAGCAGCGACCAAATATAACTGAATCGTGATTTACACAGCTGCAAAGTGCGATGCTGGTGTGCGGAGTTGTATTGAAAAGAATGGAATCTAATGTAAATGAATGTCGAAAGCAGAGTGCATCGCAAATAGTAGCAGCCAAAGAGGAATGTTGATAACAGAACAAGTGACGGTGAAAAAATCTTTGGCGGCACACAACAAATGCGTCAGCCTAGGCTACTACTCTTTGGCCAGCTCGTTAGCCCAACCAAGTGTGTGCAGCATGCCTTTACGTAGTAACGTACTACTAACGGCGCATCATCATAAAGATACATTTGATCTGCATCATGCCCCATTTTAGCGGAAAACATGTTAACATTATATCATTGAAAGACAGCTACAGTAGTAATCACACGTTGACGTTACATCTAGTTATTAATTCACTGGACATTCAATCATTTTACTAACACGACAGTTATGAAGAATTATGTTTATGTAACTTACTCATGTCGAAATGATGTACATTACCAACCTAATTCGTTTGCAATACCCCATGTATTATACAAATTTAGCATGTACACTAACCATAATATCCCATGCAAAACGGTTAGCTTGCTAGCTAGCTAACTGTGGAACTTCAGTATAACATAGCCAATTATCTCACCTAGTTGTAGGAATAGGCTACGTTCATATTACAAGTGATAGAATGAATGTGTGACTTAGGTTTAGTTGATGTTATGACATGTAAAGTTAAGCTGGCTGAACTTAATTATAGTCAGCCACGGGCTGTTTGACTGTGCCTATCGATACATTCGTGTCCTGTTAGTAAACTGGAGAGAGCAAAACATAGGAACATGGTCACATTAATCCCATAATCACACAGACAACTCTTACACCAACCTTATTTTGTGCCTTTTATTCATGTTTGTTTCAAGATTTAGTAAGTTTACTATAAGCACGTTTCGCTCTCCACTTTGATGCAGCATAGATTTCCATTATATCAGTCATCTTCCCCCTAAAAGGGGGCGTATATGCAGCACATACAATGTTCCATTCCATTCGTCAGTGCGTATTGTTTAGTTTCCGGTCTGGCTAGATCGGCGTGGTGTTGTAGTTGTTCTAACGTTACTAGTTGTTGCAACAGCATGTGAAAAAACTACAAAGTTTGTTACACCAAAATGAACGTTAATCTCGCGATAAAAAAATTGACGCCGTTAAAATAGGTTTCTGTTAACGCCGTTAATAACGCGTTTAACTGACAGCACTACTAATTTTTAGTAGCCTAATGGTAAAATTATTTGTTAGTAGCCTAATGGTAAATGCTGCAGGTGTAGAAATCTACAGCCATTACAGCATGCAACTTGTGCATATTAATAAATTAAATTGCTTTCCCTCTTCTTCTCCCTCTCAGCACTTCACAACATAGTACAGCTTTGTTCGCCTAGCTCAGTCATGCACAAGAGGCTGCAATTTTACAGAGAGCATTTTGAACATTATTTAATTGTTGGCACTGGCACTTATAAACACTAAATGGGTAAATTGCAATAAATGGACTTAGTTTTGGAGCCAAATGTTGGAGTTAGAATAAATACCTCTGTGCCAATTGTTTGATCATTTTACAGCCACATCATTTTCGTTATTATCGTGCATTATTTGTTTCGGTTGTTTAAAAATGAATTTTTTTTTAATCCGATTAATCGACCAATAAAGTGCTAGATTAATCGATTTCAAAAAGAATTGATAGCTGCAGCCCTAGTGTGAGTGTTGGGGTGGTGGGTGTTTGGATTGTGGGGGCAATACTGACAGAAAACTATTAACTTGTGCCAAATAGATATTTTAGTAACAATTTACAAATATTAACAAAGGGTTAGGTAATGACTAGTTTGCTATTTATTATGGCACCTTATTATAAAGTGTGACCGGTAGTTTTGATAGTCAGTGCAATATAAAATATTGCCAACTAAAAAATATTGTTTTAGTCCACAATGCACATTGTTGATACAGTTAATCTGTCATGTCATGTAAGTTCACCGAGCTCTGAGTCAAACTAAAGTTTCTCCATTGCTACTCACTCAAAAAATGATTATTATGGTAAAGGACAGGTGTCAGGATGCCTTTTACGGAGGCTTACTTGTCATCTACAGTTCGCATTCATCAATGAGGTGTAGTAACAGAAGATGTAGAGGTCATCTTAGAGAACCGTTCTGGGACATGGTTAGCAATCACACTAGATGTGTATCATTCCCAATTCCAACTAAACTGTGCCAAATACCAACCTCTGCAAGTGGGCCTGGCCGTGGTTCAGGAAACCATGCACAGGAACCGGTACAGAGTGATCATCACATTACATTTATTCATTTGGCAGACACTGTTGTCCAAATTGACTTTCATATGTCAACTATATTACAAGGGATTACATTGTCCCGGAGCAATTTGGGGTTAAAGGGGAACTTGGCAACTAAAAAAACCCGTTTAGAAATTATTTGGATGGTTAAATGACCTGTTCCGGTTAAATGGTGACTTTCCCCGCTCCCCCTAGCGTCCCCAGGCGCAAACCCAACCTTGCAACTTTGGGACTACCGTCCTGGTTAGAGAAGTGAGAAACAAGAAACTCATTTTTTACCTTGTAACATCCACATTGTTCTGCCGAACATATGCTAGCAGTTTCGCTAGCTTGTAAACAAATCCATGTGCTCTATTGTTACCTTTTTCCACAGTCTGAAATAGCATAATGCACAACTTCTCCATCAGAGAGGGAAATATAGCTACTCCTGCCAAGTTTCCCTTTAAGTGCCTTGCTCAAGGGCACAACAATGAAAGCCGGGAATTGAACCCACAACTTTCAGGCTACTGCATGCTAGCCTAGCTCCTAGCTCACACTAATCAAACAACCTGGCCATTAGGAATCGAATGTACTCTGGCACATTATGTATTGCCTAATGTGAGTACATCCTAAGAGATGGTGTCAAGTACTCATCCAGTATCTTTTCCTTGTGTGCACCTATCAACGTTTTCCTTTGGACATTTTTTGTCCTTCCTTTCATTGATTTTTCTTTGAAACTCTGCCAAGAAGGCCAGAATTCCAGAGCCACTTCACTACTAATAATGAGACAGAGGTTACAGCTTTTTAGTGGCATCCACAGTTTCAAATATACACTGGAGAGATGTTAAATTCCTCGTGCTATAGGTAGGGGTTTTCACACAGCGGCCAATATACAATTAAGCCTATTTACCGCCAAAACCAAAATCACTAACAAATCACAAACATCACCAATAGAACAGCCATCAAAAGCATTTTACTGGGGTTATCAAGCAGGCACCTTCCTTCATAGGCATTTCATTGAATTAGGCACACAGCACCTCCAGAAGGCTCAGTGGTGTCTGGTGTCCCAGACTCACACCCCTCCACACTCATAAACACCAAAGATGTGTCTATAGCTAGAGATTCTGTAGTGTTTATCCACCTGCATACTTGTGCACTGAACCCTGTTTTCTTAACATCTTGGTTAGCGTTGGTGTACACTGCTCTTTGAATGACATCTTCAGTTTATTGACAATTTCTCCTTTCCAATTTCTCTTGCCAATCATAGAAGAGCTACATTCTATGAACAATAATAGACCGATCTGTTTCTGAAGCAACCCTTTTCAAACCTTTTTAAGACCACAATCAAATCGAGATGAGATGTAAGCAGCCCTTAACAACCAGTCCCAAACAACTTCTCTGCAGTATAAATATACTTTGGATTCTTATTCAGTCATTCGATGATTATTGGGGTAAGTGTATGTTTTCGATTGTAACCCCTTGTCCGTCAATAGTGACAGTAAATAACTGTGTATAACTTTGTTATTGACTATGAGACCATAGTGAAGTTAGTTTCACTTTGCCTATGAGTTCAAATACGGCGAGTGCAGATGCATGTAGGCTATACTCTGCTATTCACAAACAGGCTTTAGTAAAGCAAGTTTTATTGGAATCCCTGCATTCCATACACAGTTCTCGCGTGCACGCAGATTCCTTCAAATGCGCTGACTGTCAAAATACCGATGCACTGTTTGAAGGATTAGTTTAAAGGATGTTACGCCCAAAACACACCCGTGATTGTTCAAAAGGGTAGTTCTTCTGTTTCTTAATCAATGCGCCCGCAGTGTCTGATCACAAAATGCCCTTAAACAATAGAGATGCACCAATTCCAATTTCCGATTTTTCCGAGTTTGAGCTGATTCCGATTTAATTTCTTCTAACCACTTTACAGCACACACAAAATTATTTTCTATCTTTTATTCAATAGATCATTTTAACATAGACATTTGATCACCTTTTCAATGGAATATGGACAGATTCTTCTACAAGTCTAACTTCAGCTGCAGTATCAAACTATAATGCTTCCCAGTGTCAGACATTCACACACTACTAAATGCACTGTGTTATGGAACAACCATTTTTTTCTTCAACATCCAATATCCAACTAAAAATACAAAGACAATTTTCATGATACATTTAAACATGCTTCCATTTTAATATGCATTGATGCATATGCATTTATGGGAGGGCAAGGGAAAAGTATAAATATCACAGGAGAACACAGGAGAGGAGAAGTGCTAATAGAGATTGGTTAGGTAGGCTTTCCGCCATATGTATGAAAACAGCACGTGTCTTTTTTGCAGTAAAAAACTTCCGCCTGTTAACAGCAGGTGTAATCCAAATTCCGGTTAAAAATGTCAATTATAGAAACTTTCAGAGACAGCTGAATCAGTATTCAGGGTATCAATTTTCTTCATTGCTACTTTAACTTTTGCTTGCCTTTCTTTCGTATGTTCACTTCCACAAAATCCAATTCCTAATCTGCTACACAAGTCATAGCCTTAGTCGTCGTGCAGTAAATAGTAGATAATTGTATTTAAGTGTCATAAACATTTTTTTTGTTTTTCAGTTAAACTCATGGATGGAATTGTGTCTCCGGGCTCTTTGGATTATTGAAATCAATCTCAGACACCTGTGATAATTAGTTTGCCAGGTGAGCCCAATCAAAGGAAAACTACTTAAAAAGGATGTTCCACATTATTAAGCATGCCACAGGTTTCAAGCAATATGGGAAGGAAAAAGGATCTCTCTGCTGCTGAAAAGCGTCAAATTGTGCACTACCTTGGACAAGGTATATTTCCCGAAAACGTATGCGTGATCATCGTACTGTGAAGAAATTTGTCGCGGATTCAGCGCACAGGCGGGTTCGTGCAGACGAAGGCATAATAAGGAAGGTTTCTGCCAGACAAATTCATAGGATTAAGAGAGCAGCTGCTAAAATGCCATTGCAAAGCAGCAAACAGGTATTTGAAGCTGCTGGTGCCTCTGGAGTCACATAAACCTCAAGGTGTAGGATCCTCAAGAAGTTTGCAAGTGTGCATAAACCTACTATTCGGCCACCCCTAAACAATACTCACAAGCAGAAATGGTTGCAGTGGGCTCAGGAATACATGAAGACTAATTTTCAAACAGTTTTGTTTACGGATGAGTGCCGTGCAACCCTAGATGGTCCAGATGGATGGCGTAATGGATGGTTGGTGAATGGCCACCATGTCCCAACAAGGCTGAGATGTCAGCAAGGCTGGAATCATAAGGGAGAGAGCTGGAGCTTTTCTCAATACAAAGTACGCTAAAGAACGGTCTCCCGTTCTTGAAAGTACGAACTTGAAAAGTTAAGATTGTGAATCCAGACTCTGGAGAACGCGAGGACACAGGACGCTCAATTTGCAGTTTGAGACAGCAGCGTTCTTGCCAACGGCAGCTTCTCTCGGAACAGCTCGGGAGTCTAGTCATTTACCTATTGCTCTATTGGTCTACCCAGTATTTCTGACATTTACAATAAAATATATAATTCACCAGCTTGTTTAAGTTTGTTTCTCATTGATTTTTTTTTATTAAATATTTATAACAATATATTCACTTGCCGATGGCAGGAACAATGTTTGAAGTTCGCAGTTTAAGTGACAGTTATGATTAACGTTACTTGTGAAGCCTGTAGCCTACCGTTTATAGCCTAAACATGGATCGGATTGTAGCAGCAATTATGATAGGTAGGCCTATTATGTATCAATGCTGCCATTTCTCTTATGTGAGTGTCACGGCTGAGCTGACGTAATGCATTGTGGAATCTTCAAGCCACCAAGTCACCACCCGATGCATCCTTGATAAAACCAACGATTCGAGAACACTTCCGGGAATGTTATGCGTTCTTGAATAAATGCGAACTTGTGAATTGGAACAGTACTTCGGCGGTGATTGATGACGTTTCAGAACGATTTTCAAGCTCATGAGAACACAAGTATAGAAAAGAACGCATGTTGAGAAAAGCCCCTGGTAGGCCCCTTTAGGGTCCCTGACGGTGTGAAAATGACCTCGGCAAAGTATGTAGAGTTTCTGACTGACCACTTTCTTCTGTGGTGCAAAAAGAAGAACAATGCCTTCCATAGCAAAATCATCTGTATGCATGGCAATGCACTATCTCATGCTGTAAAGAATACCTCTGGGTCATTGGCTGCTATGGGCATAAAAGGAGAGAAACTCATGGTGTGGCCCCCATCTTCCCCTGACCTGAACCTTATTGAGAACCTTTGGAGCATCATCAAGCAAAAGATCTATGAGAGTGGGAGGCAGTTCACATCCAAGCAGCAGCTCTGGGAGGCTATTCTGACATTCTGGTAGCTCTGGGAGGCAGTTCTGCAATTACATTAAAGCAGAAACTCTCCAAGAACTCACAAGTTCAATGGATGCAAGAATTGTGAAGGTGATATCAATGAAGGGGTCCTATGTTAACATCACTGCATGAAAAGTGGGATTTTCGTCAGTAAACGGCACTGTAAATGGTCATGACACTTCAGGTTTACGATTGTGCATGGCAATTTGCAGGAAACATGGAAAACTGCCATGAATTGTTGGAAATTAACGTGGGCCTTGCTCGGCAGTCATCTCCCCATGACCCCTAATTCTAGGGGAGGCTTTAACATGTAAATGAAAATGTTGTGAGCTATACAAATGCAAATCAGGGTAGCAGGGGGAGACAATTTTCTAGCTATTAACTTCATTTTAAGAAAAGCTCTGGTATAAATAGATCAGGCTCAGTATAGGCTAATTATAGACTCGAAATTTTAGCTTGAATTGATTTATTTAATTAAAGTATGCTAGATTAATTACTTAGTATGTATGTCTTTATGCAGGCCTATTAGTATGTCTTTAGCAATGGCAAATTCACTTTACTTGGATGTAAGAATGTGGTTCATAAGCAACGCATCCGCGATTGTCAGCGTTCGGTCATTCCTTCTAGAAGAAGGGACCTTCAAACGAGCACTTCCCTTTGCTTGGAGGAATGGTGAGCGTTGGATCATCTAGTGCCAAGCCAATTCTCCGGGCCAGGAGAAGGGACATCAGCTGTCAGGAAATCAGCGTTGCGGTAGCCGACCAGCCGTAGCCCTACAAGGGTTCACTCGGAGTTGGAGACAAATTGTAGGTGCTACAAACCGGAGCAAGGGTAAGATTTAAAAAATGCTTTCATTCTGCTGTAGGCTATAAGGAAATAGATATGTTAATAGATAGGCCTACCTATTAAGCCTAGATAGTAGGCTACGCAGGAGCTTCAGGTAAGCTACAAACAAGACCTTGCATCTCAGGTGGAAGCTGTGAAGAGTTCAGCTCGGAGTTGATCGAGAAGAAAGAGGGTAAGATCAGTTTTTGGTGACTATTTTTCAGGTGCATTATATGTGTTACGCAGTGCATCACGCAGTCCTGATTGTCTTTATTGATTATTTTTAGGCTACAGCTGCTGGAAGAGAGACAGAGTGTGCTAGCTGAGGAAGCGGTGGACCTTTGGAAGTGTGCCACCATAGACCTGACATCTGATGAGAAAGACTGCATCGTTGGAGGGGTGTCTGGATAGACTGTGCGACCTCCGTCCTTTCGGCAGCCAGGAGCTCACCGAGCTCTGCAACACGCTGCAGTCGAGATTAGAGGTGACTCCGAAGTAGCCTACAGGGCAACGCACCACAGACGTCTGCAAAACTGACCAAATTCAGATAGAATGTCGCCAGCTAGTCAGTAGGCCACGGCTGCCCGTAAAAAAAAATAAATAAAAAATCAGGGTGCGTACGCAGTCCCCCACTACCACAAATTATGCAGTCGAGATTCCCACATTATTGATGGTAATAATAGTGTAGTAGCCTACATAGCAATGACATGAATATACAGCATATCAATAATGTCATTGGTTTGTTCAATAAAATTCTAATTATACTCTTAACAGTCATTTGCATCAACTATTTAGGAAAATCTGAGAAAAATGTAATATGCATAATAATTTGGAACACAGTGTAGTAAAGACTATTACTCCCCCCACCCCAAAAATAAATGCACAAATAGGCTGACACCACTGCATTTCTTACTTCCAGTAACTATATGCATGTGACAATAAACTTTCTTGTATCCTTGTATTATTGTCATGAATGATCGCTAAACTTTGCTTCTTTTTAATGTCACAATCGGCTAACTCCATTCAAGTGTGCTTGTAGTACAACTGTGGGCACGCAATTTGCTTACGTAATGAAGTGACATCTTAGCAAATTTCATGCAATATGGCAAAGCATAGCGTTCACTTTCTGCACATAGAAAAACTCGATATTAGCACTTTCTTTGTACATCCAGCCCTGAGAGTTGGGCTTTGCTAGCTTCCTCAAACTTTGCAAACTCAGCTGGCTGATGCTGTTTCAGATTCAGACAGACTGGCTGGTCGCCAGTCATGGCCAATCACGTGAAAATCGGCCAATTTTGATCACCAGCCGATCAATCGGTGCATCTCTATTAAACACCCTTAAACTCTGATCATGCGTTTCCGATCGCTATAATAGAGCCCTCTATGTCTATTGGCGGTCTTGGGGCCTTGACAAGAATGCTTCTTTACTCAATGAATGACATCATTGGTCAGATTGGTCCTTTTGAGTCAACAAACCTTTCTTGAAGAATAACCTAACAAAGGTTGGTGGGACTAAAATGATGGGTTTATATTAAATTTAACATTGCAAGTGCAGAAAGTTGCTCATGTTTGTCAACCTTTGATCTTCTCTAATGCCTGTCGACCTAACAGGTGTGCAAAGGTTTTGACTTAGGTTATTAGAATTGAAATGAAATGCAATTTCAATTAGACAAGCGCAATTCTTAGGGATCAAACTTTTGTAGTGTACACATTTATGACTAGGTAGATCAAAAGTCAATAAGACTGATTAAATCGCTTCACTTAAGGGAAGAGGAAAGATAGACTTCTCTGCATAGTCTGTCTGCCTCTCCACCCTTTTCATGTTTGGGTACTGTCTGTCCACTAGCCACTTTTTATCACGGTCTTACTGCCTCATTGTTTGCGCGCTATATTAGCACATATGCATAACCCCTCCCTCCATCCCACAGCCGGATTGTGACCACACTTACAGTATACCTTTTCTTAATATAGTTCTATATATAGATAGATAGATAGATAGATAGATAGATAGATAGATAGATAGAGTTTTTCTATAGTTGTTTTTTATATTACCTTGCCTACTCTCTTATATGTCCATATTTATTTTATGCTGGTCTCTAGACTTTATTTTCGCACTGTTGCACTTACTCATTTGCACCATCACCATGGCACTCACTCACACAGAGCACCTTACCTTACTATGCACAGAGAATCACAGGCTCAGTACCTGCCTCAGTCATTGCAAGCGCCTCATGATTAATCACCCACTATGTGGATACTGTTTTTAGACTTGATTTAGATTTTGTTTTATTTAGTATAATTTGTATTTTTTGTATAGTTTGTGGTCTTCCTTTGATTGTTGCACATAAACACGTTTACAACAAAGTCTGTAAACCAGTGCATTGCATGAATTTCTGCAATCATACTGTAGCTGTTGATGTTCAAAATAAGATTAAGATAATTTGAATGTGAATTAATCCATGACTAAGTGCCATTTTTGTATATCAACTGCATATATGGTACAGTCAAAAGCTTAGAATGCTGTAAAGTGAAAGACTAAATTAGCTTTTCTCAGGTCATACACATCACCAAGTTACTGTACCATTGTTATGTCTCCATCAATGAGTTAGCTATTCATGTAAAACAAGTCAGCAGTTGACCTCTTAAGGATTAAGGAACCTAATTGTATTATTTCATTGAAATAGACACAGTTCAATGTATCAGTGAGCATAAGCAACAGATGGTCAGTCCCACAAACATGTGTTGTAATTCCTCTGCAATGGCCTAAATATTTAGTAGGAAATCTGTATGAAGAGAGATGGGACATTTGAATAGTGCAGATGCCACTCATTAGGATTAGATGTGGACAAAGTGCATTGGCATCTACAATTGCAGTCTGCACTCTGCACAGGTGGGAAAGAAACAGACATAACTGACTTTAACAGTTTGTTACAATTTCTCAAAGTCTTTGCGTGGAGAACCACAGACATTGCTGTCTGTATTCTTTTCTTCTTTAATATACAAAATGGGAACATTGCTAGCCTGCACAAAAACTGGACCTTTTGATCAACAAATACACTTTTGTAAATGTCTCTCAATTGTTTGTTATATTGTTAAAGGGAAACAAAAGTAATTATACACCAGCATATATACATTTGTGTGGTGGCATAAGCATGCTATTACAGCAGAAAAGCTACAGAAAATGTTGTGTAATTGAGGTTACCGGTAACTAGTTTCACTTTAAGGGTAGCCTTCACTCCCAAAGGACATTTGTCTGGCACATCCTGGTTTTTAAGAAATCATGCATACTGGATTGATTCCTTTACCCATCAGTTGATGGATGGATGAATAAATGAACAATGAAAACCATGTGAAAGATTTACAATCAACGCTTGTTTTTACAATCAATTTACATACAACTCTTATGAACTGGCTGAAGTATAGTAATTGCTTAAGGGAGAGGATTCTTAATTGTATTTTTCACAATCATATAGAATATATTGTGAGCTTTGAAACCTTGGAGATGTTGTATCTGTGAATAGAATAGTCATGTGTAGTATGGGCAGGTGGTCTCACAGCTGATCTGTGTGCTCATGCAGAGCAATACCTATTGAAGCAACCCTTGATCCTGGATTAAGCCCGGAATATAGTGCAATTTGTGCGTCTGGACACTCAATGAAACAATCAGTTGATTAATTCAAAGCTTTTCGGTTGAAGGTATTATATTTCGACCCCCTCTCATTTGCTATGTCTTGATCAATCAACAAATTGAAAAAAAAAAAAATCACTTTCATTTTAATTAAACAACATTAGTCCAGGGTCACATAAAACAGGGAACAAGATCAAATGGGACAGGCCCCTTGTTGGTACACACACCAAGGTGGCTTGTTCAAATTCAGTCCATTCTTAGTAATCCATATTGATCTACAGCATACTGTAATACTATAAAACCGAAAAGACATTAGGAGAAATTTGGTGTACAGGATCAGAACAGGTCAAATCTGGGGTATTATTAATAGCCTACCAGACCAAGCTAAAATTATTATTATTATTATTATTATTATTATTTATCTATACTGTCTATTATACCCTGTTCTATAACTTATAGTGGAGCACCACATAGCTCACAAAACTTTAAAATACTTATGACAATCCTTCAAACCAGAACACGTGTTGTTAACTCATCTGAGAGCTACAAAGGTATCTTAGCATTTACATCATGTAATCCAATATCAAAACCCCCAACCAAAGCATTGATACATGTTGCAGAGAAAGTAGTCACACACTCTTTTCTTTTCTTCCTCTATTCACAACCAATGTTTCAGCAACAGCCTTAATCCTGAAACGGTTGTGAATAAATAGTAAGAAAAACAAAGGAGTGTGTGGCAACTGTCTCTTTATTTATATCATCCCGACCAGCACCTCAATTTGGGAGTGTGCTCGTTCACTAAGTTTCTACCCCATTTTTCATAACTGCAGACATTATGATCTGATCATTTTATGTTAAGTGGGTTATGTGACATAAAACTGCATATATCTGCGTGCAATAGTTTTGCTGCATGTATTCAGTTTCATTTTTTATTCAAACATAGAAAAAAAATCAGAAAAGTCATTAGCACATCTCCTGATTAAATGGATTGAATAATGGAAACAATTTCCTTGATTGCATCCAATTGATTTTTCATCCTCTAGATCTGTAAAGCTCCAGATCAAACAACAGCATATCACTTTATTAATATCCCAATGGACAATTCAGACAGCTTAGATACAAAGCCAAATCTGTCCTTAGACCTGTATCTTTTTTTAATTCACTCCACTGCATATACTGTACACTGGCATTAGTGATGTGTGCTTACCATTCTGGTGACATTACTTTGCATAATGTGATAGAACTGCATGAAAAGCATATAGGTTTTCATTTCACATTGTTGGTTTTTTTTTTTTAAATTATGGAACACTAGTACAGTTCCCATTCAAACATGCCATTCCTGCAGAAAACCACTAGCCCAATTACATGCCTGCAGGTAGGCCTGCTTTAAAAATAGGATGATATGTATGATAGAAAAATTATTCCTGCTAAGCATTCAATAATGAATACTGAATATATATATATATATATATATATATATATATATATATATATATATATATATATATATATATATATATATATATATATATATATATATATAATAATAAATGTGCAGTGAGCAGAATTTATGCATGGCTGCATGAGACTTTTTTACATATCAAAATGACATGACAAGCCTAACAGCTGTTTTAAGTTAAGGCTATACAGTGGGTACTACTTCGAATTGGCCGGCCTCACATTTGAATCACGGGTATTTTATTTATATTTCCCCAGGGAAGTGGCACTGACCCAAACAACCACCAGGTGGCACATGTGAGCAGGGTTAGGAACGTCGGCTTTGCTACAGTATAGACCATATGGAGCGTGCCACGACGAAATGAGTCTTGTGTCGTGGAAATCCATTTCGTGATATAGCGATTTGAATGCAGCGAGGGTCGAAAATGACAAAATTATGCATTTTCTAATTTCACCACTAACACATTCCTTTACTTCTTATCGATCACTCGTAGACGTATCTTACTGTAAAACGACCTAGAAATATGATTTTGAAGGTCAAATGTGTAGGCTGGCTGAGATGAGGATAGCCTTCACATTTTGGCCAATATCTCTGGGTTGGCTAAACTGAATTGAACAAATGACCTTGTTTTCAACCCTAAGGTCTGTGGATTATGAATATCTAATAAACCCATTTTTTATTGTGTCAAACTAGACTGATTTCGTTGTGGCATGCCCCATATATTTACCCAACGTTTTTCAGTTGGGTAAACATATAAACAGCAAGAACAGAATAGGTTGATCCATTTCACTTAAGCCGCTGTCCAAACCCCCTGCGCGCGGATACCTAACATTTAATTCGTTGCCTACATCTTTTTGTCTTATTCTTTTGTCAATTCTTGTAGGTATCCATTACTCTGCTACGACCAGAAATAATCACCACTTATACGCGCACTCTCTATCTCCCTCTCTCCTAGCAAAGGCACGCACAATTTTGTCGGAAGATCCTGCTTGAGTTCGAGTTGGGGGGGGGTCGTCTAATGGCCCACAAGCTGATCTGATGTGTGAAGCTGCTCTTGGCCTGTCTCTGCTGGCTACTGTCATGGAAATAAGCTATCATTGATTTGCTAGTGCAGAAGTCAGCCTCATATAAGGGGGGATGGTAGGCTCCAGCACTGGGGTTGGTAGTTCCCATCTGAAACAGTTTTTAATTTGGGTATAACAGCACATTATTTGAGTGCACCCACATTTTTTGAGATGTTTACCTTAGGTACTTCTTGCTTGAAACTAGGCTATACGCATCCAAAACGACTGCTGTTCGGGTGCGTGTCTGCAATATATTAGGTAGCCTACTCTGTTCACTGAATGCTTAGACAGTGCTGTGCAAAGAATTACACAACTAGGCCTACATAAATTAGCTTTATTACTGCTTCTACACGCACGAAGCAAAGGCGAGAGATAGAAGGTAAGAAAAAGAGAGTTTGAAGAAGGCATCATGCTCATTAGGCTGTGTTATTTTGTGCGCAACTGATGCTATAGCTAATGCATGGGCATAATGTTGTTCAATCAGACAATATTTCAGGTGGCCTAGCGATTTCTGGTATTAATTAGAACGCTTGCTGATCACCACAGCTTGCATCTAAATCTGTAGGCATTTTGGTAGGCCTACTGAGTCGGGCAAATTATGCGCTCAATCTCCCCAAAATAAACACAGGCAGGAGGACATGAACGGACCGAGATACGGGAGCGAGAGAAACAGATGTGCACATGATCTAGAAAAACTTATTCATGCATTCATCTCCAATAGGGTTGACTACTGCAATGGGCTTTTCACAGGCCTTCCTAAAAAGACTGTCAAACAGCTTCAGATGATACAAAATGCAGCGGCTAGGGTTCTCACAAAAACTAAAAGAATTGACCACATTACTCCAATACTTAAAGGGCAACTTAGCAACTATTTCAACGTAATAAACCCGTTTAGAAATCATTTGGATGGTTAAATGACCTGTTCCGGTAAAAATGGTGACTTTCCCCGCTGCGCTTAGCGTCCCCAGGCGGAAAACCAACCTTGCAACATTGAGACTTACCGTCCCGGAAAGAGAAGTGAGAAACAAGAAACTCGTTTTAAATCGTGTTTCTTACCTTGTAACATCGTAACCAAACTTATGCTAACCGTTCGCTAGCTTGTAAACAAATCCATGTGCTTTATCGTTACCTTTTTCCACAGTTTGAAATAGCATAATGCACGATTTCTCCAGCAGAGGGGGAAATCCTGCCAAGTTTCCCTTTAAGCCCCTGCATTGGCTTCCAGTAAGTCATTGGCGCTTCTGCTTGTTTATAAATCAGTAAATGGAATGGGACCAAATTACCTAGCAGACATGTTTCAGCAGTACACACCATCCAGACCTCTCAGGTCTCAGGAGAAATAATAGTGAAACCTACTGTTAGAACTAAACATGGTGAAGCAGCGTTTAATTGCTATGCAGTTCAGCTCTGGAACCAACTTTCAGATGAGATCTGTAGCCAGTTTCAAATCTAGACTTTCAGCTAAAATGTTAATAGTTTTTTATTTATTTATTTATTTTTTTAAATATTACTTTATAAACACTTTTAAATTATTGCCCTTTTATGCTTTTCTGTAGTGATGGGGACGAGACCCCCTTTGCCGAGTCCGAGACAAGACCGAGTCTTTGAAGGGTCGAGACCGAGTCGAGACCGAGTCCGTTGGTTTTCAAATACAGTCGAGTCCGAGTCAAGACCGAGTCTTTGAGGAAGCAAGTCCGAGTCGAGACCAAGTCCTTTAGGAGTCGAGACCGAGTCGAGACCAAGACCATAAAAACATGTCAGTTTTCATAATCATGATTAAATATCACCCCAATTAATAATCAACAGTTAGGCCCAGGCTTGGAATTTCACCATTTTAGGGGCAAGGCCACTTGGCCTTCAGTTGGGCATATTTGGTGGGGGGCACAAAGGCCACATGTCAGGGCACCAAGGCCAAAGTTAACTATACAGTAGTAGGCTATAAAAATAATCAAAGTTGTATTTAGCCTATTCACAGCAGTAGACCTGAATCACTGTATGAAACATTACAAAAACATGAAACATGACATATTACACAGAACTGATCATCTAATATTTAGATGTCTATTTAGATGTTTATTCTGATATATGGTTTGTTATATGTTGAACGAAGGGTTCGTGAAATATTCCACCGAGATGAATGGGTAGGGAGATGGGTGTAGCACCTTATGTAGACGTTATGATTAAATGTAATTATATTATTTACTTTTCTCGCGAACCGTTCACCACAGCAATTAGCGGCTAACATTGTTTAAAAGCTGAGAAAAAGTTCTTTCATGTGATGTGATACATGTGCCTGTGTGATGAGTAGGCTTAGCGATTGCGAGTATTTCAACTGAGAAGAATGGGTGAATTTGGACGCACTTTCTGTCTTGCCATGCGCTGTCATTTTCTCCACTGTGTAAGACTGAATTAGTTTGCGCTGTGATGCTAAGATCATTTTGACAGGCTATAGGCTAAATAAAAATCGCTATTAAACGGACGCAAAGCAGAATATTGAAAGAAGGGGGCACCAAGACCAACAAGGGGCAAAGACGTGGCCGCCGTGAAATTTCATTTTGATTTTTTTTTAACATAAAAAAATGCGTTGGTCTCGAGGACTCGGTCTGAAATTACGAGTCCTTCTCCTCCCACTGTGGTCCGAGACCGAGTCAAGACCGAGTCTTTGAAGGAACAAGTCCGAGTCGAGTCCGAGAAAGCGGACTCGAGTACTACATCACTGCTTTTCTGTACTATCACCTTGTGTGTTTTACGTTTTCTTATTATTATTATTTTATTATTATTCTTTACTTTTTAAACTATTCTTTGACTATTGACCTTCTATGCATTCCTGTTTGCTTTTGTTTATGTAAAGCACATTGAATGACCTCTGTGTATGAAATGCGCTATATAAATAAAGATGACTTGACTTGACTGCACCTGCGGGTCATTCTCATAGCAGAACCGTAGCCTTGAATGGAAAAGACTGAATCTATTTTCAGCCTGTTAATCGTTTTTTTTTTGTTGTGATTTTCTGACCAAACGCACCCTGCTTGCACTTGGATAAAGGAGGTGAATGATTAATGACGTTTTTAAATCCTACCGTATTAGAGGTGATTTAACTGTGCTCATATGTTTAGCCTGCGCTTCAGCCCTGCACTTTGTTCACGTGAGTAGTCAGAGACGGTAAGATTGCTGCTCTTTCCTTCTCACGATTGCGTATTCAACAGCTAATTTATTTAGATATCCCGGGGGAGAAACCCTCGATTAAATAGACCTATGACCTGACACTTCTGGCCTAAAAAAATGTGCCACAAGGTGTGGCGTGTGAGCATGTGAACGGATTGAAATGCGGATTGAAATGTGTCACACTCATTGGGCGCCCTGTTTTATATCGATATCTTCATATAGCCAATCTATACAAAATATCATAACATGGTTTTGCATTAGGCTTATGGCTTAGCAGATAATAAGAGTACCAAATTAATTAAACAAGAAAACTGCATGCATCTTTCTTTCCTCTGATTGGAATTAAAGGGACACCAGGCAACGTTTTCGTGTTAATTAATCATCTTCGTAAGTCGGTATATGGTTAAATGACTCATTACGGGGCCAATGAAGGCTCTCTCGCCCGCCCCTACTGCCTGTAGAAAGAATATCCCACTTGCAAGTTCGGTGTATCCTACCCGCCGACCGAAGCAGGATCAGTTTACAGCATAGAGGCAGGCTAACGAAACGCTAGAGATTGTTGCAAACGTGTGTATAATGGCAGAGCCGGCGAAGAAACAGCGAAAACCCTTGACGGAAGACGCAAAGAAAAGGAAAGGAGCTTCAGACTGAGCGAGGGGGAGTTTCGTAGAGAAAAAGCATCAGGCTTGCCTGGTGTCTCCCTTTAATGAAATTACTGCGCAAAGTGGAAAGGGAAAAAAGTGTAAGATTTCTTCGCCAAATTTGGTTTTACTCATTTTGAGTAGGCCTAAACGGTTCGCCAAAAGCCATCATGTCTGGCCCCAGCTAGATAAAAAAAAGTAGGCTCTGATTTAGCCTACTCTACTGTATGACTTCAACAAGGTGATCTTTAGTATCGTTCTGTGGGGTCCCCAACATTTTTCATTGCACGGACCGGACAACAGTTGTCATATTTCTGATGGACCGGTAACAGGGACGTTGATCGTATTTTGTGAGAGGTGGTGCTGATCATATTACTGGAGGTCCAGGGGTGTCTCTGGCTGTTAAGTACACCATTTTAACGCAGTTTGGAAGGGACAGAAATACTTTAACAGAGCAAGCAGGGCCCTTCTACTGTCTGACTCGTTATCACCTGCCTGCATGGACATTTCACACATTAACAATGGAGATGCAGATCATCTCCCTAATTAATTTTTTTGCACAACAGCCCACATTATGCGCTCACTCCAGCGAGACGAGTGAAATGTATTTAAAAAAAGTATTCATCGCCAATAAGTCATCACCATAGGCTATTTGCTACAATATAAGCTACTGTTAGGCCTACAACAAGTCGCGATTTATTAGGCTATCCAATCGCTATGCTGTTTTCATTAACATTACAGGAATCCGCAGGAATCCACATTCATTGTTTCAAATATCGTTGCTTCTAGCCTACCCACGAGTTTGTCAGTTTCACTTGCACAGACGCGCATAGGCCTACAAATTGAATGAGCACTCACAGCCTACCACTACCACCTAATGTTATGCCTCCATATTTTATGAATTAAAGCAACACCAAAGCACTTTTCCTCTGTCACACGCATGCTATTTGTTTATCCAGCACCGGCTTTGGAAATAACAACGTCCACAGAGAAGGTAGAGTATGTTGCATGATTTTATGAAAGTACGATGTATTGCGACATCAGAAGCAAGTCAAATTTGTAGTTTCTTATGTCTCCATCGAACTACAGAACCACTACCCGAACTGGCAAACTTGCACAGTGTGGTTATAGCCGATAGAGCGATCGCAAAGCGAATGCAGCCTGTTACGAGTTGATGAACCACTGAAACGATTTTGGAAACATTATTTTAAAGGTACAAAAAACTCTTTGTTGTTGCTTTAAGAAGTATGTATTGATCAGGGACACATTTAGTTTCTTTTTATTTCGATCCGTGGTTCCAAAACACCATTAGCCTGGAGATTCCAGACCCTGGTAATCTAGAAAGATTAAGGGTCTGGCCACGAATAATGTAATGTCCCAACTCGAGGGGCGGCACCAAGCGTGCATTTGAAAATCTCACTGCACGCAATTGGATAACACAATACGACCAATGTTTACTGACTGATTCCGGACTTCGACGCAATTGGATAACACTACGACGGTCATCTGTTAAGCTCGCCTCTGGCTAGGTCCAGCCCACGACCGCCACCTGTCCGTGGATTGCCAATCACACTGCTTTTGCTACACCTTTGAATGCAGTCCGCTACCTTGTTTATCGGCAATGCTACAGCCAGGGGCGGATCTAGAGATTTTTTCCTGGGGTGGCGAAGGGGTGGCATGAGGTTCCAAGAGGGGGGCCATGGACATTATTCAAAACTTAAAATTCTACGGATTTCACTGAATATGTTTTGTTCTCTACACTACATTACTCGAGGTGGGAGGCAAATCGGAGATGTAGCTGGCGTTTGGATGGTGTGGGTCTTAATATGTGAATTTCTTTCTCTGTGTAATCACTATACAGTCTGTGTAGTCTGTAGGGTTGGGTATTGTTTGGGTTTTATCCGATACCGGTGCTAAATCGATACTTTTAAAACGGTGCCGGTGCCGAAACGGTGCCTGAACCGGTACTTTGTTTTTAAAATGTTTTAAATTAAAATGGTCTAAAGCATGAATTTTTTTTATTGATAAGACAAATTTGAACATGAAATTGAACTGTTATATTGCCATAAAACTGCCAGGTCATGGACACTATTTAAGCACCGAAATGAGGCACCGAAATCCACGTTGTTATTCGATGCAGTTACTACCGTTTGTGTCGGCACCGGTGCCATATTAGAACCGTGTTTCGGTGCCCAACCCTAGTAGTCTGTACTTAAATTATAAAGTGTCAAAAAGCAATTGTAGGGGGGTTTGGAGGTATGTTCCCCCAGAGAAAAAAAATGACCCCTGAAATGATTTCTTCTAGTTAGTTTTGAGGGAATAATATGGACACATTTATAAAATAGCCATCAATAGATTTAGGTTATCTGGATTGAAACAAGATTCTGGTGATTTGGGGGTATGCTCCCCTGGAGACATTTTGTTAAAACACGACCCCTCAAATGATGTCTTCTAGTTTTGAGGGAATATGGACAAATTTAGTCATACAAAATAAGCCATCAGCAGATTTAGGTTATCTGAATTGAAACAAAATTCTAATGCAGGATTGTTGCAATGAAAACCATGACTGTGACTGTCAAAACATTTCCATCTGATTCAATAAAGACTCAGTCAAGTAAGTACCTTCTTAGTCAAAACATTCTTTTTGGATTTATTATAATACAATAATTTAAAATGTACATAACAAGAATGTAATTATTAATCCACCACCTCACTAATAAACATGCAAACACACACACTGGTGGACAGTAACTAAGTACCTGGTATGGGTATCTAATTCAATTACTTAATTCTTTGGAAGGTTTTTACTTCAACCCCCACTACAATTAAAGGTCAAATATCTTTAGCAGGGATTAGAAACGGTTCAAAGAATGAAAATGAAAACCGGAAACAAACACAGTTTTTGGAAGGACGGAACTGAAAACGGGAGCAAAACCAATTTCTCTTGTTCCGGAGTGAAAACGCCATTTTCAAATTTAAATAACCGGTTAATAACGGTATTTATCATTCCGATTAACCTTTGTTTGAATATTATTCAAAACTCCATAGGCTTGGAAAGTCACCTGCCCACACAGTGTTCCCCAGACCCCTTATAAGATGAATTTAGTCAGATGTTATGCTCGGTATCTCCCCTGCATAATTGGCTAAAACTACTAGTTGATAAAAATTATTAAAAAAGATATTAATATCCAACACTATCTAACTGCCTTTTCCAAGTATGTAGTCTAAATTACTTTTTGTGAAATAAGATACCAGAGACACTAGGCAAATATTTATAAGCCTGTCATGCGTTGGTAGCACCATACATAGGTTAGGCTATTGCAAGGCTTAAAGCAAGGACATTTTCTGTGCCTGAAGTTAAGCTATGAAGCATTTTTAAGACCTAATATTATTTAGGTATTATAATATTATGATATCAAATAATGTTTTTGCTCAGAACAAACCTAAATGAAAATCATTCTGTTTTCAGTCCCTGATCTTTAGCGCCAAATTATGTTTTGCCATTCACAATCTAGGCTACTCACTCACTCACTCACAAAGTGATGAATAATGAAGTACATGTATAGTTACTGTATTAAAGTACCTTTATCTCCTATTAAGAAACAACCTCAAACACGAGTGAACAATCAACATGTTAATTTCTTGAGGACACAAACTCCTGTGCTGGCCTCAGCTTTGTTGGTTCATCCAGCAAATGATTTAAATCTACCACCCAATGAAACTGGAATCTAAGCAATTCGATCTCATGCACTAAGCTTCATATGATGTGCTTTGACATCATCAAACGTCTAGTCTAGTAGCCTACTCTGAGTAGGGTTTGTTTGAAAATAGTACTTTTACTTATTGTGATTGAGTAGAATTTCAGTCATGTAACTGTACTTTTACTTGTGTAGATTGATTTACACCATATATGAAAAGAAAGGAAAAAGAAAAACGCAACCCCCACCAGCTTGACACCGATTAGATATCCTAGTTTGATTTGACATGTCGACCAAAATTGGATAGTCATAGATGCTGGGAAAGTGGATGCATGACAATTTTGAGAACCCATGTTGAATTATCACGTGTATTAATGGGTTGACATCAACAACAGTATTTACAATCAAAGGTTATAAACTAGTGACACACACAAATAGACTAACGTTAAGCTACGCATGATCATGCCCTTATTATCTGACCTGACCATCATCGAAAAATTCGATGAGAGAAAGTCTTGCGGATGTAGCCTAAATAACGTAGACTAACAGTGAGGTTGTTGCCGGGTTAACTGATTATGGACTGACTATGGGTCTAATTATGGACTTTTTCGACTTGGTGGTCAAACTTACCACTTTGTTGTAGACAGTTGACACCTAGTTGCATGCACTCACTGTGCAACCTGCTGCCAATGGTGAAATTTCTCGGGGGTTACTGCGCTGATGGTGATGGGTGAAACCATTGTGAAGGGGCGGGGGATTCTAAATCGGCGATTTCTGTTTGAGAGGAGTTTGGTGCGGGTTTCACACCTTCTCGCAGTTCTCAGACCAACATGTATGAACAATAAATATACTTAAATTATCTGATTTATAAATGGGGTAGCAACAGGGGTGGCAAGACTGTGTCCCAGGTTGCAGCTGCCACCCTTTGCCACCCCGTAGATCCGCACATGGCTACAGCAGACTTAAGCTGCCACCTCGTGGAGAAAAGTTGTAATACATTTCACGTAGCTGCGTGAATCACGGGAAACGCGAATTAACTTCTAAATGGGACCCACTGTATGTTTAGCCTATTGAATATGATAGAGAAGACAAACCATTTTGTGCAATGATGCATCATATGAAATTTGCAATGATGTGACTCAAAAGTAACCTCTGGTAGCCTATAAGTGACACCACGCTCTGTCTGCCACTCTATAGCTGTATAGCTGTTGTCTATAGCTGATCATGCTTTGCATGTGTGGCATTCTGAAACGTCCTTAAATTCAGGCCCATTAGCCTATCTGGAACTTGCAGTCGGAATTATTATGTGTTTAAAGTCTAAAGACAGTCCAAAGTAGCCTGGGCTATTGAAAGTGTCAGCATTGAACATCAATTTAACATTATAAATAGCCACTGCCTGTGTTTGTTGGCGTGTTGTTGCAAAATCCGCAGAATCATTTTATGTAAGCAAACCGCATACAGAGGCATTCTTTATTGTTGAGGTCAGACATGATAATCATCCAAACATCTTGCATCTTGACTTTCTACCCGTGCTGGGCACTGATTCAGTGCTGCCAAAGCTCCACTTCTACCCTGTCTCTGGTCCTGGGAGGAGTGGCCAGCAGCTAGAGGGGCAAAAGCCAACTTGTCTTTTACCTTATACCAGGGTGTTTGGTATTCAAATTTGCTAACAGGTTCGCCTGGGTTCACCCAGGCTAAGCTGGTAGTGGGTTTCACCTAGGATAAAGCTAATCTGACTGTTGCTTCCATCAGTGGAGTAGAGTGGGAGGTAGTACACACTTACAAATACCTTGGAGTGCATTTAGATGACAGACTGTAGTGGTCTAAGAACACTGAGGCCCTTTACAATAACGCACAGAAAAGTCCTTTAATATCTGCAACAGTTTTTTGCAGATCTTCCATCATGTCATATCTAGTGCCATTTTTTATGTGGTGGTGTGCTCGGGGGGTGGTGTAAGAATGAAGGATGTTAACAGACTGAATAAGCTTGTTAGGAAAGCCAACCATATCATAGGAGGTGGAATTCAGCTGGACTTTGGGGATTGCTTGATGAATCCTACATAATTCTACACACATCCTTTAAAATGAAAAAGTATCCTATAAAATCATACTATGCCTGTAGAACAGAGGTTCTCAACCTTTTTGGGGTTAAGAAACACCAAAAGTCAAACAGAAATGCCAAGACAGACTGACTGGCGACCATCTTGGTAATGCACTTTGGGCAGTTACCAGGCAGCTATTTTCCTATTCAAATGAATGGGGAGGCATTAGGTTTGCCACATTTGATTTGTGAAAATCCCAGACATTGCACTGGGGTCATAACTGTGGTTGTGCGGCAGTTGCTAGGTAATAAGGTAAACCATATTTCTGCTGCCAAATCAACAAAAAGCATGCCTTTTATGTCTGTGTACGTAGGCTACACAGGCCTTGATGTCCGATAAACACAACCACATAGAAAATCGAATAACCATTTAATTTGAAACTAGCAGAAATTATAATCCGAAGATCATTATCACCAAAAACTGGGACAATTTGTGTCCTGGAAAAGATTATTAATTATCCGGGACAGTCACTCAAAAAAGAGATCAATCCCAGAAAATCTAGTACGTGTGGCAACCCTAGGAGGCTTACAGTACGTAAGGGAGGTCATATTACCATAAAAAGTATATCAGGTGAATCTGTTAAAATCTCAATAAAGGCACAGCAACAAGAAATGTAACGATTTATTTATAGACAATCATGCTTATGGCAAAAAATATTTTCTTCTATCAGAATGGTTGCCAAGCAATGTTGAGATGCAGCAACATGTATAAATTTGTGGTGGTGCAGTAATATAGAATGAAATGCGGTCAACCTGGAGGGTTCCATTTCAGGATGAGGTATTATTCATAAGCCTGTATAAAATGCATTGAATTCCTCAAAATTTCACAGGACACCTCACATTGCCTCACGGCACACTGGTTGAGAGACAGCTGTAGAAAGCAGTCTGTGTGTTGACAGAACAGTATGCAACTAGATGTACCGCAGAGCGGTACAAAATATGACCGCCGCCCAGTCCAGCACATTTTTTCCACAAAAATAAATCACGCTGAAAGGCCTATATGATTATAACTGTCTCACTAAATTGCATTATCCACACTCAATTCTCACTGGTATCTGCTAGACCAAGCAAGTACCAAAACATGATTAGTTCATAGATTTCACATGTAAAATTCATTTTATACAACCCCACCCCCATCTTGCCTGTTCATAATTCTGAGAAATTCTTGAATTGTGTGCATGTGTGCGTGTACACGTTTATGTTTATGTGTGTGTGTGTGTGTGTGTGTGTGTGTGTGTGTGTGTGTGTGTGTGTGTTTGTGTGTTTGCCTGCGTATGTGTGTTTGTGCATGTGCATGTATGCGTACATATGTCTACTGTGTGAGTATGTGTCATACGTATGATTACTGTGAATGTATGTGTGTGCGTGTATATCTGTTTATGCACATGTGTGCACATGGAATGGGTTAACATGACCCCTGGAGGCAAACATACGAAAAAAATTGGTCATCCTAGGCCCTACGGTTCTCAAGATATTCACAGAAAACTGTGTCTGCCCTACCCTCCTTTCGGGGGGTCCAGTACAGCGGGGGGGCTACAGATCAAAACGAAAAACGATGGTTCCATGCTATCCATATGGGGTTACATGCCCACCAAGTTTCGTGTACCCCGGTCTTTCAGTGTCCCGGGAATCCTTGATGGAAATTTGGACATGCGAAAAAAAAAAAAAAAATCTGACTAAACCTTCGCTGCGCGGCGGTCATAATTACTGCTCTACTTAGTAGCTGCGATTCTCAGCCTGCACAAAGGTTACTGTAGTGGCACTCTCTCTCTCTCTCACACACTCACAGACCACTACATGCCTATAAATATGACATCAGTCAGAAGTGTTTAGTAGTAAACAGAAGAGAGTAAGCCCTGAATCATATATGAAGAAAAGTTCTACCCCAAAGAGAAAGTGACTTACCTGGCTGTCTATATCAGCTTTGTTTAACAGAAGCACAGACACCATATCCTTATGTCCACGATCACAGGCCCAGTGCAGTAGCGCCCGACCCTGAATAAAACAACCGTAAACAAAAATCACATCAACAAGTAACTCAGTCAAGAATTATAACATTATACAGTGGGCAGTGCTTCGACTTGGCCAGCTTCACACGCGGTATCACGCAACTTTAATTTGTATTTTTCCAGTGACGCTGCAACGACGCTGCAACAACCCAAACAACCGGTAGATGTCTCAAGTGAGCAGGGTGTCTCGTAAAAAGAAATGGAGCCTGGAAAACCCTACACAGACTTCACTACAGACTTTAGCAGACTGGTTTAGAAATAATTTAATAGCCAGAAATATTTGGTTAACTGCGAGTGAATCCCGTTTGCAGCCGTAGAAGAAACGCAGGACAAATTAAACATTCTGGTTTTCTCCGAGTGCAACGATGATAGACAGACATCATTTGGACAAAATATAGAGCATATTAACCTCCGTTGCTCAGCCAAATGCCTTCCTGTTACGTCCTGTTATCACAGAGTTACAGGCGATAAACGATTTTTGATGGTCACAAGTTTACTTCATTAGCGGTTTATTTTTTTGATTATTAAAGAGTGTTTTTTATTTAAAGGTTTGACTTCGTTGCTTATTCAGTAGAGCATTTAGTGCTCTCCCCAATCCCAGACGTTTATATTGCATGTTTGTTTGTAATGGATGCAACCGCGAAATAGGCTACGCGTTTGACGGCAATGAGTTGTTAACAGACATGAACCAAGACATATAGCCCAGCAGCAATCTAGGGACTGTTCATTATTTATTTAAGGGGCCACCGGAAGAATTTTGAGTGCTTCAGTCAAAAGTTGCATGACCCTCCCTTGCCTGCTAGAAATTTTTCAATGACCATCCGACAGAATTGTTAAAAAAGACATGACCCTCCCCTGCCAATTGTCGCTGTCTTCCGCCCGCGCTGCTTTGCGCCACAGCCACACACTGTGATAACGTTCTTAAATCAATCTTTCCCGTGAGCTTGCATGCTACCAGTCCTTCCTTTTCAAATGTGTTGCACCTGTTTGCACAATTTCACAAATAATCATATATGATTAATACTATGAGAAATAATCCCTGTGCACGGGGACCGAAACAATGCATGCCAACTTTTTCCGTGTTTATCACGTATTTTAACTTTCCCCCGCTGTCTTGCCGTTTTAATGTTTTCCCGTAGAATATCCCATATTTTAATACTCTCATAACAACCCTGCCATCGGGCCTGTCCCTGTGTTGCCCTGTTGCTACCCCCTTGCCCTTCCAACGAAACAGATGTCTTCAAATCATCGTTTTCCTTGCTTGAAGGCGAACTTAGAGTGATGTTAACCTATTTAAGTTTAACGGCGTGATTGTTGTGAGAGCACGATTCATTGGCGCTTGCATGTTTGGCCTTATACGTGCGCACCTGCCTACCATCAGGCTACTCAGCTACTAGAGAGAATTTCCCCTGTTTGTATGTTCACTCCAAGTTGGCCTACCATAACTTACCAACTCTGCTTTGTAGACCCTAACTGGCTATTTATATTTTTCTGTGAAATAAGCAAATGTATTTGTTCAACTTTATGAAGCAGAATTACGCATAGGCTACTTGGAACATAACACATTTGACAAAGGACAGATGTATGTTGCTAGTGACAAAATATTAACTTTCAGTGTTTTACGATGTCTTTGTCATGGGGAAGTGTTTTTCCCCATGCATTTATTCTAGGCTACTGTCAGTGACTGACGCGAGAGAAGCAGGGTCTGTGTTGTGTTGCGTTGCGTTAATTTATTTGGTTGTTAACAACAACCAAAACTACTCATTGTTAACATGTAAATTAAATGTAACGTTTCATTGTGAATCTAATTAAAATGTTATCCTCTTTGCAAACGTAGCCTAGGCATATGGTGACAGATTAATTTAATAATGTTGCAAAGGTACTGCATCAATCCATAGGCCTATGTTTCATTAGGCTACTAGGCTATTTGTTTTGCCTTACTCTTTATTCATTTAGGCTAGGCCTTTTTATTCAGTTATTAATCATCTTCCGTCCTTCGCACTACTTGTGTAGCGCACGCATTCTCCGACCTGTCACCTATCACCGGAAGAGAGGTGTTTGGAATCATTCCCGCGTTACAATCGTCAGCCAATCAAGGTGGTCACTTCAGTCAAGCTCGTGCATGAGTAATGACGTCATCCATAGCAACGAAGACTCACTCCTAGTTTAGGAGTTGTCTGAAAGGCTTTGTGAATAACTTTTAAGAGAAAACTCCAAGCAAAAATCTTTTAGTGCGATTTAGGAGTAGCCTACTCCTAGTGGTAAGATAAAAGCCTTTGAATAGCCTACGGCCCCAGTTATTCATAATCTTCCGTACTTGTGTAGCGCACGCATTCTGAGACCTGTCACCTGTCACTCATCATCGTAAGGGAGGTGTTTGGAATCATGCCCGCGTTACAAATCATCAGCCAATCAAGGTGGTCACGCTTGCCCATTTACACAAATTAATGGTCGAATATTACTGATGATCATTGTTATTTAAGAACATGCAGTGTGCGTAGGGCACCAAAAACATCTTGCTCATAAAAAAGCATCATATCGCACATTGTGGCGGGTCTGTTATTTACTGTAGGCTGCGCAATCCACACAGGCCTTTATTTTGGACAAGCCTGCATTCGAGGCCTTCTGTTGAAGAATTTGATACAAAGCCTGCGCTAACAGTAATCCTCCTGCCCCTGATACCACAGCTGTGGATAGTGTGGAATGTTCAAGTAATAACACAATCCAATGTGTGTCTCAATTATGCCCCACTGACCACCTCACACATTTCTCTAGATTTTGCAACAAACTTACATGACACAATGCCATAAAATATGCCAGTTTTAGGACACAGAATAATGTTTAATGATACCAGTTAGGCCTACGTTTAACAGTAACAAGTGTAATGAGCTATTCATTGTCGAAGGTGCATGGTGAAGTGAAATTCTTACTTTGGAAAACAAACATTTGCCGATATCATTAGAATATTGCAACAGATTTTGTGGGTTCTGGACTGCAGGTTACTTGTTAAGCCAGTGGTTCTCAAACTTTTATTTCATTCCCCACTTTGATCAAGGGGCATGACTGATGATAGTGGAGATAACGTGTTATCCCGAGGCCTTTGCAAGTCAGCATCTCCGACGGTAGTCTACTCTATATTAAAAATATAAGTTTTCGATGTCCCAAACGGAGAGCCATACTTTATTGTTTTTAACGATCTCTATGCTACTCACAAAAATGTAGGCATGGGGACATGATGAAGTAGGCTATCCAACTGTCGTGTGTTAAATTATTGTGATTACGAGCCAGTGGTTTTCAAACATTATGTGTGACTCGGACATCTAACTAAATGCAACAGGCTCATATCGTCTTCGCATTCGCAAAATGAGGACCAGTGTTTTGTCAAATTGCAAACAGCTATTCGTTTTAACAAATTTTTATGATAGTATGAAGTGCTTTTTGTATAGGCTACTATCTTAATCTTGGAATATGGGGAGGGAAGTGGCGCGTCTGCAGTCAGCCAAATATGAATGTAATTCTGCAGCATAAAGCAGATGTATTTGTTTATTGTACAGAAAAATAAAAATTACATTTCAAGCAGTCAATTGACTACATTGCAGTCAAGAAGTAGGGCAAATTAAGACACTGTTTTGATTTGCGTAGTTGCGTTACCCCCAACACTGACAATAACGTAGACAGCAAATTAAGATATTTTTTCGTTTTGTGGAGCGGCACCGGTAGGCTATCAAAAGCATATTTCGATTTTCATGTAGTCAAGCCTTAAGCCATACCCAAGTAGCCTTAATCGAGGTAATGTTTAATTATGCATGACTTATTTTGTTATTTAATTCGTAGGCTGGGATTCCTCTTGGTAACAATTATGTTTAAAGGTAGCCTCCTTTTTTTAGAAGGGGCGGCAGTCAGGCTACTGACAGAGCGATGTACAGTGGCAGAGCGACGCACAGTGGCTGAAAGTGGTACTGAAGCTTCACGCAGCTTCACGCCTCGTAATGCGCGACTGAAGTGGCCATTTGAAAGCGATGCCCACTGTATGTGCACACACTACAAAAGTACATCATACACTAAATAAATAGCATACTGTTACTTGAAATGAAACACAGAGACAATTTTGAATAATGTATGCCTGTAAAACTAAAGCAGAACAATTCTGACATTCTTTTACATTGTTTATTTGTTGTTGTTTTTTTTTTTCATTTCTATGAGGGGGTCCGTCAAGCTTAATCCTACCACCCTGTCATGCACTTCATCGTTATTGGATAACTAGAGCCATTTTTTCATGAAATTTACCACTCCATCACATTTTTTATATTTCCATCCATTATATTTCAATGTGGAATTTTTTTTTATGCCTGAGGTGGGCAAATATGATTTTTTGGAGGGTGATCATGTCTTTAATGCTGTAAATAAATTGAAAAGAAGTTTACTTTTGATGAAATATTATGAATATTCTACATGGTTTTCAAGTCTTTTCAGTCTTTTGATTAAAGAAAATGTTTTCCTGTAATTTTTCCTTTCAAACGTGAATTCTGGTCAAAGATGCATATCATATGTTTTCTGCTTTATGCACATTATCATGTAGGTGGTGACATGGCATCTAATGACCAATTTCTTCTAAATGCATGCCCAAGTGTGAGTGTGTGGGTGTGTGGGTGTGCGGCTTGTACGTGTATGGGTCATTTTCAAAATAGGATTCAAAATTTACCACAAATGCCCAATGTAACATAGCAAATTTGCCATAAACGAATATGTAACTTTTCAGATTGCAGATTGACACTAAAGACACTATTTCAAAGATAATCAAAAATGTATTCCATGTGGTCCATTTGGTCTGTCTAATGTCCCTCATTATTTTCCTTTCAGGAGAAATGGGTCCAGGAAAAAACACTTGAGAGATCACATCACCCTAGGCCATTAGCACTCATTTGTGGTGTAGCACCACCTAGTGAATTACATCTATGCAAAAATTGTAACAATCTGTCTATAAGTGGTGATACAGTTGGCCCATTTCAACTTTCAATTGAAATGTTGACAATTGGTAGGCCAGAGAAGCTACTCAAACAGCATCCAATATATATTGAGATAATTAAAGTTCACTAAATTTGACATGCTGAATCAAGGTCACATTATTTTGATGCACACCAAACTTCATGAAGCTCTGTCCATAAAAGGCACTGCAACTAATACATTTCTATATCTGCTTGGACGCTGATGATTTTTTAAAAATGTATTATTATGATAGTCAATGTCATGTCCTGTAATAAATTATGATACTCTACATTAAGTATTATTTTCAAACAAGCATCACCCCAACAAATCAGTTCAGTGGAGTGGTTGGAACTGGACTGCAGGTATACGAGTCAGCAACATAAAGAGCCTCTATAGAAGGATGGCAAAAGGTTGGGAAAATCACCCTTTTGGGTATTCATGGTCAATTAATGGTCAGATAGTCCAAAATAGAGCTTCTTAGGCAAGTGCTACATTGACTATACAAAAAAAAAAAAATAAACAATGTCCAAAAACACCATCCAGGTAATGAGATATTGCACAGGGGATATTACTCATTGACAAGGATGGCAAAACTTTGTAACTATCAAAACCAACAGTCAGAATATGTATGGACAGTTAATTCCAATGTGCTTGCAGCCATCTCAAATGTGGTTAAATCTTTTCCCTTTCAAATTGTGTGTGTGATTGTCATTGTCATATTTGACATGGTTTGTTTTCAGTTCATTGACAACAGGGCTTAAATGTTAAATCTGGACTTGGACTTTGTCTGTGGTGTGGAGATTCAGGGCTGCCATCTGCTGTCTGATGTGAGAACAACATTTTCAGGAGTGCACACACACTGATGTTTCAACAATTACAAACCCAGTTGCCAAGTCAATGGATCAAGTCAACATTAAATATAATATATATTATATTTAATGTTGACTTGATCCATTGACTTGGCAACTGGGTTTGTAATTCACATATACATATATATATATATATATATATTACACATATACATATACATATATATATATATATATATATATATATATATATATATATATATATATATATATATACATATACACATATACATATACATATACATATATATATATATATATATATATATATATATATATGTGTGTGTGTGTGAAATCAGTAAGACGGGTAGTGAGGATGGTATGCTATTCATTAAAGAATGACTGCTAACAGAAAAAGAACGACATTTGGAACCATGGTGTGGCCATCCTGTGTAAACCACTGGTAATGCTGCCAACATTTTTAATTAACCCACCTCTTCATCTTTTATATTGATATCCATTTTCTTAGAATTGATGGCCTTGGTGATGTGCTCGATGTTGTTCTCTCTGCAGTAGTCAAATATGTTCTTGTCCTCTTCACTGGAAAAGAGAGAAGATCAATAATTCTGTCATATAGGAAACATCTGAAATGTATTCTAAAATAATCCCCAAGATGTTTTAAAATGTTGGAGTACGTTGTACAAAAAGATGGCATGGTTTCATTTTTACATGTAGGTCATTCCGTGCCAAATCAGACAGAATCAAGCAAAAAAAAAAGATTGCCGAGCCGTCTCAGATTTTGCTCAAAATTTGTCCACATAAAAATTAGGTCCCAAAACTAAAACCTGTAAAATAGTTTTGCTTAATTCCAATGCTGTCATATTTTCACCTTTGCTTTTTCAGTTATTATACCCTTAAAAATTCATCATCTTGGAGCCAAGTTTGGGCATTACCATCTTAAAAAATGTTTTTCCTAGCCTGACCAAACTTTATAGGATGGAAAACAAATGTTCTCAATATGACTTGACCTTATACTGCATGTCCACCAATTCTAAATTAAGAACAAAGTGAAAAAAAAAAAATATTGAGGAAATTATATTTTTTGTACCCAGCAATCAGTATGTTGTCCACAAATGGAAAGGTTTATTAAAAGGAGAACGCTGGCCGTTTTCAACATAGGGCCCTGTTGTTCGAGGTCACCGAGTACTACAAGTAGGAAAACAAAATAATGCTTCATAGCTCGACTTATCCTGCTATTAGCTAGTGCAGCCAGGCAGCTAAGAAATTATGCAATGAGGGCATGTTTTAGACTGTTTGTGCCTCTTAACAGACGCAAAATGTCATTACAAGTGCTGTGCAACATGAACAAGATCCTTACAATACATCACAGTGCATGTTCAACTCAGTAATTGTAAAGAAACAGTATACATCAAGTGTTTATACAGGCAGTTACAGGTACGTACCTCTGTTTTTCCTAAAGCTAAAGCAATACTGGAGCAGCTAAAACAAAGTAAAAGCAATACTCTAGATTCTAGAATCTAGAATGACCCAGTCAAAGCCAAGAGTCTATGACAATTGAGTGCAAGACCATTTTTCATCACCGTAGATGTTCCATGTAAATTCTACAAAGAGAGATTCTGACTCTGTAGAACAATGTGTAAAGCTTTCACATCACATAAAATTAATTAAGGTTGTTATTACACAAAAGGGATTCTCTTCCAAGTATGTATGGAGGTTGACTATTAATGCAAAATGTATTTTTTAGTGTTTAATTTATTTGGTTTTAATTTGATCAAACAAACAACCCGAACAAAGCCTTCAGAAATGTGCTAAAGAAGAAATGTTTACAATGAAAAAACAATAGGGAAAATGTGTAGATATATTTTTTATGTATGCAGTGTGTTTTAAAAAAATGAATAAAAGCTCTACATAGTTAGAATAGCTGTTAATTCCATAATATCAATGCATTGGGAACACTGCACATTCAATTTCAAATAAAAAATTGACCAAAATTGATCAAGTTTGTGTTATACCTTTACAGAAAGTGAAGAAAAAGGAATGTTAGGCTGTTCAAAAAAAAAGGTATTCCAGCCCAGGACAATTGAACTACATTCCACAATTCCTCTGCATTTCTGGGTTTTGCCTCAGAACCAGCATTTTTGATTTCACCCCACAAGTTTCAGTGCATGTGGGTCGTTGGACAAACTGTCTGCGGCCCCCATGCACTGAATTCAAGCCACAGTACACTGTGAAGACAGTAAAGCATGGTGGTGCACAATTCATGTTATGAGGATGTTTCTCATACTGTGGTGTTGGACCTATTTATCGCACACCAGAGATTGTGGATCAGTGGCAATACACAATATTTGAAGAGGTCATGTTGTCTTATGCTGAAGAGGAAATGCCTTTGAAATGGGTGTTTCAACAAGACAATGACCCAAAACACACCAGTAAGCGAGCAAAGTCTTGGTTCCAGACTAACAAGATTGACGTTATGGAGTGGCCAGCCCGATCCCCAGACCTCAATCCTATAGAAAATGTGTGGGGTGACATCAAAAATGCACATACCTGTAAATGTAGATGCATATGCTTACATGTATCTTTATGGTATTTGGATTCGGCTGATGCTTTATATACACTGCTTAAAAAAATAAGGGAACTTTTTCATAGGGGTATATTATCAAGGCAATCAAACGTGTGGGATATTGATCTGGCCAGTTACATAACAGAAGTGGTTGTGAATAAGTTTCACCTGCTTTGGTGTCAATGCAATTAGTAATGAGTAATGATGAACAATGAGATGACCCTCAAAACAGGAATGGTTTTACAGGTGGTGGCAACTGATAATTTTCTCATCTTTATTCTTGACTGATTTTTCACTAGTTTGGCATTTGGTTAGGGTCAGTATCACTATTCGTAGCATAAGCCAGTACCTGGAGCCTACAAAGGTTGGACAGGTAGTCCAACTCCTCCAGAATGGCACACCAATACATTCTATCGCCAGAAGGATTGCTGTGTCTCCCAGCGCAGTCTAAAGAGCATGGAAGAGATTCCAGGAGACAGGCAGTTGCTCTAGGAGAGCTGGGTCAGGTGGCAGGAGGTCCTTAACCCAGCAACAGGACCAGTATCTGCTCCTTTATGCAAGGAGGAACAGTAAGAGCACTGCCCCGTACAAAATGACCTCCAGCAGGCTGCTAGTGTGAATGCCTCTGACCACACTGTGGTCAAAACTGACAAACAGACTTCATGAGGGTGGTCTTAGGGCCCGATGGCCTCTAGAGGGACCCGTGCTCACTGCCCAGCACCGTGGAGTTTAATTGGCATTTGCCATAAAATACAAAATTGGCAGGTCCATCACTGGCACCCTGTGCTTTTCACAGATGAGAGCAGGTTTACCCTGAGCACATGTGACAGACATGAAAGGGTCAGATGTCGTCGTGGAGAACATTATGCTACCTACATCATCATTTAGCATGACTGGTTTGGAGGTGGGTCAGTGATGGTCTGGGGAGGCATATCCTTTGAGGGACACACAGACCTCTACGGGCAAAACAACGCCACCCTCATTGCTCTTTGGTATCAGGATGAAACCTTCAGACCCAGAAAAAAAACAGACATTTTATTAAATACCATTTTAAAACTTTTAGGATACTAGTCATAGAGGATTAAAATATTTGAAAACCTGTATAAACTGGGCTGATTTGAACACTGAATTTACACCAGGGTTTCCGTTGTCCGGTAATTGCCGGACATTGGTCGGAAAAAAAATGAAATGCCCGACAAAATTAAATCTCTCTGGTCAAATTGTCAGTTTGAAAGTTAAACAACACACATATGCTCCTTTTCAAATAGGAAGTGCACGCTTAAAAAAAGCCTTAAAACCTTTTTTCAGAGGTCAGACGTGCTGGATGATGGTAAATCGGTAACGCCTGAAGCCTCAGATGTCCGGTCAGCTCCACCACCACCAGAGAAAAAGCAGAAGTGTCGGGTGTATCTGAAGTGGAGTTGCGGGGGTGCAGCCGCACCAAGACACTTGTCATTTTCCGTGTAGACAGACCCATGGCTACAATGGACATGCAACTGTGTTCCACTAGAGGTGGAACAACTGTTGAACCACTAGAGGTACTGTAACGTGGGTAGCAGCAACAAACAACGTAGCCTATTTAAAACAACGAACGAAGCGGATTCTTGCTGTCCATGAAATCAGCATAGGCTAGATCTTCAAATTGACACTAGTTAGCATGTTTAAGTTAGGCTAATGAACATGCTGCATTCTATACGGCCTGATTATGTCATTCTTTAAAATCTTTTCCTCAACTTGACTAATTAAGAAGCGATAATAGGATACATTGTTTCCCCTAGAATTTTTTTCCAGCAGCGGTGCTGTTGATCGCTGTTGACCCCCAGGGGTGAAAGTAGTATTTCTTGGTGGTACTATGATATAGAGTTATAATGCGCGCCCAGAGCGCGCGCCGAAAATTTCACTTAGCCTAATTATTTATTATTTATTTATTTGTTTATTTACTGTATTATAGTCTACTTATCAAGCATTCACTAGGACTTCTTATCACTCTAGTATCACTCTTTAACCCACCTGCATCTGTTTTTGATTATGAATAAATTGCAAACACTTAATTTCAACATTTATTTATTTATTTAACCTAGTTACTCTGCTCGCTCCCACTTCCAATCAATTTTTTTAAATAGGCTACTGTATATCATGAAACACGTTTCTTTGAGTCATGCCTTTTTATTTGGGAGACTGCAACATACTTCTGTCCGCTAAAACACTTTCATTATTGCTGCGCAAGATCTGGTTAAGCCGTACACGCGCTGTCTGTCTCTTGTCTCTCCAGCAAAACACTGCACACATAAAACCAGAATAGGCTATTGAAACATCAACATATTTTTCTTTAGCCTGTATGTTTGTTTTTATTTGGGAGACTTTCCAAGAAACGTCCGTCTGCTAAAACACTTTGGATACCAGTGCACGTTGGCGCAATTACTGTAGGCTACTGTAAGCGCGCTATAGCTTGCTCGTTGTCTGTCCAGCTGCACGGGAGGTTTAGATACAATTCAGAACGATGTATATGAAATATATTTTGGGGGAAACGTGTTGCTTCTGGTAATTTGACGTTAGCAGTTGTGTTGTCATGCTGAAAGTGCTATATTTTTCAGAGACAGTATAGTTTTCTTTCCGGTACGGCGTACCCTCTCCAAATATTTTAGTGGTACTCCGTACCGGCCAGTACCGGCTTACTTTCACCCCTGTTGACCCCCCCCCCGAAACATTTGAAAAAATGACTCCTTAAATGGTGGTGGATTTTGTGAAAGAAATGGACAGATTGAGTTACAAATTATGACATAACCATCAACACAAGCATGATTATTGCAGTACTTGAACAGGATTATTCATGTTTTTCTTTCACCTTTTTCCATTTACATTATTAGTATTAGCCACTGTACAACTGTAGGCCACTGTACAAACTATTACTATTTAGAATATACAGCGCTGTGCATAAGTTGAGACATTTAAATAGTATTTATTTACGATACATTAAAAAATAATTGATGTCCTATTTTTTTTAATTAAGGCATTAAGACAAAAGGCAAAATATGTTTTTTATTCCTCCCTTTAGTCAATTTCAGCATGGGTGTCTTAACTTTTGCACAGCACTGTATAAACTATATAGACTTCTCTTTCATGCCATTAAACTGTATTGGTTCTGTGCAAGTCGAATTGAGTGCCTGTCACTTTAATTCCGTGACGGCCCATGACGCTGGCTTGATTCTCACGGTTTTAAGCTAACTTAGTAGTGTTGTTGTGCATGGTGCATAAGAATATGTGGATGAAATGAATTATGTTTCCCATGTCATTTGGTAAAATAAATGGTCAAAAATTCAAAGAAAATCTATCTTGGATTATAGCAGATAAGTGTCTTGTATCATATCTATAATTTTGGTGAGCTCTACAGGAATTACAAACTATCTCAGATGTAAATGCTTGCGTATCCTATTACTCAAATTCAATTAAACCCACCAATAGGCTAGCTAGACCTTAGTTTCACAGCCTAGATATGTTAGCAACACAGGGCTTGAAAGCATTGCCTGTATCACAAACAAAAACAAAACAATGCATGGATTTATCTGGGAATAGGCTACTGAAGGTAGGGGCGAGCTATCTCGCTGGCGTGTTTAATTTGGTTCCTTGGTTAACATAATGTAGGCTACGTTTTTTTGCACAAAATTGCGTCTGCTAATAAACTTAAACATAAACACAAACAAGCGTGATCTCCTGTGGAATCCCTGACTGCGCCTTCAACGTTAGCCTACTATTATTTGTTGACATGAAACCTGAACGAACGGCAGCTTTTCCTGAAGTTCACTTGCGTCTATCTTTTTTTTAAATTAGGCAACTTTTTTTGCAGTGACGCTTGAATTCCAGGAGCGGCGCTGCGCCGCTGATGAATACATTGTAGGGGAAACACTGGGATATTTGACCGGCATATCATCAAAATGGAAAACGAAACCTCTGCCGTTACTTTGACCGGCACAATTTTTTTCAAGCGGAAACTCTGACATACACATATAAATTGTATATAATAATATACAACATTAGATGATAATATAACTGCCAAGCAGCAATGAGGGGGCCATGCTCTTTGCAGATACTTGAGCCGTCGAGATGGCAGATAAATTTGACATTGCCGAGGTCTCAACTGCTTCGCCTGCCAATTGCCATTTGGTGTCGATACGAGAAAGTGTGGCAACTTATAGCGCCCCATGTGGTCAACGGTGACTAAATTTATTGTGCGTCTTTAGGATGTGGTCCCGAGTCCATGAACCAAGTTTGCCTCCGATATCGGAAAGCCTTGCCAAGATATTAGCTCATTTCCTGTAACTTTATTGCCCCCCTAGTGGTCGAAAGTCAAAAGGTTTTTCGGTGTCCTCAGGATGGTGTCCGAAGTCCATGTACCAAATTTGGTGTCGATACAAGAAAGTGTTGCAAATTATAGTGCCCCTTGTGGTCAACGGTGACTACATTTATTGTGCATCTTCAGAAAGTGGTCCCGAGTCTACGTACCAAGTTTGGTGTCGATACGACAAAGTGTGGCTACTTATAGCGCCCCTTGTGGTCAACGGCGATTACATTTTTTGTGCGTCCTCAGGATGTGGTCCCGAGTCTAGGTACCAAGTTTGGTGTCGATACGACAAAGTGTGGCTACTTATAGCGCCCCTTGTGGTCAACGGCGACTAAATTTTTTGTGCGTCCTCAGGATGTGGTCCCGAGTCTACGTACAAAATTTGGTGTCGATACGAGAAAGTGTTGTTCATTATAGCGCCCCTTGTGGTCAACGGTGACTAAATGTATTGTGTGTCCTTAGGATGTGGTCCCGAGTCCATGAACCAAGTTTGCTTCAGATATCTGAAAGCCTTGCCAAGATATTAGCTCATTTCCTATAACTTTAGTGGTTTTTCCGTGTCCTCAGGATGGTGTCCCAAGTCCATGTACCAAATTTGGTGTCGATACAAGAAAGTGTTGCGAATTATAGCGCCCCTTGTGGTCATCGGTCACTTAATTTATTGTGCGTCCTCAGGATGTGGTCTCAAGTCCATGTACTAAGACTGGTTTCGATACATGAAAGGGTTGCTGAGATATGAGCTCATTTCCTCATTTCCTGTTACTCTGATGAAAATGATGAATTTTGACCTGTTGGTGGCGCTAGAGGCTTAGACCCAAAGGTGTGGTAATTGGTGTGCATGATCATCGCCATGCCCTGACGCCTCCTACCATATTTGGTTCAGATTTGTGAAAGGGTTGCTGACATGCGAGTTCACTTCCTGTTTCTCTAGCGCCGCCCTAGTGGTCAAAAATCTGACCAGTAACTTTTGTTGGGCTTTGTCTAAAGATCATATGTGCCAATTCTTGTCAAGATTGGTTAAAGTGTCTGGTCTCTGAAGGTTTTCTTGCTTTCAAAAATTTGAACTGTTGGTGGCGCTAGAGGGTAAGACTTAGTGGCATGTACGTTGGTGTGCGTGGTCAGGGCCATGCTCTGATGGCATGTGCCAAGTTTGGAATTTATAAGTCAAGGCACTGAAGAGATATGAGCTGACTTCCTGTGTGGCGGCTTTGCCGCCATATTTGATTGGCTCTCACCTGCCGACACTTTTGAAATGGAAAAATCTGACTTCTAACTTTTGTGAGGCTTGGTCTGAAGATCATGTGTGTCAAGTTTTGTGAGAAACGGACAAAATTTGAGACCCGTGAAACTTTTGGAAAGTTTGCACCTTGGCCTGTTGGTGGCGCTACAGCAAGCATGGCAAAGTCTTGGAAATTGGTGGGTGGGGCCGTACCTTTTGCCTTAATCAACTCTGCAAGTTTCAGCTTCATAGGTCCAAGTATTGCGGAGCTACTTGCATTAATGTTGTTAACAAATTGATGAGTTTTGACCTGTTGGTGGCGCTAGAGTTTTGGGGTCTGCTGTCTGTACATTGGTGAAAGTGATCAGTGCTATGAGTAGAATAAGTCTGCCAAATTTCACAACTTTTCACCAGACGGTTCTATGGGCTGCCATAGACTCCAATGGCAGAGGAAAGATGTTAAATAATAATAGGAAAAGCTAGAATCACTATGGGTTGCCACGCAGCTTCGCTGCTTGGCCCCCAATTAATATATCATATTAATATGATATTGATATATAAACTGATGTGCCATTCCATGTCAAATCACACAAAATCCAGGAAAATGATTGCAGCACTGACTCTCCTCAAAGTTTGTTTACACAATGTTTAGACTCCATAACTAATACCTGTTCAATATTTTTGTTCAATTCTATTGTTTTCATAGTCTTTTTGCCCTTGATTATTTACACTCTCTAAAAGGCCTCATCTTGGAGGCCATGTTTGGACATTCATAGCTTAAAAAGTATTACTGTATTCCTAGCCTAACCAAACTTTGTAGAATTGAAGACAAACACGTTCTCAGTACGATGCGCATTCAGCTACAGATTCCGTGCCATCCCATGCAAGACAGACAGGCTACGGAGGTCCTTTGTCCCCAGGGCCATCCAGTTGTTCAACACCACACAGAAGGACACCCAGAAAGAGATCATCATAGGTGACTGGACTGCATAATCAACCTTCCCACACCTGCACACTCATCTGCACATAGTGACACTTTGAGACACCTGAACATTTTTTCCAGTTATTGACTCTTTTTAGCTGCTCTTGCTATGTACCACTCAGCTATGGCACATGTGATGAACCACTATTTTCTTCTCATCACAACCACAGCTGTGTGTGTGTGTGTGTGTGTGTGTATGTATGTATGTGTGAGAGATCTGACTTTGGCTAGATGTATGTAAGCGTGTGCTGTATGGTGAACATATGTGCAATGATGTGTGTAATGTCTGTGTTTTTCTATTCTGTATTTATGTATGTATGCTACTGGACACCTTAATTTCCCTCGGGATAAATAAATGATACTCTACTCTACTCCAACTTACATTCCCATTCTTTATTGTGTTTACCTGTGATTAATCAGATTTTAGCGTAGCCTTTGCAAAATAGCATAGCCTACATTTAATGGTCATAATAATGTGATGACAAGCGGACAAAAATGCAATCAAACGAGACATTGCCAAAATAGTTTGACATCATCTTTGCTAAGTGAAGGCTATATTTTATTAGGCCTACGAGGTGAAAAGCAGAGAAACCAACATGTGGTTTAGTCTGTACTGCATCAAAATCTAAGCCTACACATTTCCTCACTTTCTTACTTGACTTCTTTATTATCTTCAAACGTGTTCTTAAGTGACACCGCAAAAAATTATTGCATGGTGCAACAATCTAATCTTAAAATAATTACAATAATTTATGTCTGTGTGGTATATAACCTATACTTGGGATGTTTACATGCAGATGTGAAAGTGTTTCTATTTTCGTATTGATGTGAATTAATGTGTAGATCCGAAGTTTAAATGGTAGGCCTATAGGTGTGACATGCAGTCACCTGACATCACCGTCAAATCGCGTCAAATTAGAGGATATTTCAGAACTGTTAACGTGGACAGCTCTCCTTAAGAGCGTCTTAAGAGAAGTGCACGCGCGTTCACACTACGAGCATGTTCGGGAAACAGTCAGAAAAAACAAACTAACGATCGTAAGATGAATCGTAGAAAAACCTCTTAAGAGCGTGTCTCCGTCGTTATCGGGAAACTGGGCCCAGATCAGTCCGTACGAGCCTGGGGCAGCTCCCACAGCGCTCCAGTGTCTCCACGAAGTACCCCCCGATGACTTTCGGGTCACTGTTGGTGCGAGCGGCCTGCAGCCACATGACTTTGCGTGAAAACCCGTCAATGCAGCCATTAATGCATATCCCGTATGGCTTTAGTTTGTCATATGAGTCTATGTGCCACACAAAGTTAGGTCCCTGAGCAAAATATTGCCTCCTCGAGAGACGTCTGGTCCGTCGAAGTTGTGAACCAACAGGGTCCAGCAGAGAGAGGAGGATCCGGACGTCTTCTTTTCGGATACGAATTCCGTGTTGTATACACTTTGTATACATCTGTGGAGATGCCTCTCGCTAATAATGAATCCCTCCAATGCCAGGCTTTTCAAAATGTCTTTGTATTTCATTCCCAGCCTAAAATAACACTCTACCATACTATCCCTGTCCATTGTGTGACAGCGACTGTTCCTGTTTGAGGAGTTGCGCTTGATTTGCTCATCCAGCTGTCCAGTGCACCGCCTATAGGCCTACCTATTTTGTGGCCACAAATTACTATTTCGTGGGAACTAATTAATATTTCGTGGCCACAAATTACCTATTTCGTGGCCACAAATGACCTATTTCGTGGGAACGAATTACTATTTCGTGGGAACGAATTAATATTTCGTGGCCACAAATTAGTACTTTGTGGGAACTAATTGCTATTTCGTGGCCACAACTTATTATTATTTTATTTTTTTTCCCCATGACATATCCGGGGCTCCGTAGAAGAGGAAATAGTGACGGATACCAAATGAAAAAAATAAATGTTTTAATACCCTCAATATCACACTTAATGCACATTTTTCCGAAATCTAGGGCCCTTTTGAAAGTCAGAAGACATTTAGTACAGACTTTAAAATGTTTACACATGCTTTTTATAAGTTGGTCTTCCACCCTTTTTCAATCTGTAAAAATGAAAGAATGTCAAGGTCTGAAAAAGATGAGAAGACAAGATTTGTACAGAAATATATTTCACAGGCCTTGGTTTTAGGACCCATTGATGATATAGACAAGGTTTGAACAAAATCAGAGACAGTGCAGCAACAACCTTATCTGATTTGACACGGAATGACTGATATAAAATGAGAAAATATTACATTTCTGATATTCATGACCGCACACATTATGGAGATTATAGCCTAAGTACTATTTCTATTACAGGTCTACCTCTTTCGGTCTCTCGCTGCTTCAGCTTTCAGCAGCTCTGGTTAAAGCCTGGAAATATTGCAAACAAAGTGGCCTAGTTGGCTAGCTTATCATAGTCTACTGATTGGACTGTTCAGTTTCCCCACTTAAGTTTCAAGGTAATACTTTTGAGTCTTGGAAAATACCGATATTGAGATGCTCAGTCAACTTGAATGTAAGAGTGTTAAACAAATTTGTGCAGCGTGCTAATGATGCTAACCGGATTTAATAACAATTTAGCTAGTCGTCTTCTATGTGTCCTTGCTTTCACAATTGTGAATGTTTTATTTGGATTAAATGTGCAGGCTGAGGGTGTGTCTATTGAGCAAGCAAGAGAGAGCGAGCGTGGGGCAAGGAGAGGGGGTTTAAGGTACTGAAATTATGATTGATTGATTGATTTATTTATTTATTTATTTATTACAACCAGTGATTAAGGCGGGAGACGTGTGTTGCTTAGGCGGCCGCCTAAGCTGCAAATAGCTGCCGGAAACACTGGAAGAGGTGTGTCGTGATTCTGCCTTCTTACACCGCGTCACAGTTTTGTGGATATGAGTGTCTATTTCGGTTTTGATACGTATATCGTTAAAGCCCTAATATACAAGGAAAAATAGTGTGAATGTAGGATGTACACCAAAGTAAACCTAGGTAAGAATAAAAGCAGGGTTGCAGAGTCCCCTGAGCACAGTGTGTATTCACTAGAAGTAAGAATTATGAGACAGAGTTCAGTGCTTTGATGGCGATCGGGTAAAAGTTTTCCAGGAGTGTGAAAGTGTGGGTCTTGATTAACCTGTGGCACCATCCCGAGGGCATCAGGTACAAGGTAACTTTATTAGGTCTCCCAAAGGAGAGAAATTTGTTTTGGATAAAGGGTAAGCTGCCACAATACAAAAGACATCACAGGACATAGTACATGTTATGAATGATGAATGGGCACACATTCACAACACACATCAGTCATGACATAAATTACACTCACACCCTCTTAAAAGCGCAATAAATACCCCATAAATAGCACACTCTCCCACCCAGTCCCATTAAGCATAGTCACAAGTAGACACCCACTCTCTCTGCACTCTCCAGTCACACAGCAGAATCATACACCACAGCTTAACTCAGTTCAGCCCCTCATACACAGCCCCCTCCTCAGCACATATCGTTTTTGGGCCTTCCTACTGTTCTGCCCAAGTTGCTCATTCAGCATTTTCACTGACAGGGGGACAAATGAATGTCTGTAGCGATTGTGTTTACAGCTCATATTCTTGGTACAGCACATGGGAGGTGTCAGAATTTTGTTGGCTTGCTGTTGAGTGAACTGCTAAAATATGTCGAGGGGAGTGAGGGGAGCAGGGACTCCCATAACTTTTCCTGCTGTTTTGACCAGATTGAAAAGTTGGGCCTTGAACTTAACTGTAAGATTCCCCAAACAGCTAGTGATGCCATAGTGCAAGATTGACTCTATGGTAGCTCTATAATTGACATAATGCTCTCACAAACCCCAAAGACACAATCACACAAATGGCACAATCATTTGTATGAATGGTAAACAGGAATGGTGAGCTGACAACCTTGGGGGTTGTCTTATTGAACTTATGGCCTGTTTGTTAAAAAAAAGAGTGAAACCACTTGATCAGAAAAGCATTGACCCTTAACTGGAATAATTTGTTGAGCAGAATGTTTGGGGAAATTGAGTTAAAAGCTTTCCAAAGAGACTTCCCCCCTTTCTGCACGATCAAGTATGAAAATTAAAAATTTGATACCAAGTACACCCTTCTGGGTTATAAAACAAACGAAGTGACAGCAAAATAATAACTTCATATAACTTCATATAGCTGGACTTAGCCCACGTTTTTGTCTGTTTTTATGGCAAAGCATGTTTATAATCCAACGCTATCGTGTGTTTCTCTATGGCAAAGCATATTCATACTCCGGTTTTGATATCCTAGCAAATTCCTGCATGGCATCCAATTCAAGGCTCACATTGCATCCCAATTTGTTCAACAAAGAAACACCCTTTTTGCCTTTACTTTGTTCATGGCAATGCAGTAAAAAGTTGAGAATCATTATGAGTGCAAAAACCATAGGCACGCAGGCTAACACGCAACCTCGGGTCAAGTCAGGTCAGATCAGTTCGTGTCATAGATATGGAGCACAGAAAGGTCATTTTTCATCATTAAATAAAAAATGGCATTTATTTCCGTAAATCACACACCACATGTTTCTGTAAATTGCTCAGCCCCAGAGTATCCCTCCAACATGGCAATTATATTGCCCGATTCAGGACAGTCTTCCCTACACACACATGAAATGCATGTAGAGCTATGAGCTTGCTGTGGTGAGATACATGTCGAAATACAAGAATTTTTGGTAACACTTTATTTTAATGTGTCGCTGTTACAGTGTACCTACCTAATTAGGTACAGTGGTACAACCTGTGTAACAACATGTACTATCAGGTACTATCATTGTACTTGCATTATGTATTTGTGGGTACCTACATATAGTTGTTACATTGTAATACTGAGTGCTTTTACAAAACTTTGCCAATTTGCCTAAATTTTCATCAGAGGCAAAGAGCTGACCTGAGACCTGCTGGATGGGGTAAATCTGGTTATGATAGATTTGATATACAAAGCATTCTTAGCTCCAGTCAAGGCCTCATTGTCTTCAGTGTACATGTAACAGCTGTGCTGCTACAACCTTGTTACTCTTTGATACAATGGAATAAACCTATTAAGTGTACCAGTTAATTACTTACATGTACATATGACATGTATGTTATGTCTTCGATGTCTTGGAACAGGTCTACTAATTCACTACAGTTGATATATGTATAGTACATATATCAACTGTGTTGGTACACACGTATTGCTCTTTGATACAGTGGCATAAACCCATTAAAATGAAGTGTACCAGTTAAGTACTTACAATTACATACAGTATTACATGTATGTTGTGTCATTGGTGTCTTGGAACATGTCTGCCATTACCCTACATACTGTAGTACATGTATCAACTGTGTTGGTACACATGTATTACTCTTTTGGTACAGTGGAATAAACCCATTAAAATAAAGTGTACCAGTTAAGTACTTACATCTACATATATACATCCTGTCAATGATGTTATGCATCCTGTCATTGATGTGTTGAAACGTGTCTGCTGTTACACCACACAGTACATGTGAATTAGTAGACCTGTTCCAAGACAAGACCTGTTCCAGTTTATTCCACTGTATCAAAGAGTAACAAGGTTGTAGCAGCACAGCTGTTACATGTACACTGAAGACAATGAGGCCTTGACTGGAGCTAAGCATGCTTTGTATATCAAATCGATCATGACCCGATTTACCCCATCCAGCAGGTCTCAGGTCAGCTCTTTGCCTCTGATGAAAATTTAGGCAAATTGGCAAAGTTTTGTAAAAGCACTCAGTATTATAATGTAACAACTATATGTAGGTACCCACAAATACATTATGCAAGTACAATGATAGTACCTGATAGTACATGTTGTTACACAGGTTGTACCACTGTACCTAATTAGGTAAGTACACTGTAACAGCGACACATTAAAATAAAGTGTTACCGAATTTTTAATACTCTTTTTATATTTTAATTCTTTAAAAATCAAAATAAAATCAATGCTATAGTACTAATACATGACATCTGGATAGCCTAGACTCTGCTGAAAAAAACAATATATAATATGTGTGTGTGGCACTTAAAATGACCAGAATAAATCCTTATGAATAAAGGTAGCGAAAATGCCCTAAAAACAGCTTAGGGTTCTAAGGGTTAAAGAAGCACTATGCAACAATTTTAGCAAAAATGACCTTAATTATGCAGGTTGAGAGTCGTTCTGATGGTTCTACAACACTTTCTGGGTCGTTTGGTGGGTGCTTTGTCTCCTCCTATCGCTTCTCCACGGAAAAAACAAATATTCAACTTTCTGGACCCGGTCCGGGTAAATCCGGATGTGACTCAGCGGAAGTATCCAATCGCGGCTCGAAAATGTAGTCAGATTGTAGTTTCGACGAAGACTGCAAAACGGACGCCGACTTGGCTTTGTTGCTGTTGAACTTAGTCTTTGTAATGTGGTTTGATAGTCTCTTGAACAATATGTTTGCTCGACCATTTTATTGTGAGCCCTGTATGTGTTTAGCAGGGGGGGGATGTGTAGTGAAAAATGCAAGCCCAAATGGCGAAAACACAGAAACAGCAAAGGAATAACCAGACCGGCATAGTGCTTCTTTAAAAGCAATCTGACATAGGCAGCAAGGCTCTCTAGATGTTTCAGTACAAGATGTGACACTGTAGGGAGGCATCGTTTGTGCTGCGTTTTTTTTTAATAAGCAAATTGATACTGATCTAAAGATTACTCCACCTCCCTATGCAGTTCCTCAGTATTGATTCAGGGTTCGTACGGGTGCTTGAAATCCTTGAAAATGCTTGAATTTTAATGTTGCGTTTTCAAGGTTTGAAAAGTGCTTGCATTTCGGTTAAAGTGCTTGAAAAGTGCTTGCATTTCGGTTAAAGTGCTTGAAAATGCTTAAAATTGTAAGTGTATTTGTTTTGACACAAAATCTGACGGAATAGTTAGCTTATTAGAAGCAGAAAGTCGCAGAGTTTAAAATTAAACTTTAACTTCTCCGCCATGGTCCTCGCTTAAGCCTCTGCGTGTGTGACTGATCTGCCCAGTCTATGGATCTGTCAGTCTGTTTTCATGCGTGACAACGCCCCCCTGCACAGTCAGAGATGACTGCACCAGCACCACCAACATGAAGTGAGGTTGCCGTTTTGATGAGCGTTGGTTAAAAAACAGCTATTTCGGACTGCTGAACAGAAATCATGTAGGGTCATACAGATGCATTGCTAGCTAGGTCGCCATTAAAGCTAACATATTATTGAATAGGCTAGCTCCAATCATTGGAAGACAAGGAAAAAGTTAGGTTGAAGGAGACGAAACTTTATGGTATGTGAATGCAAACCACACAAGTCATGTCTATGGCCGTATATCTACCAGAGAGAGGTCTAGAGGTCACCTTTCTTTCTTCAAATTCCGTTTCATTTATTGACTAAAAATAGCTGACAAGACAATTATCCTTGCATCCACGCACCGTCGCACAACACGTACTGTAGGTTGTAGATACCTCCAACATGTCAAAACGAAAGTAGGCCTACAGTTGACTCTGCTATCGCGGAGCTACCCTATTCAATAATATGCAATTTCTTTTCCTGCTATTAAAGGAGAATTCCGGTGTGATATTGACCTAAAGTGTATTGAAACATGATACCGAGTGTGAACGTATGTCTCATATAGCCCATCTCGGCTTGTCCCCTGCACTCCAAAATCTGGCGCTAGTTAGCTGATGCTACCAACAGGTTTTTCAATAGTGGTGCTTCGGCATCGGGCTAGCCATGCAAATAAATCACTGTTTTACACCCATTTACGAGGCTCAATGTATCTCCACACTTCATTGGTAGACTTCCGAGGGCCCTGACATTTAAAACGAGACATTGAGAACTTTGAAAAAGCACTAGTAGTTTACTTACAAGACGATTTATACAGACAGTATCTTCACGAAGTTTAGCGTTTGCAGCCATCTTGAATTTAGTCACGATAAGTCGAGCGACGAGTAAGAATGAACAGGTATGATAAGGGATCAGATTCCAAAAATAATTCAGTGGAAATGCATGGATTCCAGTTTCTTCCAGTAGCAGCAACTGGAATTCCAGTAGCTGCAACTGGAAACAAACACAATTTTCTGTTATCAAACACAATCTCTAAATGATCAAAAAGTAAAACTCATTTTGAGTTAGTATATTCATACAAGTACGAAAATACTACGAAAATACGAACAAAGCTTGAAAATTGACCTTGAAGGTGCTTGAAAAGTGCTTGAATTTGATCTTGGAATAGGTGTACTAACCCTGTTGATTCTTTCTAGTGATTTCATGACATTTGAAGTTAAGGCCAGTGGCCTGTAGTCATTGTGTTCTTGTGGGCAGGGCTTTTTTGGGATTGGGATTATGGTGGATTTTTTCCATAGCTTTGGCACTGTGTGAGAATCTATAGAGAGCTGAAAGAGAGGATGCCAGGCGGTTGAGTTCCTCTGCAAATGTTTTAACAAGAAAAGGAGACATGCCATCTAGCCCTGATGCCTTGTTAGAGCATATAGTTTTGAAGACTCTGGTAATCACCTCTGGATCTATTGGAATTTTAATATTAATTTAATTTAATATTAATATTATTCCAATAAATGTACTTTATCTATAACTTCATCACACTCCTTTACTATGTCAATTTCAAAATGTGTATAAAAATTGTTCAGTTCATTAGCCATGTCGGCTTCGTTGAGGGCAGCTATGGGCTTTCTTTTGGAGACCATGTTGGTCATTTTACGGATTGAGTCCCCCAGTTTCTTGGAATCGGAGTTGGACAGATACCTTTCTGCCCGTTCCCTGTACCGTGTCCGTGCTGCAAACAGTTGCTGATATACATCTTTTTCTACAGCCTTCAGACCTACGGTTTCTCCTGATCTGAATAAACAAAAACACAGGGGCTCTCGCGGTAGAATTTGAGCGAGCGAGGCTAAAGCTAACTGCACAGACTCGCTCTTCCAAACCTTTTCCTCGCCAATGTTCGCTCCCTGGCAAACAAAATGGATGAACTTCACACAGAATGATTATGGACTGCAACATCATGATTTTCACAGAAACTTGGCTTAACAGCGGAAAACCCAACAGTGCTATCAAGCTAGCTGGATGCTGCATTCTCCGGTAAAACCAGAGGTGGTGGTTTGTGCATTTGTGTAAACAAAATGTGGTGCATGGACACTTCCTATCTGGCCAGAAAGTTTACATCTACTGTAGTAATGGAAGCTGAGTAAAGTAAATAAATAAATAAGTAAACAGCAAACTCTGCATCCCATGGCTGCCTACATTTGTCGTGGGTGACTTCAACCACTCAAATTGAAATACTGTACTGCCTAAATTCATCAAAATGTATCATGTCCAACAAGAGGAGAAAATACATTATACCATGTCTACACAAACATGGCTGACTCATACAAAGCCGTTCCCTTCTCTTCCCCCGACACATGTGGCAAGGCATCCAGGCCATCACAGATTACATAACTACACTGCAAAAACTGCTTATCTAACAAAATCTAACCAAGTGTTATTAATCTTATATCAAGATAAAAAAAACTAGTTGGTATTGTTTTCAGTATAAAGAGACTTACCTAGCGCTTTTTTGTGAAATCAGTTGACTTAATTTAAAAGAAATTTGACTTATTTTAAGACATCTCATCTTGAAAACAAGCAAATTTGTCTGCCAGTGCGTTAAGCAAATTTGTCCTAAAACCAAGCAAATTTGTCTTGATAAGACTCCTTAAAATAAGTTAAAGTCTTCTTAAATTAAGTCAAAATGATCTTTTGAGAGGGCGCTAGGTAAGTCTTTTCATACTAAATACAATACCAAATAGATTTTTTAAACTTAATATAAGATCAATAACACTTGGTTAGAATTCATTTTTTGCAGTGTACTAACTCCACCCCCCCACCACCAACACCTGCGCGCTATGCGCGTCTCTTTTATTGAAAAACACGCCAAGGGGTGTGGCAATTAACGACCTAAGGAGGGGTCTAGCGCATTATCTAAAAATCACTATCATACACTACCTAAAACCCATTACGCCACTGACCAAGAGAAACATGCACTGCAAAAACTGCTTATCTAACAAAATCTAACCAAGTGTTATTAATCTTATATCAAGAGAAAAAAAAAATAGTTGGTATTGTTTTCAGTATAAAAAGAGACTTACCTAGCACTTTCTTGTGAAATCATTTGACTTAATTAAAAAAAAAAAGTGACTTATTTTAAGACATCTCATCTTGAAAACAAGCACTAGGTAAGTTTTAAGTACGCATTATCAACAGTGATATGGGCAGGTGCACAACTACACCCTGCTTCTCTCGTCCACAGGAACGCGCACAAGCGCAAATACATGCAAAACATTACAAATTACACGATTCGATATTACGAAATAGGTCTCAAAATGAGTAGATTCACCATCATTTGCAAATTGGTAATGACTGTTAAAAGTGATTAGGCGAGAGGCATATATGGAGCACAAGGGTAAGCGTAGCTTTTTTCAGGCTATGTTTTCGATGGTAACCTATTGTCAGTCAATAGTGAAAGTAACTGTGCATAACTGTTTTGTCGTTGACTATGGTGAACTTAGTTTTACTTTGCCAATGAGTTCAAGTGCAAATTTTGGCTGTCATACTACACACCATGTTTGGAGGAGTAATGACACTGCACATCACTGTAAAAATTTGTCTGCCAGTGCGTTAAGCAAATTTGTCCTAAAAACAAGCAAATTTGTCTGCCAGTGTGTTGAGTAAATTTGTCTTGATAAGACTCCTTAAAATAAGTCTTCTTAAATTAAGTCAAAATGATCTTTTGGGAGGGCGCTATGTAAGTCTTTTCATACTAAAAATAATACCAAATCGATTTTTTATCTTAATATTAATATTTAATTACACTTGGTTAGAATTCATTTTTTGCAGTGCATTTGTGGAAGGAACAAAAGATCAAGACTCACAAGAGGGCCCTCTGGAATCTTTAAGATTCAAAGACAATCTGAATCACACCTGAATACTGCGACTGATCAGTTTATTCATACAGGAAATGTCTTAAAGCTGTCCACAAAGTATTTAAGAAATTTCAGTTGGCACATTCAATACTTTTTCGCCTATATCTTTTAACTTTATTACACATAACTTTATTTATGGACTTTAATGCTTGGATTTCTTTATGTGTAGATTCGTTGAGTTAATATTACAAGTCAAATTTCATGTGAATAGACTAATTGGAATTACTGAAATGTTGACGCATTAAATGCCCATTTCCCCCACTGTGTACAATAATTATGCACTGCAAAAAATGAATTCTAACATAGTGTTATTGATCTTATATTAAGATTAAAAAATCTATTTGGTATTGTTTTTAGTATGAAAAGACTTACCTAGCGCCCTCTCAAAAGATCATTTTGACTTAATTTAAGAATACTTTAACTTATTTTAAGGAGTCTTATCAAGACAAATTTGCTTGTTTTTAGGACAAATTTGCTTAACGCACTGGCAGACAAATTTGCTTGTTTTCAAGATGAGATGTCTTAAAATAAGTCAAATTTCTTTTAAATTAAGTCAAATGATTTCACAAAAAAGCGCTAGGTAAGTCTCTTTATACTGAAAACAATACCAACTAGTTTTAGCATGCTATCTGTTCAAGTCATAGGTGACACCCAAAATGAATGACCTCCCCTCGCGATAATAAAAAATTGTCTACATTGATGCACGGAAAGAACACAGCCTCCGAATTCGCACATAGAGCTCACAAGATCATATCCAAAAAAAGTTAAACGGATTGGGCAACCTCATCAGCTGTCTCGATTGTGTCACTATAATCCAACTTTTAGACCGTCCTCCAGACTTTTTTTTTTTAAGCAACCGCCCCAGGCCAATGAGACAAGCATGTAGCTGCAACATAAACAAAGCGAAACTCATGGCTGACGTATCTTCTGGGGCGGTCTCTGATGAAAGTTCTCAAGAACACTATTAGGTCTTTAAACATTTACCATCACACACATTCATTCATCAGACTTAATATTGTAGTTGCCTTAAAAAAAGGAAAAGAAAAGGTGATAGACCCCCCCCCCCCCATTTTTTTTCTCACCGGATCTGCATCGATCTCAAATATAACATTTCTAAAATCAAATTGACGGAAATCCGTCATACGACGTAGAACTTTAATCCTTGTTACGCTACGTGAGGATATTAGACTAAATCTACTGATAATTTGAAAAATTAAGACTACTGTAAATTTGTCATTGTTTGGATAAGATCAATTTAATACTTTTTAATACTTTTAAGACTCCGTGGGTACCCTGATAAAACACGCCCCATGTCCTTGTGAAACAATTGTGATGGGTTCCTGGGTATTAAGCAAATTTGTCACAGAGCCAAGATAGCACACTGCAAAAAAAGAAATCTAACCAAGTATTAAAGCAACACCAAGGAGTTTTTTGTACCTTAAAATAATGTTTCCAAAATCATTTCAGTGGTTCATCAACTCGTAACGGGATGAACGGCACTTCTGCATTCACTTTGCGACCCTCTGTCGGCTATAGCCGCACTATGCAAGTTTGCCAGATCGGGTAGCGGATCTGTAGTTCGATGGAATGAGACCTAAGAAACTACAAATTTGACTGGCTTCTGATGTCGCAATACATCATACTTTCAAAAAATCATGCAACATACTCTACCTTGTCTGTAGACATCCTTATTTCCAAAGCTGGTGCTGGATAAACATATAGCGTGTGTGCGACAGAGGAAAAGTGCTTTGGTGTTGCTTTAATAATCTTCTATTAAGATCAAAAAAATCTATTTGGTATTGTTTTTAGTATGAAAAGACTTACCTAACGCTCTCTCGAAAGATCATTGTGACTTAATTTAAGAAGACTGACTTATTTTAAGGTGCTTGTTTTTAGGACAAATTTGCTTAATGCACTGGCAGACAAATTTGCTTGTTTTCAGGATGAGATGTCTTAATTTAAGAAAAGTTTTAATTATTTTAAGTCAAATGATTTCACGAGAAAGCGCTAGGTAAGTCTCTTTATACTGAAAACAATACCAACTAGTTTTTTTATCTTGGTATAAGATTAATAACACTTGGTTAGATTTTGTTAGATAAGCAGTTTTTGCAGTGCAATTTCAGACTGGACACACCCTAAATGTAAACCAGACGCTTCAGACCGCCAAGTTAGAGCCCTAAGTGTTTAATCCTTACTCAATATTGACTTGCATTATGTATTATCCCATAAATAAACATAACATTATAGGACTTCGAGACATTGGGCAAACCTCTGCAGCACCATTACCAAAATAGTGAACCAATGAAATAAACTTGAAAAATGAAATATAACCAAGTGTTATATAATCTTATATTAAGATCAAAAAATCTATTTGGTATTGCTTTTAGTATGAAGAGACTTACCTAGCTCTCTCTCGAAAGATCATTTTGACTTAATTTAAGAAGACTTTGACTTATTTTAAAGACAAATTTGCTCAATGCTCTGGTAGCCAAATTTACTTGTTTTTTAGGACTTTTTTAAGTTTACTTAACGCACTGGCAGACAAATACTTGTATCTGTAACATGGAACCTAATTGGTTAATGAGCCCTGTGAAAAAACATTTTGAAAAAGATGGCTGCAGTCTAGCTAACACTGCAAAACTGTTGATCTAAACAAGTGTTATTGATCTTATATAAAAAAAAATCTAGTTGGTATTGTTTTTAGTATGAGAGACTTACCTAGCGCTTCCTGGTAAAATCATTACACTTAATTTAATAACAGTCTTGACTTACTTTAAGATATTTCATCATGAAAAGATGACTTTAATCAAAATGATCTTACAAGAAAGTGCTAGGTAAGTCTATTTAAACTAAAAACAATACCAACTAGATATTTCTTTATCTTAATATAAGATCCTAACACTTGGTTAGATTTTATTTTTTGCAGTGCAGCAAGGGCCATCGAAATTGCCCACTGTGGGGAAACCCCCTGCCTATAGCACAATACATTTTTCCTGTGTATGTCTGAAAAAGTATTTATCAGCCTTATGAACAATTTAATCGGTCGATGCCAATTACGACCAAATGTCAATCAGCTGATTGCCCAACCAACCGATTTTGGTGTTTACATGACTTGTTAGAATATTCCATTCATATTGCCGTTTACATGTCACACAGTATAGTCTGATTAATAACTAGTTTATCAAATTTCTAATCATTACTTCTGTAATGGTGGTAGTATACCTCAGGTAGTGATAAGGTTACTATGGGAACAATTACAGCGGTAACGTTTAGAACTTTGCTAAATTAGTTATTAATCGGACTATGATGTGTGACACAAACGGGAGTATAAATGGCATATTATTCAAATCTGTGAATGGAATATTCTACAACAACTCGTGTAAACACCATTATCGCAATGTCATATTCACGCTCATGTAAACGTAGTCAGTGAGGTTCAGCTGATTCAGCTCCATTTTCTATTCTGCAGTTAGCAATAGAATCACTGGTCAAACATATACAGTGAGTTGGTGTATGTATACTACTGTAAATTTGTCATTGTTTATATCCTTTTGTTAAGCTATTGCTATGTTTTGTGTTGCGTGTTTCCTATCCAAGTGAGCTCTTCCAATTATCCTCACTGCAAAAACTGCTTATCTAACAAAATCTAACCAAGTGTTATTAATCTTATATCAAGATAAAAAAACTAGTTGGGATTGTTTTCAGTATAAAGAGACTTAACTAGCGCCCTCTCAAAAGATCATTTTGACTTAATTTAAGAAGACTTTAACTTATTTTAAGGAGTCTTATCAAGACAAATTTGCTTGTTTTTAGGACAAATTTGCTTAACGCACTGACAAATTTGCTTGTTTTCAAGATGAGATGTCTTAAAATAAGTCAAATTTCTTTTAAATTAAGTCAAATGATTTCACAAGAAAGCGCTAGGTAAGTCTTTTTATACTAAAAACAATACCAAATAGATTTTTTAATCTTAATATAAGATCAATAACACTTGGTTAGAATTCATTTTTTGCAGTGCTATCACTGTTGGGCCTATTTAAGGGTGAAAGCAAAGTCCTTTTAGGCAAGACCCTCCACTCGGCGGCCATATAGCAACATTTTTTGGGCACTCATCGGGCATCCTATTCAGCAGAAATGCGCATGCGCAAGGCTTCACGACACCAATGTTGCTCCAGCAGCGAGTTCACAACACATGATTGGGAAGATGTCTTCACAACACAACTTATGATTGACTCAATGTATTCACATGTCGACGTTTTGCCAAAGAAGGGGTGGGATATGTGTAGACAACAGCCATATTGGCGTTACAAACTAACCCTATGCATTTCTATGGAGGATTTTTTGCTGTGTCTCCTCATTAGAAAGTCTCTGGTGAAAGGGAGAGTGGGTTCAGTGTTGTGTTGGATAGCAGTGTCAGCTTCCTGTGAGGCTGTGTATGAGGCAGTAATTGTATTGCCCATTACAGGCTGTTTTCTTTTATCAAAGCCCTTTGCTTGTCTTTTTTTGTATATTGCACTGGCACACTGTAAAAAAACCTGCTACCTTTCCAAGAGCTGATTATTGTTTTCCACCCTTTTAAACCACCACCAGTATTCTGGTTATACTAATCCCTTATGTGAAGTTGGGGGTTGAAGACTCCTGTCTCACAGGCATCAAGTCACACACCAACAACCAGAGCAAAGAGTATAGGCTACATAGTTAGTTTAGCCAACTAGACAGAAAAAAGGATCTTTAGATCATTTTAGGTCCACATTTTTAGAAGGGACAAGGGATTAAAATTCCTTTAGAACGATGTAACCATCAACCTCTAAAATGCAATACTGGACCAATATTTAAAGAGGTATTTATGGGCTATTTATGGGCTTTATTGAAAGCACAGTGAAATATAATCAGGAAATGAGTGGAATCGAGATGGGAGTGGGATCGAGAAAGGTACTCAGCCCAGACTTGAACCTGGGTCCTTATGGTTACTGCGCTGTAATGTGTTAAGGGATGCTCACCCAATACTTGACCAATACCTACTTAAAATGTGGACCTAAAAAGACCTAACATACAGAACAAAATCCTTAAGTTGCCATTGGAAGGTAGCTTGGTATTCTCAGTATGAACGTCATGGTAGATGCAGGGAAGACCGAAGATGAGGTCAAAGGAAGTGAGAAAGATATTTAACGTTAATTACTAGTACAACAGCAAGAAATTTGTGCATTTGTGTTGCATCCTTTTATGACTTTTGGTTCTTGCCAATGAGTAGAAGCCATTTCAAGATTTACTCATCTGTTTACTCTTGGATGATTTCAGAGTTTACAGTTAATGATTAATAACACAGCTTTGCTGTAAATATGTAATTTCTGTAATGTCTCATAGCCATCCAATTAGATATGATATGGAATCATGAAAGTACTGCTACAGATAACTTGAGATTACTTCCCCCAACTACAAAAAAAGTTTATAAGACAAATTATTTTATTCAATTGCCAGTCTGACACCACCACCCAAACATCATCTTCGTTCAGCCCACTGATATGTCAGTATCAACCATGGCACTGACAAGAGGTCCTCAAGCAAGTTATGCTCAATCTATGGAGGAGGGGTACTTATTTCCTATCTATTAATTATTCTACAGGCCATATGCATTTAATCCCAGCAAGATTTGTCTAAGTAGGCTAATTAGATGCGTATTAGACAAACAACATTGTAGGCTAGATAAGCTTATATATGCTACAATGACTATAATCAGCAGCAGCTCGGCTTAAATGCAGTCATGTACTGTATACTACAGTGAAATGTCAGGAGGACATTAAGGTATGAGAAAATACATACCACTTAAGCCAATAATACATACCACCTGAAAGTAAGGTTGAGCACTGCAAATAGTCTGCTGGAATCAAATGCTAAACGGAAAGCATTGTTAAAATGGGAAAGAGAAGTGGTGGGGTTAGAGGGATAAATTGGAATTCAGTGAACCAGTGAATAAAACAGTCTGATACTAGGGATACTCTGGTCATAATACCAGAAATGTAGTGGTTGATACAAACATCAGCGAAATTACACAATTTTGGTATTACACAATTACACAAAATTGGTACCATGGTAAAAAAAATCCTATGTTTTTCTGCCTAGCTTCCCAATAAATGTGACTTAGTAGGAAAATTCCCAACATTTCTAAACTTTAATTGATGTCATTTTACCTCAGCCTACAATTATTGGCAGAACTGATAATAGCCATGGTATCCATGGTAGGCTACTACAGCAACAAGAAAAATAAGAGATAACATACATTCAATACAACCTCCAGTATAAGTCACACATACAAATATTGAGGTAGTGGAACCGAGAGGTTACATTAGACTTTTTTTTAAGCGGACAAAATGTCTGTTAATATTCCAGACTACCTGACATACTGAAAATCTGCCGGTTTTAATTAGTCATAGCTAGGGGTGGGTGATATGGACAAAAAATTAATAACTTGATATTTTTTATGATTTTGACGATAACGATAATTAGTCGATATCCTATAAAAATGTCAGAGTTACGTTACAGCTCATTATTTATGAATAGCACCATTACAATAATAACCTGTGGAATGGAAGCTCTTTGATGGCATAGCCTACATATGCCACTTACTCATGGTCGCCATCACCAGTATTGCCAGTAACGCCACCACAATACTACATTTCATTGTAGTATTCCCTAGCAATACTAGTTTTCATACATGACAGTACTTAAGATTAGCCTACACTCAGTAAACATCACAAACTGCTGCTGAACAGTGTTTTTCTAATGTGTTATTCCCGATGCATTCTGTCAGTGACTGACACAAGCGAACTTAGTCAGAGGTTATTAGGGCCCATCCAGTTCATCTCATTAGTAGTAGAGTTTACTGAAAAACATTAACTTTCTTCCACAGTGTTTCCTCTTCACTTTGTAGCATTGGCCACTGCTTCAGATTTAGGACAGGCGCACAATATTTTCTGGGTGCACCAGGCTGTACGTGGCCTCTGCTGGCTGGTGCTCATATCATCGCAGCCACACACATACTGTATTGTGTTGATGTAAACCTTAACTTTCTTTCACACCATGGCAGTTTAAATCTATGTTACCATGTTCCAGTGAGCATATACTTTTTGGTGCTAGCATGTAGCCACAAGACACATTGTTCTGCTAAGTGCATGAAACTTCATATGGTGTGACCCCATATCATATTGTGTGACCGGGCTTTCTTATCACACCATATGATTTATTTGTCACACAGTATGATATAAACTACATTTTCCTACATAAATAATGCTTTTTCATACATTTAAATAATAGTTAATATATTTTGACATATTTAACATTTTTGAACATGTATTATTTAAGATGTGCACTTATTACATTCTAAATATCAATAGTAGTCTGAGAAAATCAATCCTGGTGTTAAAGACAACAGTAAAATTAATGTCATCTTTATCACTATAAATAATTGCAATAATTTAATCTGATTATAAAGTAGGATATGCTTTTAAATATTTTAATACATTGTTGAATTTGTCTTTTAACAGATATGTTTTACACAGTTGTGATTTTTAACAGTGAACCTTCATGTGATATACCCGTCTTTTGCATTAACAGATTGTTATATGGTGTGATTTATCATATGGCCAATTATATACCATATCATTTGAAAAACTCAAGAAATTATGAAAATAAAAAGGCTTTGGGGTTCTAAGTCATACAAATCTCAATGGAAGATAGGAAATAGGGTCAACAAAAGTCACAGGCATTTTCTTTCTTTTATATATCAAGGTATGTCAAAGTTAATATGAAGTGTATTAAAAGATTGAGGGCAAATGCCTTACTTTGTGTATTGATGAAGAAACTTGCACAAGGAAATGCTAGATCTTGATGAAGTAATATAATTATAATAGCATTATAATTTTACACACAATAACTTGTCCCACCATGACAACAAATTAGTGAATAAATATTAATTCCAATACAAAATCTAAAAGACCATACATATTTTTGTAAACGGGAGAGTCAGTACAACAGGACTAAGTGATTTCCATTTTTTTTTCTTTACTTTTCAACCTAAAACGACAACCACCCAAACGCATAGTAATATGCCATCAATGATGCTTTCAATATCATTCTTATGAATATATCATACTTAACAAATTGAAAAAGTTTTAAACACTTAAAATCACAAGCCAAAATACAAACAAAGTATCCTTTGTTCTCTTACTGAGGAAAAGGTTTTTTAATGTAATGAGTTTGCTAACTGGCAATTCTATGTTCGAACAGTCATGCTACAACTTTAATTGAGTGAGAGGTGAAGTAGGCCATACATGTGAGGTGTGAGTGAGTGGATAGTGTCATAATGTTTCCATTCATCATATTAAGAATTAATATTTCAATAATAAAAAAAAAACATGTTTAAATGTTGGCAAATTAGGCAATGGCAAACTAGAATACAGTAGGCCTACACACAACAAAAATGAGCAGGGATAGGATTAACAGGGGAACTGTCATGTTAGATTTCCCCATCATGGAGATGGATCAAATTAACAGTAATCCTGTAAATGCTGTAAAACTTACAGGCCTGCATTAGATATTGTCTGTGTGAGTGTATAAATAACATCTATCTGAAACTACAGGCCCTTTTACAAATATTATAAATTAAATGTGCAAGAGAGCGATAGAAAACTGGTTGGCGCAAATGAAAGCAAACAAATACTCTTTTTCCAGTGAGCGCTCATATCACGCATATTAGGATCCGCCACCATAGTTATTTCTAAATCCTTTGCACTGCACTCTTAAAATTAATTCCAACCTTTATGTTAGTCCTGTCCAACAGATAGCCTACACGTTATACTGTAGTTTGATAGTTCATCTACTGAATGGATAAACATGCCCACAAGAGTTAGCCTACAATAACAAATAGGCTACCTACCTACGCATTTCAACAAGCATTTTAAATATCATCAAGGCCATAGCCTACTCAATACCAGGTGAATAAACATTTATTTACCTTCACATTCCTTACTATTTATTTTGCAAAAAACAACGCTGATATGGGTGTATATTTGAAATGCCATCAGTCATTGATGATGATTCCATGATAGTTTCGATTTGCTCCGTGGCGCAAATTAAATTGTTTAGGCTATTAAACCACATCACAGGATCAGAGGATCCATCACAAGATCACAGGATCCACTTAGTAAGATGACAAGGGGAGGATGATGAGTGAGTGATGGTCATCCCTTTTTCTTTCCTCATACTAGATGGGAGACCCTGCATTCCATGCAAAATAACACTGAGTTGCAGATGTAACGTTAACAATGAACTTGAGGCTGCTGAAGTTTTGAATGGGCAAAAAATAGTTATGTTTTCATAAGATACAAATACTTATACATAAGATACCCGTGCCGCAAGTCATTACAAGTCACAGGGGCAAAGTCCGAGTCAAGTCTCGAGTCAATAGCATGGAAGTCCAAGTTGAGTTGCAAGTCATTTCTAATTTAGTCAAGTCGAGTCTGAAGTCATCAAAATCGTGACTCTAGTCTGACTTGAATCCAAGTCATGTGATAATTTGACAGCCCTGATTAAACCTATGGTACAAGGACAATGTTCACATGCCTGTTCAGTTACCTTATCGTTTCCTCTTGATAAAGTGAGCTGACTGCTGGGCCACCAAATCCCATCCTTTGTTCTGTACCCCTCCTGTCAGATGCCTACAGCAGAGCAAACAAACATACAAGCCATTTCATTGGTAATTTCATATCAAATCAACCAATTTGAATTAAAAAAAGTCATACTCTCAGAAATGTCAGAAAAAAAAATCATAAATGCTCCTATATCAAACTTGTGGAGAAACCCCTATATAATAAGTCTCTTCAAATTATAATCATATTTATGCATTTGCTGTTCAATTCCATGTCTGTTTCTCATGACTCCTTTGTAGCATATAAAGCCTTGAAACTTTGTGACTAAGGCTACCTTTTTCTATAGAATGTGTGTACATGTTCTACTGCAAGCCTCTGATAATTGTATGCTTTTGCTGGCTTTTTATTAGAATTATTTTAATCTAGCCGAGACCTTTCATATTATATATCAAGCTGCTGAAGAGGCACATTCAAACAATGGCAAATAAATAGTATGCGCCTTCCTGTAACATTACTCCAATCCTTCAACTCTGTGTCTCTGAGTGCTTACCCCACTCCTGTACATATGGAAACAATATTTATCAGTTCTGGAAAGTAATACAATAATCTTCTTTTCAGAGGGGTTTTCTATGCCACTCCAAAGCCATTCACCCTTCATTTATGTACACTAGTTTGTCCTTGCCTCAGCACACACGCTAATGCTTCTGTAAGGAAAGAAAGAGACATGTCACTGTGGGCTAGCAGCCCTGGGATGAATGCTGACATTTACATTGTGAGGCCAAGGAGAATGAGACAGGAGAATCTGAAGGGAGGGCAGAGCATATGACAAAAGCTCAGATAGGACAAGCCTGACTCAACTTTTGTGTCATAAACAAATTTCACTACACATAACACACAGCTACAAAGAGCAATAAAGGAGCCAAGCTTCCGGGAACCATCAACAGCCAAATGCTGCAACATGGAGCATATGTACAAATCTTTACCTGCAATTTGAATGCAACATAATATGTTATATAATATTATATACATATATAATATTGTACCATTATGAGATCTTTGGTAGGTTTGGTAGATCTCAGAAGGATACGTTAACTGATGGGATTTGTTTGTTTGTTTAATTTAAGACCATTTCCGCAACTAAGGCTATTTAATGGCCAGAGCACTGTGTGTTACAGAAACTTAAATATGTTTTTTAAAATCTATGCTAAACTGAATGGAAGTCATCGCCGATAACGTAAGTAATCTGAAGCAATCAATCTGAATCAATCCATCCAGCCATCATTTTATCCGTTCATTTTTTGCATGCAAAATACTCATTCTTTTTAACATACAGAAACCACTGGATGGCCAGATTCAGGAGTCAATGAGGCACGAAAGGGTTAACATATTGTGTTCTCCTTCAGAAAACTGGTACATAACCATACGTTCTCTTTCAGTCGAGTTCACTGAACATTAACCAGTGGGAATACGTACAGTATAACATTCACATCTGTCAATGAGGCCAGTAGCGGAGTACTCTCGCACACATGCTTTGACAATGAAATGAGTCAATTAATACTGCACAAGCAGAGTTTACCTAGTGCATAGTGCCATAGAGAATATCATCAGCAGAGTGAGGGGTTCACTGGCAGGGCTGTTAAATCACTCACTTGCTTGACCAAAGTCTGGGCAAGAAGGAGGGCCATTTGCAACGACAGCAGCTTGACCTCAATCTCATGCAGGGACTCAAAGGGCACACTAGAGAGAGCTTTTAGCACCACCGTGAGGTTCCACGGGGGAATTGATGTGGCGATCGTTGGCTGCAGGTGGTGAGTCTTTTAGGAAGCGGGATACGAGGGGGTGTTTCCCTGGCATCATGCCACTCCAACCTGATTGCCAGGCTGGAATGGCAGCCAGGTAGACTTTGAGTGTGAACGCCTTGATTTTTGTCCGGTTTTATGAGATTTTATAGTCATGCAGAACGCCCAAGCTCCACTAGATGCTGTAGGAATGTAAGCACTGATTCAATGGGACACATTAGTGGTTCACAATCGTTTTCAAAATACCCTTCATTTAAGTGTGTAGACCACCCCTGTACACGGGGTCCTTGCACTCTATGTAGTTTTACGACCAGAATGAGACGTCCATCCACACACTATCCAGAAGAGTCGGGATGAGCACTGGTGGAGGAAATGTACACAGTAGGGCCTGCGGCCATGTGTGTGCAAGCGCATCTATTCCAAGCAATGGGTTGTGAATCAAGAACCACAGCTGCAGTGGATTGTCTCTTGTGATACAAACAGGATGACCTGGGCAGCACTGAATTGTTTCCAAATGCTTGCCACAACTGTGGGGTGTAGGTGCCACTAGGCTGTAGCGGACCTCTGGAAAACAGGTCAGCACCTGGCAAATGTTTTGCACATAGTGATAACAAATATTTGTGTGCCCACAAAAGCAGTTCTCTCCCAGGTCTCACTCACTTCCCCCTGGGCAGACCTGTGCACAATGAGTTTAGGGAACGCCAGAAGGCTGCCACTTTCCAGCACTGACTGCCCAGTCTGAGTCGACTGTCTCTGTCCCGAAGGGCGGATAGGGTGACTGTTCAGCCAAGCTTGGAGCTTGTACACTGCCAAGTGGAATTGCTGCTGATGCTGTGGCGAGCAGACACAACAGCCTTAGACATCAGTGTACAATGACAGCGTGTCCTTTGCTGAAATGGTCAATAAAGGCCAGTGCATCCGCTTGCCTTCTGAGTGATCCAACAATGAATGCCAGCTGTTGAATGGGAGTGAGGGTGCATTTTTACCAGTTCACCTGTAAGCCGAGGTGGCTGAGGTGACTGAGTATGGCGTCAGGTGCTGCTGTATGATCATTGTGGTCATCAACATCCAAACGTCCAAAATATTCTATACGTGGATGCCCGAGATCGTCCTGTCTCGGGAGACCGCATCTATGCACTTTGAGAATGTTTGGGAGATAGAGGAGGAGATTAAAGAAGGCCCACCTGTCTCCTCAGATCCTGGTGAACTTCTACCACTGCACCATCGAGAGCATCCTCACCAACTTTGTCACAGTATGGTATGGCAACTGCTCTGCCTCCGACCGGAAAGCACTGCAGAGGGTGGTGAAAACCGCTCAACGCATCACCGGTTCCTCACTCCCCTCCATCGAGACCATCCAGGGAAAACAATGCTTGCATAAGCGCAGCATCATCAAAGACTGTTCTCACCCAAACCACAGACTGTTCACCCCACTCCCCTCTGTGTTACAGGTCTCCCAGCAGGTTCAGAAGAAGCTTCTTCCCTGCAGCTACACAAACTAAGACATTAGACACTAAGACTAAAACATTTTTGCCCCTCAACAGAACCCCTCCCCACCCCCGGACAATTGCACTACCCTATCCCACCTTTATTAGTGGGTTCGATCCAGCAAGCCCACTATTCTTCTTCTTAAGTTTTCTTATTCCCGTTCACCCACTTTTTGTGTACGCTACTGTTCCTTGAGCGTTTGAGCTATCGACAAGGCTCCAACTCCAAAAATTCAGGCCCGAACCTGTGTAGAATGCTTGTATAAATGGTGTGACTACCTCGTCGTTATTCCCGTTGTGTTAGTCTCGTTTTTTTGGCCCCATTGAAATGAATGGCGGAATGCTGACCCTCTATGACATCACAGCTACTACTGCTAGAGTTGATTTCTTGCACCTGGCAGAGTTCTAAGCCATCTGGCAGCTGCCTAATTGACCATTTGCAAAACCCTGCCCATCGAACGCAGATGAGCCAATGGCAGTCCAGTAGCTGCATGCAGGCAGACATGGCCCGTCAACTTCACCTTACGGATCCATAGAAATGTATTTGGGAGCCTTGATTTTTGTCCGGTTTTATGAGATTTTATAGTCATGAGTTGAAAAGGACAGTCAAATGACATGTGGGATTAACGGAACACCGATACACAGAATAATTCCTTTCAATCTTGATTAAGTTTTCTGTAATTATGTTAAATTAGATTAAATTCGCTCTTCCCAGCTCTACACTATTTTAAGCAAAGGGTTACTCCTTAGCAAACCATAACGAAACAGTGCTCCACCATATCTGTGGATTAAGCCACACATTCAACTCAATGTAAGTAAGATAAATAAGGATGTTAATTGTTTTCAGCATTGCCACCATTGTGTATAAAATGATTGTCACTTGGAGGAGACTTGTAGATAACTAACACATAGCTAGCTAACCGCTGCTAACATGCTAGATTTGTCACGTCAGAGAAGCATGGGGCTGTGCACAGTAGTGTAACATTTATTCACCATAAATTAATAAAGTTGAAGTGGCTCTGCGATGTAGTCTATGTTTCTGTTTTTTGGCAGCACCATGTTCCTTACATAATATGGCCCATTGTTCTTGTAACATGGAAGTCTATCTAGCACAGCTATATGCTAATATTAAGAGGTGAGGTGTCGTGGGCCTGACTTAACGAAACATCGGTGAATGATGGACTTGATAACCCCAATGACATGCCGCATACTATATACTGCTGTTGGATGGGCCATTTGTCTTGTGTTTGTGACCATTTGTTGGCAGATTTGTGGGTAGCGTGCTTTTTAAAGTTAATTTGAGTAGGGGCTTCTGAATGTGTTTTTACCTTGGATTTTGGCACAAGGGATTTTAACATCTAATCCTGTGTATTAATGTGATCAGTGAATCACACTCGCCTCCCGTTTAAGTTGGTCACCCAACAAAGCTAGATATGAATTTTTATACATGTGTCTCCATGTCATACTGGAGTCTTTCGACAGATTGTAAATGAAATCAGGTCTGTGACTCTCTAAAAGAGCCTCTTGTGCTGTAACTTTTACAGACAGTTTTATCTGCTACCAGAGCCCTCATTAGACATTCTCTGCTGCTACCATTGAAGTTCTAGTCAACTCCGGTCTGAGTTTTGACGGGTAACAATAGTAGTAACAATAACTAGGGGGCATGGCTTTTGCAAACGGTCAATTATGAAGCTGGGATGGGCTGGGCTGTCTGTGTCTGTGAAGGTGTGTGCATGTAACTTTTGACCAGTATGTCCGATTTTCAAAACTGAGGTACCATTGGAGTCCTTGAATGAAGCCGAGTTCAATGCCTAGCCAGCACCAGTTGTAAAGGTCATGTAAAAAAGATAGGGCAGCACTTGGCGAAAAGCCAATCCATGTTTATACAGGTCATGTAGAAAAAGATGAGATACCTTGACAGCACCATCTAAGCCCCACCATGTCAATCAGACGTCATGTACTTCTAATCGGTACCAGTAACATAAGTCAAGTCATATACAAGTCACATAAGTCATCATAATCTTGCAATAAACTTATAGTCAATTCAATGTCCTGCCACGATCTGTGGAGCTTACAGACAATATTAATTCAGAAAGGGTTCTGTATGCTATATACCCGACATAACCATGATTGCCACAGCTATGATGTGTAAATCTTCCTTATAATTATTGTCTAATTGTCATGATAGGAGATTAATATTCAAACTGTTACAAGTACACAAAAATGCAAATGTATATATGTACGGAAAGTTATGTATTATGTATTTTTGTGGTGTTGCAATGCATTCTGGGTGCAAACAATTAAACAAGAGATTACCAACTAAACATTAGACTTCATTAGACGTCTGATGGACATGCAGATCATGTCTTTATTGCATCCGTCCAAGACCAATTCTGGAAGACTCCTAACTCACTAAGACCTATTCACAAACATTAAGTTATGCATATCACCAGGCTTGGAATTTCACCATTCTGGGGGCAAGGCCACTTGGCCTTTAGTTGGGCACAGGCACGTGCAGAGAAGGGGGGCTACAGGGGCTCTAGCACCTGCCCTTTTGCCCCTTTGATGTCCAAGTGCCCTTTTGACAAGACCCGTTTTTTCTTTTTAAAAGTTGTAATACTTCCGCTAGTTCCAACGTGAATATTCGCTAAAATGTGAAATTAGAAATTGACAAAAATAAACATTTTCTGTGTTAATTGAAATGCCTTGCGGCCACCAATCCGTGACGTCATACATTCAGTGAACTCTCAGAAGGTGCACGCAGGCACAGGGCTGCAGGAGACGTTTGGGAGCACGGTAAGGTCACTTGGCAGTTAGCCTATCTGAACATGCAATAGTATTCAGCTTAGAGATAGAGAATAAAATGTTTAAAATTGTTTCATGTTTAATGAAGTAGGCTATCAAACCCGTTTTAACCATGTCATGGTCCATCCATTTCAATAACCTGGCAGCTTCGAAAATCTAAGGCTGAACGTTCATAACATATTCTGTTTAGGTTACTATGTTATAGTAGGTTAGTAGACCTAGTTCATAAAACAGAGTAGGCAAACCTTTTCTAAATCGTCATAAGCCGACGACATAGGCTACTGTAGTTGTTTAACTAACCCAACTCCACACGTCGTTCTCTGTTTACAGTAGGCTACATTATGCGTCATTTCACTCAGTGGCCACATGCACAGCACGTGAATCTGCAAGACACCAGCTTGCTAATGGTAGTTCACTGTGATAAACATTAAAATTATAGCCTGACAAGCCAGACTAGGCAATAACATATTTGCTGCCGCTAGGGTGCGTCTAGATTTCTAGGCTGTTAAAATTAGCTTTGAATTTAAATCAATAAGATGTAGCCTTATAGCCTATGATCTCTGTGTAGACAATAGCCTAATGAAAACTGAAAAGACCTATCTGTCTGTGCCCTGGCTACAGTAAGTACATGCACTCCTATTGAATTTTCAGAACCAAGGAGAGAAATGAGAAAAATGTGTTAAATAAAGTTAACACGCTTTCTGAAAATTTTGTTCCATGTGCCCTTTTTAAAATTTTAGCCCCTGCCCCTTCAAAGGTCTCTGCACGCCCCTGGTTGGGCATATTTGGTGGGGGGCACAAAGGGCACGTCAGGGCACCAAGGCCAAAGTTAACTATACAGTAGTAGGCTATAAAAATTATCAGAGTTTTATTTAGCCTATTCACTGCAGTAGACCTGCATCACTTTATGAAACATGACATATTACATAGAACTGTAAATCATCTGATCATCTAATATTTACAGATATCTAGGCTATATATATATATATATATATATTTATATAACATTTATTTTATATTTGGCCTGTTATAAAATCATGTATTGAACAATTTAACCACAGCTCAGCTTTAAGAAACTCAAATAGCCTAGACGCATGCTTAGCATTTCAAAACTCAGTTAGCTGTCCTCTGATTTACCAATATCTAGGCGATATTTGTAACATTTATTTTGTATTTTGCCCGTTATGAAATCATGTGGAACAATTTAATGGAACACATTGTAAAACTTAAAGCCCAAATTTGGAGACATCCATGCATGTCGAAATTTACTGCAAATTCAAAACTGGATTACTCTGGAACGGCTAACTGTACAGGGGACTGCTTTACACCTTTGTGTTCGGTAAGGTATGCTGTTTATTCTGATATATGGTTTGTCATGTGTTAAAAGAAGGGTTCGTGAAGTATTCCACCGAGATGAATGGGTTGGGAGATCATGGGACGCAAAAACTTCAGTAGAATGTATGATTAAATTGAATTATATTATTTACTTTTCTCGCGAACCGTTCAACTCAGCAATTATCGGGTAACATTGTTTAAAAGCTGAGAAAAAGCTCTTTCATATGAAATGAAATGTGTGATGAATAGGCTACTTTGCGAGTAGTTCAACTGAGATGAATGGGTGAATTTGGAAGCACTTTCTTTCTTGCGCTGTCACTTTCTCCACTGCGTAAAAGACTAAATTAATTTGCGCTGTGAATGTTAAGATTATTTTGACAGGCCACAGGCTAAATAAAAATCCCTATTAGTAGGACGCAAAGCAGAATATTGAAAGAAGGGGGCACCAAGGCCACCGTGGCCTGTAAACCTCTGATTTTCAAAAGGGGCCTCACGGCCATCGTGGCCACCGTGAAATTCCTACCCTGCATATAACTACTGTTCCCTGAGGGAGAGGAACGAGGAAGACACCTCTCATTTTTTTAAAGCTTGAAAGGCAAGACGTGTGGTGATGTGGGAGGCCCCACCCTCAGAGTATATAACCCAAGTCACCACTGTCACTCCCCAGTTCAACCCAGTGCTCTTCACCGAGCAACTGAAGCTGAGCGGGGCAACGTAGTGTTGTACCTTGTTCCTCTCCCTCAGGGAACAGTAGTTATATGCATAACTTATCGTTCCCTTTCGATCGATTCACTCAGTACAACACAGATACAATGGTACCTATATACACGCCCCGCACAGCCTCGGTCTAAGGCCATCTCAACGCCCAGCTGCATAAGAAAGGACTGAGGAGGCCACTGAAGGGGCCACAACGTCCAGGCAGTAGTAGCGTATAAAAGTATGTTTGCCGGATTAGCAAAGCAGACAAAAAGTTGGTCACATCGCCGAAACCTTGTATACGAGTTATGTATGCACGTAATGCCCGCACTGGTCACAACAAAATCTTTCTTGTTCCTCAGAGGAAAACGGAGGAGGTGAAAAGGTAGATAGCTCAATCGCCATAGACTAGGGGTCGGACACCCGCAGCTCCGGAGCCGCATGCGGCTCTTTGATCCCTCTGATGCGGCTCAGCTTTTGAAAATAATTAATGAGTATTTAATTAAAATGTATTTTATTTTAGTTCGTTCATTTTCAAAATGTAATATTGTAGGTCTATCTGAGTAATTTATATAACTTTCCACCTCACTTGTCTCCATAACCGTAGCCTGCACAATATTGTTACATTAGCGGTGCGTAGCCATGTCAATATCAAACAAAATCACCGATCTCCCTCCATTTCAGTCAACGAGAACACTTTAATTGTTATTGTTGTTGTGTGTGCTTGCTGTAGGCTAGATAAGGAAAATGTCAAAAATGTTTACTATGCGAGTGTAGGGAGAACTGGCACAATCGTAACACTTTTCTATTCTCTCCATTCAAACCCGTTTTACACAAATCTGTTAAACGTGAAAGCTGTGAAATTTGTCCAGAAAGGAGTCATACATGTTTACTCCATGAAAATTGAAAAAGAACCTACCTTTGTTACAACCTGACGCAGCCATTAAAATGTGCAGTAGCCTACCGTTGTAGCATAAGTGTCATGAATGTAACAGTTCTAAAATCGTGATAGCCTTGTTGATAAACTGCTGATTTCTTTCATGTCTGAAGCATTTGGTCCAGTGATCTTTGAAGTTGCTGCGGCTGTGTAAAGTTTAACTGGCTGTGATGGCGGCACAAAATTCATAATCCATAACTCACAGATTTATTTATTTATTTGGGGGGGCGGTATAGCGCAAAACTGCTGTAATTTCTTGCTTTCCAACCGCGGTAAGAAAACATCCATACCGTCCCAGCCCTACTGGTAGGTCTCTGGGCTGGGGGGGTGGGCGGCCACTCCACTTCCAGCTTCCAAGCTGCCCGGCGATACAATGCGAAAAAGGAATTATCCACTTTGCCCTCCTCATTTGCCGAAAGAGATCCTTGGGCGCCCGGCAGATCAGACTGCTCGTCATCGGACTGGCGGTTCTCGTCCAAGCCCAAGTCCAAGACGTGACCGTCGTCGTCAGCCCCGGGGGGCTCGTGTTGCTGGGCCAGAGAACGAGCTAGCTAAGTTTTTAGTTCATTTTTCAATTGCCTGTTTTATTGTCAACATGAGGGTTTATATTTACACCTACTAACTTCACCAAACTTTACCTTCCAACTGTGGTCTGGGTCCAGAGACTTCACACATGAAACATATTCTTGCATAGCCTGCTCAGCATTCATGTCGCCCAATTGCTTCCATGCCTGCCTGAAAAAGAAATGAATACAAATTAAAATATTGCTACAAGATTGTGCAAAGCGCCCCAAGTTGCGGGCTGAAGGATTTGACAAATGTTTCCAAATATGGCGTGTGTTTAAAGAATGTTGTGATGACATTTCAAAACTCTACTCAACCTCATCCTCCAGGTACCTACATCATAGCGGACATCTTTACTTAATTTTTAACGGACAAAGTGGCGTCTATCAGTAGTCAGTTCTCTAAACTGCGCAGTCATACCATGTCTCCCCATATCATGTCACACTTAAAATGTCCCACAGCACACTAACATCCTGTGTGAAGAAAAAATAAACATACCATAGCCTAAAACTTCAAATAATACAGATATGGACTTATTATGGCTTCTATGCAAGACCTGCTCAATAAAACAAGCGCCCTCTATTTCATTTGTAGGTGACTATATCTAATTGAATTGTTGTTATGAACTGGACATGTGATGATTCTGTGAATACTGGGTATGGGGCCACTGTTGTACAATGCCTGCATACCACAAATAGTGCAATCATACAATCAATGAGAGCATGTGGTTATAAATTCTTTGATGCAACAGTTCCTTTTCTGGACCAGTGAGTGACATTTGGGTAATTTTCTGCGGCACACCTGATGATCTCTCACGGCACACTAGTGTGCCCCGGCACAGTGGTTGAAAAACACTGGTTTAAGCCACATTGATAGCACAATGTTATCAATACTATGCATAGTATTATGTTGTTATAAGCAGCCTTCATTACTTTGGAAATGCAAGCATGTAATGACATGTAGCTGGCTTGACATTTCTGTTTGCAATTAAAAGTGAATTATGAGCCTGTTAGCCACCTAGCTATCTGAGTAGAATACGTTTCAATCGGCATCATGTTGTTGTAAATGCTTAGCTGAAGGAAAACGGATTATTGAAGACTCACCAATTCCATTCTACCAAGGCAGTAGACCAGTCTGATACGTACATCATTTTTTGATTAGTCAACAATTACTGGGCGTGGCTCCAATTCTGGGCTACAGGGCAATTTTTATCTCACCTGCTCAAGTCTGCACACCACAAATGTCACCTTGTTGTCCTGTCTCTGCCTCAACATAACATAAATGCCTATAGTAGATTAAAATAATGACTCATGAACCAGATTAATATGAAATATGTGACGCAGACACAGGCGACACCGAGCGATATAGCGATGAAATGCACTGCGATGCAAAGCAACCCGACGCAGAACCATAAAATGGTCACAGCGCCGTAGTAGTGGCAGCGTAGCTACGCCTGGAGTTGACGCAGAAGCATGTTGAGCTCTTAACTTTAGATCGGCCACCTCAACATAAACTCTGGCCACCCCTGGTTATGTGGCCGATGGGGTTTTGTTTTGAAATTACAGCACATTTCTACATAGTATCTAACTTTTGGATACAATTCTAATGTAATAGCAGCCCAACATAATGAACATATCAAAGAATCAACGTTGGTCATGGCATGCACAGATCAACTGTGCTTTTGAATAGATATTTCTACCAACATGCTTCAGGTAACATGAATGCAAAACAATCATGAGACAAAGTATTTTTTCTTGATATAATGGCTGACATTATTGCTGACATAATTGGCCGTTTGGTTATGATGCATGCAAGGGTTGCTGATATATGAGCTCACTTCGTGTTTGGCGGCTTCACCATCAAATTCGATTGGCTGTGACACGCAAACGCTTTCAATGAATACGCAATAACACAACTTTACGTGCATGAACGCGTGTCCAACTTTGACCTGTTGGTGGCGCTAGAGCGCTCGAGGTGCCTACATAAAACTTAGTGAAATTAATCATGGAGCTGTCCTCAATCAGTGTGCCAAATTTCACAACTTTTTACCAGACGGTTCTATGGGCTGCCATAGACTTCCATGGCGGAATAATACAAATCAGCAGCTACAGGCCAAAATCCAATTTTGCTAATTGCACCGCCTCCTAGAGACCAAAGGTCACCAAAATGTTTGAGCGTCTTCCTGATGGGGTCATGAGTCTATGTACTAAGTTTGGTTATGATACATGAAAGGGCTGCTGAGATATGAGCTCACTTCCTGTTTGGCGGTTTCACCACCAATTTCGATTGACTGTTACGAATGCCTTTGTCAATCGTTCCAGAAAGCAATGCATTAATAAAGCATAGTCTGAAGATGGTCTGTGCCAAATTTTGGTGAAGATCAGATTAAATGTGTAACCTGTGAAAACGTTTTCGTGTTTTTGATTAAAGTGCCCATATTATGACTATTTTTCAACAAGTTAAAATAGATCTATGAGTTCCAGAAAACATGTTTCTGAAGTTGTTTGCTGGAAATAGCTTGTAGGAAAAGATTCTTACCTACCTCTATTACACTTTTTTCAGTCCCTTTCAAAGTGTGCAGTTTCTGCTGCTCATTGCATATTAATGAGCTGCTGATCACTTACCCACGCCCCACTCCATTAACTGTTACTAGGGCCATTCGTGCCAAATCAGCAAATGCCTCCATGCCTCCACACAATGGTTATGAAGAAATGTGTAACTGACTTATGCCAAAACTATGTACACTACCAACCTAATTCGTTTCCAATAGCAGCTCTACCCCAGTGTTGAGAGGACGAAGTTAGCCCGTAGCTAACACTTACCATAATCTCTATGTAAAACGGTTAGCTTGCTAGCTAGCTATCTAACAGTGGAACTTCAGTAGCCTACAACATAAGCTTAGCTATCTCACCTAGTTGTAGGAAATATGTAAGTGATGGGATTAGAATGAATCCCATGAACAAACAGATAACTCTTACACCAACCTTATTTTGTGCCTTTTATTCACGTTTGTACGATTTTTTCCCCTCAAGTTTGTATGTGCGTGAAAGCACCAGAGACACACAATAACACATCAAATCCCAGAAAAAGTGATTTTTTCATAATATGGGCACTTTAAATCCAATATGGTGGCCGAATCAATTGCGTTGATGTCAGAAGGTCCCGATCTCATTCCACAAGCCTAGAGCGCTCTCTCGCGACTGTAGACGGTAATGTTTCATGTAGGTTTTATGTCAGTTAATTAGCCTGGGTGTTCCCATGCTGCCTTGCGCGCGATTTGATTCACGCTGCTAAGGCAGCCTGGAAACTACCGCCCTAATTTTTGCCTCAGATAGGGAACCAATCACAGAACAGGGGGGAAAGCAAGACGATGATGAGCTATGCACAGACGCATTTGATAGACATCCGTGGCACCCAATAAACGGATCTGGGTATTTTTTTCAAATACGAGAAAATGAACGTTTGGTTCCCTGACCACGTCTCATTGAGAAGTGGTGGCGCTAGCCAGGCTATCAGTTAATATGAATTAACATATAATGTTCAATTATATATATTTTCATATATAAGTCGCACCTGACTATAAGTTGCAGGACCAGCCAAACTATGAAAAAAAAAGTGTGACTTATAGTCTGGAATACGGTACACAGATGCCCACGATCAGCAACCATTCATCCAATGTTCCAAAGGCATTCTGTTTACTAATTTCATATCATTTTAAAAGGCTAACTGAAAACATTGGAGAACCCTTTTGCAATAATGTAAGTTCATAATGTAAACTGAAAACTGCTGCCCTGATTAAAAAAAAAACAATGCAACTGATCTCAGCTGGTATTCTGTCTATAATGGAGTGGAATGGAAATTGAAGCCAAACTTTTGAACGGCAGTGTATTACCTTATGCGTAGTACAAAAATACAATGAAATTATATACAGTATGTTGTATGATTGTAAAATGCATTGAATTTCTTGTAAAGTTTAAATTGTTTTGTTAAGCATGTTAAAGCATTTTGTTGATCTTTGTTATACTGGTGTCTTGTCATTTTTGTAGATCTAATATTTGCTTGTTATTAGACAATGTTTGTTTATGTTATTTACCTAAAGTTTTTGTTCCTGATTATTTAATGAAATTGTTTGAGACATCTATCTATCTATAAAAGCAAGAAGCCTCTGTGTGTCTGTGTGTCACGCATGTCTCGCTGACCATTTGTCAGACTGATTTCAAACTTAGCAGGTGTCTTGCTACGGGCATGCCAAATTTGATGCTGTTTGAATAAGAAATGCAAAAGATATTGTTAAATACATCGGTAAAAGAAACACACATTGGCTTTCGCCGCTAGCCACTCCCCCTCCCACACAGCACATGTGGGGGCCTAGCAGTGTGCTAGGAGGAATGGCGTTGCTATGGCATTAGCAGGCACTCACAGCAAGTTTGATGGCAATTGGATGAAGAACGGCTGAGAAATAAGCTCATTTACTTTGTAACAGTGCTCCTAGAGGCCAAATTGCACCAATGTCCTTGTGCGCTCTCACAATCAGCTACCATGTCCCTCTACCAAGTTTGGACTTCATACACCAAAGAGTTGCTGAGATTTGAGCTCACTTTCTTTATTACAGCACCCCTAGAGGCCAAATGAGATGCTCACAATCAGCTACTTTGTCCCTGTATTAAGTTTGTACTTCATACATCAAAGCGTTGCTGAGATACAGGCTCACTCCCTGTATTGCAGTGCCCCCTATAGAGGCCAAATGATGCCAATTTCCTAGTGTGTCATCATGATCAGGTAACAGGTCCTTATACCAAGTTTGGACTTCGTACATCAAAGCGTTGCTGAGATACAAGCTCCCTTCTTGTATTGCATTGCCCCCTATAGAGGCCAAATGATGCCAATTTCCTAGTGCGTCCTCACAATCAGATACCAAGTCCCTGTACCAAGTTTGGACTTCATACATTAAAGCATTGCCGAGATGTTAGCCCACTTCCTGTTAGGCGGCATCGTCGCCATGTGTGATTGGCCGTCACGGGCAAATAAACTTGAAATTAAAAATTCTGACAAGTATCATTTGTGCGGGTCGGTCTGCAGATCATCTTCGCCAAATTCCGTGAAAATCGGATGAAATTTGGAACCACTGAAACTTTTCGTATAGTTTGGACTAAATACAATAAGGCAGAGGTCCAAAATGGCGGAAAGTGATGCAATAGGGGTCTGATCTCGGGATGGTCCAAGAATTCAGACGCTACCTCAATTGTGCAAATCAGACAAAAGAGTCAAGGATCACGCGCATGAATGCATGTCCAACATTGAACTGGTGGTGGCGCTAGAGCGTTCAATGAATATGCATAAAAATTGCTGTGAGTTATTGGGACAGTGTCCTGACTAATGGTATCAAGTTTTGTTATGTTAACTCAAAAAGAGTAACCGAGATGTTAGTCCACTTCCTGTTTGGCGGCTTCGTCGCCATATTGATATTTGGGCAAACAAACTTGAAATTGAAAAATCTGACAAGTATCGTTTGTGCGGCTCGGAGTTTGGACTAAATCCAATATGTTGGACGTCCAATATAGCGGAAAGTGACTTAATAGGGGTCACTGAACTCAGGTCAGTCCAAGGATTCCAACAGTGCCTGATGTGTGAATATCGCACCGATCAATGATCAATGATCATGCATGAATGCGAGTCCAGTTTTGACCCATTGGTGGCGCTAGAGTGTTGGGCATAGATCTCTGTATTGGTGAGAGTTATCACGGGACGGTCCTGAATCAGTGCGCCGAATTTCATAACTTTCGACCCAGGGGTTCAATTTTCGGCCAAATTTTGACCAGTTTTGACCTGGTGCCGCTATACGGCTGGGTTGAGAGCCGTAAATGAGCGCGAGTGGTCAGTGCCGTGTCCCGAAACTTTCTGCCAAATTTCAGCACTTTTTAGCCAGGTGTTCTATAGGCTGCCACTTGCCACTCTACCACATTGTCTTACAACCTTTTGTGATGTGGCAGTGTCATTTTCAGTCATAAAAAACATATTAGTCAAGAGAAAATCAACTTTAAATCAATATTTGCCAGGGGTATGAATAATTTTGTTCTTAACTGTATGTGTACATTTAGTGAATCAGCCTGTAGATGTATTGAGCAAAGGGTTGCCGGTAGGGAATGTTGAGACATTGAGATGTTGAAATGTTCTTTCTGCTGAGATAAAAGGCAGGACAAACACACACAAACACTCATACATGGGCACACACACACACACACACACACACACACACAGCAAGGGCTGCAGCTATCAATTATTTTTTTAATCGAGTATTCTATCGATTATTGCATCGATCAATTGAGTAATAGGATATAAATGTAGATTTGTGCATCTGCAGCATTTACCATTACTACCAAATAACCTATAATAATTATGTCTGGGATAGACCTATTTGGTGAGGCAACCTAACACAGGGAGAGTGTGAGTGAGTGTGTGTGCGTGTGTGTGTATGTGTGTGTGAGTGAGTGAGTGAGTGAGTGAGACAGTGAGTATTCTGTGATAAGGAGTTCTTTGGTGTATTGCTCACTTGCAATTTAACATGAATTTGTTTACTAATTTTCACAACTGAACACCAAATATAGTAAGGGTGTAAAAATTAACCGATATGTATCGATATCTGTTTTTAACGTGTAAGATACGGCTTCGTCATGAACCGGTCCTTTCCCAATTTAATTGTTACTGTTACAAGTGTACTGGAGTTTTTAATGGCTGCATCAAGGTTGTAAAGGTACATGTTGATGTGAATTTAAATTTTGAACAAACTCTGGACAAATTCTGTTTCTGGCCAAATGTCACAGTATATCGTCTTTGTGTAAATCGAGTTTGAACTGAGAAAATATAAAAAAGTGTTATTTGTGCCGGTTCTCCCCTACTCTCGCATATAGGCCTAGTAGTAAACACAAATGGAATGTTGTTATGTCATGGAACATTGCGATCCCCAACACGCAAAAGATCGGGTTTTGCGCAAAAGATAAGTTTTGAAGTTTTGTTTAGAAAACCTTGAATCCATATCATAAGATGATCCCTCGCATAACACATCCCGACATTACACACTATATGCAGGCCAACGTTTCACAGGAATGTTTTATTTTATTTTAATTTTTTTTGCAGTGATAATGGTGACGAGCTCAGACGAGCTCAGGTAGGCATCGTGTGACCGTGGTATTGCGGTAATGCAGTTACCATCCCAGCCCTATACACAGTATTATTTACAGATAAGTGCAGGAAAAGTAAGTACTATGGTTATGGTATTTAGCAAACGCTTTTATCCAAAGCGACTCACAACATAAACTAAAGCATAACTGATGCTAAGTCTTATTGCATATATGAAGTGGACAGACTTGAAGAAATGGAATGCAAAATGTAACATTGAATGTAGGGAAGAACAGCATACTGTATATACATACTGTACATTTAATCTGCAGAGTGACTTACCATTTCCGCTGGCCCTCAAAATCGAAAAAGCCAGGTTTTGCTGCATCACATTTCCCATTCTTGACCTGTATAGGCATATCACAAGATGGCATGAGTAAATAAACAGTTTTAAGCATAATACCAGTCATCTATGACAATGTTGGATTGTGTAATTGAATGGCAGCAGGTAAAATGCAAGGACACATTACATTACCTTCAAAAGAGCACTATGTGAGTTTTGGTCTAGAGCTAGTGAGCTAGCCTTAAGTCTTGTCATTTCGTATCAAATCAGACACAATCCAGGAAAATGGTTGCAGAACGACTCAGATTTTCCTCAAAGTTTGTCTACACAATGTTTAGTTTCCATAACTAAAACCTGTAAATATTTTTGTTCAATTCTATTGTTTTCAAAGCTTTTTTGTATTGTAGTATTTTTGCCCTTGATTGTTTACACTCTCTAAAAGACCTCATCTTGGAGGCCATATTTGGACATTCATATCTTAAAAAGTATTATTCCTAGCCTGACCAAACTTTGTAGAATGGAAGACAAACATGTTCTCAGTAAGAGTAATTGTTCTTTTATTGGTTTGAATAGCTAGTCATCTCTTCAACTGGTGTGAGGGTAGTGTAAAGAATATGTTAAGTTCTTCTTCATCCCAAAGGAGTTAATGCCTTGTTAAAGGAGCAAAATGCTATGCTGTGTTTCACCTGAGGGGCACTAAAATCTATTGTTTATTGTAAATGTTTATTTTGGTGTTCTTAAAACACCTGTAACTACATGCATTTAATTTGTGAATGGGACTTTGGTACAATAACTATCCATATACAAAAATGTGCACACACCTTGTTTTATCCTTATTATTGTTATGGTCATTTGTTGTGGAGACTTCAAATTGTGGGAAAACATTAATACATTGATGTATCTGAAGATGAAATAGTGACTGATATCAAATGGGAAAAAAACAGTATTTTAATACCCTCAATATCACACTTAATGCATATTTTTCCTAAATCTAGGGCCCTTTTGAAAGTCAGGAGACATTTAGTACAGACTTTAAATTGTTTACACATACTTATTATGAGTTGGTCTTCCACCCTAGAAAAGTTGAGGAGGCTAGGGAAAATATTTGTCAAGATATTAATGCCGAAACATGGCATGTGTTTTTCAAGCTGTAAAAATTAAAGAATTTCAAGGTGTGAAAAGATATGAAGGCAGAAGATTTGCACAGAAATATTTCACAGGTCTTGGTTTTAGGACCCATTGATGATATAGACAAAGTTAGAACAAAATCTGAGACTGTGAAGCTACAACCTTATCTGATTTGACACGGAATGACTCTCATGCAAAACTTCACCGGCAGTGCTAGAAGCTTGCTAACTGGTGTCTATTGGCAATATAGTCAGCAATGTCACACAGAATTACAAAGTGCATATCCTGGATGGGAACGTCAAATGTGTTTGTCTTTCATCACCTTACATCACCGTACACCATCAATATATATTTGATGATGGTACCACAACTAAGCTGCCTGATAAAAGCATACCTCAAAAGTGGCACACAGTTGCTTTAAGAGAAAAAAGGCAACATTTTCATATTTATTTATTTATTACTTCCATTATCTACTCATCTTTAATGTTTAATCTGACTTAATCTGATTAATTTATGTTTTGTGAATGACTCAACACACTGCCATATATCTGTGTCCTCAATTCTGTGCTCAAGGTTATATAGAAATTGCAGTTTTTTTGATGTGACAATATGACACTGCTCTACAGGTGACAAAGCCTTCTTTAACCTATAAAACTCTAATACACATGGAGTTACTTTCTTCTTTCTCATTTGATGGAAGAAAGTAGGCTGTCTTTTACAGAAGGGCCTACTTAGGTGAGGACGTTTATTTTTGTGGGTTGGGGGTGTTGCCTTTTCAAATGTATATATTTTTAAATAGGGTATTCACTCCAGCCTATAATACAAATGACAAAAGTCTGTTGTGCCACAGCACAGTTGCAATTTCATTACAATAATCATAGGCTGTTGAATAAGATCCATCCTATGCATGTTAAATACATACAGGTCAACATTAAATGGTCTGATTTAGTTAGTCCAGTCGCAATAAATAAATAAACCTTGAAAAAGCATCACCATGTTCTCAATCAGATACCGACATAAGAGCCAATCAGTATTAATGTCCAAATATTTATGCAATATGTTATCCCTGTGCTTTTGATATCCAAATTTAGACAGATGGCACATTATTCAACAGTACAACAACAAACAGTACAGAGTTGCCAAGTTATTTGACCGTCATAATTAGGTACTATTAAGGGGTCACTCTAGTCCCATTCACACTTACATTGAAAGGCTGTGTTCTGCTAAACAGGCCCCGTTTGCCTAGCATTTCTTTTAATTTTCATTTCACTGAGATACTCTCAGCGGTAGCGGTCTAGCATTTCCCTCAAATAACAGGAATGCCGAACCAATCAGTGACAAGAGGAGATGGTGTGAAAGTGACTGTGGTAAACAGTACACTACCTGCTAACAAAACAATTGCAGTTGGAAAAATGTGTTTTTCTTTATTTTTGTACAGCAAAGATGGGCCTAAATACATTGTTTCGTGAGTGCCAATGTGGTTTATTATCAGTTTGTAAAGGATAGGTGAAGTAGGAAGTAATGTTAGTAATGCCTGATCAATGCATTTACCTTTGAAATCACTGGTCCATCTTAACCAAAGTCTACACCTGTTACGATGCTAAAGTTGGAAACGTTTCCTAATTGTGAGAGTCCAGACTCTCTTCACAAAGTGAAACAAAGTAGTGAGTCTGGAAATCAGGTTTGTATTATGCTGCCAAATATACTGTTATGCGTTATGTGGAAACACAAACCAGAGTTGCTGTGCCACTAAATTTGTTCTGGCATTCTAATCATTTTCAATCTAGTGCAATAATACAACAGCCTAAGGGAGAATGGAGGCCATTAGACTCCAATAGCAAAATAATGCAAATGAGAGGGAGGACACCTACTAGGACTGCTCAATTATTAAATAAAAATTACCTACATCATCATTCTGGTCAATGATGAATGAACAAACTTGTAATAGGAGAATCGTTCACCTAGTATAGCCATAGAGCATAGCTGTTTAGCGACCCGCAGCGGAAAACCAGCCTTGCAACTTAAAGTCTCTTCGACCTGGATGCATCTCGCGTTAATCGTGAAACATTACCTGGTTAGCAGATACAGCTCTTTGGAGATAGTCTTAGCCTGTTGCTAGTCCTTAGGCTCCAAAACAAAAGTGTATGAAGTGCGTACAGAGGGAGGGACTCAAGCCATGAGAAGTATTTACAACGACAAGGCAAACTAGAAAATGTAATTCCGAGGAATTACCAGTGCATGAAAATGCAAAACAAACTTTTATTTGGAAACAGTTGTGGGCAGAGGAAACAGTTGGCGGGAGTCATAGTTGATGACAACTGACAGTTGGAATGGCTGAACAGTTCAATAGTAGAGTAGTTTAAATTATTTAATAGTGAATTAATGGATGTGCATAGGTAGATAGTTTATTGGATGTTAATAGAGAGATAGTTTAAGGGATGAAGTGAAGAAAAAGAAGGGAAAGAAAGTGGGGAAGAGAAAAGTGAGCTATCCAGTTCAATGGAGAGAGACACAGAGAAGAGGTTCCATTGAAGTTGCTGCAGTCAGTGAGAGAGCACAAGTGCAGTTGATTGCAAGTTGTTAAAGGTGCTCTAGGCCAGCGTTTCTCAAACTGTGGGGCGCGAACTGACGTGAAAAACAGGAGTTTTTTGAATTATTTTTTTTATCTGTTGCCTAGGCCCAGGTAGCACCCGATGCGCAATGGACGCATTGTGTTATTCATAGGGAAGCGCTCGTGTCAAGGCAGCTTAGTCCCGACCTGAATGAGATTTTGAACGAGGTTATGAGTGGTGAATTTCATCAAGACCCGGCCCTTAAAAGCGAGTCTATTCTCCGCACTTTGCGAGGAGATGGAAGCTGACCAAAAGGCTGTACTGTTTCACAGCGAGGCAAGGTGGCTTTCCCGAGGAAGTGCTGTCGCGAGTGTTTGAGCTCCAAGTCGCCTCTTCTTGGAGGAAGAGCGCATATAAGTATAAGTATATATACTCTTTTGATCCCGTGAGGGAAATTTGGTCTCTGCATTTATCCCAATCCGTGAATTAGTGAAACACACACAGCACACAGTGAACACACACAGTGAGGTGAAGCACACACTAATCCCGGCGTAGTGAGCTGCCTGCATCAACAGCGGCGCTCGGGGAGCAGTGAGGGGTTAGGTGCCTTGCTCAAGGGCACTTCAGCCGTGCCTACTGGTTGGGGTTCGAACCGGCAACCCTCCGGTTACAGGTCAGGTGTGCTAACCAGTAGGCCACGGCTGAGCAGTAGGCCATGTTTGAATCTGCAAGCACGTTCACTAATGAACATTTCTTGACGAAGCTGGCCCATCTTAGCGATATATTTGGAAAGCTCAATGAGTTAAATCTCCAGCTACAAGGCAAAGACAAGCACCTACCTTACCTAGCAGATAAGATTACTGCATTCACCAAAAAACTTGAGGTATGGGACAGGCGCCTCGATCGCGACAGTATTATATCTTTGAGAATCTGATTGAAATCGTTGAAACGTCTGATTCGGAGGCCACTCTTGTGATCCCATGTATTAAACAGTAGGCCTACAGTACATCACATCTAGGGCTGGGATAAACAATTATTTTTTAAACAATTAATCTAGCAATTATTTTTTCGATGCATCGATTAATCTAACGATTAATTTTTTCAGTTTTTATGATATACTGTGTATTGCAATTTATCAAATCTTATGACACTGAAAGTAAGGCAATACATTTTAATTGTATAACCTTCTGAAAGGAAAACTAAAATGGTATAAGGAGTATATCACCATATGCATATTGGCAGAATTTAAATGCAACAAAATATTATATCAAACTACTCAAGTATATCTTCTTACATCTCTACAGTGCAGAAAGCCTTATAGCTAGTGTCTGGTTGCTATGGTTGCAATGCTCGCTAGCTAAGGAAAATATACCAAAAAATACCAGTATTTAGAGATCCAGTTGAACACCACTGTATAAAGAAGAAAGTACAAGTTGTATCACACCACTCAGACACATTGCAGAAAAACATGTGCCCCAAAATTAAGGATCCAAGGAAGACAAGGCTTCATGCAGCAACATTTTAAATTCCTCTTAATTTCATGCTGAAAGAAAAAATAACAGAACTCCAGATGTACTAAACATTTTAAAGACTGGTAAGTTCAGGAAACAACAAAAGATGAAAATATAAGCTAAATAAGATTAGCAGCACTTTGGTTTTAAGACTAAACCATATGGGAAGTTAGCCTACAGACCCAAACCCAAAGTTGAAGTAATTTCTTCAAATCACCACTAACAGCGTTACATTATTGCAGCAACAATGAGTAAAAAGCACAAATGTTTTCCATAATGCAACTCAAATCACAAAATGGACCTGAAAGGAACAATTAAACTAATACAAAAGAAACCATTGGGATGGCTCCCATGTTAACTGGCTGCGTTGAAAACCACATTTATTACTTGATGCATTTTTTTGAGACCCACACAGGGTTAAAATAATAAGCTGGACCATAGTCATGCATTGTAGCTTACTGCGGGCTTCCCATGCGTTGAGTGCCAAAAACGTTTACGTATTAAGCTTTTTTTTTTTTAATTACGAAACTAGACACTCTAACACACCTTATATGTGATTTTGGGAACTCTGTGATGAATGGAAATGAAATATATGACGATCGAAAACTCATGAAAACGCAAAATCTGGACATTTTATCTGGACATTTTACCATAACTCGGTTGCCGCTTTGGGTCGAATCAGTGACGCATGCACGTCAGGTCAAAACCAGGCCATTTTCGTGTGTCTATCACTAGGTGGCAGTCTCGCCAGGTCTCGCTGATCACTTCCCGGAAAGTTTACAGGCAACACTTCATATTTCATGAAAGACGTTATATCTCCATTTCTAGAAAAAAAAAAAACAGCGATTTTGATGAAAACTAGCCACTGTTTAGGGATTTCTCAGGAACAGAGGCGTGTAGAAATACACGGTTTGTACCCACTGAGAGCTTAAAGTCTCACCTTTTAAACGAGCCATTGTATGTGTTCATAGCTATAACACAGAATATGCTGTGGCTGTACAAAAATCATCAACAATGGTCTAGATTGCTGGCACTCTAGGACAAAGCTGGTTCCAAATTAGACATTAAATTAAGTTTTATTTTGTTATATAAAAGTATCTAAATAACCTGTTAAAATGTACCAGAATTCAGGAAATTGAGTCTAGTCCATAAAAAAAATCAAGGTGGAGGACCCCCTGACCCCCCGCTGAAATGTCCCACCAGAACGCCCATGCCATGGCCAGACCAGTTTAGAAACACTTATTTAACCAGTTCAGTAATATCAGTTACTTGATTAGGTTAAGAACATTTTAAACCCTTTACCTTTTTGCTGGAGGGAATGGTAGGCTACACAACATTTTCACAAAAATCGATCTACTATGAGTCAAGGTCCTGAAGATAATATTTGTCAATGTTTTAACATAAACAGGAAGTTGATATACCATGGTAAGCGAATCCAAAATGGAGTCGTGCATAGAGCCTTATGTGAAAGCATCATTAATAGGAATTATTTGAGTGAACAGGCTCTCCGTAGACGGGCTCTGGATCCACCCCTGGATTCTGCTCCCTCTGTGCACATCGTTGACCAGAGGATACTTTTTTTCATCATGCACCACTGACTACACTCAAGCGGGAAACAAATGACGCCGTTGGTCAGAAAAACGTCTACGTAGCAGCCTATGTTGCAATATCTTTGCAGCACCTAATGAAAAATAGGCTAAACAATATCAAGCAACGTTATTTTTTTTTTTAAATAATTTCACGTCGTTTAGCCTATCCGTGACCTCAATAGTGGATAATGTTACGACCATGGTACGAAGGATAAGAAGAGACACATGTTCACCTGCTCATATATTATTATTATTATTAATAATAAATTATTATTGTTATTATTATAATAAATGACACAACTCAAACAATATACAATAGTATGTTATCCAACGTTAGTCACCTGTTTGTACCTAGCATACAGGTACAGCAACTGTTCTCTGCTTGCCGTTTGGACTATAACTTGAAGTCGCTCCGCTGCTATTTCGAAAGCATTTTCCAGTTCAGTTCCTTCCAGTCGAACTCCCGAGTCTGTTCCACCACAGTCAAATTGTCCTAAATCGACATCTGAATCGGAATCCGAACCTAGTGGCTCTCCCGTATCAGGCCGTGCAGGGTCTGTAACGTTACCTGAGCCACTTGCAGAGACTGGAGATGATGATGGAGATCGAGATGCCATAACGTTACTTAGACACGCTATTCTACAAACGTTACAGTTTAGGACAGTCTAGTCGACTGGCCTGCCTTGTCGTTTGTTGTACGCTTGTTACTGCTCCAATTATTTGAAAATACTGAATTGATCGCATTCCTCAATAAACATCCAAGGAAGTACTTCTTCTTCTTCTCCTTGTTATTTCCGGTAGACGGCCAAATTTTTTGTGAATTACTGCCACACACTGGCCTAGAGTGTAACCGGGTCATTCTAACACCACAGGCATACATGAATGTAAACGCCTCAATAAAATCTTTACTAATAGATGGAGAGGGATAGAGATCCAGTTGTGATCACAAAGGAAGTGGATTCTTTCTACCAGAAATTGTACTCATCTGCATATTCTTGTGCTGATGCAAACTGTTTCTTCAGTAATATCCAGCATCTTATTCCTCATAGGCCTATAGATAGCCTATTGATTTTGCTGAATTGTGTGACTGACTTTGCTGTTGAAGAACTTGATAAAGCGGTAGAAGGTTTAAAACAAATCTCCTGGAACTGATGGTCTTACTGCCAACTTTTATAAACACTTCTGGGATTCACTTAAAGGCCCCCTTCTTACCCTGGAAATCCAGAGTTCTCGCGAGAGCACAATGGAATTGTCTCTGCGAGACACTCTGGCAATGATGCATGTTACTTTTACCCCAACATTCCGGGAAACCAGCTAAACCAGAGAGGGTTAAAGCTAGTAATCAAGGATCTTTGGCTAAACTGATGAAGACAGCGCTGCAACGTTGGAGGACAGTACACATTGGTTGTAGTGTTATCCGATTGCGTCGAAGTTCAAAATAATTCAGAGTAAACATGGTCTAGTGTTATCCAATTGCGTGCAGTGAGATTTTTAAATGCATGCTTGTTGCCGCCCCTCGAGTTGGGCCATTACATTGTTCTTTGCCAGACCCTTCAGATCTTTCTAGATTATCAGGCTATTTCCTTCTTATGTTAAAGGGAAATTTGGCAGGAGTTCCCCCTCTGCTGGAGAAATTGTGCATTATGCTATTTCAAACTGTGGGAAAAGGTAACGATAAAGGACATGGATTTGTTTAAAAGCTAGCGAACGGTTAGCATAAGTTTGGCAGAATTATGTGGATGTTACAAGGTAAGAAACACGATTTAAAACGAGTTTCTTGTTTCTCACTTCTCTTTCCGGGACGGTAGTCTCAATGTTGCAAGGTTGGTTTTCCGCCTGGGGACGCTAGACGCAGCGGGGAAAGTCACCATTTTCCCCGGAACAGGTCATTTAACCAGCCAAATGATTTCTAAACGGGTTTATTCCGTTGAAATAGTTGCCAAGTTCACCTTTAAAGGAAGCGACAGATATTATGACATTCCCCCCCACCATGAAACAGGGTAAAAAAAACCTTAAAAGAACTTAAAAGTCACTAGACATTAAGAATTCATGTTCATTTCAAATACTTATATCACTGACAACAGTAGTCCGGCCAGGATATTGTCATTTAAAAAGTAAAGTTGCAGCCCTCAACTGATGTTGATGTTGTCATGTTGTGTTTTGGCCTGATGCGCCACCCTCCACCTATCTACTAATCACAAAGTCAGTAGTGTTTCGAATCCAGGGTGCCAGTTCTGCTAGTCAGGGGGGAGGGGGAGGGGATACACCGCTCTACAGTAATTTGAAAGTGATTGCAGTACCAGTTTTGGCCACAATCTTACATACGGTTCCCAATGGCAAAGACCCCAAACTGCTAGATAATTGTAGACCAATTACTTTACTAAATAATGACTATAAAATTATAACTCTTGTTTACAAACAGATTAAAAAGAAAATCCACAACATTATAAGTGATTCCCAATCTGGTTTTATGAATCTATCCACAATAACATTCGCTTGGTACTTGATGTACTAGACTACAAACACTTGATTTAGGACGATGGCTTCTTGTTATTTCTTGACTTTTACAAGGCCTTTGACTCTATTTGAGCATCCTTTTATTTTTCAATGTTTAAAACTATTAGGTTTTGGTGATAAATTCAGAAATATTATAGCTTCCCTATAACAATACTAATAGCTCCATCTCCTTACCAGGGGGCACTTCACCCCGTTTTAATATCAGACGTGGAATCAAACAAGGCTGTCCTATTTCTCCCCTTCTTTTCATAATAGCCACAGAAATGCTCTCTATTCTTATAAAAAAAACTCAAATATTGCCCCACTTGACGTTTTAGGATTGCCAGTTGTAATTAGCCAGCTGGCAGATGACACAATTATTTTTATAAAGCATCTGGCCAAGACACCAAAAGTTTTGAAGATGATCGAGTCTTTCTCTAAAGCCTCTGGCCTGTAATTTAATTTAAATAAGTGTCAGTTAATGCCTATTCACCAGTGCAATCTAACCGAAGCCTATAACAATCCCAAAAAATCTACAGTTAAAGGTACCATGTGTAAGAATTGAGGTATTAGCATGCTAAATTACTAGCCACAGCCCGACAGGTGTCATAATACCAGTTTCTGCCATGGGAGGCGGTATGCGGGCAACATAACCGCCAGCCAAACTGCAATACACGAATAACTCGCACGGCTTGTGGGCGTACTTGAACCAAAGAGTATACACCTGTTGGGCTGTGGCTAGTGATTTAGCATGCTAATTCAGGTTGATATCTCTGCAGCACTATACCTTGTCATTCTTTTAATTACATCATCGCCCTTATTTCTTCTCATTCTTTTGATGCGTGTAGCTCATTTTTTTTATATTTTTACCTCAATTCTTACACATGGCACCTTTAAATACTTAGGTGTACATATTTCTAGTGATCCAACAGAAAGGGAGAACATGAATGTGTCAAGGATAACCAAGGATTGTCAGGCTAAACTTAATTCATGATTACTGAGAGACATTAGCTTACTGGGTAAAAATGGAGAGTATCTCAAGGTGTATATATCCCGCTTATTCAATGGCTATTTCCAAGAGAGCCATTCAAAAAATCAATCAAATAAACTTTGACTATGGAAGAAAATTTTGAACAAAGTTGTGTAGGCTACACCACGCCAGTTGTAGTCTGCATGAACAGTTCTTGCACAAGACACTGTTTTGATTTGCGTAGGGGAGGTGCGGGCTGAAGCCAACCTGTTTTTGAGGGAGAGGGTGCAAGGAGATAATGCGTGCTCTGCTGCGCATATCTCTACAATGAAATAATGTGTCTAGGCTAATCTATATTTTCAATAAGCAATCACTGCATGCCTATGGAAACAATAAGTCAATATAGTAGAGATATCAAGAGTAACGCAGGAATGGACGTTACAGTTATTCAGTAACTGTAACGAATTACTGAAATTTGAATTGTACTTTGTAACACGTTACCCCCAACAATGACATAAACAGCAAATTAAGATATTTTTTCGTTGGTCCTTCGGCTCATATCCGTAATCCAGGTTTGGGCCAAATCAGTGTTTTGTATTTTAAATGCATATCTCCTGACTTCCAGTTGAGTTGCAGAAATTGGACCTGGGACAAATCTGTAAACCGCTGATAAAACAGCATTGCTAGCAGAGCTGAAACCTCTATCAGGTGCAGATCTGGCCCACAGATACCGTATGTCCGCTACAGGCGGATCTAAAGGCTTTTATGCGGATCCGGCCCAAAGGAAATTGTTATCTGGGGTCCTCTATCAGAGACAAGGTGGGAAAATGGTTGTAATCGCATATGGCTCCAGGACACTTACACCTCCTGAGAAAAAATACCACATGCACTCAGGCAAACTGGAGTTCTTGGCTATGAAGTGAGCCTTTTTGTGAGATTCAGAGATTACCTGTACCATGCCCCATCGTTTGTGGTGTACACCGACAACAACCCTCTCACTTATGTTCTCACCACTACAAAGCTGCTGGTCATCGCTGGGTAGCAGAGCTTGTAACACTACCGGTTACACAAATGTGTGTCCATAAATAGAAAGGGATTTTTCTGTAAAATGTATATTTCGCATTATTATGTATGGTGAAGAGTGCATTAATGCAAATGAGAAATGTTTCCCTCTAACTAAATGTAGATTGGGGTCGTTTGAATGTTAAAAACCTATTTTTTTTATTTTTAGTTTATCTCTTAATTTTTGCATGGTTTGTGGCTTGTTATGTCATTAGTCAATGGTTTGCCGAATCTGCGTGTTTGTAAAATGTGAATGGTCAAATGACGCCGTCTTTTTATGAATGAACGAAGGAGGCCTGAGAGAGGCTACTATGGTAATCCGTGAGAGTGAACGCAGGCCTGCAGGCCGCTCTGGATGAATTTTGCGTAGTAAATCGCTGTTAGAGAAAACTATTGCTTGGGTCTAACAGAAGCTACAGGAAGTTCGTTTTCTTTGGATTATATGGACTATCATGATACACGCAACCTTTTTTTGGATTACTTTCACGTCCTGGAGTAACTTTGGTATCGGTGAGCCTGCTGACCGTGTCCTTTATTTGTTTGTGCGAGTTGGGCCTGCGATTTCTTTGGAAGTGGAAACTGGGAGATAGCCGAAAGAACGGTGGAACTATAATTACTTGGAGGAGCGCAGTTGTTGTGCCGATTGAGTTTTTGTTTTTGGATTATTATTTTGGTGCGCGCTGAGGGGAATTTTGGATTGCTTGGACTGAGGGAGGGAATGTTGTGGGGGGGAATGTTGTGATGTTTATTGTGCGATTGTGTCATATATGAAATGAAATACGGGGGAAATGTTGTGATGTTTATTGTGCGATTGTGTCATATGAAATGCAATACGGGGAAAATGTGATGTTTGTGGTGCAATTGTTCCAATACAATACGTGGTAAATCAGTTATGTCTGTGTTTATCTGATTGTGCATTAAACGTGGGTACCATAATTAGATATCTTTAGACAAACGTCCCTGCAAGGAGGTTATTCTGTTTAACTTAAAGAAGTAAAGAAATTATTCTATTTGCAAAGAACCCGTTTTTCCGAGTATAACACAGCCTTTATTTTATGAACATAAGGGTTGATTTGTTATAAGCTGGCCGACTTCAACTTCACCATTAAATACTGGCCTGGAAAATCCAATGCAGATGCAGACGGGTTGTCACGCATGCCTTTGGACGTCGACAGCTTCATGGGTCAGTGCACAGAGGAGATTCCAGAACTCAGATACCATCAGCGCCACCATGACTGGAGTCACTGTAGGGAGAGAAGAATCTCCATGGGAGAGTGTGTGTGTCCAAGTGTAACCCAGGTGCAACTCGTTTTACTGGGGAGCTATGCTGTGGCTGTTCAACAAACAAGGCTAGCGACCGCGTTATGCAAATCCAATATATTTATTTAATACAATATTTAAAAAAAGGCATAGTCCATAAGTAGAGAAGGCACCAGTTCACAGGTAGGGGCTATTCTGCTGGTGGTGGGCGGGCGCATCCGATCCGAGGAGCGAGGGGGGGGAGGGGCCGTGTTCAGCTACACGCACACGCTGATCCAAGGGGGAGGGGCGGCCGATAGTCGAGCGGGCGTCCAGGCAGTCCAAACAATCCAGGCAATCCTTTACGTCACACGCGCACTACTGGAAGAAAGAGAAAACTGATACTAATAGGCCAAACTGCTATAGCCAGTAAGTGTGGACCACAATTCTCAAGCAGTCAACAGTATTCCTAGGGCAATTTACTGAAGAAAAGAGTCACTGCAACGTCCAAACATAGCACAGCAACATATCAACTTAAGACGAGGCACACAGTCTTTAAATACACACGGCACGGCACACGAAACACGCGTTGCCACCAGGAGTCTATCAATACGTAAAAACTGTTGTCCACAATCCTACGGCAGTCATGGCAGGAAGGCTTAATGGGCATCTGCACGCGGCAACACTGCAGCTCAGGTTGAGGAATGCGATCACTTAACTTGATGGAGGGCGACCGATGTCGCACCTCCAGATGATACAGCAAGCAGTGAGTTCGTCCGAGGCAACTTCTCGACACCGATCAGGAGCAGACACACAGGAAACTTCACGTCCAATGGATTCTTCTCCACCACCGCCCGCGGCTATAACATTGTGCACCAAAACTCTACCCCGCTCTCCCGTGTTTTTCCTTTCCTCCAAATGAGCTTGTCTTTTGTCTGCCACAATGCCGCTTCCCTAATTATCCCCAAATCACCACACCTGTGCCTAGAGAGCCCCGTACCCCTCTGTGGCTATCTACAGGTCGCATTACATGCACGACACACCCACACACACACCCCCAGATTCCTCAGTCGCACCAGACATTGACAGCCCGATCACACCGTTACCTCTCATATGCCACATAAATTCACCCGTGACACAAGCTCTGACACTTGTTCCCGATGCACCCTCCAACACCGTTGAGCTGCCCAGCTTCAGTGTAGCTCGTTTGGACAGAGACTGTAAACTTTCTGGCAAAAAGAAGGGAGGTGGACTGGTGCTGCACATAAACAATAGATGGTGCAACCCCAGAAACCTTCAGAAAGTGGACACCTGAAGTGGATGAGGCTCTGAGAGACTGCTTCGAGTGCACTGACTGGAGTGTGTTACAGAATGGAGAGGACTTAGAGGAGGTCACACATTGCACAACTGACTACCTGAACTTCTGTATGGACATTGTTGTTCCCACCAGAACTGTACACTGCTTTCCTAACAACAAGCCTTGGATAACCAGCAATGTCAAGACCCTTCTCAATAGGAAAAAGATGGCGTTCAAAGAGGGGGACATGGCAGAGCTGAGGCGCGTGCAAGGGGAACTCAAAGTCAAGCTGAAAGAGGCAAAGGAGGACTACAGACGCGGCTCGTTCACTTGGGCAGGAGGGGCAGAGCCCTACTTAACATTCATCCACTAGAAAAGTAGATCCACAAAATATTTTTTTAAATAAAATGTTGTTTGTTTATTATTGTGATCAGTGGCAAGGACTCAATCATGTTACTTTTTTGTATGATTTGCAAAGAAATTTCGAAAAAGATCGCAAAGATCTCGTTGATCATATCCATAATTTCTTTTATGAGTAGGCCTACATGACAATAAACAACTTGAACTTGACTATGAGAGCTGAGTGGTGTAAGGCGGCGTGAAGCCTAGCCTACGCTTGGAGCTCCAGTGGAATTTTGATTTCGCAACGAATTCTCGGGTAATTTGTTTAGTTTTTGAGAGGCAATTAAATTATGACAGATAATGTAAAACTGAAATTTGCATTTATATTGTGGAACTGTTAACCAACATACAATTGTACCAACATACAAAAAACAAGTAGGCCTAGCCACATGGGGCAATGCATAAAAAAAATCAACCATGAAATATTATATTATTACCATCAATGAATTTGTAATGTGAATAAACCGACACGACACACAGAGCTGTAGTCGGAGCTTAGGCTACTCCATTTATTCGAACAACACACGATTCTAACTTCCTACTCACGTGCCAACATAAAACCCAATCAACACGCAGCGTTGTCATAGCAATGCCAAACATAACATTTTCCCCCCCTTCACAAGAATCTAAGTGTGATACTCAGTTACAAAATCATTCAAACGTTCAGGCCGGGTATGTGCACGGGCTGGGCGAGGCTGGTGGTCGTCACCGGTCTCCGGGGTTGCCTCCTGGTGGTTGTCACCGCTCTCCGGGGTTGCCTCCATGGCTCCTTGCTGGGCAGGAGGCGCTGTGGCTGATGAGCAGTCAGGTTGCGGGGCAGCGCTTAGACCTAGTCCAGAAGGAGCCTGTACTTTGCGCAGACGGCTGGCATGCCAGCGAGTGCCATCTGTGAGCCTGAATGTGGCGGCCCCAAGCTGTTGGCTGACCTGGACAGGGTCTGACCAGAACAACTGCAATTTGTTGTCGCGGTGGGGTCGGCGGATCCTGACCCAGTCTTGAGCGGCAATGGCGGGTGGCCTGGCTCGCCGTCTCCGGTCAAACCAGTTCTTCATCTGGCTCTGACGAGCATGAACCCTCGCTAGGATTGGGTGAACTGGAGCCTGAGCCAGAACAGGGCGAAGTCTATCCAAAGGCAGCTGGAGTTCCCGTCCCAGCATGAGGGAGGCTGGGGAGGCCCCCGTGGTGGCATGTGGTGTGGCGCGGTAGTGTAAGAGTGTCTGGAGGAGGCTTGCATGGAACGTGAGCCCTTGAGCGAGGTGCGCCCTTATTCCATTCTTTAGGGACTGGTTCAGCCTTTCGACCCCCCCGTTGGCCGATGGGTTATAGTAAGCCGTGCGAATATGGCGAATCCCTTTCTCTTTCAGGTAGGTGCCCAGTTCATGTGAGACCATCTGAGGCCCATTGTCGGTGGTGATTTTCTTGGGCAAACCCCATCGGGCAAACAGCAAGTCTAAGATGTCAGTTAGCACCTTGGCAGTTACAGAGCCCACGGGTATAACCTCAGGCCACTTGGAATGGAGGTCATAAATAACGACCAGAAATCGTTGGTGGTGCGGCACGCCATGTAACTCTCCACAGATGTCTAGTTGTAGGTGCTCCCACGGTTGGGATGGCCAGTCCAAGGGCTGCATGGGTGGGGGCGGGGCTGGGGCCCTGGTCTTGCCACTGAGGAGACAGGCGGTGCAGTCCTTGACCAGGGTCTCGATGTCTCTGTCGATCCCCGGCCACCAAACAAGGTCCCGACACCGTTGTTTGAGCCTGACTATGCCCAAGTGACCCTCGTGTGCCATAGCAAGAACACGCGCACGAAGGGCACTTGGGACCACAGTGCAGAGCCCTCTAGCAACACAAGTGTCGTTCCAGCCTGCAAGCTGCTCACGGATTCTGAAATAGGGTGACAGCTCATCTGGTACCTTTGTAGGCCAGCCATGCCTAATGTATGAGGACACTAAGGAGAGGACAGGGTCGGCTGCTGAGGCGTCCAACAGCTCACGCAGTGACACAGTTTCCTGAAGTGGTGTGTGGAGAAGCTGTATGAGGTCATGCTCTGTTCGGTCCTGCTCGGAGGCCAGAAACTGAGGCGTGGGTTGAGCAGGGATTGACCGTGATAGCAAGTCTGCCACCACATTGTCACGCCCTGGTGTGAACTGCAGACGATAGTTGTACTGCTGTAGGTGGTCAGCCCAGCGGTGAAGTCGAAGTGGTTTGTGGCCAGTGCCTGACGTGGCCAGGAGAGCAGTGAGTGCTTGGTGGTCTGTTCTTAAGGTGAATGTGCGTCCATACAGATACATGTGCCACCGCTCACAAGCCCAGAGGCACGCTAGCGCCTCTCGCTCCCCTACCGAGTACCTCTGTTTTGTAGGGCTGAGTGCTCGAGAGGCAAAAGCGATTGGCCTTTCCACGCCCCCCTGGAGTTGGGACATCACGGCACCAATGGCGATGGCTGAGGCGTCACATGTGACGAGCGTGGAGCTGGCCGGGTCAAAGTGCGCTAGGACTGGTGGTGAAGTGAGCTGTGACTTCAGACGATGCACTGCTTCGGCACAAGCGGGTGTCCAGACCCAAGGCTCATCGGTTTTCATCAGCTTGCGCAGTGGAGCAGTTGTGTCTGAGTACTGAGGCAGAAACCGAAGGTAATACGCGGTCATCCCCAGGAAGGAGGCAACCTGGGCAGGTGATGTGGGCTCAGGGACACGCTGGATGGCCTCTGTGTTTGAGTGGAGCGGGCTTATGCCTTCGGCTGAGAGACGGAACCCCACATATTCAATGACCGAGGCCCCAAAGACACACTTGTCTCCATTAAGTGTGAGGTGGTGCTCAGCTAATGCGCTAAACACTCTGTGGAGGCGTTCGTCGTGCACTGCAGTGGTGGTTCCGTGAACAACAATGTCGTCAAGATAAGCAGCCACACCCGGAATCCCTGCCAGGATGGAAGCCATTATTTTCTGAAAACAGCTTGGAGCTGAACTCAGTCCAAAAGCCATGCGTTTGTAGCGAAAGACACCTTCATGGGTAATGAAGGCGGTTAGGTTGCGGCTATCAGGGTGTAAAGGCACTTGGAGGTAGCCCTGGCGGAGGTCAAGTTTTGAAAAAATCGTTGATCCATAAAACTGGGCTGTGAGCTCCTCTGTTGTCGGCAAAGGGTAGCGGTCAGGTATTATGGCTTTGTTTACTGCTCTGAGGTCCACGCAGATGCGCAGGCCTCCCGTCTTTTTCTTTGCCACCACCAGGTTGGATATCCACGGTGAAGCATTCACCTGCTCGATTATGTCCTCATCTAGCATGCGCCGTAGCTCAGAGGAGACGTCATCCCGCAGGGCTAGAGGAGAGCGGCGTAGTGGCTGCACCACTGGTGTTGCATTACGATCTACCAGGGGCTGGTGGGCAAAAGCAGTGAGACAACCCACCCCATCAAACAATGCTGGCCACCGCTGGTGCCACGGAGTGGCGACAGTGTGGATTTCCGAGCCTGTGGTATCCAGTAGGGTGAATCCCAGGCCGTGGAAGAGGTCAAGGCCAAGTAGGTTAGTCCCATGGCGTGACACATGGAATGTGAATGTTGGCAGAGCCTTGTCCCCGTAACGTACAGGCAACTGGAGAGAGCCCACTATATCTATCTCAGCGTTTCCATAACCTCGCAAAGTTGTGGAGGCTGGTCCCAGTGGCTTATGGGAGAAGAAACGTTTCCAGGTTATCAAGTTCAACAGTGACACAGTGGCCCCTGTGTCAAGGAGGAGAGGCAGAGTGACATCATCTAGCATTAGAGAGCAGGTTTTGAATGAAACTCGTCCTGAGTGGACATTATGGATCACAGTTGGAGGAGCTACTGGGTTTTGTCGGTGGCCTCTGGCTGGGGCAGACCTACACACTTTGTGAAAATGATTGAGCTTCCCACAGTTGGAGCAGGCTTTTCCTCGTGCAGGGCAAGCTTGTGCTCTGGAATTGTGTGTGTGTGAGCCACAGTTACCACATGGCTGTTGTGATCTCTCACGGGGTTGTGAGGCTATTTGTACCATGTGTGGGCTGCTAGTGCCGATGGAGGCCGTTTGTGGCTGTGACTGTGCTGTATCCACTGTTTGATCATGCAGAAGCAGAGAGGCAGGAGAAGACAGACTGGCAGCACATTCTAATGCAGACTCCACTTGTAATGCTATCTTAAGGGCCTGGGTTAATGTCAGGTCGTCATTTTCCAACAACAGTTTGTCCCTAATTTTGTCACAATTCGCGTGCAGGATGAGTTGGTCGCGTATTAATTCCTCTTGCAATGTCTTAAATTTGCATAAGCTAGCTAAACCTCGTAGGTCAGCCACGTATTGGGACACAGACTCACCCGCTCTTTGATGTCGCCGCCAGAACATAACACGACGGAGAAGAGCGCTCTGTGGAGCTGCAAAATGCTCCTTGAGTAGTTTTACAGCGTCATCATATTTTGTGGTTTTAGCAAAAGTTCCGAACACTCGTTGTCCCTCTGCTCCAAGACAGTGCAGCAACAGTGCACGCTTCCTCCCGTCGGGCACGCCTTCCAAGCCGGCTGCAAGGAGATAAGTTTCAAACGAAGCGATCCAACAGATCCATGGCACGGCAGGTTCTCCGGGTAGAGCCAGGAAAGGAGAGGGTGGAGGTAAAGAACAGTCAGCCATCCTCGTCGCCAATGTAATGTGAATAAACCGACACGACACACAGAGCTGTAGTCGGAGCTTAGGCTACTCCATTTATTCGAACAACACACGATTCTAACTTCCTACTCACGTGCCAACATAAAACCCAATCAACACGCAGCGTTGTCATAGCAATGCCAAACATAACAGAATTACTTAAACTAAGGCTTGAAAAAAACTGCCAGTGGTACCCAGGTCAGCCTAAAATGTGCAACTCCCAAACTCTGAACTCATGAAACATTGTAGCCTAGAGTTTGGCGCACACGCACACAGCCACATCATGATACATTGTTAACACACAGCCATAGCCAGCCACAACGTCAAATACATTGAAACACGCAGTCTAGCGCGCACACACACAGCCCAGCCACATCAAATACAAACAAAGGGGGTGTTGGAGCCGATAACGGTAACGTTGTCAGGGACAGGGATGGACGTGGACTTATCATTATTTTGATCCTCGTTTTGAAAAAAGTGGACAAGGCACCTGCAGAAATGAATGCGATGGTACGCATACACTCACCTAACTTTCAACGCTTTGATAATATTTGTCCCGGTTAGGTTCCTTCATTGGTCAGTTAAAAAGTAGTCTACATAGTAGGCTAATGACATCCACATGCAATACCACAACAACACATAACAACAACGCCTAACAACGACAATAATCTTGCCTACCTTGTGCTTGCGGCTTGCCCATTTGAAATAACTCCTCTCGCTTTGCTGTCTCCATCCTTTCTGTTTTCGTTGTTTAAAAAACGTGTTATATCCATGATGAGTCTCGAGTTAACCCTCTAGGCGCCACTGTCGAGTTTACTCGACAAGATGCGGTACTGAATAAAACGGCCGATTTAGTCAAAAAGGGTGTCATATTTCGTTCGACATCCACTCCACTAGGTGGCAGACAAGTCATACGTCATCCCCGAGTCCGAAAAAGGTCATGGTTTAAACAAAACTTTTGAGCTACAGCGCATTGAATCAGTGCGTGCAATACCGGAGCTAGTGTGCGTGTGAGCCACTTAGTCAGAGCGATATTGTCAACGTTAGCGAGTATTTGCATTAGATTATCGTCTAATGGCATCAAAAAAGTTTACCTGAAATGAAGTGTTGGGTCTTCTATTCGCGGACCCTGATTCTGAAGGGGAATATCTGCCTTCAGGAAATGACGGTGATTCGTTTAGTGAGGCTTCAGATGCGTCCCTGCCTTCAATGATGCAGCTGGACAAAGTGAGAGTTTACTCCATAGTTTAGCTTACACCAAGCACAAACGTTGAATCGTTTGCCCAATGTCACTGGTGGGAATAATGTTTCACGGGTTCGGAGTGTTCATCGGGAAGTTAGCAGGGTGTTAGTGGTGTGGCGAACAAGGCTGGAGGTAGCCTAATAGCGCTAGCTTCTGTCTTTTGCCTCTCCACAATCGCGGCGACAGTAACGTGGTGGAGCCTTTGTCTAATGCGACTGGGTATGTTAGACGAGGTCGAAGTGCTCATAGGAGAGTTAGGGGGAAACGTAGTGGCAGTGTGGGGAGTCGCAATGAGAATGACAGTAGGCCTAGTCCGAGCTGCGCAAATTCTCTCCACTCGGCGCGCGCGAGGCAGATCTGGCCATGCTGCTCGCATGGTGGGGGTGGTGACACGCTCTCTCCCTCTCCCTCTCCCACACACACACACACACACATTAGGTCATGCATAGTCTATCACAAGATGATGGGAATGCCGGCCCTGTATGGATAGGGATAGGGAGTCATTATCTCTACAGCAAAAGGCCTGCTACATAAAAAAAAAAAATGTCAGCCATTTATTAGTAATGATTTACACTGTTGATTTGCTATCTATTTCCCTGATCATTTAGGACATACACTATGTGTTCCTTTTTGTGTGTTCATGTCCTTGTGATGTGTGTGTCTTTGTCAGCTAAGAAAAAAAACATCAACAAAAACAACAAAAAGAAAAAAAATACTAACATTGTCTCTTGTCTTGTCTCGTCATCTCACTCCTGATCTGTGCCTTGCCGTGGCAAATGAGCTTTTGAACTAAACAGGTCTTGTCTACTTGTGTTTGTGTGTCATCTGAATAATCTATATGTGCCCCATACATGGAATCAGAGGGCCTACTGTATGTAGTAAATGGAAAATCTCTACAGCAAAAGGCCAGTCTACCGCTACATGCATTTGGTTTGTTTCGGCCATTTATTAGTAATGATTTACACAGTTTGTTCACTACTTACTATTTACCTGAGCATTCAGTATTGTGCAATATAGCATACAGAAGGTGAGGGACATTTTGGGGGGAAAGAAATGGTGCATTTTATCATTCAAACATGCGACTTTTCATGAAAATTCTATAATCCAAGATGGCCGCCACCATATGACGTCATAATATGCAAATTAGATATAAACATTTAATCTCTACATAAACTTTGGGTCATCCTTAATATTTCTCTAATTTACAGAAAGTCTCTATCTCTTATCACTTTTAAGATATAGCCTTTTGAAATGAAGATGTCAAAATTGATCGTTTCGGAAAAAAACCTCTGGCGCCTAAAGGGTTAATGAATTAGCTTATAACATTGTGTGCTGATAACCAGCATAGATAGTAATAGAAAACAACAAGATAGCCGACAATTTCTGTAGCATGCGTATGTAGGCTCTCCTGCTCAAACAAAAGGTGCGCGCGTGCATAGTTCTGCATTAAGTTGATTTTGATAACGTGTTTATAAACTTACTTTACAGAAAATTGTAAATAGCCTACTGTCATGCAGTTAATGGAATACTGTGCAGAGTTTGGAAGTTATGGTAGCCTAGGCCTATTTGGTGTGAACACACACACACAGGGGCAATTCTCTCTCGAGTAGCCTGATGATACGCACTGACCGTAGGTTAATAATGCATGAACAAAACGGTGTTTTGACCGTAAGTGGTAACATTATGAGATTCCATTCCCCAGATTTCGCTCATAGCCTAGCCATAGAAAGAAAGAGCCGTAAAAATGAACAACATTTCCATGGACCGCCCTTAGTGTGCGTCCAGCTGCCGGTGACCTGGAACTAGGCTATGCCAAATTTTTTTTCTTCTAAACTTGATCATCAGACTCTGCCCCGCCTATTTGTCAACCCAGGAGCCGCTACTGGAGGACTACAGAAGGAAGGTGGAACAGAAGTTGCAGGAAAACAACATGAAGGAGGTATGGGACGGCATTAAGACTATTACTGGCCTGAAGAAGAGCAGCAGCTCTGTGGAGGGGGACCTGGACAGCTGAACCACTTCTACAACAGGTTTGACACCATCACCTCACGCTCTGCCCCCGCCTGACGCCTCCTTGCCTGTGCCTGTTGAAGTGTCCATTGACCAGCCTTGACAGGGACATCAAGGAGGTGGTCATCCCCCAACCCCCACCCCCACACCCCCTCACTACCAGTGCAACACTCACCTCCAGCATCACAGGCTATCGTACCCCCACTATCACTGGATATTGCACCCCTCCCCCACATGGCGATCACAAACAATGAAGTCACAACGACTTCAGTCAACAGCCATCAGACACACAGATCCCAGATGCACCCCCCCCTTCCCATCATCACAGTAGATCAGGTAAGAGATCAACTAAAGAAACTTCGCCCCAAGAAGGCAGCCGGGCCTGACAGACTATGTCCAAGGCTACTCAAGGCCTGTGCTGCTGAACTGGGGAGCCACTGAAGCACATCTTCAACTTGAGTCTACGTCTCAGACAAGTTCCAACACTATGGAAGACATCATGCCTCACCCCCGTCCCTAAGAAGCCACACCCTATAGTGAGCTTAATGACTGCAGGCCTGTCGCTCTAACATCACATGTGATGAAGACAATGGAGTGACTGGTCTTAGGTATGCTCAGATCCCAGGTACGCCATGCAATAGACCCGCTACAGTTTGCATACCAGGAGAAAGTGGGCGTGGACGATGCCATCACTTATCTTCTACACAGGACACATTCTCACCTAGACAAGGGGAAAAGTGCTGTGAGAATCATGCTCTTTGATTTCTCAAGTGCTTTTGACACCATCCAACCCCTCAGACTGGGAGACAAGCTCTTGCAGATGGGTGTGGACACTCACCTGGTAACCTGGATTACAGATTACCTGACCGAGCGACCACAATTTGTCAGACTGAAGAACTGTCTCTCTGACACTGTGATCAGCAGCTCCAGAGCGCCACAGGGAACGGTGCTCTCTCCAGTCCTGTTCACCCTGTACACATCTGACTTCTGCTACAACCCCGAGTCATGCCCAGTGTTGGGGAGTAACGGAATACATGTACCGGCGTTACGTATTCAGAATACAAATTATGAGTAACTGTATTCTGTTACAGTTACAAGTTAAATAGTTGGTATTTAGAATACAGTTACATTGTTGAAATCAATGGATTACATGACGATACTTCTCTGTTTCATAAGTTTATTCACTCTCTAAATAAATTAAGGCAACTCCATTTCCCAGAAGCTCCTGAAAGCAATCTATGATGAAATTTTTGACATGTTTAAATCCAATCCCCGCCGTCTTGCATTAGCCTCAAAACGCAGCCAGTGCGCATTATGGACGCGTCATCGGAGACCCTGAAATGACTGTTTGCACAGCAAATTAGGAGTAAAGTAAGTGGAGGTAACTCCTGTTCCTCACTGATCGTGGTTCCTGATGTCTGTTCAAAGGATATTTTCCCAAGTATTAATAGCTCAGGCTACTTCGGCCAATCGGTTACACAGTTTGCTAAGCAATAAACAAAGCCTAGTTCACGTGTTGATTTAGACCTACAATAAAACCAATCTCTAAAATAGGCACTGCATTCTAAGTTTTTTATTCTAACTTAAAATAGCTTTATGGATTATTATTTTTTCTAATTTGATCTACATTTACGTTTTAAAATGAATTGTATGGTGCAGCCTCTGAAGAATTATTCTTGCGAGTAGCATATTTTAACGTGCGGTTTTTGATTGTTATTACGCGATCACGCTTGAGAGCACTGATATACAGTAGCCCATAGTGTTTACATTTACAGGTCATTTGCATTCCACCTGTCATATGCACTCCTCACTTGTACTGGGTTGATGCCACCGAAAAATCTCACAGGCACACCTTTTTAATTTCTGGCTACGCCCTTAAAGTAGCCTATTTATTTTGTTTGTTTTGATTAGCCTAGTCGCCTGCTGTAGTTTTAGTGGTCACCTTGCTATTTTAAAGGTGTATTAGGTAGCTTAGTTGACTTTACATTCTCCTATGTGGGCCTAACACTTCAGCCATTTGGAACAGAAGAACACACCAGAATAGGCCTGTTTAGTTAGCCTAGAAATCTAGACGCACCCTATTACATTTGCTGCCAGGGCTAGTCTAGCAACTCTCCGTTGGCTTGTGAGCTGGAAAAATGAAACTTCTATCAGGCCAATCAAATCGTGTATAGAGATGTTAGGTGGGCTTAACATAATGATTGATGGCAGAGTTGCAACGGTTTGGCTTGAATTCCCTGCTACTTGAAAACAAAGAAAATGGATGTTGCTGTTGGCGAACAGCCTGACACGAGTTAAGCTTTTTTTAAGTTGGCAAAAGTTTGAACTAGCCAACTAGCTCAGCTGGTGGGAAAACGCATGGGATAGCGCTGTCCTTTTGCGTGCAGAGGGAATTTGAAAGACAACCGATTATCCCGCCCCTCGGACTGAGCACTGCCAACGGTGAGTGCCCAGACCCTACATTTTAACGTGGGTCTGGCTCGTCAGGCTACTGTTTAGTAGGCCTAAGCAGGATTTGATGGCTGCATTCCTACACTTATAAAATGCAATTCAATGCTGAAGTAATCGAAGTATTCAGAATACGTTACTCAGATTGAGTAACGGAATACGTTACAAATTACATTTTTGGGCATGTATTCTGTATTCTGTAACGGAATAGGTTTTGAAAGTAACCCTCCCAACACTGGTCATGCCACATGCAGAAGTTTTGTGATGATACTGCAATTGTGGGGTGTATCAGGGACGAGCAAGAGGAGGAGTACAGGAGCCTGGTGGAGGACTTGGTGCAAACTCAATCACCTTCAACTCAACACTTCAAAGACCAAGGAGATGGTGGTGGATTTCCGCAGGTCTAAGCCCGCTCTGCTACCAGTCTCCATTGATGGGGTCAATGTGGAGGTGGTAAGCACCTACAAGTATCTGGGTCTCCACCTGGACAATAAGCTGGACTGGTCAGCCAACCCTGACGCACTCTACAAGAAAGGGCAGAGCAGGCTGTACTTCCTGAGGAGGCTGCGGTCCTTCAATGTGTGCAGTAAGCTCAGGATGTTCTACCAGTCTGTTGTTGCCAGCGTCCTTTTCTATGCAGTGGTATGCTGGGGAGGAAGCACAAAGAAGATTAATATATATAATATATATATAGTTTTTCTATAGTTTTTTATATTACCTTGCCTACTCTCTTATATGTCCATATTTATTTTATGCTGGTCTCTAGACTTTATTCTTGCACTGTTGCACTGTTGGACTTACTCATTTGCACCATCACCATGACACTCACTCACACAGAGCACATTAAGGTCAGGAAGGGACAGGAAGAGAATAAATAAGCTGGTGAAAAGGGCTGGGCTAGGGCTGACTACTACACCCATCATGTAAGAAGGAACGCTTTCGCAGGTCTTTTATTCCATCTGCCATTAGATGTATAACACCACTGTCATGAAAATCTGTAATGTTAATGTAGTGTCTGAACTTCATTATTAATATGTGCATTTTCCACTGTACATGTGATGTGAAGCTTTTTTATTCACCATATATATTGGTTCACTCTGCCTCAAAGTATTGGTGAAACCCTAAGGCGTGTTGCAATCACTGTGTGATTTTTGTTTTTTAGGTGTGCTTGTATGCTGGGGATACGGTATACAACTTTCTTACTCTCTTATTTAAATATTACTGGGCTGTTGTGACAAGTAAATTTCCCAGCTGTGGGATCAATAAAGTCTTATCTTATCTTATCTTATCTTACCTTACCTTACTATGCACAGAGTATCACAGGCTCAGTCCCTGCCTCAGTCATTGCAAGCTCCTCATGATTAATCACCCACTATGTGGATACTGTTTTTAGACTTGATTTAGATTTAGTGTTATTATGACCGCCACGCAGCCTCTTTGGACTTTTTCGCATGTCCAAATTTCCGTCAAGGATTCCCGGGACACTGTAAGACCGGGGTACACGAAACTTGGTGGGCATGTAACCCCACATGGATAGCATGGAACCTCCTGTTTTCGTTTTGATCTGTAGCCCCCCCGCTGGACTGGACCCCCCGAAAGGAGGGTAGGGCAGACACAGTTTTCTGTGAATTTCTTGAGATCCGTAGGGCCTAGGATGACTAATCTTTTGCGTATGTTTGCCTCCAGGGTTCATGTAAATCCATTCCATATGCACACATGTGCATAAACAGATACACACGCACACACAAACATTCACAGTAATCCTACGTATGACACATACTCACACAGTAGACATATATACGCATGCATGCACATGCGCACACACACAGGCACATAAACAGGCAAACACACAAGCACGTGCACATGCACGCACACACACCCACCCACACACACATAAACATAAACATGTACATGCACACAATTCAAGAATTTCTCAGAATTATGAACAGGCAAGATGGGGGTGGGGTTGTATAAAATGTATATTACATGTGAAATCTATGAACTAATCATGTTTTGGTACTTGTTGTCTAGCAGATACCAGTGAGAATTGCGTGTGCATAATGCAATTCAGTGAGACAGTTAGAATCATATATGCCTTTCAGCGTGACTTATTTTTGTGGAAAACATGTGCTGGACTGGGCGGCGGTCATATTTTGTACCACTCTGCGGTACATCTAGTTTAGTATAATTTGTATTTTAGTATATTCTTCATCTTCTACTGTCCTTATTTCTTAGTTGTGTTTTTTATATTATATACTTTTAATTACTTTTTTCTGCTGTTAGTGAATGTTGTGTGACCTTGTGGCACAGTAAACTTTCAGTTTCGCGAGTTATTGTGCCAATGATCCGCTGTACTGATGTAACTACCAGTTGCAGTGAACCTGAGGATGTGCAGGGTGTGAGGATATAACCCCCCCCCCCCCCCCCACACCACCAACATCCCCGACGTTCTCCAAGGATTGTGGGATGATTTTGTTAACTGAAGAGCAGTCAGACTTGCTCTCCCAGGTGCTGCTGGTCAGGATATCAGGAGCAAATACCTGGGAAAAAGTAGAAGTAAGTAGAGGGGACAAATTTAAGATACGACTGGAACTTGTAATGAGGGACTAAATTCTGAATGGTTGGAATTTGTGACCACTGTGGGGCATTGGCAAGAATGCAAAGATATTGGATTCAAGGAATTTTATTATTCCGGAATTGTTGAATAAGCGTTTGTGTGTGGTTCTACAAAGAAACAGAAATAATCACGTCTTACATAATATTCAAATATACACGTAATTACCATTACTAACATAATAACATATACTAGTAGCTAGTAGCATATAGCTAGTACTACTAACAGTTAAGGCACATGTAGCAACATGAACCTCTTAACATTTACATATACGTATAGACTGAAACCAAAAAATATACATAACAGAAATTCACTTACTGGTTTATGAACGCACACAAGGTATGATAGGGGATGGATGGCAATGGATGATAGATATACAGGATGGATGCATTTATCATCCCTACACTACCGTCAGATCCATCAGTAATGGCTCCTATCACATCAAAATCTCACTAACTACTAACATTGAACACAGGGGGCGCTAACAAGCCACATTTCAATATCACCCCAACCCTAAGTCCTTCATCACAGCCGCCCCCAAAGTTGCACAGTCAAATTTGCTGTCCCTGAGAAGGACTGCTCTCTGGTACCATCTCCGGCAGGGCAGGCAGTGGGATCAGACGGGCAACCGGCCGCGTGTAGATCCTGTCGTTCACCTTGATCTCTGCTGTCCTGATTCTTCCGTCTGCACCGGGGATGACCTTGGTAATGTGGCCAACAGGCCAAAGGGCTCTTGGGAGTTGTGGGTCCACAACCATGGCAATGGTGCCTAGTTGCATTGGGACTGCATCCCTCTGCCACTTGGAGCGTATCTGCAGGGCTGGAAGGTAATGTCTGATGAACTTCCTCCAGAATTGATCAGCCAAGATCTGTGTATGCCTCCAGCAACGACGACTTAGCAGCTCAGACTCTGTGTACACCACCTGAGGCAAAGATGGGTCAGGCCGCCCCATCAGAAGCATGTTTGGTGTCACTGGGTCCGGGTCTGCGACGTCACTGGATACATACCCCAGAGGCTTCGAATTGAGGATGCCCTCTACTTCAATCAGGACAGTGCGCAGAATTTCCTCATTTACAGTCTGTGTCTAGATCGTGGCATACAGGGCAGCTTTGATGGAACGTATTTCTCTCTCCCATACACCACCAAAGTGTGGTGCGCCGGGAGGATTGAATACAAACTTGACCTGATGTTTGGCCAGCTCAGATTGTAAAGAGGGGTGCAAGGCCTTGAATGAGTCATGGAGCTCCCGCTCTCCTCCTCTGAAATTGGTGCCCTGGTCTGATCTTAGCTCCGCTGGCTTACCTCTGCGTGAGATGAACCGACGGAGGGCCATCAAAAAGGAATCCTGGTCCATACTATTCAGGAGATCTATATGGACTGCCCGGGTCGTGAGGCACTTGAATAATATACCCCAACGCTTCTCATTCCGCCGTCCAACCCGGACTGTGAAAGGCCCAAAACAATCCATGCCTGTAGAGAAGAAGGGCGGCTTCAGCAACCGCAGACGGGCAGGGGGTAAGTCTGCCATCTGAGGTACGGTGGGGTTTGCCCGCCATCTCTGACAATCAGGACAGAAATGTTGGTGCCGCTTCACAGCCTCTTCTCCACGGAGGATCCAGTACCTTCGACGGAGTTCTGCGAAGAGACATTCTGAGCCTGGATGACGGAGGTCTCGGTCAGCACCCTGAATGATAAGCTTGGTCACCCGGTGGGATGGGTCCAAGACTATGGGGTGAATGGCCTCCTGGTCCAGGAGGTCACTGCGCCGTAGCCTCCCTCCAACCCGGATTAGCTGAAGCTTGTCGTCATATTCGGGGGCCAAGGTGATCAAACGGCTGGTTGAGGGGACTGGTCTGTGGTCTGCCAGGTGCTGAAGGTCCTCTGCGAAGCATTCTGCCTGCACTTGTCTCAGCAGGTCTCTTTCAACATCTTGGTAGTCCTCAGCGCTCGGCGTGGACTGGTCACCAGCCGCCCCATGCCGTACCTGCACAACAGCCTCCACTATATCCTTAAAACTTGTAAACTGGCTGGCATCAGGTAGGGGGGGCAGCAGGGCAGTGGTTATGGAACCACAGAAGGTAGCCTTGCGCAGCTCCGCACCATCCAACGGCTCAGTCTCCGGCTTTGTTGGCCAATGCTGTGGTGAGAGGAGTAAGAAGGCTGGACCATGGCTCCAGCGGTCCTTCTTCCCTGCTAGCTCTCTTAGGGTCTTTCCACGAGTGATGTCGTCTGCAGGATTGCTTGCAGAATCAACATATCTCCAGGCTTTGGCTGCTGTCAGCTCTTGGATCTCGGCAACCCTGGTACCCACGAACACTTTAATTCTGCAAGACTCTGACTGGAGCCAGGTGAGTACCGTGGTGGAGTCCGTCCAGAGAGTCACTTCATGAATACTCAGAGTGAGCTCACGCTGCAGCAGCATGGCCAGCTGAGCACCAGTCAGAGCTGCACATAATTCTAATCTTGGCATCGACTGCTGGCGCTTTGGGGCTACTCGTGAGTGTGCTGTCAAGAAAGCCATCTCCACTCTCCTGTCTGGGCTCTCAGTGCGCAGGTACGCCACTGAGCCGTAGGCCTTCTCGGATGCATCGCCGAAGATGTGAAGGCTTCTCATGGAGCTTAGGTCATCCAGCGAAGGGCTGGTGTAGCAGCAAGGCAGGGTGATCTCAGGAAGGTGTTGCAGTTCGTCTTCCCAGGTAAGCCATGCATTGAGTGTGTCATCTGGCAGGGACGGGTCATCCCACTCTCTTTCTTTGTCCCACAGGTGCTGCACGACAACCTTGGCTCGCGTGGTGAAGGGTACAAGGAAGCCTAAGGGGTCATAAAGCCTTGCCAGTGTGCTGTAAATATTCCTCATGGTAGGAGGAAGGTGATCTGTGAGGCTGCATTTATAGCCTAGGGTGTCTGATGCACAGAACCAACGAAGGCCGAGGGTAAGCTCCTGTGGATCTGCCAGTGACTCTGTGAGCCATAACTCGCTATTCTCTGACCTCGCCTCCTTTGGCAGATGGCTGATGACATTAGGGACATTGCTAGCCCACTGACGCAGCTCGAACCCGCCTGCGGCCAGCAGCATCTTCAATTTGTCAACCAGCTGCCTGGCTACTTCAGGGGAGGAGAGGCTTTGCAAGTGGTTGTCCACGTAGAAGCACCGATCAACAGCCATCCGAACATCCTCTTCTGGCTGGCTATGATCTACCACATGCTTCTGGAGTGCATACGTTGCGCAGCAGGGGCTGCATGTGGTGCCAAAGGGGAGTACGTGCCACTCGTAAATGTCAGGTGGCACCTCTTGGTTAAGATCCCTCCACAAGAAACGTAGCAGCGACCTGTCCTCTGGCAGCAACCTGACCTGGTGGAACATGCCTTTGATGTCACTGCTGATAGCGATGGCATGCTCTCTGAATCTCAGCAGGACACCAAGAAAGCTGGAGGTCAAGGTAGGGCCTGGCAGAAGCAGCTCATTCAGGTTCTGACCTTTGTAGGTGAACGAGCAGTTAAACACAATCCTGTTTTTTCCGTTGTGAGTCACCATGTGGTGAGGAATAAACCAGGACTCTGTTGCTTGGTTCAGCTTCTCTTCCTTTACCTTAACTACGTATCCAGCCTGTTCAAGTTTCGAAATCTCTGCCCCATAAGCTGATGCTCGTACTGGGTCTTTCATTAGGCGCCGCTCAGTGCTCCTCAGATGAGCCAGCACAGCCTCTTTCGAAGTATGAAGACAGGGCATATTCCTCACGCGCAGCAGAGGGGTGGCGTAGCGTTGCACTCCATCAACTTCCACCCTGATGGTTCGAGTCTCCAGCGTGCGCACAGCCTCCTGGTCCTGCTTCGAACGTGTCACCAGCTTCTCACTCCGGTATGGTAGTACGTCCATTTGCCAAAGCTTCTCCACATGATGACGGAGCTGATCAGAGAGAGACTGTGTGCTGATGTGTAAACACTGTTGCGGCTGGAGATGCTGGCGAACAACTCTGGTGGGTCCCTGGATGGTCCATCCCAGCCTGGTTTTCACAGCTGCTGGTCCACCAGACGGACTGGCTCTACCGGAGTAATCAGCTGAGGGTAATCTGACCCAATGAGGACCATGGGACGGACGCGATCTAGTGTCTGTAGAGGTAGGCCTTTCAGATGCTTGTACCGGTGCTGGAGCATCTCGACAGGTTGGGAGTGCTCTGCCAGACCCAACTGCTCAGCGGTGAAGGCTCTCTTAATCTGAAATGTCCTTTGGGGCTGGTTAGCAGGGGCAATAGAGAAGGAAACGGACATACCATGCAGGACTCTCAGATCTTGGCGCACCGTCCTCAAGGCGAGTTGCTCTGGCTCCCCCTTCAGATTTAACTCCTTAGCTGCAGCTGAGAGGAGCATAGTCCGCTCGGATCCATCATCTAATATTGCATAGGTCTCCATGGCCTGTTCCCCATTATGCAGCACGACCTTGGTCACTTTCAGAAGCACCTGACTACAGCCGGACTTCCTGTCTAAATAAAGCACTTCATTGGCTGTACTCACTAAGCAAGAAGCATTCTCTGGGGCGGGCTTTGTGTTGAGGTCATGAAGGGCGTCCAGGTGTCTGCCATCACACTTCTTACACCTGGCTTTCAGTCTGCACTGTGCAGCCTGGTGAGACCGAGCACAACGCCAACACCGCCTGTTGCTCTTGATCCAGGCACACCGCTGCTCAGTTGTAAGCTGGCTGAAGTCCGTGCACTGATTCAAGTAGTAATGGGTGCCTGCACAGTATGGGCAGGATAGGCCCACTTTACTTGGCGAACTGGCAGTGGCGGTTGGAGATTCTGTGCTGACAGGACCTCTCGCAGGCTGTTCAGAACCATGGAGGACTGTAGTTGGCCTAGTAGGCTTTGACTCCTTCCATCTCTCCCTCTTTGCCTCTGTGCTCTGTTTGTCCTCTCTGTGCAGGGACCCATAACCATACTCTTGGATCCTCAGCTCGAACTCCAGCCAGTCAGAGAAGTCTAGCAGAGTAGGGACACGGATGCGGAGTGGGTGCAGGAACCTCATAAATTCAGCCCGCATGTCTTGTGGGAGCTTGGACATCAGCCTTGTGACATGGGACCCACACTGGAGCTCTGTATGACCTTTTTCCCCTAGCTGGGCAAGCATGCCCACCAAGGCTCTCACACTGAGGGCAAATCTCTTAAAGGCAGCTGTGTCTGTGGCTTCTGACTGTAGGCGCCTCCATTATATCTACAATGCGCCGTAATGCCAGCTGGTGGGGTTGCCCAAAATGCTCTGTTAATGAGGTCAGGGTGTCCGTATAAGGTTGGGGGGAGTTTAGCGAGAGAGAGAGAGAGAGAAAGCAAGAACACATAGGCTACTACTGGCCAAATCCTCTCCAATTGTTAGAATTGGACTCTGGGCGTTTGGGAACAGCTGAGGGAGGAGGCTACTTGAAACTGTGAGTTTCGGTCGGTGTGAGCGAGCGGACTTTCAGTTGACAGTAATTAACACCCTTTTGAACAATCTAAGCTGTGCGAACGTCAGAGGGCGGGATCAGACGTGACTAGCTCCTTATAATATCGGAGCACCTCTCAGGTAATCAGACAACAACTGCAGTGAGTTGGGAGAGAGAAAGCAAGAACACATAGGCTACTACTGGCCAAATCCTCTCCAATTGTTAGAATTGGACTCTGGGCGTTTGGGAACAGCTGAGGGAGGAGGCTACTTGAAACTGTGAGTTTCGGTCGGTGTGAGCGAGCGGACTTTCAGTTGACAGTAATTAACACCCTTTTGAACAATCTAAGCTGTGCGAACGTCAGAGGGCGGTCTACGCTGATGCATCATTAGTGAGACAGGAGGACAGCTGCATGCAATTCCTAGCAGAATAAAAATAGTGGCGTCTGCTGAAGCGGCAGCATAAGCGGCAGCCCTCGCTTTAGCCAGCCACGGTTAAGACGGACACGGTCAAGACAAGCAAGTTTACCTGTGCAAGTTCACCGAGCACAGGCACCGACAAAGGCAAAAATGTGCCGTTCCACCATATCTGTTATCACCGGCCATCGCAGAAAACGGCATCATGCCAAAAGGGGCAGAAATCGCCTTAACCTCCAGGAACTTAAACGGTCCTCACCTACAGAAACCTCCTTCTCCATGGGCTTGTGGAACTGTCAATCCGCAGTCAACAAAACCGACTTCATAGCTGGCTATGCCAACCACCTTGCTCCTTGCTCTCACTGAGACTTGGATCAAACCAGAGAACACTGCCACCCCGGCTGCACTCACCACTAACCTTACACTATCCCACACCCCTCGCCTATCTGGACGAGGGGGCGGGACGGGCCTGCTGATCTCCAACAAATGGAAATTCACCCCGCTACTGCCTTCAAACAAATATGTCTCATTCGAATTCCATGCCATCACAGTGATCGCCCCAGCAAAACTCTACGTGCTGGTCATCTACCGCCCTCCAGGCCAACTACGCGACTTTATTGACGAACTTGACACTCTGCTATCCTCCATCCCTGAGCATGACTGTCCGCTTCTTGTTCTCGGCGATATGAACATCCACTTAGATGCCCCAGGCTCAGCGGACTTTTTGGCCCTGGTCCACTCCTTTGACCTCGAACTGGTTCAAAGCCCACCGACTCACAAAGCTGGCAAAGAGCTTGACTTGATCTTCACTCGGAACTGCAGCACAGACACCCTCATGGTGACGCCTCTCCATCTTTCTGACCACTTCTTCATCCAGTTCAACGTCAGCCTGTCAGAACAGCCTCCGGCTCCTCAGCCGATGGTCACGTTCCGCCGCAACATCCGGAACCTGTCTCCAACGCACTTCTCCTCTGTGGTTGCCTCCGGTCTACCTCCACTCAACACCTTCTCCTCTCTGGAGGTTAATGAAGCCACTGACTCGCTCTGCTCCACACTGACCTCGTGTCTAGACGAGCTGTGCCCTCTTACCACAAGGCCAGCTCGATCTAAACATTCTCATCCATGGCTAAATGATACCCTCCGATCGCAGCGCACCAAACTCAGAGCCGCGGAGAGGAAATGGCACAAATCCAAACTAGCTGACGACCTCAAAAACTACCAGACACTCCTGACCTCCTTCTCAGCCAGCATCACTGCTGCTAAGACTGCTTTCTACAATGACAAAATCAACAGCGCTACAGACACTCGAAAACTTTTCTCAACCTTCAAATCGCTACTCAACCCTCAGATGCCTCCTCCTCCATCCAGCCTTACTGCAGATACCCTCGCCTCATTTTTTACAAACAAAGTGGCGGCAATCAGCAGTCAATTCTCTACATGCCCACTCAACGCATCTGACTCAGATACCGCACTCCTACAACCTCTAGGGACTGCTGGAACATCTTTTTCAGCATTCATGCCTCTCTCCGAGAGTGAAGTGTCCAGACTCCTGACATGCAGCCGTCCTACCACATGCTCGCTGGACCCTATACCTACGAGCCTACTTCAGTCCATCAGCCCGACCATCGCTCCAGCTATCACACATGTGATCAATGCCTCCCTAACCTCCGGCACATTTCCAACAGCGTTCAAAATGGCCCGGGTAACACCGTTACTTAAGAAAGCTTCTCTCAACCCTGCTCAAGTCGAGAACTACCGCCCTGTCTCACTACTGCCTTTCCTATCCAAAGGCATTGAACGAGCAGTCTCCAAACAGGTCTCTGACTTCCTTTCACAGAACAACCTTCTGGATCCAAATCAGTCTGGGTTCAAAAGCGGCCACTCTACCGAAACGGCTCTGCTGTCTGTAACAGAAGCCTTAAAAGAAGCCAGGGCGACCGCTCGGTCATCAGTACTCATTCTGCTTGACTTATCGGCTGCCTTTGACACGGTTAATCACCGTATCCTTCTCTCTATACTCGCTGACATGGGAATCTCCGGTTCTGCTCTCTCCTGGTTTGAATCCTACCTCACAGGACGCTCGTTTAACGTATCATGGCTTGGTCAGCTATCCGCACCTCACCATCTCACCACAGGGGTCCCCCAGGGCTCAGTGCTGGGCCCCCTCCTCTTTGCTATCTACACCACCTCCTTGGGACAGATTATCCGTTCGCACGGCTTCTCATACCACTGCTATGCAGACGACACACAGCTCTATCTGTCCTTTCCACCTGACGACCCCCTGGTTTCAGCACGGATCTCGGATTGCCTTTCAGACATAGCTACATGGATGAAGGCACACCACCTCCAGCTGAACCTCTCAAAGACTGAACTGCTGGTCATCCCAGCTAAACCTACCATACACCACGACATCAACATCAAATTTGACTCCCTGTCTGTTTCACCGACCAGGACTGCAAGAAATCTAGGAGTTGTTCTTGACAACCAACTAAACTTCTCAGATCATGTTGCCTCAGTCGCCCGGTCATGCCGTTTTGCACTCTACAACATACGGAAAATCAGGACTTACTTGACTCAAGATGCTACCCAACTTCTGGTTCAGGCAATAGTCATCTCACGACTCGACTACTGCAATGCCCTCCTGACAGGTCTCCCAGCCTGCGCAGTGAAACCACTTCAGATGATCCAGAACGCGGCGGCGCGCCTGGTCTACAACCAACCCAAAAGGGCACATGTTACCCCGCTGCTCATCCAGCTACACTGGCTACCTATGGCGGCCCGCATCAAACTCAAGTCTCTAACGCTTGCCTACAAAGTAGTCTCCGGTTCTGCTCCCACCTACTTGAATGCCCTCATACAGACTTACACTACCTCCAGACCGCTGCGCTCCTCTGACGAACGACGTCTAGCTCTACCACCGGTACGCTCAAGCCAATCCAAACTTTTCTCATCTGTTGTTCCTCGTTGGTGGAACACACTGCCAGTTCCTACAAGGGCAGGGACATCCTTTTCCACTTTCAAAAAACTCCTGAAGACCCAGCTCTTTAGAGAACATCTACTCTCATAGCAACACTTACAACAAGTCTTACTGATCCTAGCACTCACCAGCCGTTTTAAACTGACAAGTAACTGTTAAAAACAGCACTCACCGACGCACTTATTCTTACTGTACTCTAATGTTTTTTTTAAACTGTCCTAAAATTGTGAGAATTGTTCTAAAAACGTACTGTTTACCATGTTGTTAGTCGCTTTGGTTAAAAAGCGTCAGCCAAATGTAATGTAATGTAATGTAATGTAATGTAATGTTTACGTATGAGTCTGCTATAAGAAGTGCGTCTTCAAATGTGAGGTGTTCTATGAGGATCTGATATTTAAACCTCTCAGTAGCATCCGCAGGGAGGAGGTTATCTAGGGAGATCTTCAGCCTCGCAAACTCCCGTGGATCCCCTTTACTGAAGTCTGGTATGGTAGGTTTAGGGCCCCGATACACAGTCTCTGTCTGTGGATGGGAACGAAAGGCCTCATGCGTTGGATTATGGCGGGAGACTTGTAACGGGGAAAGGAGATGCGACAATCTAGGCGGGGGCACTGGTGGCTCTTGCAGGAAGTCGGAACGCTCTGTGAAACCTGATGCTACTGACTCAGCATAAGGTTCATAGTATTCAGGTGTTGGGGCTCTAGGTGGCTGTGCAGGAGTCATCCCCATCCTCTTCAGGTGTGCCGTCAGCTCTTCCACAAGAGTAGTCGGTAGCGTAATTGTGGATGGCTGATGTGCTGTGTCCTCCTCTGCCACAGGAGGGGGAGGGAGAGGCCAGTCTCCCTCTTCCACTTCTTCTTTAATTGCTGGAGGTATAGGTCTCCATGGCGGCGGGGGGTTAGCCTGTGAAGCTGGACGTGGCAGGCTGGCAGCCCGGGCGGGCATCGATGGTTGAGTGAACGGGTCATACGGCATAGAGGGGGGTGGCAGAGGGAGCAGTGGATCTGGACCTCGGCTTTTGTGGAGTTGCCTTTGCAAATCGATCATGGTGTGTTGAAGTCTCATGTTATCTTCCCTGATCTGGCGTAGCTCCTCTAGAATGGCAGGTGACACCTCTGGTGCTGCTCTGGCAGACAGTGGGTCTGGGGTGCTTTGGTGCTGGGGTCCCGAGTACACTGACTCCCTGGGATACTTTGGCCGAGCACCAAGCGCTGGGGTCCACTGGTCATGAAGCAGTGGGTTTAGAGGTGGCATCTCGCCGGTCCACTCAGGACTATGGTAGGAGTCCTGCCTCACTGGAGAACGCTGGACTGAGGCTGCGGCAGCCGGGGGGAATCTATCTATGGCTGGCAGTGAGACCTCATAGTCGGCAATCCACGCTGGTGGCCGTATCTGACGTCGAGGACGGGCATCCTCCCCACGTAGCTTCTCTCTTCTGGCAACATCTCTACTCTCCACAGCAGTCACTCTATCCCGGGTTTCGGCACCAAAATGTAATGAGGGACTAAATTCTGAATGGTTGGGATGTGTGACCACTGTGGGGCATTGGCAAGAATGCAAAGATATTGGATTCAAGGAATTTTATTATTCCGGAATTGTTGAATAAGCGTTTGTGTGTGGTTCTACAAAGAAACAGAAATAATCACGTCTTACATAATATTCAAATATACACGTAATTATCATTACTAACATAATAACATATACTAGTAGCTAGTAGCATATAGCTAGTACTACTACTAACAGTTAAGGCACATGTAGCAACATGAACCTCTTAACATTTACATATACGTATAGACTGAAAACAAAAAATATACATAACAGAAATTCACTTACTGGTTTATGAACGCACACAAGGTATGATAGGGGATGGATGGCAATGGATGATAGATATACAGGATGGATGCATTTATCATCCCTACACTACCGTCAGATCCATCAGTAATGGCTCCTATCACATCAAAATCTCACTAACTACTAACATTGAACACAGGGGGCGCTAACAAGCCACATTTCAATATCACCCCAACCCTAAGTCCTTCATCACAATACTGGAAGACCTCCCCTAAATAAAATATCAACACACCTTTCTTTTTGTTTTTTATTTAATTTTACATTACACACGCATATCCCTTGGTGGAAATAAAAACTGCAATTCACTAACATTTCTTTGCATTTTCAGTCCATGTATGGGCACAATGTTTGATGAATAGACACTAGCCACATACACATGGACACTTTTAATACAATTAGAAACGGAATAACGCCTCAATCGGAATAAAAATTATCTTATAAACCCCTCAATCAGAATAAAAATACAGACACAACTACTCACTTTCAGAGATGTAGCTCAAGTAGTCCAGCACTTTACAACAAGACTGAGAGAGGGATAAAACACACACACACACACACACACACATACACACACACACAGAAACACATAGAAAGAGACACACATACATTCATACATACACACACACACACACAGAGACACACACAGAGAGAGAAAGACAGACAGACAGACACACACACACAGACACAGACACACACACATACAAAGACACACAGAGAGAAGGAGAGAGAAAGACACACACACACACACACAGAAAGACAGACAGACACATATGAGAGGCCGTCTAGGCCTTAATTCATACTTGGTCTTACACACACTATCATAATCTTGCATATACTCCACTATACTCATACACACTCACTATTATAATCCTTTTACATGTATGTATGAGAGGGTATAGTGAGAGAGTATAGTAGTGTATGTGAGAGAGTAAATAGTATAGTAGTGTATGTGAGAGAGTATAGTAGTGTATGCGAGAGAGTATATTAGTGTATGAGAGAGAGTTTAGTAGTGTATGCGAGATCTTATGCCGCCAAGTGCGTAACTGTTTGCTTTCTGTTTGCTGTGCTTTTTACTGAGGGCATTCATATTAATCATTGATATCAATTGCAACAGCCAGAGAAATAATCAAATAATCAAAAAATCAATTTTACGAAAAGGAGGACGCCGCTGACTTCGACCTACACTCAATAGCCAGCGTCACGAGACTCTAATAATGTATATAATACAGAGCACTATGTTAAGCAGCGCCTCCGTAGCACTATTGAGAAGACGTTGCTGTGCCAAGCACATGAAGAATTGTGCCAGTAGCATCCCCAGTTTGAATCCAGCTCAAAGCTTCGGCTGCCTGTGTTACTCGCCGCCGTGTCCCTTTATTACGCTGCGCATTCCCGATTGCAGGGGCGGGTCATGCGATCTGCGAACTCTGACTGACCGCCGCGTGTGTTTGTGATTCTTTTAAACTGTTTGTTTTCTGTTTTTTGTGCTTTTTACTGACATCATTCATATTAATCATTGATAATTTATATCGATAGTCAGAGAAATAAAGTCCATTTGATGAAAAGGAGAACGACGGACCTCGTCTCAGACCTGCACACCCAGAGGCTTATCAAGCTTTTTAAAAGTGTGGGGGTTGTGGGATAGGAAAATTAAACAATCTGGCCAAATTATAAATAACTCCCTACAGGGACGTTGTAAGTATTGTCTGAGAGGGGTGCAGACTATATTGGTGTCCGGGAGTTTCTCCCCCGAAAAATTGTTGAGATTCTGATTGCTAAACACACAATTTTAATGCAGTTTGGGAGGGACAGAAGAAGCAGCGCCCCTATGTGTGGCTCATGTGACATGTAGGCCTACATGATCTACCTGCTATCACTTCACTATTTGACACTACCCTATATAGAGACATATCTGATATATCATGTTATAAATCAACAAATCATTTCAGAAATTATGTTTTGTGCATATGGGTTAGCAGGCTACAATAAATTGCCTAACAGACAGCAGCCTAATTTCGAGGTATCACTAATACCTATTAAATAAATGTAAAGGACACAGAATAGTGACAGAACTGTAAGCTCAAATTCAAAAATGTTTGAAGTCTACCCAAACATATGCAAAGGGAATATAAATAAATTGTGTTGCATATAGCCAGCTTAATTAATGTCAATTTAAAGATTATGATTAGCAGTTTCTATGCTTTTTCCATTGATAGTTACAGGAAGCCACGTTGTTGTTTAAACTATTGTTGCTTCTAGCCCACACCAGTTTCACTTGCTGCAGGGACGCACACATTGCATGAGCGCTCATAAGCGTTCTATTTGAGTTCTACATGCTAAAAATCTTAGTTCTCAGATGTAGAACTCAAATGTGTCTTGACCCGGCCGTTTGTAAGATCAGAATAAGATGTTCTAAATGGAACGCAATCGTATTTAAGACATTAAGATCTTCAGTAGGCCTAGATGTAGCACTACGGCACACATCAACATTGAAATGCCGCCGAAGTTTGTAAGATCAGATCAAATAAGACGTTCTAAATGGAACGCGATGTAATTAAGCTGTTCAGATCTTTTCCAAGCGTCTTGGAGACGTAGGCTTATGTGTGCTGACTGGGCTATGTCTATATAGTTGATGACACCAAATTAATAAGTATTTCTGATTGGGGAAACTTTTAGCCTATTTTTTTTCAGTCCGCGGTCCCATACAATCTTGCTGCAAATTATCAGACATGTGAAGCACCGGGCATAACTTAATTTCGCGGCTACGTGGACCAGTAGGTTAATTGTTGAGGAGGCCCATAGTTTGAGAAAAGCTGCAGATCATAGACAGAGAAAGCAAAGGTCTTTCTGCAGAAACAACAAATGCCTTTGGTGCGCGCACCCCAGCTTTTACTTTGACTCCCTGCATTTCTACATTGTGACAAAAACTGTCAGTCAGACAGTGAATTTTGGTTTACTAAATTAGCATAATGCGGTAACAATTATCATTTCAATTCTACCTGAAATCTGCTCACTGCAGACGTTATAATGCAGACCCAAGCAGCAGCACAGCCTTGAAAGACTCACACTTTGAATTTGATCAGAGCGGCTCTGATTCTTCACTGGCTAACTTGATGTGATTGGCTGAATGACCGTTCAATCAAATCAACAGAACTATTTGTGTCTCTCTGTGTGTGCGTTATGGTAGATACGGTTCCAACTCTTTACGGGAGCGTTTATTTCCATATTTTACTTTCATTTTAATCTGACAAAAAGTGTGGGGGATAGAATCATGTTCCAGCAAAAGTGTGTACGTTATAACACCCACATCCCCCATGCTTGCTACGCGCCTGTGCACACCATAACCAGCACTATACAGGGACTCTAATGTATGCAGAGCACGTCAAGCGTTGCCGCTGTAGCACTATTGAGAGTGCACTGGAAATGAAATCAGCATCTCCATAAAGCTCTCTCCTGTTAGAAGGCTCCATTGACTCTGGACTTGATAAAACAAAGTGGACCAACATCAACAGATGACATGGCACCCCATATCATCACTGACTGGAAACATTCAAATGGAAAAATGGACTCCAGACTCTTGTGACCTTGATTGGACCCCTGATATAGAAATGAAGTGCAAAATTTGTTTTATGTGAAAAGAGGAGTTTGGACCACTGAGCAAGCACTGATGTACCCTAGTTCAGCACGTTAGCTTTACTTTCCCTTGAATCAGTTGCTGAATTTCAGACAGCAATGTTGTGAGGTACTTCCCAGGTAGTTAGCACATTATAACTGTCCTTGGATTGCCCCCCAGAATTACAGACAACAATATTTTTCATCCTAACATTTTTTAATGCTTTAAAAACAGACAACACAATCCAGGATTGATACAAACTAGTCTGAGTTATGAGGTACAGTACTTGCCAGTTAGTCAGCACATTAACTATAATAGTCCTTGAATTTGCCCCCTTAATTACAGAGAAAACTGCAAAGTTGATTACAGGAGGAGAGGACAGAATCAAGAAAATGATTTCTTCCAGTATTGCAAGGAATGACACGAATCATTTGGAAATACAACAACAAATGTAAATTAGGTTTATAGCCCAAGTATAGACCCTTTCAACAATAAAATAAAATGATAATGGAACTCCCTTGAAAGGGTCTATACTTGCATATACAAGGAATTTGGTCTCTGCATTTATCCCATCTGTGAATTAGTGAGCACACAGTGAGATGAAGCACACAACGAGCACACATGAGGTGAAGCGCACACTAACCCGGAGCAGTGAGCTGCCTGCTACAGCGGCGCTCGGGAGCAGCGAAGGGCACTTCAACCGTGGTTGTGGGCATGGGAGAGCAGTGCTGTAGCACTAACCCCCCCCCCCACACACACACACGGCTGGACCCGAGCACAGAGGCAACGAGCAGAACGGAGCTGGATCAATAAACTTCACACTTTCTTCCCCCTTGGTCTCAATTTATCCACTCCTCTGTTTCCTTCTGTTTCTCAATAAAGCTGCATCTTTCCTTCCCCTTTTCTCCCAGGTCCTGTCATATTTATTTATATATATTTGTATTTATCCCTTATTACCTTGTTATTATTTCCCCCCCCCCCCTCTCTAGTCTATTAAGTTCTCCACCCCAGTTCACCCCATATTTCCATTTCCCTTAGACTAACCCAGGACTTTTACTTTTTATTATTCATTTTCACCTACACAATTTAGATGTCTTTACTTTTTATTTCTGCAGTGTCGTGTTTATTTTCAAAGGTTGTTTATCATGAATTTTACACTTTTGATTTTTAGCACTTATAGCACTTTTTGATTTCTAGCACTTATAGCACTTTTCCTGGTTTTAGTCTATCCCTTACTCCCAGCCCCAATTCTTGCACTTACTTTTTTCTTTTTCTCTTTCTTTTAGCCCCATTCCCTAGTTTTAACCCCGCCCAAACCCCATTCCCTAGTTTTAACCCCGCCCAAACCCCAACCCCCATCCCTAAACCCAACCCCCATCCCTAAACCTAACCCTCAGCCACTTGGCTACATTCCTACCCCAGCCCCTTAACCTAACCCTAACCCAACCCTTAGGCCAACCCCAGCCCCTATCCCTAAACCCAACCCCCACCCCCATTCCTAAACCTAACCCCCATCCCTTAACCTAACCTCCAGCCCCCCACCCCTTAATGAGTTGTTTGTTTATTTATTTATTTATTTTTCTTCTTTTTTTTCCCTTTTCTAATTTACTTATTTCTTTATTAAATATTTTTCATATTTATATTATTTTATAGACAGACAGTTGACCTTTTCATACCCTATTCCCCTCCTTGTTGGTGTGGTTGGATCCAATCGGCCAGTGCACTCACAGTCACCCACTCCACCAAAGATCATGTTCCCCTAACCCAACCCCTTAGCCCAACCCCAGCCCCTATCCTAAGGCTAACCCTTATCCCCACCCTCAGGCTAACTTCAACCCCCAAGGCCGACTCCAAATCAGCCCCTTGGCCTAAACCCAACCCCTCATCTTAACTCTTTTTTTATTATTTATTTATTTATTTAATTTTCCCCCTTTTCTAATATACATAATTTCTTAATTAAATATTTCTTTATATATATTATTTTATTACTAGACAGTTGCCTTCTTCCTACCCTATTCCCTTCCTTGCTGGTGTGGTTGGATCCAATCGGCCAGTGCACTCACAGTCACCCACTCCACCAAAGATCATGTTCCCCTAACCTAACCCTAGAAATGTGGGAACATAGGGCGGACCCCACCGATACAAGGAGTTTGTGCTCTGCATTTTACCCATTCGGGGGTAGTGTACAACACACCCACATAAACAGTGTACTGTACACCCATTCAAACACACACACACACCCTAGAGCAGTGAGCTCACTAGGAGTACACAAGCACTAAGAGCACACATACACACCTGGAGCAGTGGGCATACTAGGAGCACACATACACACCTGGAGCAGTGGGCATACTAGGAGCACACATACACACCTGGAGCAGTGGGCAGCCCTTGATCCGGCGCCCGGGGAGCAGGGCTCAAGGGCACCTCATCCAGATGTGGGTACCTCACATGGATGTGGGAGAACGCTGTTAAGTCACTCCCCCCACTCACATTTTTCCTACCAGTCGGGGATCGAACTGGCCACCCTTTAGTCACAAGTCTAATTCCCTAACCAGTAGGCCATGGATGCCCAAAGTAATTGACAGTCTTCCTCCAACAAGAGAATATGCAGCGGAACACATCAAGCGTGCACGGCTGCAAGTCCTTCTGTGGAGAGCTGCTGACAAAAAAACACCTCCAGTGTGAAAATAGAGGATGGAATTCCTATGCCTGTTCATTGCAACACTGACATTGCACCCAAAACAGGTCTACAGCTTGTTGCTTGTGGATGCAAGGCAGTGCCAGAATGCTCCAGGGCCTCTTGCAGCTGTCAGTCAGATGTACTACCATGCACCACTTACTGCCATTGCAAAGGTGGTGAACAGTGTGCAAATAAAAATTCGAAGATGGCTACACTTTCAGTGGAGGATACTGATGACAGCGAGGGAGAAATGTCTGATTGAATGAATGTTTTTTGGAGGAGACATATGATGTTTGTGATGTGTACCAGCCTGGCAACATGTTCTGTATATAGTTGCTTTCAGAATCTGTGAGAAAGTTCTACTTTGTTCCTTATAACATTGTCTATTTGATTAATTGTTGAGGGTTGATGCTCTTGTGGTTGTTGCTCAGCCTACCATTTCAGCGGTGTGACCTTACCAGGCTTTACAGTTATTATGTTCTCTGGAGGGACTTGAAATAATTTTTAGCATGTTTTTATTGACATCATTGATTTCTGTTTGAGAAGATCTTTCATTTGATACCATACATGATGGGTTTATACAGTAATGTGCAACTAGTTATTTTTTATGGTCAAAAAAGGGGGCGTGGCAAATTCTACACCCCCTAAACTATCAATTTTTGCAAAAAAATTGCATTAGTACCTTATGTCACACCTATCCTGGGGTTCTACCTGACTACAGGTAAGAAACTCTAACCTGATGTCTGATTCAGGAGTGGCTTGACACTAAGCCTGTGTTACTTGTAGCCCATTTCCTGGACACGTCTTTGCGTGGTGGCTCTTGAAGCAGACTCCAACCTCAGTTCACTCCTTGTGAAGTTCCCCCTAAGTTCTTGAATCGACTTTGTTTGACTCTCAAGGCTGCTGTCATCCTTTGCTTGCACACCTTTTCCTTTCCAGTCAACTTCCCATGAATATGCTTTCATACAGCACTCTGTGAACACCCTGCCCAGCTTCTGTGGCTTACCTTCTTTATGGAGGGTGTTTAGGAGTGTCTTCTGGACAACTATCAAGTCTGCAGTCTTTCCCATGATTGTGTTTGTGTTTACTGAACCAGACTCAGGAAAGGCTTAGGAAACCCACATTTCTGTATTATAACCTCTTTGTTCTAATATTCTAATACTCATTTTTGGTTTTCATGAGCTGTACATCCTAATCATCAAAATTAAAACAAAATATTGCTTGAACTATTTCAAGAATCTAAAATATATGAAAGATCCACTTTATAAAATAAATTAGGGGGACCCACCTAAGACCCACCTGTTAACATTAGAATGTGTACATATCGCATCATTACACACATTTCAACATGATGGCAAATAATGGAAAACCATTATGGGGCACTGAGTGAAGACTAGATCCAAGAATGAAGGTTTTAGTTTCAAAATCAACAACATTTAACTCCTGAGTCTAATTTTTTATTTCTGGTTTATTCAAATTAGTTGAATGTATGTATCACTTATAACAATAAACATTGTTTAAAAGGCATACACCTCACACAATCTTTTTTCAGTTAACACATGATTTTAAGTGGATTTTATTTCTCTTGATATGAACATTTGTTTTTCAATAATGAAAGATTCAAATGTCTTAATTAAAAAACTATTTTAAACTATTCAAATACTTTGTTGTGTTTGTTCCTTTTTGGCACAGGTTTCCTGTAATGTGTTTGGTTCTTTTAAATGTTGACAGTTACAATTCTGTTTACACACGTTTATCCAACAACTTTATGAAGTTTAAACATGCCAATGTGAAGAAATTACTCATTATCAGTCTATTGAAAATGAAATTTCAAAACACTGAAAACATGGAGTTTTAATTCACAATAATGATACCAACATATAAAACCCAGAACTTTCAATATAACATTTTGGAAACATTTTACTTAGAGCAGGTTTCTTAAATGCATTGTAAATGTATTCACGATGATTTATCAAATTGTTATATAGAATGGTCCTTTTTGGGTAACACTTTACTTAAATTCAGTATGAACAAGGCATTATAAACACATTCATGGAGGGAAGTATTTGTAACGCCTCATAATGATGCACTTGTGTTTGTATAACTATTTGCTGTCAGGTCTGCACTCATAAAACATTACGATGATATAGTATCAGAATGCATAATGCAGCTTCTTTTACCTCTTGACAGTGACAAAGACAACATCTTTGCCTTCTGTTAAATGCTCACTGTCAAGTCCACTGTTGGAAGGCATATACTGTATGGCATAGAAGACTTCATGATAATATATCAAATTGATAGTATTAAATTGATCAAGATTCCATTTATAAAAGCATGAAGGGGGAAATATCCCCCCCTGGATATTTCCCCCTTCATGCTTTTTATAAATGGAATCTTGATCAATTTAATTTGGCCTTTTTTACTTTCATTTACAAAAATCCCCTCTTTAATGTCAAAGTGAGAGCAGATTTCCACAAAGTAATGTTAATGAATTAAAACATATAATGCAAAATAATATTTGTAGTGAATATTTATTGTATAGTATTAAAGACACCTATGTCTGGAAGGTCCAGTCACTGGTCAATCCTGGCCACCATGAAGAAAACAGAACACTCTAAATAACTCTAAACTACTTTTTTATTGAAAAGCATTAGGGGATGGACACAAAATAATTCTCAAGTCACTGAACATCCTCTGGAGTTCAGTGAAATCCATCATTAAGCAATATAAAGAGTGTGGAAAATGTGTAAATCTGCCTAGAGCAGGCCGTCACCACTGAGTGACGGTTCATGAAGAATACTGGTGGGGAGGACAACTCAGAAGAAGTTAAAAGCTTCAGCAGCTGAGATGGGAGACTGCATATAACAACTATTGCCCGAGTTCTTCACAAACCAAAGCTCTATGGGTGAGTGGTAGCCTAGAAATCTAGACGCACCCTTGCGGCAGTCTAGCAACTCTCCGTTGGCTTGCGAGATGGAAAAATGAAACTTCGATCAGGCCAATCACATCATGTATAGTCGGTGGGCGGGCTAAACATAATGATGGCAGAGTTGCAACGGTTCCAATTCCCTGCTACTTGAAACTTGAAGAACGAAGAAGATGGATGCTGCTGCTGGCAAACAGCGTGACACGAGTTAAGCTTTTGTTAAGTTGGCAAAAGTTTGATCAACTAGCCAACTAGCTTCGCTGGTGTGAAAATGCATGGGACTCATGAGTTGTAGCTATCCTATTGCGTGCAGAGGGAATTTGAAAGACAACCGTTTATCCCGCCCCTCGGATTGAGCACTGCGAATGGTGAGCCTCAGCTCAACTACAGCCTCAGGTAGCCTTGTTTTTTTTTAAAGCGGTTCAATTTACAGTGTGGGACTCTGTATCGTCTAACAGAGGGCAAATGTTCATACTCTGTGTGTAGGATATGTGATGGGTCAGTCAATATCCTCTGAGCTTGCCTAAGAACAGACTGGTCAAATAGAGACTGAAGGGACTGGTACTCCTTCCTTCTCATCACCTTCATAGCCGTGTGGATCAGACGACTGAGCTTGTTTTTCAACTGCACAGTGAGGTTGCCGAACCATACTGACATCCCATACCTGACCAAGCTCTCCAATACAGCCTGATAGAATACAAACATAATCCTCTGGTCCACACCAAACACTCTCTACGTAAGAAATATAAGAGTCTACGTAAGAAATATAATCTCTACTGTATTCGAGAACAGAGACTCTCAACATGTACCTTCTAACTAAAAGTGTTATCCAGGTGAATTCCTAGGTACTTGTATGAACTCACCTGACTAATGTGTGTGTCATGTATGACCACAGGACTGTGGTCCACTACAGACCTGGGGTCCAGGACCATCTCCTTTGTCTTAGAGACGTTTAAAATGAGATGGTTAGTGTCGCACCACTGCACAAAGTTTCCTATTTCTGAGAAATAGGCTGATGTACATGTGTCTTTATGCAGTAGGCCAAGGATGGCTGTGTCATCTGAAAATGTAAAAAACATAGTTCCCAGGGTGACTGCTTGAGCATTCAATGGTATACAGAGTGAAAAGGACTGGTGAGCTAACACACCCCTGTGGGGCACCTGCGCTGACTGTTCTCTCTACAGAGGGTGTTGTTGACTCTGACACACTGACTACGGTTGGTTAAAAAGGAAAAGTACCATTTCATTAAAAAAGGATTCTAATTCATGTGCTTCAACTTTGAAATAAGTAGATGAGGCTGGAGAGTGTTGAAGGTTGAGCTAAAATCCACAAAGAAAATACGTACGTATGGGGATCCTCTAAGTGTTTGATGGATGATGAGGTGGGTGATGCTGGCTATGGTGTCATCCGTTGCCCTGCTATGTCTATATGCAAACTAATATGGGTCAAGTGCTGGATTGACCCCTAGCTTGAGAACAGACACCATGTACTTTTCAAAACACTTCATATGATGTTAATGCCACAGGTCTAAAGTTATTTTCAGTTAGGCAGTTCTTTTTGGCTATTGGCGCTAAGATTGTTTTTTTCCAGAGGGTGGGGACAGTATGTAAGTCCACAGACTTCTGAAAAATGGTGCACCACACTGGAGGGAGCTCTTTTGCACATGCCTTTAAGAGCATTGCAGAGATGCCATCAGGGCCTGTGGCTTTTTTAGTGCATGTGTGTTTGAAATTGGACTGAATCCACTGAGAGTTAACTACAATCCTACACCCAGGGTCAGTAGGGATGTTTTGTATTAAGTTGTCACCTTCCTCTGTAAAGTTACTGTTTTCAAACCTAGAGAAAAACACATTTAATTAATTTGCTTTGTCCAGATCATTATCTGTGAACATGCATTCCCTGGTTGTATTCATATTAGTAATGGCCTTGATGTGGGTCTTGATGTGGGTCTGGCTCGTCAGGCTAGGTGAGTGGTAAAGCTCTTATAATCTCGACTAAAGTTCGCCCAAAGACATGTGGGAGACTCCAAGGTCAAATGGATGAAGGTTCTTCGTTCTGATGAGACCAAAGTTGAGCTTTTTGCTCAGACTAAATGCACCATCCCTAATTTGAAGCATAGTGGTTAGCATCATGCTTGTAAGGTAAAGTTAAAGTGAAATGAGCAAAATATATGGAAATCCTGGAGGACAATCTGATTCAGTCCGCAAGAGAACTACAACTTGGAATAAGATTTACTTTCCAGCAAGACAATGAGCCGAAGCATACAGCGAAAACTACACAGAAAAGACAACAAGGTGAATGTTCTGAAGTGACCTAGTCAAAGCCCAGACCTCAATTCTATAGAAAATCTGTGGCTGGACTTGAAAAAGGCTGTTCACACTCGATCCCCTTCCAACCTGACAGAGCTTGAGCAGTATTGCAAAGAAAAATGGGTAACACTCCATAATAAGGTGCCATAATAAATAGCAAACTAGTAATTACCTAACCCTTTGTTAATATTTGTTCATTGTTACTAAAATATCTATTTGGCACAAGTTAATAGTTTTTTCATCATTAATTTAATATTAGTTGTTTGCATAAAATCTGTATGTTAATATTTTAACAAATCTATTAACTAATATTGTATTAATATTTGTTAATAGTTAACTAAATGTCTTTTTGGCACTAATTAACAGTTATCATTTAAATGTTAACTGTTTATTTACAAACTATATACTAATATAAATGTTAATGACATATTATTATTTATCTAGCTTTTCTGATTAGCTTTGTGGAGAATTTATGGAATTTATGGTTTATGGCTTTATGGTCTTGTATAAGGCACACCTCTTCTTCCACTTCATCCTTATTGGATACCTTTGTGGTTGGCTGTCCTGTAATTGGTGACCCTGTCTAGTGTTTGAAAGTAGTGTACTCTTTGCCTTTGGAAGTACTATTTGGTTGCTGCTTGAATTTGGTGAAATTCAGGGGAGGGTTGTAACAGAGTTAGAAATATAGTTTAGTGTTTGTATGTGATTTTCGCCGTAATTAAGCAGCTTTTTTGAGATTGGTGTTTTGGAGCCCCCTTTGGAGAAACGGTATACTGCCGCTCTGCTGCGTTTTGTCCTTGCATTGTTGCCATAGCTGATCAGAAGCGGTATGCTTTGCATTGGGTAGGTTGGCTGTGTAAAGCACTCTCCACTTTGTTTTAATTTTGTAACTGTAAAATGTTGTTTACGTTAAAAACTTCGATATACCACCTGTATTATATTACTTTACATGTATTGTTAGGATTTGGTAGCAATTCTAGCAACTTAGAGAACGTTTATTAATGTTTTCATTATGACCACGAGTCTAACGTGACTAGCTGTAAACTCCGCTAGCAACTTTCCATGCATTCAGTGTAGTTTAGCTTAGTGCTCATGGAAAGTGCAATTCAGTCTAGCAGGAAATGAATGTAGATTTAGTTTAGCATTATGTTTATGCATTACCTCCGTATCGTCTACGTCTGTGAGTGTTTAGTGAGTCTCAGAATATTAATAAACTCGTTCTGTGTCGCACGTCTCCCTTGCTAGTAGGGCTGACAGTGATGGTATAGGAATCATGCATGTAATAGCCCATTCAACTACTTTTTATTTTGCTTGTGCAGATGCTGTTTTATGTATGCCAGTGTCTGAAGGCATGTTTCGTTTGAACTTTTCCTAAAGGAATAAAAGTGATAAGCCAGTTTTGGTCTCAGTCCCTTCACTGTCTGACTAATAGTAATATATTACTAATATATTAATAAAGCTTAACCAACTTTATTATAAGGGTCCCCCATACTGATAGTTATACATTACTAATATATTAATTAAGCTTAACCAACTTTATTATAAGGGTCCCCCATACTGATAGTTATATATTACTAATATAAGCTCAACCAACTTTATTATAAGGGGCCCCACGCTTATAGCTATATACTACTAATATATTAATTAAGCTAAACCAACTTTATTTTTACTTTATTGTGTTTTTTTTCTTGAAATTCCCCTTCGGGATCAATAAAGTATCTATCTGTCTATCTATTGTAAGGGTCCTATGGGGAGTGGTTCATATTGGGATAGGCAGAAGCACAGTTTAATATCAATTAGTTAAATAATAAGTCATTAACTTTTCTATTAACATATAGTTTGTAAATAAACATTTAACATTTAAATGATGTAAGAAATAACTGTTAATTAGTGCCAAAAATACATTTAGTTAACTATTAACACATTAATACAATATTAGTTAATAGATTTGCTAAAACATTAACATACAGATGTTATGCAAACAACAAATATTTAATTGATGATGAAAAAACTATTAACTTGTGACAAATACATATGTTAGTAACAATTAACAAAGGGTTAGGTAATTACTAGTTTGCTATTTATTATGGCACCTTATTATGGAGTGTTACCGAAAAATGGAGTAAAATTGCAGTATCCAAGCAAGACTATTTAACGCAGATGCTTTAATCTACTAAATGCTGACTTGAAGGGGGTGAATATTTATGCAATTGCTTATTTTGCATTATACTGTATATTTCTAATTAATTAACATTACTTTGTAGAAATCTGCTTTCACGTTGACATTACAAAGGGGATATTTGTTAATTATTGTAAAAAAAGATTCCATTCATAAAAGTAGTAAAGGGGAAATATCCAAGGGGGTGAATACATTTTATAAGAACTGTACTACATCATCAAGACATTTTTGGTGCGGGCAGGTGCAATGATGCAATATGAATACATTATAAACATTTATGATATGTTTATAATGCTTCAAGATCACTGAGTTTAAGTAAAGTGTTACCCATTTTGACATAGACTTACACATTTTGTTTGAATAGGTCCATACTGCAGCAAGTATTGTAATTCACAAAATACATTACCCGTTTTGAAAATGAAACTGGTGCCACTAACTAATAATACACTGCCATTTTCATCTTATGTTCTATATTGTTACATGTACATGATATAGTGGTATGTTAACACCAATACATGTAGCAGACATACCTGCTCTAAGTAAAGTGTCATGGAAATGTATTTTGATAACATTCAGAGAATGTACTGTGTTAAAGCAGGTGAGGACATAGGAAAATGAGACTGACTGTGTGCACTGACTTTCATCCTGAAGGGCATTCATGTGAATACATGATTTGATGGAGTGCTGAAAAATATGTCAAAATGAGTCTTAATATGGTTGGTATGGTTTGTATGTCTGTGCTTTCATTGTGTGTGTGTGTGTATGTGTGTTATAGCACTCCCTCCATGAAACTAGTATTCAGGTGTTGTATAAGGACACGTATGAAGCTCATCTCCTTCCGAGTGTTCTCAAAGATAATACGTGGTTCATCTGACATGCAGCGTAGAACATTTGGGGCCATCACCATTGCTAGATTATTCACATCCATTTTAGTTACACTGACGTTAGAGGACTGGGCAAAGACCTGTTAAAAACAGAGAAAGTGACAGTAAATATATTTAGGTATGAAACACAACTGCAAAATGGCTATATATATAATGTAATCCACCTGTGATAATAATGAACAGCACACTACTCTCTAGGCTCGAAATGTTTTTAGACGTGTCTGACATGGATACAGATAGGGATCCTAATCAATGGTTTTGCATCTCCACTTTTGGCTCTTGAAATATTTTGATCTGGTGATGGCAGTGCATCCAGGTGTAATTCTCATAAATGCCCATTCAAAGTTGTCTTAAAAAGGTGTGAACGTGTTTTGAAAAGGGTGAAATGGAAAAACGCACCATAGCCTAAGGCTTTGTTCAGACTAGTGTTATTTTTTGCAGCTGCCAGCGTCCGTTTTACATTATAATCCTATGGAGTAGACTGTGTTTTCAAAAAAGCCCTTTTAAAGTTTAGCGCCCTACATCATACCTTTTTTGACAGCTGACCAATTACAAGTTGAGTATGAGACATTCGTATTCAGTAGAAACTGAGATGATAGCAGTGAAGAAATGTATTATGATCAAGTCAAACTTCATTATACCTATACTTATACCTATATAAAAATGATTTCACTATTGGAATCTATGTCATGTCAATCTGGTGCATTTCTCCTGATATCTTATTAATTAGCTTTCAAAAGACTTATTTTAAGAAATCTATCAATGCATGCTTAAGACAGTATTATCTGAGACTTTGCTTCATTTATTGTAGTATCATGTATTCATTATTGTGGTTGTAAGTAATTATCATATTTCACTACTTGACAGACTAAATAAATACATTTTGGAGACCCCTTAAATGATAAAGTTCAGCAGCAGACAAGCTATTTTTGGACACACACCTGCAAGAAGCGGATGAGGTAGCAGAGCACAAGTTTGTTGATATGTGGCAGGCTAAGTGCCACATTCACAGCAGCTTCAGGAGAGTCGCAGTGAGATATACACTCCTCATAATATGCATGTGGAATCACAGGTTCCTCCAGTTCCCTATACCATAACTTCAAAAGAGATGCTAAAACAGAAAATGAGACACAGAAAGAGAGAAAAACAGTCTCAGTAGTACAACAGAGAAGGGATAAGAAACAATAGCATATCCCGGTGAGCGGAATCAAATCTGCTGTGAAATGTTCACTTTTTCTTATAAAAGTAAGAAACCTGGTACACTAGCACAGTTTTATGCTTTTCACATATTACCTGGAATATAAGGCAAAATAGGTGAAAGAGGAAATAAGGATAATTTGTGCTCATATGAGAATGGGTTGGCACAATTATTGGGGAATCTTAGAATAAGGATCATGTATTAAAAAGCTTGCTACCAGCTGGATGCCAAGCTACTGAGCACTGCATTGAAAATCATTTTGTATATTGACTGTGAGCCCTCCCATATACAAGTTTTAAAAAGAGTCACTAATTGAACCAATTATAAACAAATAAACAGACTATTGAAGTATCATGCTAGCATTTTGGCATGATGGAGACTCATTCCACGTCGATTCAAATGCCTCAGACACTTAACATTTCAGGGTAGAGTAAATTCAGGCTGGCTTCAAGGCTAGGTTGAAATCGGCCCCATAATCAAATCCTAATGACATGTTACTGGACTGAATTTCCTATAAGCTGCCCAGTGGATATATTGGCAGCATCTCAACAGAAATATACATATGCCTGCTCCAACAACTACCCTGCTTCATCAGAGTGTTGAGGAATCACAAGCGCCTGCATCTAAATTATGGGCACAAGCAACCTTCATTCAAGAGACTGATTAGTTATGCAGTGAGCTTTTGCTTTTGGGATATCAAATTTAGTTTTGGTTATGCATTCAGATAACACTGACAAGAGATGTAAAAAAGTCCATGTGTGCTAGTTTGCTAACATCAAAACATTGCTAACTGATGGGCTTATGTTTTCGGGGAGACCGTAGCTTTGGCTATCTGTTTGCACTCGGCTAACATTGACAGAGTTATTGTGGTATAAATTATCAATATGGTTTGTAGATATTACGTTGAGAGAACAAGTTTGAAACTGTAAAACATGTATTTATATAACCTCAATGGTAATCATCAAAAACAAAATCAGGTTTCTAGGCCAAGTATACTTGCGTATACAAGGAATTTGGTCTCTGCATTTATCCCATCCATGAATTAGTGAACACACAAAGCACACACTAATCCCAGCGCAGTGAGCTGCCTGCAACAACAGCGGCGCTCGGGGAGCAGTGAGGTGTTAGGTGCCTTGCTCAAGGGCACTTCAGCTGTGCCTACTGGTCGGGGTTCGAACCGGCGGCAACCCTCCGGCTACAAGTCCGAAGCGCTAACCAGTAGGCCACGGCTGCCACTAGGGTTAGACAGGGTTCCTACGCAGTATGGAAAATCTGGAAAAGTATGGAATTTGATTTTAGTAATTTCCAGGTCTGGATAAATATGGAAAAAAGAAACAAGGGTATGGAGAAATATTTGTGTTCCCAGACTATTGCATCTACAGTAATCACTTCACTCAGGTCATAATGAACCATTCCCTGTTGTGTAGCTTAATTGTCAGTCCACATCATCAAGATACAATTGAATGGGGGTCCTCAGAAAAAAGATTCTCCCACAAGGGGACCCTGGTACCAAAACCAAATTGAGAACCCCTGTTCTATCCAAGTGCCCTACACCATTGTCAAGTCAAGTCAAGTCACTTTTATTTATATAGCACATTTAAAAACAACAGGAGTTGACCCAAAGTGCTTTACATGGCAATGAGAGGTTAGGCAACAGTTGAAACATAAAAAGGTGCCCAGGGATACACAGATCTGACTAAGAAAATATAAAAAAAGTAAAATAAATAATAGTAGTAATAATAATAATAATAATAATAATAATAATAAGATCAGTAGATCAGTTGTGCACTGGTATGTTTGCGTAGCTCTGCTATTTTCGGCTAAAACACTAGAGGTAGACTTTTTTGATTTTGTAAAACATACCAAGACATGGATACTGCATTATCTGATAAACTGTTATTGCAAACAAATAATATTGTTTATGGTGATTTATGAGGCCTCTGCCAGCAGTGCACTATTCTCCAACATATGTAGGCTATGCTGTATCTACAGAGAACTAAAAATGTGAGTGCACCTTCCAACACAGCACTGTTCAACGAAAAGTATCCAAGGACTACCAAGTTTATAATAAACATCATTATACAGCTCTTTACAATGCTAGTAGAACGCTCCATTGACAATGTCTAGAATATGGTCAGAAAAATGAACTGTGGCCCCAGCTGTGGCGCAACTGGCTGGGTCACCTGCACCGTACGCTGGCGACCCGGGTTCGATTCCCGCCCTGTGGTCCTTTCCGGATCCCACCCCGACTCTCTCTCCCCCTTACTTCTTGTCACTCTCCACTATCCTGTCGCATTAAAGGCATAAAAGCCCAAAGAAATATACTTTAAAAATAAAGAAAATAAAAAAATGTACCGAAAACTTGAGTATGGAAAATGTGTAGGAACCCTGGTTAGATGCCTTGCTCAAGGGCACTTCAGCCGTTCCTACTGGCCGGGGATCGAACTGGCACCCCTTCGGTTCCAAGCCTGAAGCCCTAACCAGTAGGCCACGACTGCCCCATCATGTAATACAAAAAAAACAAACTATTAACACAACTATGACTCTGTGAAAGAACTAACCAGTTACAAGGAAGGCAATGTAAAAAGTTAATAAAAGGATTGTGATCTTTTAATATTGATGTAATGTCAACATAATAAATAATAATGTGGGTAGTAGTTAGGAGTGAATACGCAAAGCAACAACATTTCAGAAAAACTAAAAGCTTAAAACAAATAATCAAACCTTGCCATCCCACTGGAACTGTTGGATGCAACAGGGTGGGGCAGATTAGCTGTTACTAATTAAGCTTGATTGAGTGACAGATGAGAGAAAGATCTAAGAGTGAGCATGCCTGCAATGTGTGAATGGAGCGATGTACCTGGGGTCTTAATTACATTGACAACCAGGAGAATCCGTAACTTATCCCATTTTTTGTTGACATTAAAGATGTCAAAAGGAGGGAGGGATAGGAAATTTGAATAACAGTATATAGACATTGCAGAAATATATTGCAAATTCCAACTCCATACCCTGCTCCAAGTTCAATACCTATTCCAGGTCCAGCCCCAGTCCTATGCCAAAGAACTCAAGCTCCAATACCTGAAACCGTACCAGGTACATCGGGTGCTATGTTATTGTAGAATCAAGGCATTCAAAGTGTTTTACAACAAGGTTGAGCTGGACTGGGATATGCGGGACAGTAACACCAGTTCATCAGTTCTTTTACTCTAAGATAAAATCGTCAAGGAAGAGACTAAGAGCATAATACCAAAGAAAGAGAAGATACCATTATAGAAGTAACAATAAAGATCCCAACAATAAAGACCGCATCAATGCTAGTAGCATGAGCAGGGCCCACACCAAAAGAACCATAAAATGAACACAAGGTACCAGCAACAAGATCAGTAGGAGAACCAACAACTCAACGACCAACTATGCAATGTGACAGATTATAGATTTAACCGTGCTGGTGAAGACCATCAACCAACGGCTTTTGAATTAAAGTTTTACTTACGTTTTTACCTTCACCAAGCTATTCATGAGTGTAAAACTACATTAACCACATGAATTCCAATACAAATGTCAAGTTTTTGCCTTAAATTGCACTGTGCTATTTACGAGGGCATTGTTCCCACCTCTTTTGGGGTTTCTTGTGGACTATTTAGATTGTATGTCAGGTATAGACTGACTACACACAAAATATGGAATAATTACAAAAAAGTCTCTATTTTTGCATTCACTTTGTTGGCTCAATGACTGTGTATAAGATAGACTATACATCTGTACAACTAATATTGGATAATACATCATGAAGATTCAATTTCTATGGATTCTTGTGAATATTTCAGTACCCAATATGTTGCATCTACTTACTGTGCTGCAGCTACACTGCAGCCAGAGGTTGTTTTTATCACCTATTGTAAGAATGTTCAAAACTATCCATAATTCTTTTGTGTTGATCTTGTGGGTGTATGACATCAACACATATGTTGTTTGAATAGAAACTCAACAAATAGTAATATGTTCCTTATACAAGATGAAAAGACCATAATGGCATAGTCGAAAGAAATTCATGTTCACTGACATGTTAATGGTGATAATTACCTCTACCCATTTAGATGCTCTTCGAGTCAAGTCAGAGATACAGTAGAAGCCAGTATAAGAATGAGATAGGAAGGGTCATTTTTTACTTTGCAAATCTTTTTTGGAAAGATTTTTGGAATGGCATCTTTTGGTGCGACTGTGCAAGTCTCAAAGGAGGGAATGTGGAATAAAGTATCACTGTGGTTTGTAGACATCAAGATGAGAGAACGAGTTTGAAACTATATATTTATATAACCTCAATGGTAATCATGTAATACACTGAAGTTACTCTGCATTGGTGCGGTGTGTTAAGGGGGTGGGGGGGTAGAAACAGAGTACCGGCAGACGGTGGATCGCTTTGTGGAGTGGTGTGGTAGCAACCACCTGCTCTTGAATGTGGCCAAGACCAAAGAGATGGTGGTGGACTTTAGCAGGAACAGGACAAAGCCAAACACCCTCACTGTCCTGGGGGAAGAGGTGGAGGTGGTGGAGAACTATAAATATCTGGGGGTTCACATAGACAATAAACTGGACTGGAAGCATAACACTGAGGCTGTCTACAAGAAGCAGACTCTATTTCTTGAGGAAAGAAAGCAGGCTCTATTTCTTGAGGAAGCTTAAGTCTTTTAATGTTTGCACTAAGATGTTACAAATGTTTTATCAGTCTGTGGTAGCAAGTGCAATTTTCTTTGCTGTCATCTGCTGGGGTAGCAGTATCAGGGCCAGTGACTCTAACAGACTGAACAAGCTGATTAGGAAAGCAGGCTCTGTGCTGGGGACTACTCTAGAGCCTCTAGAGTTGGTAGTGGAAAGGAGGATGTTGCAGAAATTGTTACACATCATGGACAATGCATCACATCCCCTACACAGTACACTGGCAAAACAATAAAGTGTTTAGTTGGCGGTTTCGCTAACTCAGTTGCAGTAAGGACAGATATAAGAAAACCTTCTTACCCACAGCAATAGCACTTTACAACGACTCTCCTTTGAGTAGAGAGAGACAACTTATCTTTTAAATCTTAATATCTAATATGGAGGCAATTGTCTTGATTTATGTCTTATTAGGCAGTTACACTTTGACAGCTATCATATGCTATGTCTTGTGGGTGAAAGTAATTTTTTGTTTATGTATGTGGACTATGTGTGTGTGTGTGTGTGCTTGCTGTATGTTCTTAAGGCTGCTGAAACAACTGAATTTCCCTGTGGGATAATTAACGTATATCTATCTATCTATCTATTCCTAACTAACATTAAATAACTTTAACTAATACTAATTATTAGTACTAATTATTATAGTATTACTAACTAATACTAATTATTAGTACTAATACTAATAGGTGCTCTAAGCGATGCTGGGTAACTTCTGTTGACTTTAAAACAAAACAGAGAGCTAGCTCGCTACTTCCTCCTCCTCCCTCCCGTGCTCCTCCCGTGCAATTGAAACTCTCCTAAATGCGCATCTTGTCTGTGATTTGCTGAAACAGTTTGTTATGTTTTTATGGGCTAGGTTTGCCCAGGTTGTTTTGTTGCCGGTTTTGGAGCCTGGGCTGTCCACAGAGATCACATTTTTTTTACAGTGTATGTTTGCAGTAAGTGACAAAATGTTTTAGCCTAAAAAACCCGTGGCATGGCTTAGAGCACCTTTAACATACTGAAGCTATTCTAGCTAGTTATTCTCTTTGTGTGTTCTGTATCCCAATGTCTCTCTGTTCCTCACTGTGGCTGGGCGAATCCTGTTTGAAAAAAGCGATCTCGGCCTTGCAGCTGCGGACATAAACCGTCATCAGAGACGGGCTCTACTAAAAACAGCTAGTAAAGAGCAAACAAGTGAATGATACTGTATGTAACCCATGAACAATGTGTGACCTGTGATCACTGTATAAACCCTTGAACTTTGTGTAACCCTCTGAATTTGTGTTACGGTGAAAAGTTTGTACACTTGGAAACAACACTAGCAAAAGATAAGACCGAACGACGTTCCACTCATAACGTCACATGTGGGTTCGAAGTTGCCAAATGTTGTGTCAGTATCTAAGGAGGGTTATAAATATTTGGTGTTCGACAATTGTTCGGGAGTGCGATCGTGCAATCCACTCAGGCTCTGCGCTATGTAGACATTTTCCCAATTGGGTAACACTCCATAATAAGGTGCCATAATAAATAGCAAACTAGTAATTACCTAACCCTTTGTTAATATTTATTAATAGTTAACTAAATGTCTTTTTGGCACTAATTAACAGTTATTTCTTACATCATTTAAATGTTAACTGTTTATTTACAAACTATATACTAATATAAAAGTTAATGACATATTATTATTTATCTAGCTTTTCTGATTAGCTTTGTGGAGAATTTATGGAATTTATGGTTTATGGCTTTATGGTCTTGTAGGGTGTATAAGGCACCCTACTGCCAGTGGTTGGTTGTGTGAGAGTTTGCACACCTCTTCTTCCACTTCATCCTTATTGGATACCTTTGTGGTTGGCTGTCCTGTAATTGGTGACCCTGTCTAGTGTTTGAAAGTAGTGTACTCTTTGCCTTTGGAAGTACTATTTGGTTGCTGCTTGAATTTGGTGAAATTCAGGGGAGGGGTGTAACAGAGTTAGAAATATAGTTTAGTGTTTGTATGTGATTTTCGCCGTAATTAAAGGAGAATTCCAGTGTGATATTGACCTAAAGTGTATTGAAACATGATACCGAGTGTGAACGTATGTCTCATAGCCCATCTCGGCTTGTCCCCTGCACTCCAAAATCTGGCGCTAGTTAGCCGATGCTACCAACAGCTTTTTCAATAGTGGTGCTTCGGCATCGGGCTAGCCATGCAAATAAATCACTGTTTTACACCCATTTACGAGGCTCAATGTATCTCCACACTGCATTGGTAGACTTCCGAGGGCCCTGACATTTAAAACGAGACATTGAGAACTTTGAAAAAGCACTGGTAGTTTACTTACAAGACGATTTATACAGACAGTATCTTCACGAAGTTTAGCGTTTGCAGCCATCTTGAATTTAGTCACGATAAGTCAAGCAACGAGTAAGAATGAACAGGTATGATAAGGGATCAGATTCCAAAAATAATTCAGTGGAAATGCATGGATTGCATTGCTGCTACTGGAAGAAACTGGAATCCATGCATTTCCACTGAATTATTTTTGGAATCAAAGTGATAGCAAGATTCCTAGATCAAGTTCCAAGTTTTAATGTTGAACAGTTCTTTAGTAATTGCATACAGAAAAATCCTGGGAGAGAGTTAGAAGAAATGAGAAGGGCCTTTAACGTCAAAAAGGAGAAAAAAGGGATAGAGAGAAGAAACGCAATGGAAATGGACAGAGGTTGTAAAACATTTAAGAGATGGTTGAAATTTGATTGCACTGTAATAATTGGTTTTGTAAGCTAATGCTTCAGTTAAAAAATTTCCCATTAGACCCCCCCTCTCCAAACAATTTTTAGTGACCCTACCCCTGTGCTGACCATTTTGATAGTTTATGGTCATGTGATGGACTGACAAACATACCTGTTGCCCAGTAGTCATAAAGGCTATACACAATGTAGTTCTCAGGGTTCTTCGGCGTAACTTTCGGCAACTTTCGGTAACTGTCTACACATTTGTGCAGGACTGAGGCAATTAACCTTTTTCCGCCTATGACCCAGAAGCCCGCTGCTCTCAGGGCCCCTTCTGTGAAGTGACGGCCTTGATGTTTGACATCTTCGTGATACTGTCGAACCAGTAGCAGAGAAACATGACTGCAAGATGATGGGGTTCTTTTCCAGAGTGCTCAAGTCAGCGTGTTTCAATCTTCCACCCACACGAATGAGGTCACCCTCAAGAATAGGTCTGAGCTTTTGAATGAAACAGTCTTTGGTTACAGCCTGTCCGAGCTCCAGAGCTGAGCTCTTTTGTGAAGACATCTTCTTGAGCGGCTCTGATGATGACGTGTCTGATCCAACTCATCTGGAGTACGTGGAAGGCTGCAGTGGTGCCATCCTTTACCATCATGGACGTGGACGTGCTGTGTCTGTAAGCTCTGGCTATGTGAATTAGTAGCGCAATAGCCCTTGTGAGGAAGCGCATGGAAGAGAAGCGCTGGAAACGTTCAGCGCTAAGGCCTTGGGTTTGAGTCTGAGCCAGGAAACTACTCACTTCATGGCGGATGTCCGAATCTGATTCTGGGTTTACAAGTCCAAATGGCTGACTTGTGTCTTCCTCAGGTAGTCTTTGTTTGTGCAAAAAAGCTGGTCCAGTGAACCATGTTGTCTTTGTCAGTTGGGACGCAGGAACTGACCTGGATGCGTGGTCAGCCGGGTTGTTCTCTGTGTTGACGTAGAACCATTGGTCGGGTCTCGTGGACTGACGAATTCGGCGGACTCGATTATGGACATAAATGTAGAAGCGTTTGGTCTGATTGTGAATGTACCCAAGCACCACCTTGCCATCACAAAAGAATTTGATTGTATCCAGCTTCGTGTCCAGTTCATCTTGGATGAGTTCAGTGACCTCCACGGTTAATACTGCGGCACACAATTCCAACCGAGGGATGGTAGGTTCGGACTGTGGGGCCAGCTTAGCCTTCCCTAAGATGAATCCTACTTCGACTTGTCCCTCAGCTTGAATGGTTCTGAGATATGCCACAGCTCCAATGGCCTTTGTGGACGCATCAGAGAATACACATAACTCTGTGTGTTCTGCATTGGAAAGTGACGTTGCTGTGTATGCACGTGGGATGTGCAGCTTGCTTAACTCATTGAGTGCCTTCCATGCGTTGAGTGCCAAAAACGTAATATTACATTTTTAGCTTTTTTTTTAAATTACGAAACTAGACACTCTAACACACCTTATATGTGATTTTGGGAAGTCTGTGATGACTGGAAATGAAATATATGACGATCGAAAACTCATGAAAACGCACAATCTGGACATTTTATCTGGACATTTTATCATAACTCGGTTGCCGCTTTGGGTCGAATCAGTGACGCATGCACGTCAGGTCAAAACCAGGCCATTTTCGTGGGTCTATCACTAGGTGGCAGCACTTCATATTTCATGAAAGACTGAAAACTAGCCACTGTTTAGCTTGGGATTTCTCAGGAACAGAGGCGTGTAGAAATACACGGTTTGCACCCACCGAGAGCTTAAAGTCTCACCTTTTAATCGAGCCATTGTATGTGTTCATAGCTATAACACAGAATATGTTGTGGCTGTACAAAAATCAGCAACAATGATCTAGATTGCTGGCACTCTAGGACAAAGCTCCCGAAAACAGCTTGGCATTCAATGAGTTAAGTCGTGCAGTGACTCTCGCCACGCTTCCCATTGCTTCAGCTTTTGTTCTGGAAGAGGTGCATCCCAGTCACATGTGTCAACACTGAGTTCCCTCAACAGACTTTTGCCTTCAATGGTCACAGGTGCGACCATGCCTAAAGGATCAAAGACGCTATTCACTGTTGACAGAACTCCCCTGCGAGTGAAGGCCTTCTTCTGCTCTGAGACTGCAAATGTGAAAGTGTCTGTCGTTGTCTCCCACAGCAGTCCTAAACTGCGTTGCACTGGTGTGGCTTCACCACTGAGGTCAAGGTCTTTCAAGACGGCTGTCTTCAGGTGCGAATGCCTGTAGGACGGCTTCCCTGTTTGAGGCGAACTTGTGCAGCCTTAGGTTCGATTCACTGAGAGAGGTCTGCGTTCTCTGCTGGCTTCTGCTTCGGTGGGCACACTGATAAGCCCATCGTCTACATAGAAATAACGTTCGACAAACTGGATTGTGTCTTCTCCATGTTTGTGTGCACTCCTCAGTCCATAGATGGCGACGAATGGGGACGGACTGTTGCCAAAAACGTGAACAGACACCACGCGGATGCTGCCAGGCTTTTGCGGGTGGTAGACTCCGAAGATTGGCAGGTACCAACACTCTTCATTCTCCTCTAGTGGTCTCTCATCTCTGGTTTTCTCCGCAGCGTTTTCTCCAGGGAGGTGAAGCGAGTGAATACCTGTTCGCGGTTGTTGGATAAACGTTGCCGGGGAACTCTAAAGGGAAGAGGGGCAACCCAGTTGTTTGATGTCCCTCTGTACATTTCTCGTTCCATGATTTCCAAAAAGATTATGTCCTCAATGGATGGGGCAGGTTTGTTGTCGGAATCCGTCTCGTTGAAGACCTGTAGTCCGAGGGCCTCCAATGATGCCTCGTGTGGTGGGTTCTTCAGCTCCCTGGGACATATCTTCAGTAAGTTTCATGAAGCCTTCGCAAGGTTTGAGAAAAGTGGGTCGGCCATTCTCTAGCACATTTGTCTTGAATGTGCACACAGCTGGCTTATGTGCATTCCCTAGGCACACATCTCCTACTAGAACCCATCCCAAATCAAGTCTTTGTGCAAAGGGGGCGTTGTGAGGCCCGCTCACTTGCTGTCGGACTTTATGGATCCTCACAATGTCTCTGCCTAGCAAGATGAGGATTTCCGCCTTGGGGTCGAGCTCAGGTAAGTGCGGCGCTAGACTTCGCAGGTGTGGATGGTGACAGGCTGCGTCAGGCGTCGGTATTTCGGAGCGGTCGATGAGTATGTCATTACACTCAATTAGTGATGGTAGTTGTAGGCTGGTCTGCCCATCGAGTGATTCGACCTGAAAACCCTCTGCCTTCCTGCCTGACGTCTCAACTAGCCCAGCACAGGTCTTGAATGAGTAGGGGAATGGTTGGCCCTTGATGTTGAAAAGCTCGAAGAAATCTGATCGCACAAGTGAACGGTTACTTTGATCGTCCAAAATCACATACACATTAGCTGCTTTCTCACGTTTACCTTGTGGATATACTCGAACCAGACAGATCTTCGCACAGGATCTTGCTGTTCGACCTGGGCCACACACCTGGGTACAGTGTGAGCTGATGGCTGTGCTGTCGCCGCTGTGCTCCTCTTCCTCCCCGCCATTGTCTGATGGGGGTGTAGGCCTTCTGAAGACTTGAGGTGGTGGACCTGGATGCATAGCAGCATGATGTCGGTCGCTGTCACACTCCGCACACTTTACTTTTACTTTACAGTCTCTTGCAAGACGGCTAGCTGAAGTGCAGCATTTGAAACAAATCCCATGCTCTTTGAGAAGGCTTTTTCGTTCTTCGAGAATCTTCCCTCTAAATGTTTTGCATTTCCTCAGTGCATGTGGTTTGTTGTGAATGGGACAGTTTTTCTCTGGCCCATCAGGCTTTCCCTCAGGTGAGTTTGCAGGTGGATCTTTACCTGGAGAGATGTCTGTCTTGAACGGATATTTTCCTCCCATAACTGTTAGAGGCTACTTTGTCTGACTTCAACCCGTTACTGCTCGCACATGAAAGGATAAAACTGGGGTCATTCCTCCGGCGTGCTTCATGACCGATGAAATCGGCAAAGTAATCAAAATGGAGGGAAGTAGCCGTTGTTTTCTTCTTTAAACCTCGAGCCTACTGTTAGCCATTTTTCCTGTAGCCCATGAGGGAGTTTCTCCATGATGGGCCCTATGCCCCTGGCTGTATCCAGGTAGGTCAATCCTGTGAGGTAACCTTCTTCTCTGGCACCCTAAAGTTTCATAAGAAGATCGCCTAGGTCCCTCAGCTTTCCATAATCTTTGGTTGATATTCTTGGGAATTCATCCAGTCTATTAAACAGAGACTTCTCCATTACTTCTGGTGCGGCGTAGCACTCTTAGAGGCGTTCCCAGGCCTTTTTTTTAATGCTACGTCTGGATTTCTGACGTGCACAGAGCGGATCCTTTTGATGTGTTTGACAGACTCCACTCCGAGCCACTTAATCAGTAGATCCAACATTTCAGTTGTTGTGAGTCCTAAGCCTGTAGTAGCATTAGTGAATGATGACTGCTAGATAATTTTCAGGCTTATCATCGAATTGGTAGAGACTTGTACTCACTAAATCACGACGAGCCAGGTATCGTGCCAGGTGTTCTGTTTCAGGTGCCACGCTTGCAGTGGATGGATCATACACGGGTACGTATGATGGAGCTGTTGCCTTAAGTGGTGATTTGCGAGGATGTGTTGTCTTGGGTTTTGTAGGCCGTCCGCTGTCTCTAGCAGGTGTTGTGTGATGTCCACTATCTCCAATGTTCGTTGTATGCTGTCCATGGCATACATGGCATGGCCATCTTACCTGACCTGTATGACCTCCATTGAGTGGTGCGCTGATATGAGTTACATGCCTAGATTTAGCGTCGGGAAATTGCTGCCTCTGTGTTGCATCATGCCTAAGTATAAGTAAGTATATATACTTTTTTGATCCCGTGAGGGAAATTTGGTCTCTGCATTTAACCCAATCGGTGAATTAGTGAAACACAAACAGCACACAGTGTACACACAGTGGGGTGAAGCACACACTAATCCCGGCGCAGTGAGCTGCCTGCTACAATGGCGGTGCTCGGGGAGCAGTGAGGGGTTAGGTGCCTTGCTCAAGGGCACTTCAGCCGCAGCCCACTGGTCGGGGCTCGAACCGGCAACCCTCCGGTTACAAGTCCAGAGTGCTAACCAGTGGGCCACGGCTGCCTAGATGGTCTGTAAGGAGTTTCATCCTCTTTTAGGTCTTCCTGTGGTTCAGAGTTGTGCTCTGCTGGAGGATGCCATGTGACGTAGCTCGCCTCTGATAAGGCTACCCCAGGTGATGTGGCATGGATGGATGTCTGAGTCCGTGATACGTCAAGCCCGGCTTGTGCTTCAACATATTCGTTAGTGCGTGTTGCAATTTCATTTTGCAGATTTTCTAGTGAAGATGGATCGGTCTTGAACGAATCTCCTATGTCTAGTTCAGCTGCTTCTAATGCCTTGGCTTGGGCAATAGCTGCAGCTGCTTCTCTTTGAAGTGCGAGTGCGCTCAATTCAGCTTCCAGCGTTGCTTTTCCTAATTGTAGTTCTGCTTCCTTCTCTGCTTTTTGTACCTTGAGTGTCGCCTCTCTATCTGCAAATGTTGCTCGTGCCTTCGCCGCCTCTGCTTTAGCGCGCGCCTTTACTGCTGCACTCGATGTCGATGAGCACAAACTCTTTGATTTTTTCGTATGCACAGATGCATTATCAGACTTAGCTAATTCCATTTTTCTTATCTTGCTTTTCTACTTGCTTCTTTGGACGTTGAAATTCCAGTTGAATAACGCTTTTTCACTGTACTGTCCTTGGTGAGGTGTGCTAACTCCAACTAGACAGTGAGCTAAAGTCTCTTCTATTCATGAACATGAAGAATGCCTTAAATTCTTATTTGCAGATTTATTTTCACTCTTCACATTGTACTGAATCCACATTGATGAGATCAAGAGATCAAATGACGAAAGAGAGTGAAACTAGAAAACAAACAGCAAAGTATTGCAATTAGTTACGTCACCTAGTTTCCATGAACAATACCTTAAGTATAGAAATCACATGTAGCAGTTTCTCTGAGGTAATGACCGTCTGCACTTTTAATCAACCTGCCGTTTCTAGCGTTTTCCACACACAATTCGAAAGTGATCTAAACTATTTTCCTGCCTACTTCCTGTTCAGCCCAAAAATACAAACATCAAAATAAAAGTCTGGATGAAACTGAAATTGTACAAATTAAAAGCATTAAATTCAAATGAAATGCCTGAAGGGCAGAACAAATAGAGTCTAGTCAGAGTAGAGTATAGAGTATATATATAGATATAGAGTCTAACCAGAAGCGTGGATAGAGAAGTGAGAACGGCATTAAAGACACGCACCATGACTTATAATGCTGGGCTTATTTCAGGTGATATGACTGATTACAAAGCAGCATCTTATAGTTTACGTAGAGCTATTAAAGATGCTAAGCGGCGCTATAGAGACAGAGTTGAAGCTGATTTCTTGGAGGGTGATCCAGCACGAGTGTGGAAAGGACCCCGAACTATCACTGGCTTTGAAAGAAAGTCCCCTCCTATGATGAATGTGAGTAAAGCCCTCCCTGATGAACTTAATGCTTTTTATGCTCGCTTTGACATGAAAAACACAGACTATATTGGACTAGCTGCAGCATGTAAAGCAAATGAGGATGCACCTTTCTGTGTCTCTGAGGTCGATGTGAGCAATGCCTTTAGGAGGGTTAATTGTAGAAAAGCTGCTGGACCGGATGGAATTTCTAACAGGGTTTTGAAATCCTGCGCTGCTCAGTTAGCTCCTGTGTTCACTTATATCTTTAACACATCATTGGCTCAAGAGACAGTTCCTACTTGCCTCAAGCAGTCTGTTATTGTTCCAGTACCGAAAAACAAAAGTCCATCATGTCTGAATGACTACCGCCCAGTAGCCCTGACGTCTACAGGGATGAAGTGTTTTGAGAAGCTTGTGAAAAACATTATCTGCTCATCCCTCCCTGCCTCCTTCGACCCCCTCCAATTTGCTTACAGAGCCAACAGGTCTACAGAGGATGCCATCTCAAACCTCATGCACACCACCTTAACTCACCTGGAGGAGGAGAATGGGAATTATGTGAGGATGCTGTTCATTGACTTTAGTTCAGCATTCAACACGATAGTACCTCTCACCTTGGTCACAAAGATGAAGGCCTTAGGACTAAACACCACCCTGTGTCACTGGATATTTGACTTCCTCACCAACCGTTCACAAGTGGTTAGAGTGGGGGGTCTGACATCTGACTCATTAACCATCAGCACTGGTGCTCCCCAAGGCTGTGTTTTGAGTCCACTGCTGTACAACATCTACACACATGACTGCAAAGCCAACAGTAGTCATACCTCCATCATCAAGTTTGCAGATGACACAGTGATCTTGGGCCTGATTAGTAACAACAATGAACAGCTCTACTTGGATCAGGTTGATGAGGTGGCACAGTGGTTTCAATCTAACAGCTTGACACTGAATATCAATAAAACCAAGGAAATGGTAGTGGATTACAGAAGGCAGCAGCAGAACTACAGTTACACCCCACTAATGATCAGCGGGCAACCTGTAGAGAGAGTCACAAGTTTTAAATACCTTGGTGTCCGCATTACTGAAGACCTAACATGGACTGTTAACACTCAATATGTTCTGAAGAAGTCCAGACAACGACTCTACTTCCTTCGGCAGCTAAGGAAATTCAAAGTTTCTACATCCATCATGAAGGCCTTCTACACTTCAGCGGTTGAGAGTGTTCTAACTGGTAGCATCATCACCTGGTATGGGAACTCCACAGTTAGAGATTGTAGTACTCTGCAGAGAGTAGTGCGCTCAGCTGAACGTACTATAAGAACTCAACTCCCTGCTCTACAAGATATCTATTCCAGAAGAGTACTCCTAAGAGCCCAAAAGATTCTGAAGGACTCTTCTCATCCTAACAATGGATTATTCCTACCGCTGAAATCAAGAAGACGCCTATGTGGTCACAAAGCCAGAACTGAGAGACTCAGGAGAAGTTTTTATCCCCAGGCCATCTGAACTCTGAACTCACACTATACTGATTTTGCACTCATTCACTCCTCAGCACTCATGACCCCCCCCCCCCCACACACCTACAAGACTTTTAGCACTTTTACATCCCTCACCCTATGCTATAGACCTTTTATTTATTTTCTTATTTCATCACACGTCAAAACACACACACACACACACATATCTGACTTACTCCAACTTTTGCACATCTCCATAGAACTTTTTATTTATTATTTTTGATTTCTCCTCCATCTACCCATGTCCTTGATTGCCTAGCCTTTCTGCCCCCCTCCCCACTCCACCCCCATCCCCAACACACACACAAAAAATACACACACTTACATCATCACTGTCATCACCTCACATACATACAGCACACTGCTTGCTACAGTAAGCCTCCTCTACTTGCTGCACACTGCCCCCCCTCCCTACATAGACAGCACATTGTCTTCAGGATCTTCTCCAACACACATCCTCTACATACTTACAGCATACTGCCCCCACCTACCCACACGCACACTACACACACACACACACGGTCACTGCTACACTCCCCTCCCGCCCACACACACATCTTTATCACTCACATACATCATACATACAGTACTCTGCTTGCAATAGTAAGTCCCTTCACCATACTTGCAGTATACTGCCCCCCCTCCCCCTCCCTCACTAGTAAGTCCCTTCACCATACTTGCAGTACACTGCCCCCCCCTCCCCCCACTGCCCTCTCCCCACATACATAGCACACTATCCCATCTCCCCTGGCAGTTGGGTTAGCGCCTTGAGCCGTGGATCTGCCCAAGGTTTCTTCCTTGGTAAGGGAGTTTTTCCTTGCCCCTGTTGCTCTTGGGTGCTCCTTGTTGGTGCCCCCCCCCCCCCAATTCCAATCCTCCCCCACCTTTCTTATGCAGCCCTTGCCACTTAATCTACTAAACCCCTCTTCTACTGCACTTTTTACCCCCCCCCCCCCCACTTTGCACAAATAGGCTGACACCAGGCATAATTTCACTGCATTTCTTACTTCCAGTAACTATATGCATGTGACAATAAACTTCCTTGTATCCTCCTTGTAGTCAAAGTCAAAGTCAAAGTCAGCTTTATTGTCAATTTCTTCACATGTTCCAGACATACAAAGAGATCGAAATTACGTTTCTCACTATCCCATGGTGAAGACAAGACATATTTTACCAATTTAAGTCCACAGACAAACATAACATTCAAGTAAACAAAAAAGTAAGTAAATAAGTAAATAAGAGGGCACATATAATGAAATAATAAGAGCAGCAAAATTTGGTTGAAATTGTGCATAGACAGTCAATAAAATACTAGTGCAAAGTCAGGCCAATAAAAGGCTGGGGTAGTTCTGTTTGACCTAAGTAAGAAAGAAAAGTGGCATAGTGGTGCAAGTTATGTAAGAGCAGCAGAAGTGTTGTGTTTTCAAAACAACAACAACAAGTTGCAAAGTGTACAAGTGTGCAAGTGGAGTAGTGCAGGCGGCCATTGTGGGTCCAATGTCCAGGATGTTATGTAGCTGAGGGTGGAGGGGGGAGAGGAGGGAGAGAGTTCAGCATCCTTACAGCTTGGTGTATGAAGCTGTTGGTGAGTCTGGTAGTGCGGGAGCGCAGGCTTCTGTACCTCTTCCCAGAGGGCAGTAGATCAAACAGATTGTGAGCGGGGTGACTTGCATCACTCACAATTTTGGTCGCCTTGCGGGTGAGGTGGGTGGTGTAAATGTCCTTCAGGGAGGGGAGTGAAGCACCAATAATCCTTCCAGCTGTGTTCGCTATGCGCTGCAGGGCTTTCCTGTTGTATTCAGTGCAGCTTCCGCCCTACACAGCGATACAGCTGGAGAGGATGCTCTCAATGGTGCCTCGGTAGAATGTGGTCATGATGGCTGGTGGAGTACTTGCTCGCCTGAGTTTCCGCAGGAAGTACAGGCGGCGCTGAGCTCTCTTCGCCAGTGATGCAGTGTTGGTGGTCCAGGAGAGGTCTTCACTGATGTGCACCCCCAGGAATTTGGTGCTGCTCGCTCTCTCCACCACAGCACCGTCGATGGTCAGTGGCAGGTGTTGGGTGTGACCTCTCCGGAAGTCAACAACAATCTCTTTGGTCTTGCTGACGTTCAGCAGGAGGTTGTTGTCCCTGCACCACGTGGTCAGATGGTCGACCTCCAACCTGTATTGGAGTCTCGTCGCCCTTGGTGATGAGACCCACCAGAGTTGTGTCGTCAGCAAATTTCACTATGTGATTGTTGCTGTAGATTGCAGTGCAGTCATGCGTCAGCAGGGTGAAGAGCAGCGGACTGAGCACGCAGCCTTGGGGGGCCCCTGTGCTCAGTGTGATGCTGCTTGAGGTATTGTTGCCAACATGTACTACTTGAGGCCTCTGACAGAGGAAGTCCAGTAGCCAGTTGCAGAGGTAGGTACTGAGTCCCAGTTTGTCAAGTTTGCAGATGAGTTGTTGTGGTATTATGGTGTTGAATGCAGAACTGAAGTCTATAAACAGCAATCTCACATATGAGTCTCTTTTTTCCAGGTGGGTGAGGGCTGGGTGGAGAGCAGAGCAGATTGCATCCTCTGTAGACCGTTTGGCTCGGTATGCAAACTGGAAGGGGTCCAGGGTGGGGGGGAGAATGGATTTGATATGTGACATGACAAGCCGCTCAAAGCACTTCATGATGATGGGTGTCAGTGCCACAGGGCGGTAGTCATTGAAGCAGGATGGAGCAGTTTTCTTCGGCACAGGTATGATGGTGGCAGCTTTGAAACATGATGGGACGATGGCTTGCTTCAGGGAAGTGTTAAAGATGTCTGTGAAGACATCCTTAAGCTCCCCTGCGCAGTCCTTCAGCGCACGACCTGGGATGTTGTCTGGACCTGTTGCCTTACGGGTGTTGATAGCAGCAAGTGTCCTCTTCACGCTGTCGGCAGAGAGGCACAGGGGCTGCTCATGTAGAGGGGGATGGGTCTTCTGTGGGCAGGTGCTGTTTTGTGCTTCAAAGCGAGCAAAGAAGCGGTTCAGGTTGTTGAGCAGAGGGATGTTGCTCTCACAGCTCTGTGGCGCGGGCTTGTAGTCCGTGAGGGCCTGAATGCCCTGCTATAGGCTTTGTGCGTTCCTGCTGTCTTTGAAGTGGGTGGTTATCTTGTGAGTGTATTCCTTTTTTGCTTCCTTGATGCCACGGGACAGGTTGGCTCTCGCTGTTCTCATGCCAGCTTCATCCCCAGCTCTGTAGGCTTTGTCTCTGGCCCTCAGCAGCCTGAGGACATCCCCTGTCAGCCATGGCTTCCAGTTAGCCCGAGTGATGATGTCTTTTGTGTGGGTCACATCATCAATGCACTTGGTGATGTAAGAGGTTACAGTGTCTGTATACTCCTCTATGTCTGTCTGGTTGTTGTAAGTGGCTGTCTGCTTAAACATTTCCCAGTCTGTTGTGTCAAAGCAGTCTTGAAGAGCATCGGAGGCTCCCTCAGGCCACACTTTTACCTGCTTACGAACTGGTTTGTTCGCTTTTACCCTTTGTCTGTATGCGGGCATTAGCATAACAGTGATATGGTCTGAAAGTCCAATGTGGGGGAGGGGGGTGGCTTTGTATGCTCCTTTGTGTGTAGTGTAGACCAGGTCCAGGATGTTATCTCCTCTTGTTGGAAAATCAACATGCTGGTGTAGCTTTGGAAGTACAGTTTTAAGATCAGCATGGTTAAAATCTCCAGTGAAGATGGTGAAACCGTCTGGGTGTGCCGTCTGTTGTTCACTGACAGCCTGGTACAGTTCACTAAGAGCCGCGTTCTTATCGCTGTTGTTGTTGGTAGGCGGGATGTATACTGCGACTAGCAGAATCGCAGTAATTTCCCTTGGCAGGTAAAAAGGACGGCACTTTATGATCATAAACTCTGCCAGTGGTGAGCAGTGTTTGCATACTACTACAGTGTCCCGGCACCATGTCACGGATGTAAACACAGATTCCTCCTCCTCGTGATTTACCTCCCTTTACAATGGCCCTGTCTGCTCGATAGCATGCTAGCTGCTCCAGTTGTACAGCAGAGTCCGGAATGTTGTCATTTAACCAAGTCTCAGTGAAGACGAGCACACAGCAGTTACTTACTGTCCGGTTCGTTGATCTCAGCAGTCGTATGTGATCCATTTTGTTGTCCAGTGATCGTACATTTGCCAGGAGAATGGATGGTATGGCTGGGCGAGTTGGGCTGGCCGCTAGCCTGGCCCGGACGCCTCCGCGCTTGCCCCTCTTCTTAGTTACTCATGATTGGGATTCTTTTACAAGCTTGCATGGTGATGTGTGTAGAACTTCGAAATCATTGGTCCAGCCTAACCAATCACATTGATCAGAGATTCTTCCCGAAGCCCCATTGTACCAAATTTGGTTGCAGTTCCACCAGAGTTACATTGGGGGTGATTGTGGGCGAGTGCAAAATGAATGGGAGTCATTGGAGCTAGACGGCTAAATCTGTCTCCTTCACCTGATAGTTGTTGAAAAAAATGCAGATTTTATTGTAGTTTCTGCAAGTTCAATATGGATTATAGGTCGAAAGTTGAATGAACGAGTACTTATGTCATTTCTTGCAGGTTGGGTCGTTGTTGTCCATAACAAGCTAACATTCTGCTAATGAATGATGTCATTAACATTTTGAAAGGCTTTTTAGAACAATAAGCGACTTTAAAAATATATAATACTCAGCAGTGTGTATTATCTTTCCCTCCCCTTTTGAATGCAACATTGAAATTACTAAACTAAAATGCTCCATCCATTCATTCTACACTCGTCGGCGAGTGCCCTCACGTGGAACCAGAGAAGGTACTGCAACCAGTTCAGAAAACGGAAGTTTCCCGAGAGTGAAAGTTCTCCCTTTTTTATTAGACATTCTCTGCCTAAACTACAAACTAACAATAAAGCATCGGTAGTCAAGAAACAATGTTCACGCGGGAATTCATGCGGAATCGTCACAACTCGGCGGTCATTATGTTAAGCCTTGCTATACTACCCTGGCTGCAAATTACATTTGCTGCCACTAGGGTACACCTACATTTCTAGGTTACATTTATTCATCTCCTGCTGCTCTAAAAAAGTAAAAGATTCTTGAACACTATGAGTCTACTCTGAAATCATTGGTTGGTATATTGTACCATTCATGATATAGTAAGTCATGGAAGTTAAGGTTTTTTTGTTGGGGGGAAAAAAGGGAAAAGTCATGGAATTTTGCATTTGACTTAGAGTGGGAATCCTGAGTTATGTGGTCTGGGAAATATGTAAGAAAAGCTTTCACAGCTTAACAATGGCAACTGCACTGACCAAATCGGCATGCTAGCAATGTTTTGCCAATGACGTACACAATGCCAACTTGGTGTAAACAGTTACAAACAGAACAGTACACAAAATGGACCAGGTTATGGTGTAAAATAAAATACCTGGAATGTGAGGGTCCTCAAGGCCAGTGGGGACTTTCCATTGATCGATTTGAATTTTTAAATCATTCACCTCATCAATATCACCAGGGACTCTACAAATACAAAAAAGGGTACCGAAAATCACAAAGCTTGACAGGGTTGAGCATAGGCTTTTGGCAGAGGTGAGGAATACAATTGTACATAGCACATTTTATACACAGAGGAAATTAAATGTGCCTTACATAAGTAAAAGCAAAAAGTTGAAAACAAATAAAGACAAAAGTGCTTAAGAGTACTCAAGCACACAGAAAGATAAAATGTTTTTAACCTTGATTTAAACATTTGAGGCAAAGTGCATTTTCTTTCAATTGCATGCAGCTAATAGCTAAATGCTGTTTTACCCGTTCTAGTTGTATATCTGTAAATGCAATGTAACAGATACAAATGTTTCCCACCTAAAGATTCCTTCAGTCTGATCTCCATTGAGTGCAAGTACTTCCTCAGACAGGCGTGTCTGTATCCATGGTAACTGTCTTTCAGGGTATCGTTCCTTCTGTAGTGACATAATTTCCTCTAAACAGGAACCAAACATGGAGGGGTTGAATATGGCATTCCGTGCGTGAATTATTTCTTCCAAACAGGGTGTATTCAAACCCTGCAAAGAGAGAAAAATAGTAGAATTGGGAAATCTGTTTAGTGTACAATTGATATTCATGAATAGAAACAAAATAATGAATACATACACTACCTTTTTAGCACCTGTCAAGGCAGCCTTCTGGAGTCTCCGATAACAATATTTAGCATAACTGCTGATGGCCACACCTGGAAACAGAAATAGGAAGTAAGGGTAGAGCAATATATCTGAGGGGCAGTGTTGGTTTCTTTGCATACATGCAACTGTATTCAAATGTTCCTACCCTTGTTGTCATTAAGAGGGTCCATGTGTCTGTATATGTACCCTTCCAAGTAAGAGTGGAATCGGGGTGTAGGAGGAAAGAAAGCCAGACAGATGGCCATTAGCTCCCAGCCCCTCTCTAGGCTGTCGTAGCGAAAGTTTTCAGTTGTTTGACGGCACAACTGGATGTACAACTCATCCCGAAGACCTTGTAAGCTCCACCCCCTCACCACTATCTCCAGTGCAACAGTCAATGGTTCTGCCTTCCCTCGGCGATCTCCCATATAGGTCTGGATGAGTTTGAAGAGATCAACTGCTTCTCGTTTGATTATCCTATCTGATGTCATAATCATGGGCTTCTTAATGGCCTCACTGCTCCAAGCCAGCATATTAGCAATTGACACCTTTCTCCGAAACAAGCCCTATTAAGCAAATTAAAGGGAGGCACATATAGTTGATTATACTCCATCACACACTGTTAATGTGATATACAGATATTTTCATGCAACATTTTAATTAGTGTATATGAAATTATGAAGTTACATACCTGTGTGTGTGTATTAAAATGTTTGGATGCCCAGTTTTCAATATCAGTCTCAGAGGAGGGCTTTCTTAGAGAAAAATTTGGGAAAACGCCACAACTGGAACTTGGCATCATATTTCGGGCATTCCGCACATTCTCAAACTGAAAACATGCTCCCAAATCCTCTGACTAAAAGACAGAGAGAGATAATTAAATATATATTATTTATTATACACCCACAAACATTAACATTACCATGTCCTAACCAGTGGTTCTTTGCCTAACTGCTACAATCTGATAAAGAACCGCATCAGCAGGCGAGAAACAATGTATTTTCCTTTTCTGTATAAATGTACTCCTTATTATATTCCTCAAAAATATATTCCTCCAATTTTTGTGTTTGTAAGCATTGCTACTACCATTTACCACAACCACTTTCGATTTTGAAATTAATGTCATCCCCTCTCGTCACTGATTGACCCACCATCCTGGTGGCTAAGGAAAACGTAATCACATGGAGATGAGCCACACTAGTATCTCAGTTAAATGAAAATGAGGCTATAGACCTCTCCGGAATAAGTCCCGCCTCCGAAGCAGCCATGTCTACCCAACTTCCGGGCGTCGAATGTCTATGGGAAATAACATGGCATTTTGAAATATCATACCTGTTAAACATCTGTAGGTGGCGAAGTAGAAAAAAATGGTAGGCTGATTGGCCTACATACTTCTGCCATCTAGTTTCCACTGGATTTTTTGATTGTCGGTGCCGTTAAAGTAGAAATATATCAGTAAGAAGCACTAAGCTAACGCACGCTTCAGACGCCGCGACTCCCCCAGTCAAGGTTGCATAGCAACGGCAATGTTTCAGTTTGTCTTCACCGAAATGGAGTTCGTGGCACCAGAGCCTGTCTACAGAGGTAGCACTAACCCTGCGTGAAATCATCATGTTTGATAGGTTGTTAATACATTCTGAAAATGTTACTGTTCTGATCAAGTTCATGCAAAATAAAGCTATCGACTCAATACGACTCTGCCTCTGATTCCTAGTCTGCTTATCATTATCTGTTTTTCGTGAAAAAAAATCTCATCTCGTCATGTCTTTAGTGTCTTTGTCGGCGATTTCTTTCTTTTTCAAATATCTCAATAACAGCCAACAAACTCGCAGTCAAACCAAAGTTAAGTCTTGTTGAAAAGAGGCTGAACCTTGCAAACAATTTACTTTTATAGACCACTGAAATCACGCATGAATCACACGTGAAAATGACCATCACGTTAGGTTGTGACTGGTTGTGAGCAAGATCTAACGCCCTCCTCCACCCGCGTACATCGGAACTAGCTCCCGGTTAGCATTAATAATCGTTTACTACTTTAACGGCACTGACAATCAAAAAATCCAGTGGAAACTACATGGCAGAAGTATGTAGGCCAATCGGCCCACCAGCTTTTTCTACTTTGCCACCTACAGACTTTGACAGGTACGACTTTTCAAAACGCCATGTTATTTCCCATAGACATTTGACGACCGGAAGTTGGGTGGATACGGAAGTTACGGAGGCGGGACTTTTTCTGGAGAGGTCAATAGCAGAGTTGCCTGTGACAGTGAAATGACAATGGGCCAATCCCAAAGTGAGCCCTGAGGACTAAGGACTAAAGACTGACAGGCTTAATTGATCTCAGGTGCTAAGTGAGTGAGTGTGTGAGACCACATGGGCTCAGTATAAATGGGATTGGGACAGCACTTCAGATGTTTAATAACAAAGACGTTGCTGACACATGCACCATGCACATGTGTCATGCTGTTGTTTACTTTTGTAATTTCCGGATTTCCCTATGGAAATGTATGACGAATGTCTGAGAAACTCCCTCGCTACCTTGCATGCATGTGTGTAGTGCTATAAAGCAATTTGTTAAATTGCGAGACCGCAAGACTTTCTGACTCTGAGGCCGGCGGTCTGCCGGACCAAAGTTGCAAGGCTAGTTTTTCCGCTCACAGACGGTAGGGGGAAGCAAGATGGTCACCATTAAATCCGGAAAAAAACATTTCAATGACTCCGAAGCTGTTAAGTTTAGGTAAATTAAGCTAAAACTGTATAGTTACCCTTTAAACATGGCATTGTATGTAAGAACAGACTGCACATGAATGCAACACACAACTGCAGTACTGAATGGCAAGCTGCACTTCTCTTTCTCATGCATACATTTATGGCAAAGGTCGAGGTAAAAGTAGGAGTTTTGTGCAAAAACATGAGAGCAGAGTCTTAAGAGTTACTGATCAGGTATTTCACTGTATGTATGACAACTCTGGATTCTGGTCAATATCTTGTACAAAATTAACCGAAGCACACTTGGGTTACATAAATGACTAGGCAATGTTGCTCATCTGTTCATCATCGTATAAAGTCCGCCCAGATGATATGATTGTTGCACACAGCCTTTATGACCGGGCATAGAGGCTTTTCAATGGAGCAAGTCCAGACCAAATTTCCCCTTAAATTTTGTGGATGTGGTCAATTCGAGGTGTAATTCAAAGTGCAATAAAATGCATACAATAACAAAAACAACAGATTCAGTATTCAGAGTGGTGTTGCACGGTGCACCGATACTACAAAAGTATCGCCATACCCTGAAATTAAAATGTCACAATACCTAATTTTATTAGTATCGATACTTTTAAGAATGACCGTGTTTTAAAGTAACATGCGTGTGTGCAAGGCATGCTTCTAGCGCCACCTCCCCTAGCCTGTGGCTGTACGTCTTTTCTCCTCACACACGTATGTGCAGCTGTTGTGCCATAAACAGCGAGACATGGCTGTTAGTTTAAGTGATGCTATGGTAACACATAATAATAGGCTAATATCAACTTGATACTTGGGTCATTTAGGCCTACTATTTGGGTTTAATGTAATTTAGAAATAGGCTACGCAACCATGGCAAACTTTTACATCTGGAGAGAGCTCCTTGCTAACTATCCCGCTAGCTCAGGTCACGTCTGTCAGTGGTGCTCACTAAAATAATTAATGAACATTGCTAGACACTTATCTTTTCTATGATCCCAGAAATATTTTCTTCAACTTGTTAGTTTTTTTGAACATTAATTTTATCTAATGACATAGAAAACATAATCAATTGCATCCACATATCCTTATGCACTATGCGGAACTTTTATTCACTAGCCTAAAATCATTAGACTGAAGGCTAATTACTCACATATTTCTTAAAGTGACAGGCACCCAATTACACCTACACATCACCATACACACCACATTAAAGATATGCCTAAGTGTAATAGTTTAAAAATCAATATGGACTATTTAAATTACTAAATATCTTTAGTTAATAGTAATTATGCAGATTATAAAATACTACATTATTAAAGGAACCGTATGTAAGAAATGTAATTCAATTAATCATAAAATGGCCCTGATTTGTCACTAGACATTAGGAAATCATGCTAATTTCAAATACTTATATCACTGACAACAGTAGTCCGGCCAGGATATCGTCATTTAAAAAAGTGAAGTTGCAGCCCTCAACTGATGTTGATGTTTACATATTTGTGTTTTAGCCTGATCCGCCACCCTCCACCTATCTAGTAATCACAAAGTCAGTAGTTTCGGCATCTGGGTTGCCAGCTCTGCTCTAGTTACCACATATGCGGTGTACACCGCTCTACAGTATTTTGAAAGTGATTGTAGTACCAGTTTTGGCCAAAATCCTACATACGGTTCCTTTAACTAAATACACTTTATATGAATTTCAAAATATCAAACATATTTCAAAATAGAAACATATGACATAAGCCATCATTTTCCGTGTGTGTTTGTGTGTGTGTGGAGAGTCAAGCAGAATCTAGGATGGCCACTGGTGTAAATGATAACACTACAGTATATTTAATATTAATGATGACGTCAAGGTGGTGGGGGCCCCAAATCAAATAGATTTTTAAAAAAGTATCGAAGAAGTAATGAAATCGCAATTCTTGACTTGATAGCGCATTTCTCTCTGGTTTGAGAAATGCGCCAAATCGACTGAAAAAAACTGTGTAGTAAAAGTGTAGTAAATCTTGGTAGATAGAATCATCTGGGTAGTTCCAACAATCAATTGCAAAAACGTTTGGTGGATATTTTGCAGTTGTCAACATTTTAATTGCATTAGTTTGGCTACATTGACCCTTTACATCTATACCTGAACACCCTCCAGCTGAGTATTTCACTTATCATAACATTTTAAATTCACACTTACTCATCTTGAGTGCCTGGTGGTTAGACACAACTAATTACATACACTCATTTACACATTGGAACACAACAGAAAAATGTCTTTCATTCATTATAAGTTGGGTGTGCATTCTCAGTAATTACTATGCATGATGCAGTTCTATAGATGCTCTAGTAAATGTGTAGGACTATTTTGTTTTACTATTTACTATTGTCAGACAGTGTTTTTAATCACAGATCTTGCTATTTTCTACCAAACAACAACACTTTCTAGACACAGTCCTATTTTTTTTTCAATAATAGTTAATCAACGGTTCCTTTCTTGATATTTTGTCCTGGGCTCATCTCCTCCATGCAAGTGTTGACCCTAATTACTGTACAGACATCAGTCACATCGTACCACGGTGGTTTAGCAATAACAAAGTTAACTTTTTTAGAAACACACCCCTGCTCAGTTCAGGTCATGGATTTTCTTTTTTTTAAATCAGGACTCCAAAACCCAAAAGCTGTAGGCTACTCCAAACACTCAAAAAATACTTTTTAAAGTATATTTGCTTGTATGTGGATAAAACTGTAGATATTGATAAGATATGAGTAGGGAGAGAGACATCCCTTGTTGTCATTAAGAGGGTCCATGTGTCGTCACGTTTTGTTCGCGCCACAGCAAAATAGCCTAGTGGACGGCAAGAACACGAATCAAATCAATGGGTTGTAATGGGACATATCTGCCGTCCTGTTCAGAGACTATGGTTGCTATAGCAACCGCTGCTGTGCTTCATACACTGAGGAGATAAGCATGCAATTGTGGTTGAAATACTCCCGAAACACAAAGAAAACAAACCAAAATATATCTATGCAAGAACATGGGATGTTGTTGTATTCCAAACAATAAGCCAACAGTCGTGGAAGGGCATTACTACGGTTAAATCTCACTATAATCTCCTAGCTGTGCGATATGTTTTAATAACTTTACATTTGCAATCATGACCCATTTCATCTAACAACACCACTGGCATCTTCTTTGACTATCAGACCCCAAACAGCAATACATTGAACTACAAAGATGTTATAGTAATGGTGTTCAGTTCATAATAATCTTTATGACATAATGTAATTTGCCGTCTGTCTCCCATCTTTTTGCCGTCCAGCATGGAGCCGTCACGTGACTTAAGTCACGTGTCTGCAAGGGGTGAATAGAAGATCCTGACAAAATCCCCAAATTGACCGATCGCAAGCCCCGCCCATCGAACGCAGATGAGCCAATTGCAGTTCAGTAGCTCTCCGACAGGATGTACGACAAAAATTACCACAATAGGTGACACTATACAGCTGAATGGGACTTTTTTCCCCTTCATAGATATCCTCATACATTTATACCAGTTTAATCTTCATATTAAGATAAATACTTTTTGTATTACACTTTGTCTTAAAAATAAAATAAAATATGCATAAAATAAAATATGCAAATTAGGTAATCTCATTAAACATACGTACATATAAACTCTTGAAGCTGCAGATTTTCTGAGGTGATCACAATGTTTGGTAGAAAAACAGTAGTTCATCCGCGCTTCTGTAGGTTGCTATCTGCTGGAGTGGACTAATTGTAGCCAAAGACAGGGGCGGAGTGGGGCACTAAAATCCACCGGGAAAATTCTGACGGCACCGGCCTCCCTTTTTGTAAATTTAAAAAAGGCCTAGCCTACAGACAATGTCAACCTAATAACACAGGTAATTAAATCATTGAAAAACCAGGCACTTTGAATAGTAGAGAACGATTAAAGTAGGCCTATATAGGCTTACATATAGACAGTTCCAACGAGTTCCACAAACCATTCATCAGCCTGAGTGGCCCATTAATTAGTCCCAGGCTAGGCCTAGGCTACATATCAACATAAGAGTTTCTGCCTAGCAATAACGTCAATGCTTTAGCTCCGCTAACCTTTCTCTCTGCCTTCCATCCATGTGTAAAACAGCAAGCAACCACGCAAATCCGTCGACTGTCAAAAAGCCTGTAGTTTACCTCGAACCTGATCGGTCATGCCATTAGACGAGGGGCCGCTCATTTATCCCCCTACATTTCTGTAAATAGACTTGACCTGCAATTGGTTCATTGGATAAACCAGAAACACATTCCCCATTCCCAGGAGGCTTTGCTCCATTCTAGCCTTAGGCCTGTGTTAATTTAAGAACAAACAAACAAATTGTCATTTTTTTTAAAATTTGTGACCATGAAAGTTCTGTAACGCCTGAATAAGACAAAAATGAATTAAGATAAAAAAAATAATCCTATAGCCTACACAAAAATCAGCATGGGAGAGATGAGGGATGATGGGAGAGATGATGTGCAGGGTAACCATGAATGACATATAGACAGTGAAATATTTGTTGGACTTCTTAGAACTCTGAAGTGTAGATCTCGGAGATTTTCGCAGAAAATTTTAAATGCAATTCTCATGTACGACTTGCGGCCGCGATAAAAGCTCTATGGGCCGGCCCGCACCTCGGCCGGCCGACCTAGAAAACTCCCGACCGTCCCGATTGCCACTCCGCCTCTGGCCAAAGAGGAGTTTTACCGGAGCAACACAGATGTATAAACTTAAGATTTTATTTGAAGTGGCAACATAAGGGACTAACGTTTCGACGTTCTGCCACGTCTTCGTCAGAGTCTAGTATGGCAAGCATAGGTAGTGGTACCTTATTTGCCCTTGTGGGTTGGTATACACTGGACAGACAAAAATGCCAAAAAGTCAATTAAAAATGAGAATATCAGAACACAAAACAGCAATACGCACTAAAAATACTACATACGCTACAAGACATTATATGCAGGCTAACCATGGTTCTCCAGCCTCATTAAAATTTTGGGGATAGAAAGGATCACCACACCCTCCAGAGGCGGAGACATTATAAAAAAACTCTTATGCAGAGAAGCGTTTTGGATATTTACTCTGAATACACTGGAACCTCATGGACTCAATGAGGAATTGAACCTATCTTGTTTCTTGTAGGCCAATGTGCATATTTAATCAATTTGTGAACGGTTTCTATTGATCTTCATGACTTGTTATACTATATATGAAATTGAGATGTTACCATGTATGTGATATCTATGTCTATTTTCTCTATGTAATACCGTCTCTGTTAGTATAATTATTTGTTATGCCTACACCCTTAAGGGCTGTTAATGTTTTGAGTGCAGCCTATGTCTATGGTAGCCATGTGAAGATTGCCCTGTTTAGTGCTGTATTCAATGGAAAATGATAAATACAATGTATATATAAACAAGGCACTGTTTTTTAAAAGAAAGAATATACAGACATTTTATATCCAACATTGCTATTATCATTGGAATGTTAAAGGGGTGGTTCACGATTTTGGACACGGGACCTTACTTCCAAGTTAGCAAGGGTGATATGTATCAGTAGAGACCATTTTCAACACATTTCATCCAGTCCTTTTAGTTGCAGAGTTCACAGTTGCTAGGCTAGCGCAAGTCATCAGTATGTATTAGCCTGCCACTAAAAACCAAAGTACACCTGAGGCATATAAATTATAATGCCAGACAATTGATGTAAATGTCAGTAACTTAAAGTAAAAAATACAGAACAGGTTTATTCCCTGTGTTGCAAGGTAAAACTTTCACAACCGAGTTCAGGTATGGGGATGATGATGAGATCTTATTCAGTGATAGGATTTTTACAACTATTGCCTCCTTTGCATTTGCAGTACTTGCAACAATGGATGCAGCTACCCGACAGGGACACCCATTCTTGTGTGCACACCAGTAGGCAGCCGTGGCCTACTGGTCAGGGGTTCGGACTGGTTCGTAAGGGTTGCTGGTTCGATCCCCGACCCAGTAGGAAAAATCTTGTCAGGGGAAGTGGCTGAGCACTGCTCCCATGCCCACATCCATGACTAAAGTGCCCTTTAGCAAGGCCTTGAGCACCTAACCCCTCACTTCCCCAAGCACCGCTGTAGCAAGGCAGCTCTGCTCTGGGTTAGTGTGTGCTTCACCTCACTGTGTGTTCACTGTGTGCTCTGTGTGTTCACTAATTCACGGATGGGATAAATGCAGAGACAAAATTCCTTGTATACACAAGTATACTTCGCCTATTAACCTGATTTACATTTACATTGCCACACCAGCAGGGATCTGGCAAACCTTCAGATTATAATCTCAGGGACTGATAAACTGGCCTTTCTTACAAAACCATAAGCATCTGCATTTAAAATAAAGGTGGTGCCTGTAAATGGTGCTTGAACCCAAAGCTGCTGTTGATAATAGGCTTTTTGTATAGGTTTTTTTGCATTAGTTGAGGTGCAAGCGGCCCTCTCAAAGTCCATCTTAAGGGCATTACTATAGAATGCAGCAATGCGCAGGTCGTCAAATGTCTCCATGTCCGTTGATGGTTTGAGACATTTGACCAAGAATGTTTCCACCATTTGTATTGCACTCTCTGTTAGCTGTGGACAGTTGAAATTGAGAATCAGAGAAGAGTTGTCTGGTTTGTGGACAGTGTTCAGAGCTGCAAGTTTGGTTGATATTTTGCTGCTTGTATCGTACCCAGTCAGTGCATGTAGAGCTGGGAGACATTGTGTGAGCTCATCTCCCAGCGCTATGCAGATATTGTGAAGTGGTAATATTGATCTTTTTACTCCTGAGTTGCGGATGAGCCAGAACAATTGTTATGTGGTATAATACAGTAGGTACACAAAGACATCTGTGTCACCTGATGACAGTGTCAGTGATGTAGATCCTGTGGATGAGTTGCAGTGTTTCCCATATAATTGAATTCTATTTGTGGTGGTAGGTTTGCAGAATTAACTTTAATGCAACAGTTTTTAACAAATTAGCGCAGTATGGTTATGATCGAGATTTAAGCACAATTTAGCCAGTCGACTTTTATGCCAACAATTGCAAGATTGTTAATTTTTTCTTTAAACGTGCATGTAAGTTTGTTGAAACACAAGGAGAGGCTGTGCAAAGGTGCATAGCTCTACAATAAACAAATTCCATCCGATTTAAATAGTGCGCCGCCACAAATGAGTTAATGTATGGGAAACACCATCTCTCACTCTCTCCAGATCTTTTGGAATTTTGTAAAATACGATTTCAAATGAGTAACTGGTGTGTACCAACTTATCTGTTCGTTGTGAGGAATAATGTATATTTATGCATATTTAACAATATATTGTATTTATCTTAATATGAAGATTAATCTGGTAGAAATGTATGAGGATATTTATAAAGGGGGAAAAATGTCCCATTCACCTGTGTTGTGATAATAGTGTTTCCTATTGTGTTCATTTTCAGGACTTTAGTCCCGGATAGAGATTTTGGCACACATCCCACGTTGTTCAATGGGGTCATATTAGTCTATAACAGTTGAGATATTCTCCGCTAAATAAAGTGCATACAAATCGAAGTTGCATTGTTAAAACTGTAAAATTCTCCAGAGCTGTGAAGGAGGAAAGTAAATGTATACCAACAACCATGGACTGAAAACAGAATGATCTTCATTTTGGTTCGTTCTGAGCTAAAACATTATTTTTCCGTTCCTGTTCCAGTGTTCCAAGGTCTCTCTAAATAGTAACTGGTTAGAACCTTATAGAAGAACGGTTAATAACGTTCCTTTACGTTCCTTCACGTTTTCTTTTGCCCAACATCCTTAAAGCTTAAATCAAATCACATTCAATCAAGGCTAACTGTTAAAATCACTGTGCTTGAATTCAAACGTGGGGCAAGATTTGGAAGTAGGCAAGTAGGCCTATATAATAATAGATCTTAAAAAAATGTCTGATAGCCTAACTTCAGGCACAGACAATGTCCTTGCTTTAAGCCCTGTAATAGCCTAACCTATGTGTGGTGCAATCAACTGCATGACAGGCCTATAGGTATTTTCCTAGTGTCTCTGATAGCCTTTGCTATTTCACAAAATGTTTCAGTAATTTAGGCTACATCCTTTTAAAAGTCAGTTAGATAGTGTTGGATATGAAAATCCTTTGGGTAAGGCTATTTGCACCCCTGGTACAATTAGCAGTGTATGCTATTCGTACCCTGATGCAATAAGAAGTGAATTCTATTCGTACCCCGGTGCACACAGCAATGTGTCCAATTAGTACCTCGTCTGGTACAAATATCAATGTATGCTTTTCGTACCCCGGTGCACACAGCAATGTGTTCTATTAGTACCTCGTCTGGTACAAATATCAGTGTATGCTATTTGCATCCCTGTGCATTTAATCTGGCATATTGATCACATGATCAAATTGGTTTTGTTCCCATTTTCGGTTATGTTCATCCAAAAACTGTGTTCATTTTCATTTACGAATCCCTGCCATAAACAACAAATGTAGTCCTTTAGCCAGCCAATGGAAATTTTAGGGTTTTAGTTCCTAAACCTAAACACATTTATATGTATCCAATGTACTTCATGTGTATGTTGTTGTGCAAAATAATAATGAATGCATGAAGTTACATTGAAATCTCTTACCTGCAAATGCTATACATTTTATTTGTATATTTTAGTTTTACAAAGCTTAAGTAAAGATTCTAAAATTAACTACTTCTGCATCAGATCTGCGAACCTAACAAGCTGGACACCACACTTTAAAAGAGGCACAATAGTAAAAAGGCACATCTGCACTGCAGTCCTGTAAGCAGAAACAACAGCAAATTAATCATCATGGAACAACATAGTGAATAAACTGACTTTCACTAACCTTTTCAAATCAGATCACTAATGTTCAGCTGCTCTGGTGTAAACAAACTTTTTGCAAACATTCTCTTACAGCACTGATGCAAACTTTCTGTTGCGAGTTCAACTGCCCTGATAGCACATGCTCAAGCAGAAGCCGTTTACAGCAAAACAAAAGGCTGAAATGTAAGGGGAAAAACCTGAACTACAAACAAGCTTGCATAAACTACAGATGAAAAGACAGCTGTGCAGAAAATTCTGAAGCAAAGTATTATAAGTAGCTGCTGAGAATGAGGATGAGTATGGACAGTTATATCATCTAAGCAGAAAAAAATAGTCTCAGATCAGCTGAACATCACAGTGAAAGTCCTGTGGTTAACTCCATGCCAATGTCTCAGTCTCCAGTCTTTCTAGAGATTTGAAGCCTCAAATCTATCACATGCTACAAAGCCACCCAGTTTCACACCCACTAATTTACCAGCCAGGCATAGACAGAGGTGAAGCAGCGAGGAGCTACATACAGTAGAACAGGTTGATACACAGAGTAAAATCAGCAACCATGAGTTCATGGAGTTAGATCCACAACACTAATTGAAATAAGACACTACCTTGAAGACAATCCACATCACTGTAAATCCCCTGAAAATGCCATACAGTTATAAAGAGCTTCCTCAAAACAGTAAACACACTAGTCATCATGATTACCAATCTCCTCTGCGGTATCTAGCCCATTCAGCTCCTCTGTACAGCACAAGCCCATCCACTCCAGCAGCAAAGTAATAGATGCAACAGGAGACGGTGTGTTCAGGCTTACTGAAATCCAATGATCATCCAGAGGATTACTGGACCTCAAAAACATCCTTCCACAGCTGTTTTGATGACTTGAAACCCTCCACTAGAGAAGAGAATTATGCCACTCCCTTTTGGAACTTCAGGCAGCCAGAGCAGATGGCTACCTACCTGGTCTGTTGTACCACAAAATATCACATGGGGTCACTCCAATTGTCCAGAGACTCCCACATAATCTGTAAGAAAAATGGATCACAGTAGGATCATGCTAGAAAGAGGAGCAAAGTCCTCATCCTCCATTCTCAATTATTGTGAAGCAAAAGTTTCACAGAGTTTGCGATCAGCAATATTGCGTAATGATCTAAACTTTGCCAGCATAACAACAGGAGCGTTGTGGCACCAAGACAGAGGAAAGTGTTCATCGAAACACCATGCTGAAACGTCAGTAGGAAAGAGAAAACAGATGACAAAAACAGTGCAAACACTTTAGTGGTCAGAAAGGACCCTAAAAAGCAGTGCTCACTACATAATCACACAGTGCTCACATCTAACATTCCCGAGGACTGTGACAAGGCTGTACAGTTCAAAAACTGATGTTCAAGTAGGCACTACGGATCCAGTTGGGCAAGTCAAGTGACATCAAAATCAAGGTTATTATAGTTAGTTTTTCTCAGTTGCTTTGGTGCATTTCTCGAATCATCATTAACATTTGCACAACAGTGCATTTCTCAAAACAATTAATGCAAACTGCACCACATAGTGGATTACCTGCAAAAGCGTGTATCTTGCGCAAAATGCTTTGTTTATGTCTCAAAAGTAAATATTTAAAAATTATCAATACACAGCAAAACACCTCTTGGTCAGAGGTGTACATCATTCCTGTCTGTCAGGTCACATATATGTATAGACAGGTTATGATAACTAGTTCAACACATTTGCATGTAATGACACAAGCAATGAAATAAGGGCAATTTATTTTATGGGGTAGGGCTATTCAGCAGGAAACCAGTATAGTGCATTTGACCAACATGACATTAGCAATTGAAAATTGCTATTTGTTCAGGATGGGGAGAAATTGCTTTAATGATGTGCATATAAGATGGTAAGGATGGTAATGGAGTTTGAACAAACAGTTTTGAAAATGTCAATTCTAATCTGAGAAATGCGCCAAAGCAACTGAGAAAAACTGTAACAAAAACTGAAAGGAAGTATAAACATTCAAACTAAATACTAAAATGAAAGGTGCTCTAAGCGATGTTAGGTAACGTTCTGGTGACGTTCAAACAAAACAGAGAGCTAGCTTGTTACTCCCTCCCCCTCCCACCCGTGCCATTGAAACTCTCCTAAACTGCCATCTCGTCGGTGATTGGGTTGGAAGAGTTTGTTATGATTTATGGTCCAGGCTGGACCAAGTTGTTTTTGATGCCATTTTTGGAATCTGGGCTGTCCACAGAGACCGCCTTTTTTTAACAGTTTGTTATGTTTTTATGGTCCAGGCTGGACTAAGTTGTTTTTGATGTCATTTTTGGAACCTGGGCTGTCCAAAGAGGCTTGTGACTCGCTGGCTTGTTATGTAAATTATGTTATTTTATTCAGCTTCCCAGGTAGCCTAGAAATCTAGACGCACCCTAGCGGCGGCAAATTAATTTGCTCAGCCTGTACGTCTAGTAGCAAACCATAGGGATTTCTATTGGCTGACGCCATGGACGTCATCCAATCACAGCACTCTATTTTGTTAGAGAGTCTTAAGGCGGGCTTAACAGGATGACGACAGTCCTGCGACGGTGAACAAAAAGGAAGGTGGCTATGGCGAACGAAGAGCGGTTGTTTGAATTGGCGTTGGCGTCAACTTTGGAGGAGTTGGACTTGTGATTTTCTTTGAAAGTTGAGCAACACAATGCACTTAAGTCATTCCTTTCGAAGAAGGATGTATTTGCCGTTTTGCCGACCAGATACGGATATGGTCGTAGCGCTGGCCTATTGCATGCCTAGGCAGTTTGAAAGACAATTCTCTGCCCGCCCCTTGGATTAAGCGAGGTGAATGGGTCGATTCCAGACTATACATTTCAATGATATAGGATGGCCCGCCAGGCTACTTCCCAGGCACTTCCCATGTTAAACACAGCCAACCGCTAGCATTTCGCTAATCGCTAGCATCTAGCTAACAAATTACACAGCAATGGACAACGGCTGTTCAAACGAGGGTAAGCAAACAAATGTTTAGTCATCGTTAATATTCCACATCTGGCAGAAAGGAGACATCATCACAACAAACTGTGCAACCAGGAACTGACATTTTAATTTACTTGTCACCAAGCTAATCAACATCAAGCTGGCGGAATAGTATAGCTGAATAACTGTGTTGCGTTAACACACCTCTTAATTCCAAATGGAGACACCATTGACCGAGTCGATCCAGTGCAGTTAAGAGCAGGTAAAAAGTTGAGGCTGGCTTGCGAAAGAATAGTTCTTTATTCTGAATGTAAGTCTGATACAGGACGTGATATGAAAACCATCGTTGTCAGGATCACGGTTGTCATCCACTCTGTGCATCCTCTCATGTCACTATGATCACTGCTGGTGTCGTCAAACGGCTGTTTGGGGGTTGTGGTCACGGACAGTCGTTTCTGAAAAAACAAATAAAAACACAGCGGCAGTATACTAATGTTCACAGAAAATTGAAAAAAAGCATTCATATTAATTTGAAAACAAACATCTATCAAATTATAAAAGGGTCATATCATTTCATCAAATAGCCTAAGGTTCAGCATCATGTAATATCTAGTAGTTATGATATGTTAAATATCAAAGGACAGGACTCCAGGTTTAGCCATGGTCGTCTGAGACTGCATCACTGGGTGCCCAGCACCCTGTCGAACTCTGCACAAACAGCTGTAGTAAAACCCAGGCTGTCCATTTTAGGCAGCGGCTGACATGCTTGTCCAATCTAAATCTTGGTCACAGGTTGTGTCTTGTTAAAGATAATTTCCTCGCCTTCAACATCACAAAGAGATCGGATGTGGTTTGTGACCGGCAGAATTTGTTCATTTAAACGTCGGGATAGACGTTGCAGTTTCCCCCATGCTCGCTGCAAATCGGCCATAGGCCAGAAATTACCATCATCATTGACGATGCCATATTTCATTTCAATCCTTTTCTCGGTCTCCTCCATCCTGAGATGACTGTTCAAAAAATTTCTCACCATTGTAACTATTTCATCTTCACTAATTTGGGGCGGTGCCATCCCACCTATCTCAGTTGTAGGGTTCTGGCTGGCACAGGCCCTGTTCCTTTTACTGAACATTGTATGTTAGATGTTAAGAGGAAAAAAATAGATATCTAACAAGATGTTACTGGTAGGCTACGTAGCCTAAGCCTATAAGACGCAGTCTTACAGCCCAGTGCAAAATATTAACAAGCACATAAAAAACTGTGCACTATCAAATTTCTCCTACCTCGCAGCGAAACAATATGCCTGCCTAGCCTCAGCTATGCACCACACCAAATCCAGTCATTCTTTGTTACACCCTCACATCCTGCACCATAGAACTACAGAAAAAGACTTGAAACGCTGTCTTGCAGCGCAGCGGGAAATACTAACAAGCACATAGTAGCTACAAACTGTAACTTAACCTTAAGCTACAGTTAGCCTCTAATTTAGTCAGTCACCACTACTAAATTAGCCAAGAGATAGAGGGCCCTATAATGACCGTCTAAAGCGGTATCGTCACTCGTCAAAAGCTTATTCAAATTTAGTAGGATGTCCAGTCCACATTGGGAGTGTTTTCGTTATCAAACGTGGAGCGTATGGCACAACAAGGTGTTCCTAGGCTTCTTAATCAGTCATGGGTTAGTTTGGGGCATAACATTGTTTAAACCAATGAGAATGACATCTGTCATTCCCTTTAACGGCGCAAAGCACGACGTCAAAGAATGCATCTGTATTTTGACAGTCAACTTCGCATTTGAAGGAGGCTGCCTGCGAGACTGTATGGAATAGTCATTTCACTAAACCATGCTTTACTAAAACCTAGCATAGCCTTCACACATTTGCACTCGTCTATTAGTTGAACTCATTGGCAAAGTGAAACTAACTTCACCATGTCAGGCAACAACAAGACAGTTACAGTACTGTATATGCAGTAAGTTACTTTCACTATTGACTGACAATGGGTTACCATCAAAAACATAGGCTGGAAAAAGCAACATTATCCTAATCTCAGCTCAAATGACTGAATAAAACAACATTTATCCTGCAGAGGAGTTGCTTATATCTCATGACAGTGTGTCTTCAGCTGTGCTCCATACATGTCTCTCGCCTCTCCTCTAATCACTTTTAACCGTAATTACCAATTTGCAAATGATGGTAAATAACTACTCATCATGAGATCTACAGTATTTCGTAATATCTTTATTCTAATTATGCATCCCATTGTAATCATGCAAAACTTCTTGCTCAACACACTGGTACACTCTAGTCAAACTGTAATCCAAAAAATATTGTAGCATATTTCTGTTATTTTTTGAAGCATGAAAAAATTAAAAACGACTCACCGTTGAAACAGGCTGTTGTCCTCTTCAGGATGAATCTTGTTTTTTCCTTATTTCATGTACAACTGGGTGGAAACACCAACTAATGAATGCTTGCGAAAGAATAGTTATTTATTCTGGATGTAACAACAGAGCTCTGGTAGCCCTGTTGCATGCACAGCACAGCACAGTGTTGCAAGGTGAAGCCAAGGTAATAATGAAGCAAAGATCTAGGAAACTCCTGGCTAATTATAATGCCAGAATATGCAGTATATGTCTGGGGTCAAATTGGAGGGGGGGGGGGGGGAATGGGTAGTGATGGCCTTATTCAATTAAGATTTCTCTTGTGGGGGAACAATTAGTTAGGTACACCATTTGCTGTTGTAAGGTGACAACATTCTGTCTGCTTACAATAAACAGTCCTGTTCCCGCCGTTTCTGTGGTATTAAACAAAGAACCAAAAGAATGACAAACAGAAAACCACTAAAATCTAACATCCTTTTGTTCTGTGTGCTATTGTGTAGTTGAATATTATTGGGGGCCAAGCAGCGAAGCTGCAAGGCAACCCATAGTGATTCTACGTGTTCTTCTTATTATTATTATAACGAAACGCTCATTTGCCATTGAACCATACAGTAAAAAGTTGGGAAATTTGGCACATTGATTCGGTATAGTCATATGATTAATTTCACTAAGTTTCATGTCAAGTGCTCTAGCGCCACCAATGTGTAAGATTTTGCATTACATCTATGCGCTTAACATTTCAACCATACAAATTGAGGTATACTTGGAATCCTTGGATAAGACCGAACTCGACGCACCCCCATGACGTCAATTTCCGCCATGTTGGATCTTCCGCCATACTGTATTTCATCAAACACTTAAAAGTAATCAAAGGTCACAAAGTTTGTCCGATTTTCACGAAACTTGACACAAATGATTTTCAGACCATGTCTCACAAATGCGTTGCTTTTTGGAGCCATATTCAAAACCTATCGCCCGTCGTGACCAATCAAGTTTGGCAGCGAAGCTGTAATATCTCAGCAAAGCTTTCAAGTATCAAAACCAAACTCAGTACATGGGGTCAAGTCAAGTCAAGTCAACTTTATTTCTATAGCACATTTAAAAACAACTGAGTTGAACCAAAGTGCTTACAAACAAACATAAAACAATGACAATGGTACAACAACAATATAACATGGGGGGAAAATAAATAAATAATTGAAATAATACACAAATTAGTCAAAAATAAAATAAAGAATAAAGAGTGTGTGTGTGTGTGTGTGTGGGGGGGGGGGGGGGGTATTAAGGTAGATTAAAAGCTTGGGAGAAAATGAAAGTCTTTAAGTTAGACTTAAAGCAGTCAATGGTTGGAGAGGACTTAATATGTACAGGTAGACTATTCCAGAGTTGGGGGGCAACAACAGAGAAGGCTCTATCACCCTTAGTCTTGAGGCGTGTTTTGGGGAAATAGAGAAGATTCTGAGATGAAGACCAGTCAGGACCCAATAAGGAGGAGGCTCAATAAATTTAATGACTTTTGACCTATAGGTGGTGCTATAATGAGCAAAATTACATTTTAGCCTGTAACGGGTGATGTGTTTGGAATTAAAACTTACTATTGGTGTCTGTTAATGTTAATGTACTAGTGGTGTCTGTGGGAGGTCCTAAGGCTGACAGATGTGATTTTGTGACGTCAACATAATTGATCCGGCCGCCATATTGGATTTAATCAAAATCACTTAAAAGTTTTCACAGGTCACAAAGTTCATCCGATTTTCATGGAACTTGGCACAGATGATCTTCAGACCTTCAACATAATTGATCCGGCTGCCATATTGGATTTAATCAAAATCACTTAAAAGTTTTCACAGGTCACAAAGTTCATCCGATTTTCATGGAACTTGGCGCAGATGATCTTCAGACCATGACTCACAAACGCATTGCTTTTTGGAGCCATATTGATAACCCGTTGCCCGTGGTGACCAATCAAGTTTGGTGGTGACCGTCAACCACTAGGGCGGCGTTAGAGTAACACAAGATTAGGCCATATCTCAGCAATGCTTTGACGTATCAAAACCAAACTTGGTTTATGGACTTGTGACCACATCCTGAGGATGCACAATCAATTTTGCAACCTTTGACCACTAGGGGTGCTAGAATTTGCGACACTTTCTCGTATCGACACCAAACTTGGTACATGGACTCGGGACCACATCCTTAAGAAGCTCAATATATTTAGTGACATTTGATCACTAGAGGCACTATAATTATCAACACTTTCTCGTATCGACACCAAACTTGGTATGTGGACTCGTGACTACAACCTAACTATGCACAATAAATTTGGTGATGTTTGAGGTATGCATATGTGTGGGGGGTTATTGGGGTGTGTGGGAGAAGAGGTTAATGGGACAGGGGGTTAATTGGGTGTGTGTATAATGTAACAACATTGGGTTGCCATGACAACTCCTGCTCAACTGCTTGGCCCCCTCATTGCTGCTTGCAGCTATATTTATTATTATTATTATAACCTTTATTTAACCAGGTTAGTCTCATTGAGATCTAAAATCTCTTTTTCAAGAGAGACCTGGCCAAGATAGCAGAACAAATAGTTACACATCACAATCACAAAACAAACACAAAAGAGGCAAAGACAACTCAAATGCATTCCAGATTAAATAAAAGTGCCATTAATTAAAACATTTGCACTAGATGGACTCATGTTCTATGGCTTTAACAACAACTTGCCTTTCCAGATTAAATGTCTGTTCTTGGTCTTGGATTTCGTGAATAAATTTCTAAATAAATGCGACTTATAGTCCAGTGCGACTTACATATGTTTTAGGGCTGTCAAAATAACTGATTAATTTCGATTAATTAATTTGAGAAAAAATAACTGATTAAAAAAAATATTGCAGATTAATCGATTCCGTATCACCTTTGACCCCGAGCCGTTGTAGTCAGTAACCATTAGACTGTAAAATGAAGAAAATGTGCAGCCTAGATCATTGATTGGAACATTTACGGCCTGATGGTGTTGATAAAAATAAAGTGTTGATTAAAATAAAGTCCTCTGCAATGTCTGCAGCAAGGAATTTGCATATCACCGGAGTTCATCAACTCTAAAGTCGCACATCAATGCAAAGAAATTGTGTTGACATTGAGGGGAGTGTTAATTAGCGGCGGTCATATAATGATTGTCAAAGTTTTTTTTTTTTGATTGTCAAAGTTTTTTTTTTTTTTTTTCCCCGTTCCTCAATTTTTGGTCAACGATACCCGGGACACCGAAACACCGGTGCACATGAAATTTGGTGGGTATGTAGCCACAACTTCATTTCAATTTCGAAAGAAATACTGTGGTTTTTTTTTTTTTAAAAACGGCGACGAAATTGTGAATTTCCAGAGCGTGTTACTCCACACTCGGCAATTGACTCCTACGGACTTTCCCCTAAAGATGGCAGCTGCAGCAGCAACGTTTCCGGAAAGGTACTGGCTTGATGAAGTTCATTCTGGACTCTCTATCCGACCACATAAAGACCTCGGGATACTTCAGTTTGGCTTTAGGGACCCTCTACTCAATACCACGTAAGTGTAATGTTGTTTGGAACTGTAGAAGAGGTATAAAAATAGTGTTTTGTAGCGGCAAAATTACATGCCTGAATCATTTCCAGGCTAACGAGTTTTGACTAAAAACGGTAAAATCGAACTTTCTCAAAACACATCCGAATGACATGATTTTGATGTCAACTCAATGTATGTACTCCCAATCATCTGTAAATTGATCTAAAGTGCATTTTACTCCAGATAATTCCTTTAACACCCAGCAGCACACACTGAGGAAATCTAGGCAAAGACTGTACTTCCTACGTCAGCTGAGGAAGTTCAAAGTATCAGCACCCATCTTGAAGGCCTTTTACTCCTCAGCTGTGGAGAGTGCCCTGACAAGTAGCATCATCACTTGGTATGGGTACTGTACAGCCCGTGACTGCAGTGCCCTACAGAGAGTGGTGCGATCTGCCGAACGTACCATCAGAGCACCTCTCCCTACCCTGCAAGAGACCTACAAGAAAATACTATGTACCAGGGCCCAACGTATCTTAAAGGACTCGTCACATCATGGACTTTTCAAAAGACTGAGGTCAGGCAAACGTCTTTGCTGCTACAAGCACCACTTAAGAAGTTTTTTTGTCTTAAGAAGGCTTTGTGAATACGGCCCCAGAATAGAGAGACTGAGGAGGAGCTTCTATCCTCAAGCAATCCGTATCCTGAACACACACAAGACTATATAAACTTTTTTTTTTTTTTACACACTTGCACATGGACTGTATACACACTGCACTTTTTATTCTCTCTTGCTATTTATTAAACTTTTTTTATTTTTTACACACTTGCACATGGACTGTATACACACTGCACTTTTTATTCTCTCTTGCTATTTATTAAAATATTTCTTGATCTTTCTTTCTTCACACTTGCACAGAAAAAGCTGAACACCAAATGAAATTTCACTACATGTTTTACGTTAGTATTGCGATGTATGTGACAAATAAACCTCCTTGTATCCTTTGATTGTCTCCATGTGAATTTTAGACCAATTATATTTCTATTTTAGATATAGAAACGAGAAGTGTTAAATTATTTGTGCTATAGGTAGGGGATTTCCCATTGTGGCCATTCAACAACCAAGCCTATTTAACATTACTTAACATGACTCAGGATACAACGACAATGTACAGTTGGCAAACACGCCATTTGATGTGCCCAGGATACGCAATGGCCTTCCTTCACGGTACCACATGCGCTGCTAGTAGCCTGAATGCCCAAACAAGGATCCAAAGGACAAAGTCAACAACAAAGCAAGCTTTGTGTGCAAAAAAACAGCATTACCAACAGAACAGCCCTGTATCAAGCAACTGTATCAAGCAAACACCTTTCATCATTTGTGTTTCGTTAGTTAGTTAGGCCCACAACACCTCCAAAAGGCTAAACAGTAGTGTCTGGTGTCCCAGATCCATCCCCCTCCACTCTCATGATGGGTTCAGTAACAACAAATCCTTCGGCCATTCTTCTTTGTTGCTGTGGCCGTTTATGGTCCAATCAATAACAAAACCAGACAAACCCTTGATGTCAGCACCAACAAATATAAAAAAAAAGTCAATTCACCTTATTCACTCGAAAACCAAAACGAGGCTGAGGTGTACACTGACCAGACTAGATCATGTTAACGCTATAGGACATAATTTATTATTTATTGACCAATGTATATCCTAACACCAGAGTTTCCTTTTCAGGAAAGAGTTAGCATGAGCGTCTCAGTGGGCCTTGTCTAGGCCTACCTGACTCAGCCCAGAGTTTGAAGGCATCTCTGGCTGCAGTATGTAGCTCACCCACATGTTCATTCCAGCCAGGTTTTATGTTATTATGAACCTTACCTCTAGGTCTAGTAAGAGAAGCACTTGATGTATTAAGGCTATTGACAATGCTGTCATACATGGAACATATAATACAAGGCCATGGTTATGATCTTTACGATTCATGTCCTGACACAGCAATGCATCTTTGGGTAATTTAATGAGGTGAGGTAAGACCAATCGTCTTTACAAAATCTCCCCAGATCGTCCAGATTCCTAGGTCCACACTTGTGCATTCTTCTCACCCCACTGTTTTTTCTATTCAGTTTAGATCAGGGGACTAAGATGGCAATGGGAGAAGTTTGATTTTGTGTTCAGTAAACCATATTTGTTTTGATCTGGACGTTTGTTTTGGTTCATTGACCTGATTAATGACCAATCATGACCCACTTTTAGTGTCTTGGTAGAGATGACAGATTTCCTTTATTTTTCTTGTTTCTTGGTTTTTCTTGGGGTTTATGATACCATGCACCTTAATTAGGTTCCCAGTACCTTTGGGAATAAAAACACCCCTACAATATCACAGCCCCTCCACCATAATTCCCATTAGGCATGGGGTTCTTTTCAGTATAGTCATTCTTCGTGCTCCAAACACACCTAAAGTGTTTCTAGCCAAAGAGCGCAATTTTAGACCACACTTCCAGACAAAGTCACTGTACCATTCAGTAACTCCTGCTATTTACATTTGTAATTAAATGACTGGACAGGCTTTCACCTGGCATGCCCTCTAAATAATCTATTAGCGGTGAGGTCACTTTTGAAGATTTTTTGGGGGACTTGGTGACCCCAAGATGATACCTTTTTCTGTAACTCTCCAACAGTGGTTCTTATGGGTTTTTCCCCTGTTACCATCCTCCATACTCTACGTAGGGGCAAGATAACCATGGGTCTTTGTCCAAGCATGTTTGTCACATTTCCAGTTGATTAGAACCTTTTAATCATTGTTTTAACTGTAAATATAGGCATTTTCAACAAAGTACCTAGTTTTTATAGATATCCCCTTACTTACAAATGTCAACACACTTTCTTTTTATTTAAATTTAGTGTATTCTCTTGTCTTTCCGATGTTGAAAAATGACTAGAGGATTTAGCCTCTGTGTCACTTTATTTTCATACCTTAGTGAAAAAGAAAGTTCACAGACACTCTGAACTTAAATAAGTAGAAATGAAATAGGAAAATGCTTCTGTTATGTGTTGTATATAAGATTTGTCTAGGGGTGCCAATAATGAGCAATGTCTTTTTGTTTAAAATATTTATTTCTTTATGAGATTTTATTTTTCTCCGAATATATTTTCTTCCCTTCAAGGATGGATTTTCCCTCATTGTTTTCATTGTGAGAGTACAATAAATCACCAAAAGATGAGGGTACTATATATACTAGGGTTGTCAAAATAACATGTTAATTTAATTAATTACAGAAAGAATAACACGTTAAAAAATGAATGCTGATTAATTGCATTTCTTAGTGTCATTTGACCCAGTGCAGTCTGGCTATAGTGACTGAAGGAGTCACTTCCATTTGCATTTATCATGCTAAAAATCACCAGCCTGCTCCAAAGGGAAATTTATGATAAAAGAGAGAGAGGTTGAACTTTAAAGTCTATAATGTTGGTTTGGCTCTTCATTGATTCACCCATCTGCCAAAATTGTTTTTTAAATATATGTTCATAGCAAAAATGGATGCATGTGATTAATTTAGATTAATTAATCAGAGTATGTAATTAATTAAATACATGTTTTTAATCGCTTGACATATATACACTTACTTGGTTACATTGTATAGTATACCTATGGGTTTTCATTCTTAGCCCTGAGTCAAAACAATGATTTTGACTCAATTTATTTAGCTATGGTACAACATTACAGCACTTTGTACACAAAATGCCCATACACTGAGCTACTTTCACATAGATTTTCAAGTGCCTACTAGCTACCCCACAAACCATTTTAATCCTATGACAATGCCCAAAAAACACAACCTGCCCCTGGAATAATCCTTAAAATATTCAAGCCAATTATATGTGGAGAGCTCAAATATTGGTACATTAATAAAATATAAGTAAGTATAAGTATATATACTCTTTTGATCCCATAAGGGAAATTTGGTCTCTGCATTTATCCCAATCTGTGAATTAGTGAAATACACTCAGCACACAGTGAACACACAGTGAGGTGAAGCACACTCTAATCCCGGTGCAGTGAGCTGCCTGCAACAACAAATACTTTAAATCTGAGACGGTGCAGCAACAACCTTATCTGATTTGACACGGAATGACCCACGTACCATCTGTAGGTCAGACTATGTTCCATTAGGTCGCTACTATGACCATTTCCTTTCTCTGGCCATTACAGGCAGGAAAGGGAACAGTCAAATTTGAAAATCCCACTACGTCCCCTAGTCACATCATGTATATCATCATATTGTTATTTGAAAGCCAACAAGAAACAATGATTTCCTTCAAATGTTTTCAGATTTCCAAACATATCAATGTTTTTTTGTTTTTTTTACCTGGGATGGGTGAAGTGAGGGTTCAGGTGAAGCCAAGTTGGTCTGCACAGACTGACTTTTCTCAAGCAGACTGTGTGTGAAAGCCAGTCTATCAAGGGTGTGAGTATTCCTCCTCCAGTGACTGTCACTCTGAGCCAGCGCTTCATCTTCACTGAGCGCACGCACAACAGGACCTGGCAGGGGAAGGGGCATAGCCCCATCACTTTCATAGCCATCCTTGGCCCTGCTATGCTGTAATGAAGCTCCACCACCTTGGTCCCACCTCATACGAAGTTTCAGAGCCTGTTGTGCCTCCTGTGCCAATTGTGCCTTTAGCAAGGCAGACTCAGCATTTTCCTGGGCTAAGATCCCACCCTCCAGAGAGGGTTTATATGACTTGTGCTTGCGCTTTCCCCCCACAGCAGTATGCTGCAGTGTGAAGGAGCCACTAAAAGTTGACGCATTCCCCATGTTGTTATAGCATGCCATATGCTCCGCAGTCCTGAAGCCAGATTGTTCCACATAAACTAGTTGCTTAACATACTCTCGTCCAGCTGCACTGTATTCCCGCCCACTAGAACTACAGCTTTGCTCAGTAGAGGTGTAAACTCGTCTCCCAGTGCTGCAGTCAGGCCCACTATGGCAGTAGTCTTGAAATTCTAGGTTAGAATTGTTTTGCTGACTGGCTGGTTTCTGCCGGGTTAGCACCAGCTGGCTGTAAGGGGAGTGACTTTGTTTAGGTGAGTGGTAACTAATGGTGGGCTTCCGTGCTGGAGACATATCAGAGCTGTAATGGGAGGAGTCACGATGCATATCAGTAGGAGGTTCTTCATAAATGGGAGGTGCCTGATATTCAGTGGGTGGTTCCTCATATAGAGGGGGCTCATAGGTATATCTGGGGGAGGGTGGTTGTGATTCCCCAGATGAATGCCTCTGTATGCTCAACTCTGTTCTCCTCAAGTAGGGTGACTGCGATTGGCAATCAGGATGGAGGACAGGTGAGGCCTGAGGCTCAGGAGAAGTATTATCAGGACAGTGATGTGGATGGGTACAGGAGACTGAGAAACCATTCCCCTCAGACAAATAGCTGGGCTCCCGATCTGACACTTTAATCAGCATTCTGAACCTGCAAAACAATGTACAAATTTCCATGTAATCCCATACCCCCAAAGAGCACGCATGATCTGTATCTAAATCTTAAATTGAAAAAAAAAAAATGCAACCAAAAAGAGCCTTTTACTTATTAGTTTATTAACACTACCCAAGAATGTAGATGGCACAAATGAATTACATTATTTGCTACGATGAAAACTTAAGCTTGCAATAATGGATGATGGAATTAAGTGTAAAATCACAGGATATAAACACAATTGTTTATTTTATAATAGTCTATTTTAAACTTAAAACTCATGTGAAACTTGATCAAAGATGTGCATTATGAAGAGACTTTCCTTTTAAAATGGTTATTACAAAAACTAATTTTGGGGAGAGACTTGGGAGGGCTTTTTTTCTTTGAACTTTAAAATTTGAACGATGGTGCGTAAAAATGGCCAATTGTTTGCTTTAATTGAAGTACAAACAAAAAGCAAGCAAAAAGGCAACGCATCTCATTCAATATACCACTTATCTTGTTTCATAGTACACTTGCCGTAAGATAACCACGTCCAGTATAATAGATGTAAATTTGGCATTATAAAATAAATGCAGCATTAGGAAATAAAAGTCCCTTAAATAAATAGATGTGAAATTATGAAATAAAAGTATTATAAGTATCACTCAGGAGCTTCTAGACAAACAGAAGCCGTCACACAAAATTGTAGAAAACCCCTGGGATTTAAAAAATGTAGGTCCCTGATAACAGTATGTGTAATTTCTTACACATCTAAAAGCTCTTTCATTGGTTAAACCAATGCATTGGCCAACACAAATATTTTCAGTTAATTTTACAGTTGGCCTAATATTTTGGTGATGGATAAAAAAGCTACAAGAAAATAAGACAACACACATGTGGGTTTGAGTTCTGAAGTGCAGTTGTGGTTAATTCCCCATTAATTTAAATGGGGTCTGAATTGACAAGTATCTCTTGGTATAACCAGGATGACTACCAGAGGTATTACTAGGATGACCTTTTGTCTTTCTATAATACACCTTAAAATTATATTTTCTTTTCTCCACAAGGCCATAACAAATCAACTCATAATACAAATCAACAAATCAAATACCTTTCAACCTCTTCCTCTTTCTCTTGTTCAGGTGAGGAGGAGTTAACCACACTGTGTGCAGGGCTTGAGTGTGTTGTCACCGTAACACACTGTGAGGTTGTGTCCGTGTTCTGTTTGAGGGTCTGCAATTTGGCAAGTGGAATGATGTCGCAGGTCTTGGGACGGTGCCAAACAGTGCGCTGTGTAGCAGCACTATAGTAGTAGAAGCGAGAGGTTTTAGGGTCGAACAGTTCCCACCACTGATCTTCTCCACTGGGTTTGATACGGACCCCTGCTGGTGCATCCCATACACACTCTCCTGTCAGTAGATTAGCATACATCCGCTCACGTGTGCGTGGCTCAACAATCTCCACCCACTCTAACCTGCAAAATCACACAAATGGAGAAAGGTATTTGACTCTGTAGTATTCATTCAACCAAATAATTCAGTCAATACTGTTAGCATCATAAGAATATTAAATGCTTTATACTGCTCCTCAATCTTTATGAACATTTTTATACAGTATTTAGTAAATTTTTCATTGAACCTTATGTTTGATCAATACCTTTTTTTGGCAGCAAATAAATGGAACTAGATGTACCGCAAAGCGGCACAAAATATGACCGCCACTCAGACCTGCACATTGTCTCCGCAAAAATAAATCTGTCAATTTGTCTCCATCTCCTACTCCACCCCCTACTCTTGCAACTTTTGTGTAAATGAGTGTGTGCAAGTGTGCGTTTGCTTTTGTGTATATGTGTGCTTCTCTATGTGTGTGTTTTCACTTGTGAGAGTGTGTGTGGGGGTAATAGGGTGTGTGTGTGTGTCTGCTTGCCTGCATGTGTGTGTGTGTTTTATGTGTCTGTGTGTGTGTTCACTTGTGAGGTGGTGTGTGGGGGTAATGGTGCGTGTGTGTGTGTGCCTGCATGTGTGTTTTTATAGATAGATAGATAGATAGATAGATAGATAGATAGATAGATAGATAGATTACTTTATTCATCCCCAGAGGGAAATTATGGTGTTACAGCAGCAATTAATAATATGTGACCCTGCAAGGCGAAACCAGTCGTTTTGGTAAAATTTACAAAATTAAGTTAATGTGCTCACATGAACGGACATTGACTAAGCTTTCCAACGATATGTATATCGAGGGTATTGCAAAAAGTATCGCTAAGATAACCGCATCCAAAGTTGGCATGGTTCTCCTGTCACGATACACCAGAAGAGGAGAAAATCACCTTTTTAAGTAAATTGTCACGTGCGATAGTGTGAGGACACAGCTATTATTAGCCTTACGGTAGTGTGACTTTGAAGCGGATGACTGACTATGTCCAGTTTTATCAACCGAGTGAGTGTCTTTTTCTGCCCCCTAGTTAATACCAGGGACGGCCATAAGGTGTCACTATAGAATATAATTAATGTATTTCGGGGGAAGTAAGGGGAGAAGAAGTTCTATGTACACAGATTGTGTAGGCTATAGGCCCACTTTTAAAATGTGCTACTGCTACGTCAATGGAAAACTTCTCCTGGTCCGTAAAATGACGCCAGGATATTTCTAAGTTCGTGCTTTGACCGTTCGTGCCCTGAAAGGCAAGTCTTTCACATTCGGTTACATCTGCCAAGAACGATAGAGAGCTTACACATTGAGTAACGAGTAGCCTAATGAGTAGGCTACATTTTAGCTCTACCGTAAAACCTTATAGCGGCGTGGACAAATGGAATGACTACTAATGTGTTTAATCTTCACCTAAATAAAGTCAGGGTTTAACAGTCAAAACGTATGTTTATCCGTGAAATTTGTTCACAATATGAAAGTGTAGACTGTATACTGTCGAATTATGCAAAAACGTGAAATTCGACATTTAACCCATACGTTTGTTTATCGTGGATTTTCTCAAAATAGCACTGTGTGCAAGACGACTGGTTTCGCCTTGCAGGGTCACATATAAACATATATCACACATAAACATACATACAAGTTAAAAAATAAATACAAAAATAAGCACAAATTAGTGACCTATTGATGGTTTCAGAGAGAGTAGCCTACACTGTGAGTGGTTTGTCCTGGTGGTTTTGCGTTTTTCGTTAGAGGCGTGTGCTATCAAAAGCTTCCTGCACCCTACTGCGGTGCGGGCTGTCAATAATATCGCAAAAGATACCGGTACAATTCTCACAAAACTTGTTGGAAAGGTGTATCACTGTCTAAGGAAACCCCATTCATTTTTGAAGCTGATCAGACTCAAAGGGAACTTTGAAGCATTTTCCATACTGTAGCCTATTTTCTCGTAATGATAGCGAAAGTGAAACGTAGTGTCCTTTTATTTGAATTTGTGCGTCCTGTGTCATTCATTTCTTTCACGTCTTACAACATAAATAATGCATTCATATGCTAGTAGTAATGTCAGAAATGAACCGGTTTATAAGCCTCTTAGAAATGGTTGTTGCATCTTGCATGTTACATTTAGATGCAGACTCAATCGCGAATCCATGCAGGCAAAACATACTCAATTTGGCGACGGCACAAAAGTTGAAAAAACTTTTACAATGGCGGTGATGGCCTACAGTTAATGTGAATCGCGGACAATAACCAAAAAAAGGAATTTCCACCTCCATTCACCAAATAAAGTTTGTGTTTCTACATGTTAACACAAAACGTAATTTCTGTCAGAAACCAGCCTATAATGCATAGGGTAACTTGAGGTGAGTCAGACAGAAGAGGGACCTGTCTTAGTAGCCTATCTTGAATCCCATCCCTTTCAAACTACCTTATAATTGTGTGATTAGCCGCCTGAATAATAAAATCAAAATACAAAATATGATTGGGCTATAGGTCCAAACCTATGAGTAAGCATTCAGTGTAATATAGAGGTTATCAAAGATACTTTTTGTATTTTCTTTTAAAATATACATTTTGGAGACAAATGGAGTCATACCACAGGTCTATGTCTAGGGATGGATTATTGAATGGACCTACTGGCCCCAAGAGCTCAGGGGGCCCTGAAGCCTAAAGGCTTCTACATACCTGACGCACCCGACCGGTAGCGCGACAATGTGACGTCAAAATGACGTAGATCTCTCTGGCGCGCCAGGGTTTTGGCCGTGTAGCGCGAGGTAGCGCACCACTCATTTTTTTTCAGACGAGCACGACAAGGCGGAAACAGGAAGATGGAATAGTTCGAGGGCAAGCGAGTTGCAGTGTTTTGTTACAGTCGTGAATTTTTAATAGTTTGCTGGATAAGTTAACAAAGTTACCAGTGAGAGTTGCAACACATGAAATTAAGAGGAAAGAATAGAAACGACTTATTTTCAAACAAAGGATATCTATTAAGGCCTGAACAAAATCTCTTTCCACTTCAGGAAATTACACAAACTCAGCCAGCTGCTAGCTAGCTAGCTAGCTAACTAAACTGTTTAAATTATTAAAATTTCCCTCGGGATGACTAAAGTACCTATCTATATATCCATCTATATATCTATCTATCTACCTGTGCACACACCTTGGAAACTACATGATAATGATGATGGTAGTTGTGAATAGTAGCAACCAAAGTCTGAAGTACCATCACAGAGGCTAGCTACTGGTGTTTCTTACTGCAGCTTCTTCTGCTGTGTAAGTAGTTAATGTTAGTCTTTTCACAACAGCGACACCTCTGTTCAGGAGAATATTGCAACTAGTGTTGCGACCACCACGCGCGAGTATAAATGGTTACGGCGCTTCTGTGACGTCACATTGTCGCGCTACTGGTCGGGTGCGTCGAGTATGTGGGACGTTTAAGACTGTGTGAAGTTGCTTCTCCGCCCTTCTCTTCTATTTCCACAAAACTCAAAGTTGTCATAATATAAAGGGTCATTTTGTTTTTAAATCTTCCGGGGGAGTATGTCCCCGGGACTCCCCTATCTTAACTGGGGAGGGTTTTTTTGCATCTATGCCCAGGGGTTCATAATCCATCCGTGCCTATGTCCGTCAAAAGTTTGGTATATCCTAATTGACTGACTTAACTAATGACTTGTTTGTGATTTTAATAATATTTTTGCATGGCAGGAAATGTATTGAAATTCTGTTATTGAAATTCAGACCCCACGACAGATTTGGTCCCCCCCAATGTTGACATCATGGCTACGGCCTTGTTGTAAATAGTTATGGCAGTGGGCAGGAATGATTTCCTATAACGGTCCTCGTTACAGCGAAGTTGGAGCAACCTCAAGCTGAAAACACTCTGTTGTTTGACCAGTAGTTCGTTCAGTGGATGTGAGGTGTTAAGGAGCTTTTGCAACATCCTTCTCTCAACAACTAACTCTAGGGGTTCAAGTGTACTTCCAATTACAGAGCCAGCTCTTTTAACCAACTTGTTGAGTTTTTTTAGTGTCATTTGCCCTGATACTGGTACACCAGCAGATGGCTGCAAAGAAAATGATACTAGAAACAGCAGACTGGTAAAACATGTTCAACATCCTGCTGCACACATTAAAAGACCTAAGCTTCTTCAAGAAGTATAGTCTGCTCTGTCCCTTCCTATAAACAGCCTCAGTGTTGCACTTCCAGTCCAGTTTGTTATCCAGATGTACACCCAGATATTTGTAGTTTTCCACTACCTCCACCTCTTCCCCCATGATGGAGACAGTGTTCAACTTTGTCCTAACCCTCCTGAAGTCCACTACCATCTCTTTGGTCTTGGCCACATTTAAGAGTAGGTGGTTGTTTCCACACCACGCAAAAGCTGTTCACCAGTTGACTATACTCAGAATCCTCCCCATCCTTCACACACACTACAACTGCAGAGTCATCAGAGTATTTCTGCAGATGACAGGTTGCAGAGTTGTACTGAAAGTCCGAGGTGTATAATGTGTGGGGATCGACCAATATGGATTTTTTAGTGCCGATACCGACACCGATTTTTTCCCATCAGCCTTAGCCGATGACCGATACAGGCTGACGATTTTCTTGAGCCAATATTTGGAGCCGATCCTGCTTTTATTTTGCTCCCTCAACTTACATCATACAAATGACACATAATTACACAAATGATGTTAACAAATGTTATAAGTCTCAATTTAAAAAAGGAACATTTATTGAACTTGGATATGGTTAACTGTGCAAAATGCTTTCATCAAAATCTTACAACACAGCCTTGATGATGCATTGCTTGCTGACTATAAGACATAATTTAGGTCATCACAAAATGTCCTTTGTCAACACATTTAAATCATTTAAGAAAACAATAAGCCTGAAAAGTAGCTATTGAAATAAAGTGCTTGATTTGTAATTTAAGACTGCATGGTTTCAATTTTTCTATGTCTATATTTTCCTAAAAAAAGCTGCCAGATTTGTCAACCACAGGACATATATCAGCAGAAGAAAATAACGTGGTGTCAGATGTTTCTGTTCTAAATGGCATCAACGTCAAAAGGTATAAAACATATCTCTCAAAGTTTTAAAATCTCTCCTTCTGGTAGCGCAGCACTCTCATATCGCTGTGATGTGTGTGTCCCACTGAGTGAGACAGACCAGACGCACAGACAAACTTCTGTTTGGTAGCTGACGAACCACCATTGAACTGGATTGATAATGATAAGGTTAGCAAACGGCTCTAAACAAGTAAGGCATACACGGTATGTCTGGTACATGGTAAACGTTAACACAAATTAATAGTCAACTACATATAACACATCTCTCATTATTAAAGCTCTGATATCACTGCGATGGCAACTCCGCCCAGCTCGAAGGGAGAGGGGGGGGGGGGGGCACACACCACACACGTCCAAAACTCAGCCAGGTGGTCGCTGAATAAAACTCCCACAAATATCACGGAACAACGTTGGCATTACTTAATCATATGATTGACCAGTGTTCGTAACAGCTACCGCTACCGCATGCATACGGATAGCCTACAACTTAGCTATTTGCAGCTCCCTAAATACAATTGCAAGCAGTTTTATAGAAGAGGCATTCAGGGAGGGAGACACACACTCACACACACCACACGCGTCCAACACTCAGCCAGATGGTCGCTGAATAAAACTCCCACAAATACCACGGAACAACGTTGGCATTACTTAATCATATGACCAGTGTTTGTAACAGCTACCGCTACCGCATGCATATGGATAGCCTAGCCTACAACTTGGCTATTTGCAGCTCCCTAAATACAATGGCAAGCAGTTCTATAAACGAGGCATTAAGCATTAAATAAAGTACCTATCTATCTATTATTCTCGTTTTCCATTTGGACCCACAAACTTGCTTCCACCTTCAAAGTGTATGGCAATATTTCAGCTAAGTCAAACAGTTAAAAGATGCTTTGAAAGTTTAAAGTTTACTGTTGTCTTGAAGAGCAGGCTTTCAGCACTCTGCCTGTGGGGGAGGGGCAGTCTGCACGTGAATTGGAGGGTCTCCAGCAACACAGAGCTGCCCGTGGACGCCTGTATGTAAATAATGCGGGGGAAAAAACTGTCTATCAGCCGATGCCGATACACGTAAAAAACGTAAATATCGGCCCGATATATCGGCCGGCCGATCCCTAATAATGTGAAGAGGAAAGGAAAGAGTACAGTCCCCTGCGGTGCTCCTGTGCTACTAACCACCTTCTCAGACACACATCCTCCCATCTGTACAAACTGTGGTCTTTCCGTCAGGTAATCAACAATCCATGATGTTATGGATGTCTCCACAGGTTGTATGGTGTTGAAGGCACTGGAGAAGTCGAAGAACATTATTCTCACCGCACTACCAGCTTCATCCAGGTGGTTGTGGGCTCGCTGAAGCAGGTAGATGATGGCATCTTCAACACCAACCTCACATTGTTAGGCAAATTGCAGTGGGTCCATTGAGGTGGACACCTGAGGTCTGAGGTGTGCCAACACCAATCTCTCTAGCACTTTCCTGCAGTGTGATGTTAATGCCACTGGTCTGTAATCATTGAGGACTGATGGAGAAGACTTCTTGGGTACTGGAACAAGGCATGATGTTTTCCACAGCACTGGAACCTTCCTCTGACACAGGCTGGTGTTGAATAGGCACTGTAGAATCCTGTAATGTGTGTGTGCGTGTTTGTGTGTGTTTATGTGTGAGTGTGTGCGTACAGTACGTTCCTGTGTGTGTGTCTGCTTGCCTGCATGTGTATACCTGCATGTCTACTGTGTGTGTATGTGTGTGCGTCTGTTTTTATGTGTGTGTGTGTGTGCATGCGTGCGTATGTGTGAGTGTGTGCGTACCTGTGTGTGTGCGTGTGTCTGTGCTTGTGTGTGTGTGTGTGTGTGTGCCTGCATGTGTGTGCATGCATCTTTATGTGTGTGTTTGCGTGTGTGTGCATGCATAGTCACTAAATGTACACATATATCGGATCAAAACAAAAAACAATGGTTCTGTGTCATCCTTGTGGGGCTACATGCCCACCAAGTTTCATGCACCCAGGTCTTTCAGTGTCCTGGGAATCGTTGACACAAAATTACTGAAGAATAAAAATACTAAAAATCCAGAAAAAAAAAATCTGACTAAAGCCATATGACCGCTGCTTTGCTGCGCTGCGGTCATAATAAATCACAGGAAGTATTGGCATTAGACCAGTAGGTGTCATTAGACATGCTAAATGGCTGTTGTACAGTGTTCCTGTTTTAACTGATATGCAGACATGTTTGTTTTGTACTGTTTTTACTGGTCTAGTATATACTAAATTATTGTTTTATTTCATTTTTTATTTTTGTTCTTAATTTGAATTTTGTATAATCTGTCCTTTTGTTGTTGTTGTAGAGAATTGCTGCAAAAGAGCTTCCTCGGTCAATCTTTCCTAAATAAACAATAGTTGATGATGCCTTATGAAAACAATATTCTTGATTGTATCATCACAATATCAACTTTATAACAGGTAGTACCATGCTAGAAGTCAGCCACCACCACAAAAATCAAAACATTAAACCAAATTACAGTGCTACGTCTGTCTGTTGTAGAAGCAATAAGATCAGCAACACAACAATCTGCTTCTGATACTCCAAGATGGGCAGAGGATGGAACAAAAGATGTGACAGACGGAACGTGACCGATGCATTTCGTGGAAACGAGAGGCTAGAAAGAGCAGCCCTTCCCATTGCACAGCTCCAAGTAAGATGTATCCTTTCAGGATTGGTAATAGCTAAAAGGCATGATGGTGACACGGAGATGGTGAAATAAAATGTCTTGGTTCTGTGGTTGGCACAGAGATGGATCCCTTTATATCAGTGGTGGAGATATGGACTTCTAATAAACTGCTGTCCATCATCAACACGCCGTTGTACATTCACCAGGTAAAGGATTGTGTTTAATGGCAGACTTATTTCAATGTCCTGCTCAACTGACAGACTGAAGATGACGGAAGTCTTTTTTCCCCCTAGGCCATACAGATTTTCAACGCATCTCAGAGATGGCAGGGTGAAACTTCTAAGCATAACACCTCTCTGCTTCAACCATGGCTACCTGCAACCAAGACTGTCTGCTAGCCTAGGACTACTTGCTATTACCTTTACATAATCAGTTTTTTGTTTATTTTGTTTTGCTTATTAGAATTTTAGATTACAGGTGAACTAGTCCAGATTTCCAGCACTCTCATCAGGCTGCAACACACAACTATTTTTGTAATCAAATGCTTTTTTTTATTAACCCTCTATGGTACACATTATGATTATTAGTAAGTAATTCTTCACAACAGAGAAACACAGGTAGGTTACACTGTCGCAAAGTCAGAGAGCAGTCAGGCCTCAGACTTGGTACTACAGGGTAGCAAACCTGCAGCTTGACCGTCAGGTGGTTGCTGCACCCTCTAAGATTAGTCAGAGTTTGTCTGCCTAAGTTTTAGGTCACAAAAGTAAGAACTGAAAAATATTTTTTGATATTGCAATGTTTTTAAAAGAAATCCCCCTTTATTATTATTATTATTATTTTTACTTTTATAGCATGTTTGGCAATTCTCTATATCTCTATATCTTATATGATCTTAAAAATGATCATTCCAAGTCTTCTAGGATGGACAAACATGATTTCAGTATGACTGAACCATTAAAGGTTTCTACTGCATGCCCATTGGTTTTATATAAGGCCCTATAGTTTTGGAACTATGGGCAAACTGCTTATACTAAGGGTCTTGTAAACAATTTGTACCCACATGACATCAATCAGTATTTTTTCTGCAAATACAATACTTTATTAAAGGTGCAGTCAGGGATTTTGCACAATTTCAAGCCCATAACATTTTCTGTCACATTCAGCAATCATCTCCTCACAACCGCTAGCTATTCCATAGTACACTGCAGCCCAGGCTCTGAAAACTGGAAACAAAGTGGGGTCAGCCTGTCCCCCAAACAAAAACAAAACTCTGTGTGGAATTTCTCTGGGAATACTGAAAGTAGGGGGAGATACCTTCGTTCGGCCTTTGGTTAAACTATAATGTATGTTTTTTTGCACAAAACCGCCTGCTAATAAATTTAAACATAAACACAAACAAACAAACACCTGTGAAATCCCTGACTGCAGCTTTATTGTCATGCCAATATTTTAATCTATAGTACTATTAATCGGTGGTACAATATTGGCACTTGGTTCACTAAATGCCAATACATTGAGCTACTTCCGCATAGATTTTCATGTGTCTAATAACTACCCCCCATACCATTTCAATCCTTTGAAAATGACCGAAAAACACATCCTTCCCTTTTTAATTCTTAAAATCTTTAACCCCATTATATGTGGACAGCTCAAATATTGGCACAGCGTTAATAAAATATTGTTTAGATAATTTCAAATATACTCTAGAGAGAATTTAAATTCCTAGTGCTATAGGTAGGGGATTTCACACAGCGGCCAATCAACAACCAAGCCTATTTACTGTCAAAAACAAAATCACTAACAAATGAACTGGATCTCCTCATATGGGCAAAGATGGCAGCTTTGGTTCCTTTTTGTAGGCGAACTTCAGAGGTCTACTGCAGTCCTCTGCTAAGGATCTGTTCTCCCTCAGAAGTACCAGTGTGCAACCTATTTCACAATTGTGGATCCTCCTTTCTGGGGGTTTACTGTACTTGCTCATGCATTGCAGCGGGAAATTGTGAGTCCTGTACTGTGGATCTTCATGTTGATTGTTTATCATCTTGTGGCTCACTGCTGCTACAGTAGGTCTAGCTACTTCTTTGGGGGATTATTTTTAGTATTTGGCCTGTAGCTAAGTTTTGTTTGCTTTAGGTACTTGATGGCAAGAAGGAACAGAGCACAATAGATTCCCAAGTTATAGATGCTGTAGTGCTGGTATGCAGCCGTTGTATAGGTTATCTCCTTGGCTATCATTTTATGGAATTAGAGTACTCCTATGTTTTGTATCTGCGTATCATGTTTTGAAATGGTAGAAATTATTTGTAACTGTAAAAATGATTGCTTAGGTTGTGCTGAAAAAAGGATAAAAGATATCACTGAGTGTATTGCACATTCCTGAGACCTCTATAAAGTCATTAAAACATGTGCAAATATAATGCAAAATACTGCACAAAATGCTGTGAGTTTTAATAATAATAATAATAATAATAATAATAATAATGTTTTATTTGTATAGCACCTTTCATACACAGAATGCAGCTCAAAGTGCTTTACATTTGGAGCATGTAACACAATAATAGAGAGGAGTCAGTCATTCCTCTTCGTTGCTGTGGCCGTTTATGATCCAATCAGCAACATATCAGAAATGTATATATAGGCTTTGCTAACAAATGCTTAGGCCCCGTTGTGTACTCTAAGCGGTTTGCTTTAGTATGTTCTCAGTAAGTGTTGTGATGATATGACTTTATACACAGACGTTTAAGGAACAGAACTACGGGAAGACTTAGTCTTAACCCTTAACCCCCTACAAGCATATGGCAATTGTGGCAACTGTGAGCAGAACCTGACTTAATAGGGGGAGCCCGTCTGCAGCTCTAATGGCAACAGTTACATGTAGAATAATCTGAAAAAGTAGTCTAGAAGATAAGATGAGTTAACTGAATGCTCTCTTATACAGGTATGTTTTCAGGTATTTATTAAAGATATTCACTGAACTCTCCTGTTTGATGTACAGATGCAGGGTGTTCCAAAGCTTTGGGGCATAATGGACAAAAGCAGCTTCTCAAGTTGTCTTGTGGAGCACTTTGGCTACAATTAAAAGATTAGCATTAGAAGATCTAAGTTTCCTTTGTGGTTGATAAGATATTGAAAGCTCAGAGATATATGAAGGTGCTATGCCATTCAGAGCTTTGTAAGTAATTAACATAACCTTAAAATCAAGTTAAAAGTCGAGCTGCAGAGCTCTGTATGAGTTCCAATTTCTTTATATGTTTTTTGGGGAGACCAGTAAAAAGTGCATTGCAGTAGTCTAACCTGCTAGTGATAAAGGCATGGATTAGTTTTTCTGCATCTTGTTGAGTTAAAAAGGGCCGCAATTTGGCAGTGTTTCTCAGGTGGAAATAGGCTGTCTGAGTAACTTTACTGAACGGAAATATATAATTGGGTATCATTTGCATAGCTGTGGAAGTTTATATTTTGCTGACTTATGATGTTTCCTAACGGAAGCAGATATAGGGAAAAGAGCAGGGGACCAAGGCAGCTCCCCTGGGCCACACCGAAAGGCAAGTCATGTTTTACAGACACATGATCTAGACTAACATTCAAATCTCTGCCTGTAATGTAGGTTTGAAACCAGTTTAGAACATTATCAGAGAGACCCACCCACTTCGCAAGGCGATGAATTAGAATGTTATGTTATGTTATCAATGGTGTCAAATGCTAGCCTCGAAATCTAGACGCAGCAAACCCGGCGGCAAATTAATTTGCTCAGCCTGTACGTCTAGTATCAAACCATAGGGATTTCTATTGGCTGACGCCGTGGACGTCATCCAATCACAGCACTCTATTTTGTTAGAGAGTCTTAAGGCGGGCTTAACAGGATAACAACAGTCCTGTGACGGTGAACAACAAGGAAGGTGGCTATGGCGAACGAAGAGCGGTTGTTTGAATCGGCGTTGGCGTCAGCTTTGGAGGAGTTGGACTTGTGCTTTTCTTTGAAAGTTGAGCAACACAATGCACTTAAGTAATTCCTTTAGAAGAAGGATGTATTTGCCGTTTTGCCAACCGGATACGGATATGGTCGTAGCGCTGGCCTATTGCATGCCTAGGCAGTTTGAAAGACAATTCTCTGCCCGCCCCTTGGATTAAGCGAGGTGAATGGTTCGATTCCAGACTATACATTTCAATGATATAGGATGGCCCGCCAGGCTAGTCAAATGCCACACTCAAATCTAGAAGAATAAGGATTGAGACTTTGTTTGAGTCAGTAGCCAGTTAAGATCATTGACTAGGAGTTGCTAGGTTACGGGGACACTGGCGAGACACGCCGCTCTGTCTGGCATCATGTTTTTGTTTGTTTTTATGTAATGTTCGTAAATTCATTTTTTTTATTGATTTGTCTAGTTAAATGTTTTTTTCTCTTTATAGGGTGATAAAAGAGTTAATATTACAATTATGCACTACACTTACAAATCTAGTTTACAAGTATGGTTTTTCGGTTTTACAGCTACAAATCATCCTACACTCAAATATTTTATCATTACAAATATATTCAACAGTTACCCATGCTCTTCGCACAAAACCTGCCCTACAGTTACGAATCTAACTGTTCTGGTCGGCGCTAGCCATTTGGGTGCCCTAAGCACAAAATGCTTGGTGCTTGGTGGTGCCCCCCCCAACAACAACAATCATTTGCAACGTAACACTTGAACATGAACATGGCTAGTAGGAGCTTACGTTACAAAGTTTATTGACGGTACCTGGCATAAGCATAGACATGCATAGACGCAAGGGCTACAAAACAATTTTTTTTCATTTAAAACATTGTCTTAACTGCAAGTGACGCGCAGTCTCTTCTTTTTCCTTTTTTTTCGCCCCTGTAAGGCCCGTCTTTTGCCCAAACCTTATGCATTTCTAAAGAATGCCTTTTGCAGTCAATTTACATATGTGGATGCCTGTGTTTGATCTGTATTGTCTTAGCTGGCCATGGCCAAAGATCCCCAACACCCGCTCATGCATAAAGTGACCATTTGCTCCTTGTTCTGGCCCCTCTACTGAGAGATAACTCAGTCCTGGGCCTACTTGATGTCTTATGGTGAGATAGGCCAACCTCATTATCATACAGTATTGCTCTGTACATATGTATTGTGAATAATACATTCATATTTGGTCTTGCATTAATACGTGTAATGTGGGCAACCGTCTGATTATGGTTTTGTTACAATTGAATGTATCTGTGCATAGTTGTAGATTAAGAATTAAACTGTAGCATAAAGTTATGATATCCACCTGGGCCACACCCATCCACCTCAGACAACAAAGGCTCTGATGAGTCGGGGGTGGCCCAAGTGAATGATAAAAGTGGAGGCTCTGGTCCTCCAGGGGTCTCTTCTCTTCTTCTTTCCCATCTTGGGGCTTCTTTTCCCATCTTCTCTTCTTTTCCATCTTGGACCTCTTCTCTGGGTCTCTCTCTTTTCCCCCTTTCTCTCTCTCCCTCTCTCTGTCTCTCTCTCCCTCTCTCTGTCTCTCTCTCTTTCCCTCTCCCCCTTTCTCTATCTCTGGGTTTGTATTGTTTTATCTGGTGTATCAGTTATCTCTAACTTGTCAAGTTTACCTCTGTGAATTGATTAAGTTTTCTTTGCTACCATTTGCTACTTTGTTACAGTAGAACATGTGAGTTTACGTCTTACACCCCCGACTCTTAGTGTCTTTTCGAGGCCATGTCTGGTGTCTGCCAAATTTGGGATTGAGGCATAATCGAACAGACCACTGGGAGGTGGGGGAGGGGGGCACCAGAGGGAGACTGGAGAGAGGGCCCCACAGGAGATTCACCTTTTTCTCGACTAATTTGGTCTAACTTTTGTATTGATTTTGCACATTAACATGCTTTAGACATATTTTATTTATACTAGTAGCCTATTGTGGTGATTTTTCACGAACCAGATTTTTTGGTGTCCCCCCAGGCACTTGGTGTGCGGAGTGCCGCCACTGTTCTGGTTGAATAGCCAATGGTGATGTTCAGGTTTGGTTAGCCAATCAGGAATTTAAGGTCACTATCCAATCACAGAGCGGGGAGTGTGTACCAACGTGGGGTGTGTTAGTGTGTTGTACTTGCACTGTACACATAAACTCCATGGCAGCGGCTTAATTTTTATGTTTATGAGTGTTTTTCATGCTAAGGTTCAACTTTATGCTTATTCAGTAGACAATTTAGTGCTCCTCACAATCCCAGACTTTAATGCAGCATGCTTATTTACATGGAAAAACAGGCTATAATGGCATATCTATGGTGAGACGATTGAAACAGCTGTTTCAAATGTCCTGACCATCCTGTAACCCCATGTATTTTAAGTAAATGCACAAATATCTTGGCCTGATGAGCCAGACCCACATCAAGATGTTGGGTCTGGGAACATACCATTGGCAGGCCTCAATCAGAGGGGTGGGATAAATCCCCCCTGTACGCAATAGGAGTCCCATACGTTTTCTCACCAGTGGAGCTAGTTGGTAGATCAAACTTTTGTCGTATCCGGTCGGCAAAAATACATGTTTATTTTTTAGGAAAGGGTCATTCCGTGTCAAATCAGACAAAATCCAGGAAAATGGTTGCAGCATCAACTTCGATTTTCCTTAGAGTTTGTCTACTCTGTAAAATATTTTTGTTCAATTCTATTGTTTTCATAGTCTTTTTGCCCTTGATTTTTTACACTCTCTACAAGGCCTTATCTTGGAGGCCATATTTGGACATTCATATCTTATTTAAGTATTATTCCTAAGTCCCTAGTTTCAGAAAAAACATGCAAAAAAAGTGATATTGAGGGTCTCAAAACTCCTTTATTCTGACACACCTGGCATCAATCAGTATTTTCTCTAGAAATATAATCCTTTGTTAATGTTGTCCCAAAATGTGAAGTCTCCAAAACAAAAGGCCATGACAATAATAAGGATAAAACAAGGCGTGTTTGTATTTTTGTGTAATTTTCATGCAACTGAAATGGTATGTGGGGTAGCTAGTAGGACCATAAAAATATATGTGGAAATAGCTAAGTATATGGACATTTATTGTGTAAAGTACCAATATTGTCCCATTCACGGAATAAATTCACAGAATAAATGCATGTACAGGTGTTTGGGGAACACCAAAATAAACATTTTCAATAAAAAATAGATTTTAGCACCCCCTCAGGTGAAACACAACATAGCACTTTGCTCCTTTTACAAGGCATTACCTCTGATACATGAATGGAACAGAATGGAATATATTTTACTTCACATATTTTAAAAAGAATAAGACTTTCCGGTAACACTTTACTTGACAGTATCGGCATAAGAGTGACATGACACATGAAATCTAACCCTAACCCTAATACTTACCTCTAACCCTAAACCTAACCCTAACTCTAACCCTAAACCTAATCTTAACTTGTTATGACAAAAACAGAATGTCACCAGAAATGTTATGTCATAAATGTTTATGACTTGTTTATGACACGTTCATGACAGTGTCATGTCACTTTTATGTCGACACTGTCAAGTCAAGTGTAACCGACATTCCTAATATCTTGAAAATGAAAAAGATGGCAAATATATTAAATTATGTACTAGAAATTATATTTTAACCACTGACCACTAGAATAGGCCTTAGCTGGGGATACCCTTCATTGTTCCATTATTCATTCATTGGCGGCTATGAAATTCTCAAAGGCCATTTGAATATCTTCATACGCCTTCATATACAGGGAATATTGATGTTAGGGCTGGGAGATAAAACGATAGCGATATGTTTAACAGATGTTTTAAGCATGCGCTTCCTATTTGAAATGTAGCATATGCATGTTGTTTAATAACTTTCAAACGGTAGAGCCTGTTCTTTTAAAACATAGCCAAAGGACGTATTCTTGCTTAGTATAGGCCTACATTTTAGGCTTATTCTCAAATTCAGATTGTGTTAGGGCAGGGGTGTCCAAACTGCGGCCCGCCACGCACTTTAATCCGGCTCGTCGAGCATTTATTAGTTTATCACAGATCCAGCCCGCCACGCACTTTAATCCGGCCTGCCGAGCATTTAATTGGGGGCCAAGCAGAGAAGCTGCGAGGCAACCCATAGTGATTCTGTTTTCTTATTATTATAACGAAAAGCTCATTTGCCATTGAACCTTACAGTAAAAAGTTGGGAAATTTGGCACTTTGATTCGGTACAGTAATATGATTAAGTTCACTAAGTTTCATGTCAAGTGCTCTAGCGCCACCAATGTGTCAAATTTTCCATTACATCTATGCGCTTAACGTTTCAACCATACACATTTACGTATATTTAGAATCCTTGGATGAAGCCGAACTCAACACGACATGATGTCAATTTGCCATATTGGACCCTACACCATATTGGATTTCACCAAAAACACTTAAAAGTTTTCAAAGGTCACAAAATTTGTCCGATTTTCAAGAAACTTGACGCAGATGATCGTCAGACCATGCCTCATAAACGCATTGCTTTTTGGAGTCATATTCAAAACCCGTCGACCATCACGACCAATCAAGTTTGGCGGCGAAGCCGGCAAACCGGAAGTGAAGTAATAACTCAGCAAGGCTTTCGCGTATCAACACCAAACTCAGTACATGGTCTCAGGACCCAATTAGGAGGAGGTTCAAGACATTTGGAACAATTTGACCACTGTGTGGCGCTATAATCACAGGAAGTATAGTCATATTTCAGCAACTCTTTGACATATAAAAACCAAAGTCAGTACATGGGGTCAGGACCCAATAAGGAGGAGGCTCAATAAATGTAATGATCTTTGATCACTAGCGGGGCGCTATAATCACAGGAAGTTGGCTCATATTTCAGCAATGCTTTCACGTATCGAGACCAAACTTAGTATATGGACGTTATCCTGAGGACACAAAATAAATTTGGTGACCATCAACCACTAGGGCGGCACTAGAGTAACAAAAGTTTAGGTCATATCTCAGCAATGCTTTCATGTATCAAAACCAAACTTGGTTCATGGACTCAAGACCACATCCTGAGGACACACAACAATTTTAGTAACCTTTGACAACTAGGGGTGCTATAATTATCAACACTTTCTCGTATCAACACCAAATTTGGTATGTGGACTCGTGACTACAACCTGAGGACGCACAATAAATTTGGTGATGTTTGAGGTATGCGTATGTGTGGGGGGTGTGTGGGGGAGGAGGTTTATCTGTGTATGTGTGGGTGGGTTAATTGGCTGTGTGTATAATGTAACAACATTGCATTGCCAACTCCTGCTCAACTGCTTGGCCCCCTCATTGCTGCTTGCAGCTATATTTATTAATTAAGGTTTTCATAGGCTGCTTGCTATTTTTTTCCAGCGATAGACGACGTTGTGATTAACTTTAGGCTACTGCAAACTGCTTTACACTGTTCTTAGAGAGCGTTCAATGTCAATGTCAAAACAGCTTGTTACATCAAGATACATAGTATCTCCATTGCAGCAGATCTAACTACGTTATGCTACTCCATTCAATTGGGAACGCATTTCAGCGTGCACAAAAGAGAGAGAGCGCGGCAGGTTCCAGCTGGCTTGTCATTGTTGATAATTGATAAGAAACTTTTAAAAGGAAATCGCAATGGCAACAGTAGTTCCCACTACTGACCATTTAAAAACTGTGAGAGGACACAGCCGAGGGCACAGTACTAGCCATAGGCTAGTGGAGCTGGCAAAAGAGTCTTAAAGTGACAGTGCACAATTTATAAATGAATTAAACAACATCAAATGAACAGTATTTCTTAAGAAATTAATTTTCTACAACAAAATTACTTTGTCATTTAAATTATACAAAACGTTATATATACACATTATTGTTTTGTTGTGTGGCCCACCGGCCAATTTTCAAAACCCAATGTGGCCCTTGAGTCAAAAAGTTTGGACACCTCTGTGTTAGGGGGACGGGATTATTAGCCAATTTCAATCGGACAATTTGACTGGATAGATTTAATTTTGTTGCTGACTCCGACTCAACAATATTTGGGTATACAGGCTGACTGCACCACTTACCAGTGTTCTTATCAACCACACGTCTGTGCTGCATCATATACAGTAAGTGCTAAAAGCTGCAGAGGGCAATTTGTTTGCATTCTTAAGCATTTTCAAGCCATGGTAAGAGTACATGCGTTGGCATTGGTGGCACTGTTAAGCGTCTAGCTGCCTCCAGAGAGTCCAGAGGAGGGCCAGATCCTCTCAGCTATTCATCTCTTCAACTGATGTGAGCATAGTGTAAAGAATATGTTAAGTTCTTCTTCATCCCAAAGGAGTTAATGCCTTATGAAAGGAGCACATTTCTATGCTGTGTTTCACCTGAGGGGGCGCTAAAATCTATTGTTTATTGTAAATGTTTATTTTGGTGTTCCCAAAACACCTGTAACTACATGCATTTATTCTGTGAATAGGACTTGGGACAATATTGGTACTTCACACACTAAATATCCATATACTTATAGTCCTACTAGCTACCCCAATTACCATTTCAGTCGCTTGAAAATTACACAAAAATACAAACATGCCTTTTTGTGGGAAAACATTAATAAACTGATGTATTTGAAGAGGAAATAGTGACTGATACCAAATAAAAAAACAACTGATTTTTAATACCCTTAATATAACACTTAACGCACATTTTTCTGAAATCTAGGGCCCTTTCAAAAGTCAGACATTTAGTACAGACTTTACATTGTTTACATATGCTTTTTATGAGTTGGTCTTCCACCCTTGAAAATTTGAGGAGGCTAGGGAATACTAATTGTCAAGATATTAATGCCCAAACATGGCACATGTTTTTCAAGATGCAAATGAAAGAATTTCAAGGTCTGAAAATGATATGAAGACATAAGATTTGCACAGAAATATTTCACAGGCCTTGGTTTTAGGACCCATTGATGATATAGACAAAGTTTGAACAAAATTTGAGATGGTGCAGCAACAACCTTATCTGATTTGACACGGACCCAAAAGTCTTTAAGAGTCGCGGCCAAAGCCGTTTCGGAAGTCTGCTGTTCGACAGCAGCAGCCATCTTCTTTGTTTTCAAGTAGCAGGGAATTCACTTAGAACCGTCGCAACTCTGTCATTATTATGTTAAGCCCGCCCACCGACCCTATAAACGATGTGATTGGCCTGACCGAAGTTTGGTTTTTCCAGCTCGCAAGCCAACGGAGAGTCAATAGACGACCTTGGCTGCAAATTACATTTGCTGCCACTAGGGTGCGTCTAGATTTCTAGGGTACAAATATCTGTGTTTATACAATAGGGCAGCCGTGGCCTACTGGTTAGCACTTCAGAGTTGTAACCAGAGACCATTAGGAACGACTGAAGTGCCCTTGAGGAAGGCACCTAACCCCTCACTGCTCCCCGAGCGCCGCTGTTGATGCAGGCAGCTCACTGCGCCGGGATGAGTGTGTGCTTCACCTCATTGTGTGCTGAGTGTGTTTCACTAATTCACGGATTGGGATAAATGCATAGACCAAATTTCCCTCACAGGATCAAACGAGTATTTATACTTACTTAATAATTTATTGAGGTCAGACATGGAAAAGCAGTTTTAGAAAGATGGAAATATATTTGGGCCCACCAGGTAGGGAGTCAAGTTTTTCCATGTTTTTCCATGGAGACTGACGGGCTGTGGGTTTTTAAGGGCACTTATTTGGATGTGCTGTGGCCTAACCGACGTAAAATACTAGTGAAATGACATTTTCCACAATAGAAACATGATATAAATGGGAAAACTTAAAATGGCAGAATCATCCATAGTGCATGATATTTCAAAAACCGCGTTATACAGACATTCACTAAGACGTATAGCCCAGCAACAATCTATCTAAAACAACACCTTTTGGGAGTACCATTCACGATATGTTGTAAAATATTGAAGCTGTGGATTGTTATATGGCTTAAATGGCTGTATGTTTCATTCATCCCCCATGCTGTTTCAATCGTCCAGACCAGGAGGGACGAATGAAACATTACGCACATCCCACTTTTGCTGTAATAATTCCTGAATGGTTTTCTTCAAAGCTGAAAATGCAACTGTATTTGACAGAGGACAGATATAGCTAGTGACAAAATATTCGCCTAACTTTCAGTGTGGTACGATCACTTTGTACATTATTTTAATTAAAAAGTGTTTTAACTGTCCCAGCTCTCCCCTACCCATCTTTTGTGAGCTGTTAGAAAACACTTTAGCATGTTCACATAAAAGGGCGGTGTTGGACTTTGTTGGCACCAGATTACTAATCAGAAATATGGAGAGGTCTAGCCATCTATAACAAAGAAACAAGAAATAAGCTAATACTTAAAAAAATAAGGATTTTTTATGAATAGCTCAGGATAAAAGCAACACAACAGTTAAAGTCAGAAAGGAAAGCTGGCCAAAAAATGAATGGTCTGCTTGGATGTATTTTCATGGATACTCTTCCACTATCCCCATACTGTGATCCATGGGATCTTCTAAGAATAGGACACTATTTTCATAGAGAACTGATAGGTCAGTAGGCTGTACTTTACATTTTGATCTCTTAACTCGGACATAACCTGCAGGCCAATTCCATGGAAAATTACGTTTTTTGTAACATCCACAACGCCAATAAAATGTGATGGTATAGTATGATGTCAATGATTAAATGGAATTTGAGCATTTGCTATTTTTGGCTGAAGAATGTACATGAGAAAAAATGCACAAAAAATGAATGTCATCATTCACATCATATAATGGCAAGGCATTTCACTGGCGTTATGGATGTGACAAAAAGTCAATTTTCCAGAGGAATTGCCCTGCTACATAGCAAAGTCTGTACCACATTCGGGTCCAAGTGTCATTGCCCAACCATTTCATTGTCCACCCCAGGGTGCGATTTGTGTAAAAACCAGAGGGGGGGATTATTTTGAATAAGTTTGTAACCCCCCCCCCATCCAAAAAAAAAATAAAAATGAACGAATGATTCATAGCCTAGCAATGTCATGGCTAATAATACCCTATATTATTTTGCCACCTTTGTAACATTTTAGTTTTAGTTTACCGTGGTGTATGACTTTAAACAGCGAGTGTGCTTGGTATGATGATCAGCTCCTCTAATGCAGGGTAGGACTACGTTTTGACAAGCATACAAATTCACCTTGTTCTTGCCCCATCTGAAATGACTTCTCTACTTTTGCTGCCTCCATCCTTTCTGTATTTGTTGTGTAAAAAAACGTTGTATATAATGGCACTGAAGTCTTAAGTTATTGAATTGACTAACAGTGTTAGTTGGTAACCAAATAGTCTACACATTGCGCTACACGCTGCGTAGGCTACGTGCATTCTCTCTCCTGCTGATTTGCGTTCAGTAGCCAAGTGCGTAATATTGCAAAAGTTGAAAAAATAAATGTGTTTATTGTAGCCTACAGAAAATAAATAGCCTATCATACTGTCAGTTAATTGCCTACAGTGCAGTGAAGAGTTTGGAGAGTAAAGTTATAGGGCAACTTGAAGTTTTATGAAAATAATTTACGAACCAGAACATAAAGACCATGAAGCTTCTATTTCTTGCAGCTGTTAAAACACCCGCTAGATAGTTTAAATACCCACCAACATTCGTTTTTGCAGTAGGCCTACAGATTATTTCCAAAAGTTATTTGTCTACTACTGGCTGATTTATCAAACGAGTGCTTTCTTGTTCGTCCTCCGCAAACTACAGGTGTTTCGGTAGCGAGCCATTGAATAAGCGATGCCAAGCAATTTCTGTAACACTTTTTGTGACAGCAAATATCTCCTCATTTAATGTAAGTTCCTTCGGACAATAGGCCTACGTTCTACTCTACGTGCAGTTGTCCTCCATCTCAGTTGCATCAGTTTTCTAATTTTGAAGGTTCTAAAACATTATTATGCTTCACTAAATCCTTCTTGTTTTCTTTCATTTGTCCAGCTAACTTTTCTATTGAACCTAGCCATTTATGATGGATTACACACTCGACATTCTGAAATGTACTGCACGATCAAGGCCAAATTAAGTTATCACGCAGCCACTCTGTCAGCAGCATGAGTGCTGACGGTGACGGTGCGTTTCTGATGTCAGATTATTATGTAGGCTAGCCTACTAGACTGTTCTCACGTTGCAGCGCTTTACTTATATGAAGTAGCATTAATCAATATGAGGGGCAGAGGGGGATAAATGTTGTCCCCACCGGGGATAAAAATAATTTAGCAGAGGTAGGGATAGGAAAACCAGAGGGGGGGAAATCCTCACCACCACCCCCTACAAATCGCACCCTGGTCCACCCCATCTCTCTCTTGTTTTCCCGTCACTCTTTACTGTCCTGTCTAAATAAAGGAAAGAAGCCAAATAAAGAGTGTATCATTAGACTAAGAGTAGTACATGGCTACATATCTAGATGTATATTCATGTTTAAACATGTTTATTTGCCCAGCTATGTTTTTTTTTTTTTTTCATTTAACATTTAAGTAAATGTCTCAAAACCTATCCACACACCTTAGGCCTATGTATTTAAACACATTCTTGCCTTAACATCTTGTTTTTTTATATCAATTTAGCTTTTCAAACAACCAACACTTTCAGTGACATTGCTGATGACCTTTTCATGTCTTAAAAGTCTAGATTTCCACTTAACTACTCTATGTGCCCCACCTATCTCTGCAGCGAGCAATAGCCTACTTTGCGGTTAGCAGCGTTCAGTCGTCACGGACAGTCGCGACTTCCCATATTGATTATAGAATCACAACTAAGCACCATGCTACCTGTCACGTACCCTAAGTTTGCGAAATCGTTAAGTCAATATCAGTGTGCTGTTGTGTGCCACATTAATTAAGACGTCCATCTCAATGGACCCCGTGTGTCGGACCAAAAACTGCATCACACACGTTAGAGCTGTGTGCTTACTGCAGACACTCGCTCTTCACTGATAAGCTTCCCTCTCCTTATTTTCAATTGGATTCATTGTTCATGGGAAATCCTTAATGACCCGGGACAGAGTGTTAGGCATAGACATAAATGTCAGTGGTAACAGGCTTGTGTCATAGCCTATGCGTGAAGGCTAGGCTACGCCGACACCAGTTCTGAAACGCGGGCAATCGCTTGAAAATGCAGGCAACACTATCCGCCATTTCTTACAACCCACGATAGCCTAACTGCCGTTTGTGTCTGTCAAATGACATTTGAGAAAGCCAGCTATACAAGACTATGGCAGCTTAACATACAGCGTTTTTTTTTTTCTGCCGTGGACAGGGCACTTGGGGTGTAGCCTATCACACTGTCAGCCCCGCGAATGATCCAAGGAGCATAACATTCCTCTATGTGAAAATGTATGGGAGGTTTTCTATTATTCTTCAAGGACGTTATCATAAAAGCTCAGCATTAATCAGAAATATTTTAAAGCACCTGCAGAGATTCCCTTAGCCTATGACAACAGCAGGAACGCGCCAATGAAATTAAGTGTGCGCGCCTACACGTTCTGGTCCAAGCCTACCCCAGTAAGGGTGTTTACAGTATTAGCCATAGAGATTATATTTTATTATTTCAAAAGATTGATAATTGACATTACCTCTCCGCCATTTCGTGTCGTTTCGCCGACAAAACTAGAGCTGAATAATCCAAAGACCGATATCCATGGCATTAAGAACGCGCCATCATATTACCCACTTCATTTCGTCCAGGCTGATGGAGCACGTAGTCTCATCCGCGTCTGACAGCCTTACGTCACGCAAGTTATTAGGGGCACGAGCACGTAAGATTTTTGAAGGTACCCTCATGTAATCAGGGCGAGAAATATATCATTTGAATTCATTAGACGACTTTGACGAGATTTGGGAAATATTCTTGAAAGGTTGGACTCTTTTAACTAATTCCCCCCATTCAAGATTTACTCAAAAGACTACAATCTTTCAAGAATCTTTCCCAAATATTGTCAAAGTCTTCTGGTGTAAGGATGGCTAGATGGCTAGGCCTCAGTGAAACATGACATCATGCAAGCTATTTGTTCAAATCACCAGCATCAAGACGTTCTGTAGCATACGAGTTTTGCCAGCACGTGTTCAGTAGGTCATTGAATGACTGCATGTAGAGAAATGTAGGCTAGGCCTATCGGCTACTAAATTGAAACGAATTTAGTAACGTGTAGATGCATATTTGACTACACTACACAGCGGCGTCGGACTGGGGTTAGACTGGGGGCGGGGCGAGGGGCATCAGGACTGCTTATACTTAGGGCCCAGGATCTTGTGGTACGCTCCTGACACTACACAATATGTACACTGGTGAAGACGTGGACCGTTGTAAGCCTATAGCATTGTTAGGTAGGCTAGATAAATTGCTCTCAAACATTGTTCAGTTACTCAATGTAACCACGGCAAAGGGATATTAAATTGGCTAATAAATAGAGGTTTAGTGAAGTGCTCTATTTAAAAAAAAAGCCAAAGGCCTAGTTAATTTAGAAAAATCGGTCTCTTTGCAAAACACTTTGTGCTCATTGCTTGACAAGTGAATGAATGAAATTGCGCTGTTGTTGTTAGGCTACTGTTACTATTGCTGGTTTGATACACTTAGGCTACAATTACAAACGTTTGATACACTTTTTTAAAAATACATGTGCCTATCCTACTCACAATGTATAGGCCTAGGCTGTGGCCAGCAGGAAGCTTTTCTTCAAGCATAATATGAGAGGCATACATGTGCTAAGGTTAACAAGTAGCCTAGGCGTAAAATAACCTATTTGTGAACAAGCGAATAAAATGTTGTTCGAACTTCAGAAAGACAATTTTGATGATGTTTAATAAGAAATTGTATAGCCTGGGCTATAACATTTGCTATAAAGATGCTACACAAAGTGCATGTTTTTTTGGACAGGGTCTTGGCCAGATTCATATGTTTCTTACTTTGGTCTCTCCATAGAGACATGACTGCGTTTTGACAATTTCGGTAGACCTAGTGTTGCCAACTTTCTAATATGAAAATAAGTTTCAGCTCACACTTACACATCTTACACTACCATTTGCTAAATTTTGTCAAAAGGATGCACTAAAATGAGCGCATAACATACTACATATATGCACAATGAGACAATTTGGTCAAATAAGCTCACATTCTCACGATATACCAAAAAATCTTGCAATGACGTCTCCAGGGCTCTGTATTGAATTAATATATAGTCTAGCTTAATAACACTTAAAGGAACCGTATGTAAAAAATGTATTTCAATTAATCATAAAATGGCCCTGATATGTCACTAGACATTAAGAAATCATGTTAATTTCAAATACTTATATCACTGACAACAGTAGTCCGGCCAGGATATTGTCATTTAAAAAGTGAAGAAAAAAGTGAAGTTGCAGCCCTCAACTGATGTTGTGTTTTGTCATGTCATGTTGTGTTTTGGCCTGATGCGCCACCCTTTCCCTATCTACTAATCACAAAGTCAGTAGTGTTTCGGCATCCAGGTTTGCAACCTCGAGTCAGCCGGGAGGGTGAGGGGATACACCGCTCTACGTACAGTAATTTGAAAGTGATTGCAGTATCAGTGTTGGCCACAATCTTACATATGGTTCCTTTAATAAATAAATAACTGTAGCCTACACTGAAAGAAAAATAACCGCTGGATTTACTTGAACACTGTAAAAAAGGAAAAGTCAGGGCTGTCCAATTTATCAAACTATATTATGTTACAATTACATAAAACAGTAGTTTTGAATGAAACACAACCTTATTGTCTTTCCAATTCAGTAGGCCTAATCCATTATTCTAATTGAATCACGTAAGGTTACAAGCATAGGCCTAATGGGACCAAAAGGAAAAGAGGCTTTGTCACAGTTAATTAAACAAATTCACGTTTTTCTTTCAGACACAATGTCATTAAGTTGAACTGAGATATTTTGCCACAGCAATGAATTAGAGCCCGACCGATAAAGGATTTTGAAGGCCGATACCGATACAAATATTTGTTGATTTAAAAATCCGATATATCGGCCGTGTCATGAGCTCTCTCTCTGCCTGGTAACACACGCTGATTGAAATCTGACCTCCACCTGTTCCTGCTCTGCTCTGCTCTGCCTCACCCTCGTTACCTACCAGCTGCACTGCATTCACCACTCATCATGCCCTGTATATAAAGCCTTGCTTTTCAGTCCACACTTGTCAGATCGTCTGCAACCAGCACCAGTTACCTGCCTGTTTTTGAAAACGCCTCTGACTCTTTGCCTGTGATCCCGGACCCGCTCGACTACTTCTGTGTTCTCCAGCCCCGGTAATCTTGACCTGCCTTCCGTCCCTCTTCCACGAATACCGCCTAGTCCTTGACTGTACTGCTGCTTCGTTTCAATTGCTGTTGTGTGGGTGTTTCCCCCAGGACTTCCCGGATCATCCAGCTCCTGCCATCGCTGTTCGGCTACTGGGGGAACACACACACACGCAGACTCTTGGAACTCCTGTACCCCCCCCGGAACCCCTGAAACCCCCTTAACCCCCAACCCTTAAATAAACTTTTGAACGTGACGCTTTTGTGGTCCTCGTCCTGTTTGGTGTCTGACAGGCCGATATATTATTTTTTTTTTTCAGAAACGCGCAACAAAACATTAACAGATTTCCCTAACATTAGTTATCTGTAGTTATTTATGAGTATTGACTAAAATAATATGATAATGCATTTTAAAAACGTGTTTATTTTTAAATAATATTGTCACAGTGGAACAAAGGAACATCGAAATATATTAAAGTTCTGATAAATAAAATGTATAAAAATAGTCTTTTGAACAAAAACACAATAACAACAACAACCAAATCGAAGTTACCAGTATTAAAAGACTTGGTAAGCTTCATAAATATAACTTTGAACTAAGACTTAATAATTACAAAAAATAATGATGACATTATTACTATCATCATCATTTGTATTATCATTAAACAATATAAAGGTCACTCCTAAAAGGTCACTCCTAAATGTGCGTGTGTAATAATTAGTCTCTATTGCCTTATAAGCTACCTTATAATTACAATGTCAGCTTGCTTATCCCTTTACCTGCACTTTTAAAATTATTTCCATCAAGCTACATCAAACCATTTTCAATCATCAGTTGCTGCCTGCCTTCTAAAACCTACTATTTAGTGATCTATGCAGTGTAACTACAGATATACTAGTTATAAATACAGTAATCATTACTTTATTTAGGCAGAATAAGTTGGTTGTGGTTTCCAAGCTCATTAATGTTAACGTTAGCGGTCTTCCACTGATATTCATGGCATTAGCTAGCTTTGTGGTTAGCTAGTCTATGATGAGCCATAATTTAGCAATGGATAACGTCATACTGCAAATTGTAAAACATAGGCCTACGCTTTCAAAATAACAGGCCGGGGAGAGATGATACGTCTCACTGCTATAACTGTCACGCTATTAAAGAAATACATCTTCAGTCACATTGTCAAAAGTTAATAGGACAGACAGTCAACTACACTGTAACAACGTAACGTAATTACTAGCTAATTCCGCTTCACTCTCGGCTTATTTAACAGCAGCAAAACTGGACATTGTTTTCATGAAATTTGACAAGCTTATTTGAGTTAAGAGAACTGATGGGGATGTTCTTTTAATTGTTATTCAAGCAATGTATGTCTCGTGACTATGGAGCTAAATTTGTCTCAATAATATTTCTATATGCACAGAGGGGGATCCACAAATATTTCTTGATTTGTGTTTTGATATCTACAAATAAAAAAAATCATATTTGTAACTCGTATATTGATTTTTACAAATATAAATGTGCATTTGTAAAACCGAAAATTTCATTTGTGAAATGTGATTCTGCATTCTGCAAGTTTGTCTCAAAAATACGTGATCCACAAATGCTGATCCACAAATGCGAAAACGAAAACTGTGTGTGCTGGTGATCCACAAATGCAAAATTAGATTTCACTAAGGCAATTTTCAGTTTTACAAATGCCATTTCATTTACAAATACACATCTACAATTGTGAAAACCAATTTACAAGTTACAAATATGATTTTTTTTATTTGTGGATGTCAAAACACGAATGCAAGTCAAGAAATATTTGTGGATGTCGCCATCTACTGGATTGCGATTTCTGTGTGCCGGTGAATTAAAGTAGGCCTATTTACGTGTGGATTTGTGTGACTTTCATGTGAAGAACGTTTTTAAAAACACGTAACTTTGGAAAGCGAAGAATGCGTGTGCTGGTGATCCACAAATGCAGAATCACATTTCACAAATGAAATTTTCGGTTTTACAAATGGCATTTTATTTACAAATGCACATCTATATTTGTAAAAATCAATATACGAGTTACAAATATGATTTTTTTATTTGTAGATATCAAAACACACATGCAAATCAAGAAATATTTGTGGATCCCCCTCTGCGCATATACAAATAATATTGAGACAAATTTAGCTCCATAGGAAAATGCCTAATATCGGCCGATAATATCGGCCCGCCGATATTATCCAACAGAATCATCTAATGTGAAGCACCTAAGTCAAACTTTATCAACCGTCTCTGCCTGAAAGTGCTGAAACAAGGCAAACTAGAAAATGTAATGCCAGAGGAATTACAATAGTGGATGGAAAGCTGCTGGCTTAATGTTGGTAGGGAGATTCCTGGAAAAAAAAACACTGAATCACTTAATCTTTGAGTTCATACAAACCCTCGTACCAAAAAAAACCTTGTGTGTCAAAGCGTTCTTGAGATATAACACTCAAGGTGTTTTTCACATTGACATTTGACCTCCAACATCATTTCACTTCATCTTTGACTCCATACAAACACTCACACCAAATTTCAGGCATGTATGTCAAGGCATTTTTGAGATATCGCGCTCAGAGTATTCATGGACTTGACCTTTGACCTCCAACATCAACTCACTTAATCTTTGAGTCCATACAAACACTTGTACCAAATTTGAAGCATATGTGTCAAGCCGTTCTGGAGATATAATGCGCTAAGAATGAGATATGGCTGTGACTTTTATTTTGACAGACAGGAAACACTTAAACAGGATCTGTAGTTTTAGAGAGCGCCAGATTGTAGGCATTAGAAGCTGAGACAGTTGAAATCACAGGTGACACCTGTGCCAGTGTTCTAATTAGCCCGGGAACTTCTCTGGGAGCTTAAAGGTGCGATTTGTAGGATTGTTACCGAACGTTCTGTAGGCCAAAATCAAAACACTGGTGAACGTTCTCAAGACTACCATACGCGAGCCTCTTCTGGGTTGCCAGATGTAATGAAGACTTAGCTAACGTTAGTTGACCTGCATCTGCTTTAACGTTTCTCCAACCATGACCCAGCTACACATTACGGAAACAGTGAAAACAAAAAATACCTCTCTAACCAACGTAACATATTTAGCTGAAGTTAGCGATGCAGATGAAGTTTAGCCTAGGCTACCTGTTGTGGAGAAATATGGCCAGCTCTGCGTCAGACTTGATATTCTTCGTTTGATGAAGACGTCACCATATCAGGAAGCTCCTCCGATGTCCACTTAATTTGTTTCTTGTTTTAATTTTGGAAATGTGCCTGCCTCTCGTAGGTGTTCATGACTACAACTGACAGCTGTTGACAGTAGGCCTTTGCTAATTTGGCAACCCAAATAGGAGGACGCGCTAGCCCATTATTAATACGCTATTCTAGAATTAATCGTTCAAAACATAAACGAAAATTCCAAGAGATTCCGCCCCGTAACTCTTTTTTTTTCATGGGTTTTACGGGTTAGAGTAATGTTGTCAAATAAGCCATTACTTCAATTCATCGTGTTTCCTTACTCTCTGACAACATATGGTGATCATTTTTGGAATGGTTACAGTTTATTTTCCATTATTTCTACATACTGGACCTTTAAAGAGTGCAGCTGGATTTAGGCCATTATGACATCACAGCCATACAAGTCTATGGGGGGAAAATTAGCTTTTTGACATTTTTAATCCCCTATTTCTCAAAAACTATAAAATTTTAAGAAAATCTGAAAAAGTAACTCTCTTGTCCAACTCCAGACCTACAAAACATTTTTTTCAACATGTCTGTACGTTACGCGGTCGCATTTATTCTTGAAAAGGTAAAAAGAAAAAAGGTTATAAGAAGAAGAAGAAGAAGCTAAGCCAGGAGATTTCAAGATAGTGGATTCCATCCACTATAATGAACGGCCTTGGTGTCACCCATTTCATTATGTTCCCATGAACCTTTGCAAGAACACTGAGACCATCACACAGCTAACAGTGTTGCTAAAAGTTTTCATATGGGTTTTCTTAAACAGGGTTATGCTAAAGACCAGTAACATTTGGAGCTGAGTTGTAGCTTATGTTATGCTTTGAGATGAACTATGCTTTGTTCCCACCATTGAGTGGGTTAGGTATTAGGCATGCACAGTAATATGTTGTCATCTACAATGAATTCGTCTAATAGCCTAGGCCTACTTCTAATTCTGATTCTGAATCTGACTTGAAGTCTTTAATATCAAAGTTATCTTCCTTCAACATTGATGTTGACATTTTAAGTGCATCTGCATATACTCTCAGTACATGTTATCTGTATAACACAATGACTTTGAAATTACATTAATATTTTGTGTAAACTTAATTTAAACAATTTCACTGGAATTACTTGATCAAATTGGGTAACCACGGCATGAATCAATTTTTTAAACCGAAAGAGAAATGCTGGACTAATTCTAGACATTTCATTCATGTGTAACTGATGTAGCCTACACAATAAATTCACTGTAAAACTGAGCAAAAGCATCTCACGCTATCAGCGTAACGAACTATCTGTGATGACAGACAAACGGGATAAATGACAGCAGCAAGGTTTCCCTTATCTCATACAAATCGTGCATTCTTCGTTCAATAGTCTAACTTATTATACTGATTTGTCAAGGATTTGCACTGAATGGATTCTCAATAATACGGAACACATCTTTCCCCTTTCTAATACGGGACGATTCCGTATTTCCGTATTTTACGGAACGGTTGGCAAACCCTACGCTACTCGAGAGTAACCTAGTCATGCTTTGGCTATGCAGAGACCCACGAAAGACTGGATTAACCTGTTCTGCAAGACCAAGGAGTATCATAGTCTACAGAATGGCAGAGCAGAAAGAACGCTCGGACAGCATCTATAGCTACTGTCTGTGGGAAGTTTTAAACCAATGCCTGTGTAGCCGAATGTTCATCTCAGTCTTTTCACTAGCCGTGCATTTGGATCAAGATACCTTTAGGACTATTTTTGCCATACAGTTTGCTGCTGTGATTTAATCTGGACACGGCTGAAAGTTTGATTTTCAAATGCGAAAAGTAGATGAGCAGGCTGCGCCATAAGAATCCTAACCTAAAGAGCCTGTCACCTGAGGTGCATTCTTCAGATAAGGTAGTGTCCTCGCTCAACGACATCGCCTAGATTACCTACTCGGTCGACGTCAGGTGTTCAAGTAATTTGGTTTATGTAGCCTAATATTTGGTTTGATAGCTTACTTAATTACACAGGGGAACACTAGTCTACTCTAACCAAAGGGTAGCTAAACATGGATTGTTTTTAAGAGACATTTTCTGTAAAATAAAGAACCGACTTGTTTGGCTATATCAAGACCTGCACAGTGAGATCTGAGAATTTAAGTGAGTAGCTTTAAGTGACAATACCATTTATTGATTGTGTTGGACTAAAAACAACGAAAGATTACATTACATGTGCCACTTTAGCTGTGCCTATATAGGCTACATGTAGGCCTATCGTTAGGCCAAGTAGTTAGTAGGCTAAACTATGAATTGATAATAATCTCTTATTATTTTCAGCCATGGGGGGTTGTTGGAGATGGTGTCAACGGAGCTGTGTGTGTTTCCTCACCGAAGAGGAAAGACGGGCCATCTTTATAGACATGGAAATTCAAAAAATCCTCAAAGACCAGAAAAAGCGAGAACGCAAAGAAATAAAAGTACTACTTCTTGGTATGTAGCCTATTTTACAGTTTTACCTCAGTACAGCTGTTGGTCATGTTTTGATAACTTCCGCATATGAGCTGTAGGCAGTCATTGACTGCACCTTTCAAAATAGTCTGGCTATTTATAAATCATAGCGTTTAAGAAGGTAGCAGTCATTAAAGATCTTTGATTGTAGCCTACGCCTACCTACACGTTAACATTTTTAAAAATATAAGAATTAGCATATGTATGATAGCTGGAGTAGGCTAACGGGGTCAATGCCTATCACTAAATTTCCTTCAAAACAATAATTTTATTCAAATCAAGGGCCTTTGTCAATCAGTGCAAGCTGGCCTAGCTAAATGTAATGATTCAGTTATACCGAGAACATCCATCCTACAAAGTTTGGACAAGCGACCGGACTAATTCTTTGCTGTTAATGAACCTAATTCCAGGTAGCCAAAAGTTTTTTTCCCTTTAAAAAAAAAAAAAAAAAAAATCAAAGATCAGAGTCCTTTGTTACCTAAGACCTAGACAAACTTTACGCAAAATATGAGTTGGTGCTGCGACAATTTTCCTGGATTCTGCTTGGTTTGACATGGATCCCAAAAATGTATCTTTTTATGAGACGTTTTCCTATTTATGTATTGCACCATGCAGTTGCTTGGCATTAGAACGTTCAGGATATGTTATATGAGAGGGTGGAAGTACTGTAGGCTAACAAAATTTAAACAATTAATAATGAAGTGATGAATATGGATGCAAACTGTAAAGTAGAGGTAAAAGGGTTGTGAAGTAAAAAAAAAATATTGTGATAAATCATCAAGCGATTTTATTAAGTTAAGGCGATTTGATAAAAACAGCTGCATGATAAATTGCAATCATCATTTATTATTAACAACACAAAACGGTCATTTATCATTCAAAGGAAGCATTCTCATGGGTGGATGTAACAGAAATTGAATGCTAAACGTGGAGGTGTTCAAAAAAGCATAATGTGAATTGACTAAGGAATGTAGAAATGAATGTTAATTTTAAAACATTATGATAAACTGACAAGTGATTTGATTAACTAATGCCTACTATTTATCATTGACAATGTCTAACTGCATTTATCGTTAAATGGCCAACTACATTTATCGTTTACAGCAAGCAAATTTAAAATTCAAATTTACCACCAAAATATATTACTTCCACCTTGTACCTGGTGCACATGACATGATGACAGTACCTCAATTCTCCTTAAACATGCACATCAGCTAACATCACATAAGTATACTTATTCACCATTTCATACTTATATAACAGTAGCACTTATCATACATTTGTTCTTTTTGTGTCAGATATTCAATCTACATTAACCATAGATCAGAGGTCTTCAACCTTTTTCAGCCCAAGGACCCCTTGGCTGGGAGAGACAGTGAGCATGGACGTTTTGAGCGAGGGAAAAGAGAGGCTTCTTATATCTTTTAACTCCACTAAGTGTTTATGTTGAAACCCAAAATAGACATTTTACTTCACCAAATGCTTAAAAAACCAACTAACATCTATTTTTATGTGCTAAGGTTGTTAAGAAGACATCGTCGGCTGACTGCAGTACAATGCTGTACATCCCCATGTATTTTAATGGCCAAGTAGCCAACTTTACGTGTTACTTTTCTCAGAACTAGCTTTGCATCTACAAATTTCATTCTAAAAAATAGTTTTCAATGTGCTCCAATACACACAATTTTCCTTTTGTCAGAGACATTTTTTTAATGTTATTTTAACAAATCTAAAAGGGTGTGGTTACGGTACATCTCTGATTGACAGCTCTCGCTGCAGACACGACCCGACATCTTAGCGTAATGTCAGCTGAGAGTTAATAGCGTTCATACAATCTAACCTAAATTAGTGTAGCTGTTATTATTATAATTATGACCGCCACACTAGCGAAGTGCTGGTCATATAGGCCTATAGACTCTCTCTCTCTCTCTCTCTCTCTCTCTCTCTCTCTCTCTCTCTATATATATATATATATATATATATATATATATATATATATATATATATAGCTAATGGTAACTTGGGGACAAAAGACAAGTGTTATGCAAAGTCGACTTTTTGTAGAACATTACGCATTAAGTCCAATTAATTTTCATTTCAAAGTACAGTGGGGAAAATAAGTATTGAACACGTTGACATTTTTTTCAGTAAGTATACTTCCAATGAAGCTATTTGCTTGAAGTTTTCACCAGACATTAGTATTACCTCAGATAATCCACCCATATAAAAAAATCCAAACATTAAAGTCCATAGGTAGAGTGGAATGACACAGGAAAAAAGTACTGAACACGCCTGCTGAAATTTCTTACTTTGTGTAATACTTTGTGGAAAAGCCTTTATTCGTAATGACAGCTTCAAGACATTTCCTATATGACGAAACTAATCAGTCACAGTATTCTGGTGTGAGTTTGGCCCATTCTTTTAAACAGATAGTCCTTTAATATTGAAGATTCCAGGGGTCCCTCTTGTGAATCCTGATCTTTAGTTAACTTCCAAAACTGCTCAATTGGATTGAAGTCAGGGCCTTGATTTCCTTTCTCTGAAACCAATTGAGAGTTTCCTTTGCTGAATGTTTGGATCATTGTCCTGCTGGAAGGTCTAGCCATGTCTCATCCTCATCATCCTGGTGGATGTAAAGATTCTCCCAGAACAAAATGACTCCATTCATCATTCCTTCAACTGTATGAAGTCTGCTAGTACCATGAGATGAAAACAGCCCACACCATGATGCCACCACCTCCAAACCTCACTGTTGTATTTTAGGGTGATGCATAGTGCAATTTCTTCTCCAAATATGGTGTGTAGTATGACATCCGAAAAGTTCAATTTTGCTCTCACCTGACCAGAATACATTCTCTCAGTATTTCATAGGATTGTCCAAATGTTGTGTAGCAAACTTTCAACGCGCTTCGACATGATTTTCTTCAGCAATAGAGTAATGCGGGATGAGCGTGCATAGAGGCCATGGCGGTGGAATGCATTACCTATGATTTTCTCTGTAACAATTGTACCTGCTGCCTCCAAGTCTTTCTGGAGCTTTCTCCGAGTGGTCCTTGGCTCTTGGGCTACTCTTCTGACTATCCTTCTGACTTCCTGGTCAGAAAATCTTGCAAGGAGATCCTGTGCATGGCCAGTTGATGATGCAGTGATGTTCCTTCCACTTGCAGATAATGGCTCCAATACTGCTTGCTGGATGATTCTGAAGTTTTGAAGTGCATCTGTAACTAGTTCCTTTGATATGTTTTGCAACAATAAGGTTGCAAAGATCTTAGGAGAGCTCTTTGCTTTTACCCATCATGAAATGTTTCTTGTGTGACCCCTTGGCAACAAAAAACCTTTTTATAGCCCACCAGTATGCCCAGCTTATATCAATTTGCACAGATAGGAGGGATAATTTATCTCAACCATACAACCATCATTAGGTGGATACCATTAACAGTGCAAATGTTCAGATCTGTACTCTTTTTCAAAAGCTCTTAATTCTCTTGTGAAATGTTAAATTGGAGTTTTCTTGTTGTGTGTTTACCAAACTCAGTGGGATAATGCCTTGTACTGGTGATCCTTAGGTTGAGAGTTTGAATCCCAGCTAGAGCATTATGATCAAGCTGCACATGCTGTTGGTCATCAAGATTCACATTGAACAGCACCTGAATGACAATGGCAATTAACATTCACGCTCATCAGTTTCCAAGAATCTCAATGCCGATACACAGAGCTTCTTTGTTAACCATTTCTCCTCATAATTCACTCTGTCATATTTATATTTCTTCCATTAGTGTTCTTGAATACAAGTGTTTAATTTCCCCAAAATTTCAAAGATTACTTAGGTGTACCCTTTTAGGAAAATTATATTGTGAAATTTGGGCTTGGAGCTTTCTTGATGTTGTGTGCTTATCAATACACATTTTTACCATGTGAATGTAACTTTCCAAAGTTTAGGATTGGCTGTAGCTCAGTGGGATTATGCCTTGTACTGGGGATCCATTAGCTACAGCATTATGATCTAGCTACACATGACATTCTACTATTGCTCATTTAAGATTCACATCATTGAACAGCACCTGAATGACATCAGACAATCAACATTCACGCTCATCAGTTTCCAAGAATCTCAAACAGGAAGTCAACTTTTATCTCCGCAAAGCTTTCACGTATCAAAACCAAACTCGGTACATGGACTCAGGACCCACTTAGGAGAAGGCTCAAGAAATTTGGTGACCTTTGACCACTAAGGGGGGCGCTATAATCACAGAAAGTAGGCTCATATCTCAGCAACGCTTACACATATCAAAACCAAACTTGGTACATGAACTTGGGACCCCATCCTGAGGACACACAATCAATTTGGTGACCTTCGGCCACTAGGGGGGCGCTAGAGTTACAGGACGTTAGCTCCTATCTCAGCAATGCTTTTACATATCAAAACCAAACTTGGTACATGGACTTGGGACTCCATCCTGAGGACACACAATACATTTGGTGTAGTTTGACCACTAAGGGGGCACTATAATTAGCAAGAAATTCTCGTATCGACCTCAATCTTGGTACGTGGACTTGTGGCCACAACCTGAGTATGCACAAAACATTTGGTGATGTTTGACCACTAGGGGTGCTATAATTAGCAAGACTTTCTCGTATCAACACCAAATTTTGTACGTGGACTCATGAACACATCCTGAATAACTATAATACATTTGGTGTCTTTTGACCACTAGGGAAAACTATAATGACATGAATTAGGCTCATATTTTACTAACGCTTTCAGGTATTGAAACCAAACTTTGTACATGGACTCAATCCAGTCCAGTCCAATCCAATCCAGTCCAGTCCAGTCCAGTCCAATTCAATCAACAATCACATGAAGTAGGCTCATATCTCAGCAATCCCAATCCAGCCCAGTCCAATCCAGTCCAATCCAGTCAAGTCCAATCCAATCCAGTCCAATCCAATCTAATCCGGTCCAATTCAATCCAAACCAATCAACAATCACATGAAGTAGGCTCATATCTCAGCAATCCCAATCCAATTCAGTCCAGTCCAGTCCAATCCAATCCAGTCCAATTGAATCCAATCCAATCAACAACCACATGAAGTAGGCTCATATCTCAGCAATCCCAATCCAGTCCAATCAAATCCAATCCAGTGCAATCCAATCCAATTCAATCCAATCAAATCACATTAAGTAGGCTCATATCTCAGCAATCCCAATCCAATCCAGTCCAGTCCAATCCACTCCAATCCAGTCAAGTCCAATCCAGTCCAATCCAATCTAATCCGGTCCAATTCAATCCAAACCAATCAACAGTCACATGAAGTAGGCTCATATCTCAGCAATCCCAATCCAATTCAGTCCAGTCAATCCAGTCCAATCCAATCTAATCCGGTCCAATTCAATCCAATCCAATCAACAACCACATGAAGTAGGCTCATATCTCAGCAATCCCAATCCAGTCTAATCCAGTCCAGCCAGTCTAGTCAAGTCCGGTCCAGTCAAATCCAATCCAATCCAATACCAATCCCAACTCCTGTTCATCTACTTGGCCCCCTCATTGCTGCTTGTAGCTATATTTCTGTATAATGTACATAGGATGTAATATCAGTTAAAGGTGCCCTGCCAGTACATATGTGTTTGTGTTATGTCATGAATGTGAAAATGAACTGCTACCTCCTCTGTCAGCTCTAGCCACAAAAAAAGAAATAAGTGGAGAAATCAGGCCAATTGCAAAAGCTGCTCAGTCTGACAAAGAATTGAATGAGCTGATTACTATTCATGAGCCTGTCCAGTTGAGACAGCGCCCACAGAATTCGTCTTGCTCAAGCAGTGACAGTTTCGTATGCAAGAATGGCTTAACGTCAGTGGGCTTGCGCGCTATGCACGGATAGAACTTCAACAATGCATGTTGTCCAAGAACCCAGAGTTGAGGATCAAATGGCTTCAGTTTATTTTTTGGAACAATGGTAAATCTGGAGCAGTAGGCTACCATCACGGCAGTCTACGACCAGTGCCCAGTCCAAAAATAAAACGCTATTGTCAACTCAAGTAAGTGCTATGTTATACAGGTTTAATGCACTCGCTAGCCTAGCAGGTTTTATGCCTATTTGGACAATGCTAGCACTTGCTAGCCAAGCTAAGTTCATGCTATGAAGCTAAAATTAATTGATAACAGCTGTCATGTTATGGATGAAACCGACTAGCTGTTAGCCAATCAGAGTCAAGCAGCTTAGCTCGTTGAATATTAATGAGAACTGCTGCAAATTGAACTGAGTCTTCTTGCAGGCTTTCTATTACACACTAGAATGGCTTGAAACAAGGTAACCAAGGCATTGTTTCCACAAAAAATGTCCATGGAGTTCTACCATGTCCATGTGGAGTCCATGGTAAAACTTCAGACATTACCACAAAGTAATGAAATACGTGTGGCAGGGCACCTTTAATAATTCTAGTAGTCTTGCTGTTGTCTCTTTCCTAGAACAGCAACATCTTAATATTTAAACTTGAATTAGACTTTTGAAACTGTAGCTGCAAAAATGTCTGTCAAAATATTGGGTGAATATAGGTGCCAGTGCTAATGGGTCCAAAGTTACAGAACTTCTTAGGGCTCTATTTTAATGGTCTAAAACGGAAGTGTCTTTGCGCAAAACGCATTCACTTTGTGGGCGGATCTCTGGCGCTGATGCTATTTTACCGGTGGGATAATTGACTGTTGCGCCCGATGCAAATCTAAAATGGGGTTGTCTGAAGTAGCTACATTAATCATGGGTGTGGTTTGGGCGTAACGTGCAATAAACCAATCAGAGCGTCATCTCACATTCACTTTAACAACAGGCACGCTTGTTCCATAGCTGATTGCTATTATGGTGGTGTATTTGCCAGGCGCAGCCAGGAACGTTCACAGCGCTATAATCACTGTTCAATTGGGAACAGTTAGCTATTGATTTTTCCTCTTGACAAAATGTATACAGAATTGTCACAAAGACATACTTTCCGATGTTTTGGGATCATTCTCACTGAATCATGAGGTTATGAATGCATGGTGGTATATTTGCAATGTACAATGTAATCTAACATTACCTCTCTATAGACAATGCATATCTTCTGGCATCGGCATGCAGTTCAATATCACGTCTCCTTAAGTCCTCTAACATTTCCTAATTTATGTCATCAACACATCAGTGATTCGTGAAAATGTGTACGCTAGATTTATGCCTATTTTTTTCACATGGACACCACACTGATTTCCCTCGAGTGGTAATATTTTTCTTTGAAATTATGTATGGTTTACAGAAATGGGAACTACATTGTATTGATGAGAGGAGCTAAGTGTGCATTGCACAGCACAGGCGGCCAAGCAAGTGGCCTAACTTTAAACTCTGGCAACTCCAACAACTCCATAAACAAGTGCAAGTTGACCTAACTTTCAAATCTGCACAGTATCCCATTAACTGCGTGACAGTAGGCTATTTACAATATTTTCTGTAAAGCAGAGTTTGTAAACACGTTATCATCAACTTAATTCACGCACAACATTTATTTGAGCAGGAGAAAGAATGGATGCAGCAACTACAGAAATTGTACAGAAATTGTAACCATACTTGCTGCTTTCTTGTACCATCTGTTGCTGGTTAACAGCACATGAAAAGCTGATATAAGCTAATTCGCTAACTCAAGACTTCAAGGCCATCATGGATATAAAATGTTTTTTGAAAATAACGAAAGGATGGAGGGAACATAGCAAAGCTTGGAGTTATTTCAGATGGGCTACAACAAGGTAGGCAAAATGATGGTGCTTAAAACCTTAGCACAGCTGGAATGATGCTTAGGCTGATGTTAAAGCGCACGCGATGTTTAAAGCCATACACAACGGTAAATTGGAACAAAACTAAAAGTAACTTTAGCCTTTATAGGGCTGTATAAAGTTGTCCAGATTAATAGGTCGTAATTAGGCGTTATTGTAAAGATATTACATGTAGATGTTGTACTATATAGGCTATTAAATTTTTAGGTCACCAATGCACGAACAAAACCGGGAAATGGACAAATATTATCAAGGCTTTGAATGTTTCCGTCTGTGCACGGGGGGTGTCTGTAGATTGGTGTGCAACGCATTCATTCATGCAGGCCTGTGGTCATGCATGCGCCCTTAAAATAGCATCTCCATTTTCGCCACAGACTTTAGACCAGGGAGTTCCTGGTCTGTGGCGGAATTGTTTTCTGAAACTGCAAAATATCAACATGGAACGTTTGCGCCGGAACACGCCGTCTTTTCGCTGAACCGCCCCCGTGGGCACAATCGAATTCCCTAATTTGCAGGCATGTAGGCCTACCTGTGGAGGGAAAATTCTAATATGCGCTGACTGCAAAATAGGAAAGACAAACGCGCGAGTATACAAAGTCAATTGCGCTGGGACGGTAGATAAGAGCCCTTAATGTTTTTGGTAATTATATTCTAGCATTTCATCAGCAAGAGCAAGTGGTTCAAATTGTACAATTGCAGTATTATTTGAAATCATATACTATATATACAGTATATGATAGAAGTAATGTGTTGCCTGTTAACAACATTTTGGATAATCTTTCCTTTTTTAGGGACTGGAGAAAGTGGCAAAACAACATTCATCAAACAAATGAGAATCATCCATGGCAAGGGCTACTCTGAGGAGGACAGACGAGCATTTGCTAAGTTGGTTTTTCAGAATGTTTTCACAGCTGTAAAGGCCATGACTGGAGCCATGACTGCACTCAGGATTCCCTATGCAAACCCACAGAATGCGGTAGTGTATACATACAGTGGCCTAATTAGTTTCTACAACATGAATCTGGGGATTTCAGTATCACATGAACTGTGAGCATATCTAAGCAATTTGGGTTACTTCTTTATTACATGTCTCTGTCTGCTTTCATTTCAGATGTATGCTAAGTGGGTACAAGATGTGGACATCAGACAGGTCACTCAGTTAGACAGAGGTTATGTGGATGCTATTCAGCATCTGTGGGCAGACACTGGATTCAGGGTCTGCTATAGTCGCCGTCGTGAGTACCAGCTTCTGGACTCCACTGAATAGTAAGTGACACAAAATGTCAGAGACTGCTGACAGTTGTTGTCTCTTGTGTTAGGAGATGGCCTCGATCACATGTAATGTCTGTTAATGCAGTTGTATAATTGTTTAGATATCCCTGTGGGAATGAGATTTTTCTATTTTTTGTTGTGATCAAATCAATAGAACTCATTAAAGGGGTGGTTCAGGATTTTGGACATAGGAAATGAGGTCCTATGTCCAAAATCCTGAACCACCCCTTTAAGTAAGCCAACATTATACATTGAGGCTTTCTTCAAATGTTAAAGGAGAATTCCGTTGATTTTTCACATAGATCTGTGTTTCCTGAGGTCACCGAGTACTAGGGGTGTCACGATTTCGATTTTATATCGAAATCGATCAAAATGACATCTCAATCTCGAACTTAGAACTCAAAAGTAGAATTGACGATGCAGCCCCACCCTCAATGTCATGTCCAGCATGTATGCCAAGACACACAAACACACACACACATGCTGATCTGCGGCGTCAACACTCTAATTTTAGGCTGCAGCCAGTTAAAATATACACATCAACCTACCGAAATCGAAGCCCCTCTTGCTACTCTGAAATGGAAGTAATGTGGAAGTATTTTGTCGTTCATTCACGTCAATTAACACGAACTTAGCCTACTCAACTTTAGCAAGCGAAAAGATGATCAAGTTACAGTCCAAAATTACTTTAAGGCTTAAAATGCACATTGATATTCCATGAACACTAACCTTGGGTCTCTACGGAGTGTGCTGAAACAATGAAATTATCATTGTGTTGTTTCATTTCACTATGTTCACCTCTCTGTTTAGCCTAATGTTCTGTTTACATTACAACCTCACGGTTGGAACAGTTTCAAAATAAAAAGCGGTTTCAAAATAAAAGTCGCCCAAAACAGAAAAGGCCAAAAAAAAAGTAAATACCATATAAGGAATGCATTAATAGTAATATTAAAAAAAAGATCAAAAATCGAATCGAAACGAATCGGGACTTTAAAATCGAAAATTTAATCGAATCAAGGATTTGGAGAATCGTGACACCCCTACCTAGCTCGAGTTGCTGCAGCCATGCGGACATATTTTCTTCTTTTTCGTACCGACAGTACTTGGTGACCTGGAGAAACTGAGATCTATGTGAAACATCGCTGGAGTTCTTTAATGCTTCGGTACTGTTTGGGCCCTAATTTGAATCATGGACAATATGCAACGTCTTGAGTCTAGCTAAAGCTAATTTATTAACTAGACAAAATCTATTTGCTAGTATAACACCATGAGCAAGACTTTAAGCACAAACATTGAGGAGTCAGCTCAATGCTACAAAATGGCTACAAAACAAGTTCATGCACGTGAACTTTGCTTGCTCACAGACTTTGCACTCTGTCACCATTTAGATAAGGGCCCATAATTGTATCATATTAAGAGTAGACATTTGACAGTATTTGTCACATGTGCAAAGGTTTGGGCACCCATTGAAGTAAGAGCTTAATTCAAATGTTTGCATTTCCATAATTGCAGTTAATTTTCTTTCCAATCTTACATTCATCAAGTAAAAAAAATGAAGAAATTGAAGAAATTGAATTTTGAAGGCTGCCAGGCATTGACTAACCCCCTAAAAACTCATATCCAAAATATCCTCAGAATTACATGTGCATGGCCTTAAAATTGCTTAAAAGTGCAGTCAGTGATTGCCCATGACATCACATTTGTTTATGTTTACAGTATGTCCATGTATACATTTCTTAGCAGACACTTTTGTCCAAAATGGCATAGATTACAGGGCCTAAATTTCACTGCGGGATTGCGGGTATTACGCATAATTTGTTCAAGTCCCGCAACTTTAGCCATCATAATGCGAGAAATTCCCGCATACACTTGTCTGATGACGTTAATATAGTCATGAAGTGGCGTGAATGCGGTGCTATTGACCGGATGGATCAACTGAACATTTTTTCTAATTTCTATTTCTAATTTTTTCTATTTTATCTAATGACATAGAACAGTGTTTCTCAAAGTGTGGTCCGGGGACCACTAGTGGTCCGCAAGCTATCCCAAGTGGTCCGCAAGCAGACGTGGTAAAATATAATATAGATGAGTTGTTTGCAATATTGAACCAACTTGTATGTAAATTCAAACAGTTCTGCAACATGCCTATGTATGCTACGCCAGTTTAAATCATATGAATCCTCTGACACAATAAGCAAGGTGAGGCCTATTGTGTAATATACTGTTGAAGTACGTCTACTCTTCTTTTTTTTTTAGCTAGGTGGTCCGTGAGGTTTTTTTTCATTGGTTAAATGGTCCTTGGTCTGAAAAAGTTTGAGAAACACTGACATAGAAAACATAATGAATTGCATCCACATATCCCTATGCACTATGCTTAACTGTTATTCACTAGCGACTAGCCTAAAACCGTCAGGCTGAAGGGAGGCTAATTACTGTCATGTATTTCTTAAAGTGATAGGCACTCAATTACACCTACTCATCACCAATGTGCACTCAATTAGACCTACACATCACATTAAAGATATGCCTAAGTGTAATAGTTTAAATGTCAATATGAAGCATTCAAATTACTAAATATGTTTAGCTACTAGTAATTACTAGTAAAATACTATACATTAAAAAATACATTATTAACTAAATACACTCTATATGAATTAAATAATATAGAATAGAAACATATCACATAAGCCATCATTTTCAGTGTGTGTTTGTGTGTGTGGAGAGAGTCAAGCAGAATCTAGGATGGCAACTGTTGTGAATGATTCCACTACAGTATATTCAATATTACCGATGACGTCAAGTTTGTGGGGGCCCCCTTATCACATAAAACAGTCTCTGGTATAAGTGACATCACGCTCTGCCACTCTCATCGTCATGTGTGGTATTCTGAAAATTTGGGAGTTGTCGCTTGTTTCGATTCGGGTCCATGCAGTCCGTTTGTTGAAAGTCCAAAGACAGTCCAAAGTAGGCTTTTCGAAGTGTCTGTTTATGAACACATCATGTTTACGTTGTTTTTATTAGCCACTGCATACCCATGTGGGTTGGCGTGTTGTTGCTAAATCCACAGAATGATTATATGCAATCAAACCCCATCCAGATGCAGTCTTTATATTGTTGAAGTCAGACACAATAATCATCCAAACATCTTAGTTAACCTGCTCTACACAGCACTCACTTGACTTTCTACCCGTGTGCACTGATTCAGTGATGCCAAAAGTGTGCTTCAGCCCTCTATGGTGCTGTGCTGTGCTGTGTGAGAGGGGGAGTGGCTACAGTGGCAAAAGCCAATGTGTGCTGCTATATTTAACAATATATGTTGCATTTCTTATCCCAAAAACTTCAAACTTGACACTGCACCCACTCGTGCCCATAGCAAGACACCTGCAACGTTTGAAATCTAAATCAAAAGAATGGTTTGAGAGATGTGAATAATACACACACAAACACACACACAGAAAGACAGATAGATAGTAGGGCTGTCAATGTTAAAGCTTGAATCGCGCGTTAATTATGGACCAAGTATAACACATTTTTTTTTAATTGCAAGATTTTTTTCATTTCGTCATATGTTCTGTTATCAACAATCCCCTTTTGACATTCAATTACATTCGATTCTGTTATTCTTCTCAATACAACTCTGTACACCAGCATCGCACTTTGCCAACGCCTAAATTATAATTCAGATCTATTTTGCAGGCACCACTCGATAAAATCCATTGTTCATCCAGTGTTTGCCAGTTAAAAACTGATTTAACTCATCTTGGTGCCGGTGTTGGCTCAGTCCACATGGAATTAAAATATCACCGAAGCACTTCAAGTTTAAGCTGTAATCTACTACGAGCTAAACATTGTTTACACTCCTACACTGTTACACGTGAACTGAACATAGTTAACGGACTAGGCTATTTCTGTTAGCACTTTATTGAAATGTGCAGGCCTACATTTTGCACATGCACTTTTGCATATTTCTCAATATGAAAAGTTCCTTATTTTCAACTGAACTCTAAAGATAATTAATATAGGCTATATGGAGTATTTTTTGTTTGCTATGCCCTTTATGTGTGTACATTTTGTGCATGCCCTTCTGCTGTAGCATTTATTTCAGTTTATCAGCTATATTTCTGAAGAATTGCCACAGGCCCGCTGCACATCTTTTGAAATTGTATTTGAAATAATCAAATGTCTTAAAGTTAAGTTGCTCTCATTTGATTCCCAATCAAGATACACTGGTAAAAATGGCTTTACATTGTTAACTTGGACTTCTGGAATGTAATGAAATTTAAAATAATAGAATTTTAATCATGTGATAAAATATGCGATTAATCGAGATTAACTAAAAAGAAATTATGCGATTAATCACTATTAAAAAAATAATAGATAGATTGCATTTCAAACGGATTAAAAATGTAAGTATCAGAACTGAGAAAACTGGGAAGAATGCAGTTGTAGAAAATAGAAGGTTTTATTGAACAGAAGGCGACTCAGAACACAAAGGGCAAAAGCAGGAGTAGGTTGGACAAATCAGGAGAGAACTGGCGGGAGAGGGCATCAGGGTTAATGTTTTTGGACCCTGGTCTATAAAATCAAAACGAGTAAAAAAGAGGGCCCATCTGACTTGCCATGGAGTCAGTCTTTTTACCTCCTTGATGTACCCCAGGTTTTTATGGTCAGTCCAGATTTGAAACGAATGGAGCGACCCTTACAACCAGTGCCGCCATTCCTCCAAAGCCAGCTTGGCAGCTAGGAGTTCTTGGTTTCCTACATCAGTGCGGCTCTCTGTAGGCGTTTTTAGACATTTGGAGAAGAAGGCACAGGGGTGCAACTTGTTGTTCCTAGGGTTCCGTTGGGAGAGGACAGCTCCCACTCCGGTTTCGGAGGCATCTACCAACAACGAAGGGGACCTGGGAATGAGTAAGAATGGGTGCCGAAATGAAGCAGGTTTTCAGGGTGTCAAAAACCTATTGGGATGCAGGCGTCAGGAGTCTTTGGGGCACCACAAAGAAGACTAATCTGTGGCGGGGCGCCACGAAATCAAAATCGGCCGCCACACATTAATATTCTATGTTTAATTTAATTTAATTTAAATATAAGATCAAATCCTTGCATTGCCATTGAGCTGCGCTTTTTACGCATGCAGCCTTTCCTTGCCCCGCCCCGCTCTCTCTCGTAGCCCGCTGCCCCTCCTCTGCATGTGCATTTAACAAAATATTCACGATTGTTGAAGGATTGTTGTTGCCACATAGAAGCATTGCATAGAAGACGTCAGGCTAAATTGCTATTAAATCCGCTTAGCATTGTGACCATGCTGCGCAAATTTGTTAAAACTACTGCATTGAAGTTAACTCTGCTAAGGTCTTATCACAACATAGTAGGCTACATTGAAGAGACTAAACTAAGTTAAGTTATGCAATCAAGCAGTATCTCAAATCTAACGTTAGAATACTGTTTGGATGTCGAATTTAGGATGCTTAGCCTACTTACAGCTGCTTGTCAATTTCGTTGAAGGGCTCATTTTATTTAACCTGACCCTAGCCAGATGAATTTCGTTCCGCTTAGCTCCGCCTAGCTTCACTCACATCCATCTGGGACCTCTTCCATTGAGAGTGATTTCTGCAACCGACTTTATGGTTTAGCCAATCAGAACGCAGGGCGGGAGTTTCATAGATGTGACATAGCGTAGAAGCGACTGTGAGACTGTTATTAGCGTCACGGGTTGGCTTCGATGTGAGTGGTTGAAGTAGGACATCAATAGATGACGGACAAGTGGCTTATTCAATCATATGCAAGCATTTTTTGATTAGGCCCAGTCTTCTGAAGCAACACTTCAATGGATCGGTTCCAGATGGATGAGTGGAGCTAGGCGGAGCGAAATTCATCTGGCTAGGGTCAGGTTACATTTTATTGACTCTGACACTGAATGTTTGCAAAATCCCGATGTAAATGGAAAAGTGTTTTCCAAAATTCAAAAGTGCTTGTCCCAAGGAGAAGTACAAACCTTTATTTGGATGGATGGGTGGGTGGATGGATGGATGGATGGAGCCTAGTTGTAGGCCTAATGTTTAATGTGAAATAAAATAAGTAGCTTAAAAGGCAACATTCGAAATTAGGAGAAATAAGGCAAGATATGAGTAATTGGGGAGAAAAACTGAGTAGCCTTGGCTATTTTTAAGATCTTAACGTGAACTTAAAATAAAATTTGAGCTGAGACAAGGATGGATATTCCACAGCTGGTTCCTTGAACCCCTCAATTAGCCAGTTTAATTGGGTTTTTTTTTGTTTTTTTATGTTGACCCGAAATCCTGGAAACCCAGGAACATCACGTTGTTGGGCAGTGAATGGATGTCACGATGATAACTGCTTATTTCTGCTTATGAAATGTCTTGTTAGGTTGAAGGACGTAAAACTTGCCAATGGTGATACCAAATCTTTTTTATTTCCTTTAAAGGGGAACTTGGCAACTATTTCAACGTAATAAACCCGTTTAGAAATCATTTGGATCGTTAATTGACCTGTTCCATTGAAAATGGTGACTTTTCCCGCTGCCCCTAGCGTCCCCAGGCGGAAAACCAACCTTGCAACATTGAGACTACCGTCCCGGAAAGAGAAGTGAGAAACAAGAAACTCGTTTTAAATCGTGTTTCTTACCTTGTAACGTCCACATTGTCTGCCGAACTTATGCTAACCGTTTTGCTTGCTTGTAAACAAATCCATGTGCTTTATCGTTACCTTTTTCCACAGCATAATGCGCAATTTCTCCAGCAGAGGGGGAAATCCTGCCAAGTTTCCCTTTAATGGTCCTTCCTGTACTAGAATTAACCATTTGCCATCTTTGTGATGGCTTATTTGTTGCAGATACAAGCACATTTCCTTTGATTCTACCCAAAATGTATACTTAAAGGTGCAATCAAGGATTGCACAGGAAGTCGCGTTTGTTTGTATTTATGTTTATATTTAAATGTATTATTTTGTACAAAGAAACATTATATTTTAACCAAGGACCAAATGAAACATGCCAGAGAGGTATCTCACCCCTTCAGTATTCCCAGAGAAATTTCACGCAGGTTTTCGTTTTTGTTTGGGGGACATGCTACCCCCGCTTTGTTTGTTTCCAGTTTTCTGACCTGGGCTGCCTACAGAGACCGGGGCTTTTTACAGTGTACTCACGGAATGGCAGTTACCAGTCGTGAGGAGATGATTGCTGAATGTGACAAAAAATGTTATGGGCTTGAAATCGAGTAAAATCCCTGACTGCACCTTTAAAGAAATATAGATATACGCTCATGATTAATAAGAAATCATTTCAACTTTGTGTAGATGTGAAATATGGAATTTGACATACAGTAAGACATTTTCTGATTAGAGTAGGTATCATCCTATCTGAAAAGATCTGTGTGATGCTTCTTCTAAAACCCTCTGTCAATAATAAAATTCTTACACTGTTATCTGACAATACTGATGTACCAATAATATTGCGCATTCCTACTTTGTTTACTTCTTTTCACTTGAAAAATTACCATAATATATATTTTGTTCAGGGTTGCTCAACCTTTTGCATAAAGATGTACCACAATTGTTCTAGCCATTGAAACATATATAGAAAGTAAGATAAAGCGGGGGAAATAAGTATTGAAGGCATCAATTTTAGTTTCAGTATGTATTTTTCCAATGAGGCTATTGACATGAAATTACATTAGTATTAACTCCACATTAAATCCACACATGTTAAGAAATCCAAACATTAAAATCCATGAGTTATGTGTAATAAAGTGAAATGAGACAGGAAAAAATATTGAACACACTAAGAAAAAGCACTTCACGAAAGCAAGGAAAGGCCAGGAATGAGCTAAAATCTGTTAATAGTAAGTAATTATACGTCCTATTTGTGCAAATTAATATCAGCTGGGTTAGTATATATTAATGGGCTATAAAAAAAATTGTGTCTCTAAAAAACTGGCAGACTTAAAGGTAAGATGAATGGAGCTAGGGCTGGGACAAAAAATATGTCGACGCAAAATATGAGCGTCGATTCGTCAAGCATAACGTGTGCTGCTAAATATTTTTACATTTACACCTTCAGTGTTTTCCATACATTGACTAATCTGTGGCTGGGCACCACAAAATCAAAACCGGCCACCACACATTGATGTTCTATGTTGTAGGCCTACTATTTAAATTAAAGATAAGATAAAATAATTTCATTGAGCTGCACTTTTTACTCACACAGCCTTTCCTCGCCCCGCCCGCTCTCTCTCGTAACGAGCCCGCTGCTCCTCCTCTGCATATGTGCATTTAACAAAATATTCACGGTTGTTAAAGGATTGTTGTTGCCACATAGAAGCACTGCATAGAACACAGTGGGCTAAATTGCTATTAAATCCACTTAGCATCATGACCATGCTGTGCAAATTTGTTCAAAACTGCTGCATTAAAGGCACACTATGCAGGTTTTTTAGCTTAATATGCAAGTTTTTTAGCTTAATTTACCTTAATTTAACAGCTTCAGAGTCATTGAAATGGTTATATGACTTTTTTTGGGTTGAATGGTGGCCGTCTCGTTTCCCCCTAGCGCCTGTGAGCGGAAAAAACACTCTTGCAACTGTGGGCCGGCGGGCCGATGCCCTCAGTGTCAGGAAGTATAACGTGTGTAACGAATTGCTTTACTGCATTCAAATACACATACACGCCAGGCACAGGCTAGAAAAAGGTAGTGATGGAGTTTCTCAGACATTCGTCATGACAGAGCCAGCGAAAAAGAAGCAAAAACCGAGAAAACAGTAAGGAAATTGCCAATACTGCATAGTTTACCTTTAAAGTTAAAGTAAACTCTCTTAAGGTCTTATCACAACATAGTACATTGAGGAGACTAAGTTAAGTTACAGTATGCAATCAAGCAGTATCTCAAAGCTAACGTTAGAATACTGTTTGGATGTCAAGTTTAGCATGCTTACTTGCAGCTGCTTGTATTCGTTATCATGCAGGGCTCATTTTATTGACTCTGAATGTTTGCAAAATCCCAATGTAAATGGAAAAGTGTTTTCCAAGACTCAAAAGTGCTTGTCCAAAGGAGAAGAACGAACCGTTATTTGAACTAACTACGTTATGAATTGCATCCACACATCAGCATCCTTTTAACTGTGTTAATGTTAATTGCAAGGATTCCCACACGAACGTCTTAAAATGACCAGGCACTCAATTAGACATACACTACTGAACTTTATTGAATGCTACCTCTGACTAAGAATGCATTACTTTGCACTTGTATAGTCTTTTATTTTGGAATCTTAAGAGCAATAAACATATATTGCAATGTTAAAGAATTCATGTTTTTTCATTCAGATATGTAAATAAACATGTATAAGTTGCTATTAGTGAATTAATGGGGAGATAATCGAAATCGAATCGGACTGAAAAAATGAATCGTTAGATTAATCGATTCATCGAAAAAATAATTGCTAGATTAATCATTTAAAAAATAATTGTTTATCCCAGCCCTAAATGGAGCCATTATTTTCCAGGAGAATCTTGCCATCCACTAGGAGGATGAGGATGAGACGTGGGTAGACCTTCCAGTAGGACAACGATCCAAAGCAATATACAGCAAAGGAAACTCAATTGGTTTCAGAGAAAGAAAATCAAGGCCCTGACGTAAATCCAACTGAACATTTGAGGAAGGAACTAAAGATCAGTTAAATCTTGAACATTCCGAGAGGGCCTCATAGAACGTCTATAACATAGCCTAGGTGGTCGCAACTCACAAAAGTAAGCAGATAGAAAGAACTCACGCAAATCTAGCCTACAACATGCCGAAGATCTGTTTAGAAGAATAGTCCAAAATCACACCTGAATAATGCGACTGATTAGTTTCTTCATACATGAAATGTCTCGAAGCTATCATTACAAGGCATTTCCACAAAGTATTGAAGACACTTCAGTTGGCACGTTCAGTACTTTTTTCCTGTGTCATTCCACTTTATTACACATAACTTTATTTAAGGACTTTAATGTCAGGATTTCTTTATGTGGATTTCCTGAGGTAATACTAATGTCTGGTGAACTTTTTATGTGACTAGCCTTATTGGAAATATACTTACTGAAAAAAACATTGATGCGTACATGCAAAACGTTCTAGTCACAAATATAACCTCAGTTGTCTGAATGCCTGTGGCTATATTCTAAAACGTAACAGAATTGAATGAAAACAGTTAATTGTAGGACTTCATTTAAAGGGTAACTGAAACATGAACAAGTGGAATTTATATGTCTGTGATGTTTGTAAAGCACATAAATATAATGCAAATCTCTTTGTCTCCACTGATACAGCTTCATGACAAATCTTGAGCGTATAGCTGGCCCTGACTACATCCCTACTGCTCAAGATGTCCTTCGGGTCAGAGTGCCCACTACGGGCATCAATGATTATTCCTTTAGTGTTGAGAGGATAACACTCAGGTAAATAAAAAGCCTTGAAAAACAATTCCAGTCTAAGAACAACCTAGGGTCTATATTTAGATGATAAAGAGTGTTTACTTTCATTTGGAACCAAAACAACGTTCATTTGTGCAGTTTTGAGTAGTAAGACCGGAATATTACAACTTGCCTTTGGGGGCAGCTTTGCTATGGCGCCTGCTGGAATGAATGCTATGGTACGCACACAAAACTGTTATATCCATAATGAGTCTTGAATTAGTGAATTGGCTTATAACATTGTGTGCTGATAACCAGCAACTATAGATATGCCTATAGTAAAAAAAAACAACAGCCTACAACTTCTGTAGCGTGCGTGCGTATTCTCTCTCCTGCTTAAACAAAAGATGTGTGCATGCATATAGTTCTGCATTAAGTTGATTTTGATAACGTGTTTACAAACTTTACAGAAAATTGTAAATAGCATACTGTCATTCAGTGATGTTACTATGGAGAGGCTCTCTACAGACAATCTTAAGTATTTTTACCTTTGTAAGAAAAAAAACCTTTGTTATAAAAAAGGACATTTGCCATCTTGCTAGAAGTAGTCAGTACAAGTCGATTACTGTCAACAGACACCAAAAGGAAGAGAGTTTGGTAATGGACTTGTGCGGACTTTCTTCTCACAAATTGGCACAAACTAGAATAGTAATAGTTAGTGCACTGACTGCACAAACAGTCCTTTATAAAACTTTTCATTACACTTACAAAGGTAAAAATAGTCCAGTTTGTCTGCAGACACTCTCACTCTTTTTTTTTTTTAGCATGCTGTAGATAATGACTTAAAAGAGTGGTTTACTTGTGGCAAAGCTGCCCCCAAAGTTTATGCTATAAATTATATAGCTAACATAGCGATTTGTTTTGTTGGGGGGGGGGGGGGGGTATTTCTTATTCCATTCCACAACTACACCTATGTTTGATGGATTTGTTGAAAATATATACAGCTCCTGAAAAAATTAAGAGACCACTGTACATTGCTGAGGGACATTCAAATGAGTTGACGACGGTCATATTCAAATGTGTATATATTTACACATATACACACCATGGCGGTTGCTGCTCTTTGGAAGAGGGGAAGCTCTGATAAAAATGGTCAATTATTAAATTAATATTATTAAGGTGCTATATTGTTGTTTAAGGGGAAAAGTTATCCCAAAACCCAGATTAGACCAAACAGTATAGAGTTCTGAGACATTGCAGCTGGCTTGGCTATGCTAGTTCACTTTGTGGGAAGTTTAAATAGGCTATTTGGGAGCCTACAGTTATTTCTCTGTGACTATTCTGTATGTTCATCTGCCTTGCTGTTTTATTTTGAAGTATAAGTATAAATATATATACTTTTTTGATCCCGTGAGGGAAATTTGGTCTCTGCATTTATCCCAATCCGTGAATTAGTGAAACACACACAGCACACAGTGTATACACAGTGAGGTGAAGTACACGCTAATCGGCGCAGTGAGCTGCCTGCACCAACAGCGGCGCTCAGGGAGCAGTGAGGGGTAAGGTGCCTTGCTCAAGGGCACTTCAGCCGTGCCTACTTCGGTCGGGGTTCGAACCGGCAACCCTCCGGTTACAGGTCCGAAGTGCTAACCAGTAGGCCATGGCTGCCCCATCTCCCCTGGTAGGGAAGACTATCAAATTGCTTTTAAAATTCAAATAAACATTAGCATAGCCAGGCTACTTTGTGTGTGGATCACTCTCAGCACCCATTCTAGTAGGTTTGCAATGTGCATGTCTTTAAAATCATTCCCACAATAAATATTATGTTTTTATGAGTAATGAGTGAACTTGTTGATAAAGTGAGTAACTTTTCATTACAAAGATATTGCAAGAAAACAACCACAGTCATTTTTACCTACTCATGCATTGGATTACTTGACCCTTACAGTGTGGGTTTAGCAGTAAAAATCAACATTCCAGTTTATTCAGAAGTTGAGATATTACCCTTTTAGGTAACACTTTATAATAACTACACACAATTCAAAGCGGAAAACCACCAGCGATCATCATCTATTTGAGTTCTGTTCATGATAGAGTTCCCAAAATCGCACATAAGGTGTGCAAAAAAGTGTCTATTTTCGTAATTTAAAAAAAGCTAAAAACGCAATTTTGCGTTTTTGGCACTCAACGCATGGGAACAAGACATGCAATATTGTGTTTTTGGCACTCAATGTGGTAAGTATTAACAATTAATTTATAAACACATTTTAGACATAGGCTTACTTACTATGAACAAACTATTTATAACTGTGTGTACAAATCAGTGTTTCCCCTACAATGTATTCATCAGCGGCGCAGTGCCGCTCCTGGAATTCAAGCGCCACTGCAAAAAAAGTTGCCTAATTAAAAAAAATAAATAGACGCAAGTGAACTTCAGGAACAGCTGCCGTTCGTTCAGGTTTCATGTCAACAAATAATAGTAGGCTAATGTTGAAGGCGCAGTCAGGGATTCCACAGGAGATCACTTTTGTTTGTGTTTATGTTTAAGTTTATTAGCAGACGCAATTTTGTGCAAAAAAACGTAGCCTACATTATGTTAACCAAGGAACCAAATTAAACACGTCAGCGAGATAGCTCGCCCCTACCTTCAGTAGCCTATTCCCAGATAAATCCACGCATTGTTTCGTTTTTGTTTGTGATGCAGGCAATGCTTTTAAGCCCTGTATTGCTAACATGCCTACTGTAGCTCACATGTGCATGGGCTGTGAAACTAAGGTCTAGCTAGCCTATTGGTGGGTTTAATTGAATTTGAGTAATAGGATACGCAAGCATTTACATCTGAGATAGTTTGTAATTCCCGTAGAGCTCACCAAAATTATAGATATGATACAAGACACTTATCTGCTATAATCCAAGATAGATTTTCTTCGAATTTTTGACCATTTATTTTACCAAATGACATGGGAAACATAATTAATTTCATCCATATATTCTTATGCACCATGCACAACAACGCTAGCCTGGAAACCAGACTCTCTGACTTCGCAGTACTGTACTGTAGGGAAAATAAATCGACCGGAAGTACGTAGACAGGCCAAGGCCAGGCTACAACAACGCTACTAAGTTAGCTTAAAACCGTGAGAATCAAGCCAGCGTCACAGGCCGTCACGGCATTAAAGTGACAGGCACTCAATTCGACAGCACCAATACAGTGTAATGGCATGAAAGAGAAGTCTATATAGTTTATACAGTGCTGTGCAAAAGTTAAGACACCCATGCTGAAATTGACTAAAGGGAGGAATAAATAACATATTTTGCCTTTTGTCTTAATGCCTTAATTAAAAAAAAAATAGGACATCAATTATTTTTTAATGCATCATGTATCGTAAATAAATACATTATATATAAATGTCTTAACTTATGCACAGCACTGTATATTCTAAATAGTAATAGTTTGTACAGTGTACAGTTGTACAGTGGCTAATACTAATAATGTAAATGAAAAAGGTGAAAGAAAAACATGCATGAATAATCCTGTTCAAGTACTGCAATAATCATGCTTGTGTTGATGGTTATGTCATAATGCCATAATTTGTAACTTAATCTGTCCATTTCTTTCACAAAATCCACCAGAAGTCACCATTTAAGGAGTCATTTTTTCAGATGTTTCGGGCGGGTGCTTCCTACGATCAACAGCACCGCTGCTGGAAAAAATTCTAGGGGAAACAATGCTTTACAAATAAGGAACAAAGCATTTTGTAATAGTTAGCAACTGTTTTATTGGGAAAATGATTTCATTTATAAGTGGTTGTTTCAATATTTATTAAGTATAAATCATGTACTTACAAACATATTTTTTGGATAGGCTTATGTACTATGAACAAACCATTTATAACTGTGTGAACAAATGCTTTACTGATGATAAATTATGTATGAACAAGAAATTAATAATGATGAACAAACTATTAACTAATAACTAACAAAGGCTTAATAAATTATGAATTGTGTGTAGTTATTATAAAGTGTTACCCAATTTGACATTTTATGGCAGCCATTTTTTAAACTTCAATATGGCTGCCATATAGACATCTGATCAAATGCAAACATTGATTTTCTGACTCCTTATACAATAACCTTTCCAAAAATGTTTAGTTTACCTAATCCCCAAGAAATTCCCACAAAGGTTAAAATCTGAATATAAGGAACCTGACTATATAAATGCATATTCCGATCTTACTTAAAATTGCAACGTTGTTTTGGTCCCCAACTAACATCCTAAAATAGAACTATACATTTAATGTTACAGATTAAGTAAGCCTATTCCATTTCTCTATCTTATGATAGGAATAGGAAATGCACTGAAAGTATGTTGTAGTATGTTTAAATTGTTAGTCAGAATGTAGAGGTCTAAATCACTTAACATACATGCCTCATTTCATCAAATGTATTTATTGACATGTAGCAACAACGTTATTTGACTCTTTTTCATGTAACAATATGTCACATGAAAGTAGCCAATCATAAGGGGCCAGTGCTTCCCTTAGTTCCCACCCCAAACTGCCTGCTGAAGTTGTTTTGTGTGTGCACAACTCAACTTTGAGTTAGCAGAATAAAAACATTCAAGCAGAAGTCATCTTGGAGAGCATGTTTCCCCACCAGTGGTTGTGTTGTGTACTCGCAGCTGTTTTTTCCTTGCTCGAAGCTACCTGAACTACCCTTACCTGTGTTTGAGTGTTTTGGTTGGATTTAAACGCCACACTATTAATGTTAATGCAAGGGTCTTCAGCCTTTTTCAGCCCAAGGTGCCCTTGGCTGAGAGAGACACTGAGCACGGCCCCCCATCTCCGCCCTACTCTGTCCTGCCCCAAATTTAGGCCTGAAATTTAGTTTTATATTTGAAAATAAGTGTCAGTCACACACACACACACACATCAACATGTACACTGTCTGTATTAGGGGTGATTTATAGAACTTGTTTAAATGTATTCTGTTAATTATTGACATTTTTTGTACCTTACACGGGGCAACTTTTTGCGCAATGTTGCCGGGCAATGTTACTGAGTGACACTTTCCCATTGACATTGGGCAACATAATTTTTATCTGAACGATTTAGATACTAATGGGCAATATTTTTAGATCATCCAATCAGAGTACTAGCTATGAATCACTTGACCATCTGTGAGCTTCTGAAATTTTCAACAAAGCATCACAACAGTGAAGTGAGGAAAAAGAGAGGCTTCTTATATATTTTTACTCCATTAAGTGTTTATGGAGAAACCCAAACTGGGCATTTACCTCATCAAATGCTTAAAAAAACAACTAGCATCTATTTTGGTGTGCTGAGGTTGTTAAGAAGACATAAACTGGACTTGGACTCAAGGTTTAGTGACTCGACTACACTACACTACCATGATTTTACAGAGTTCCTGCCATAATCTAACTGCTTTAGCTTAAGTTACCTTAAGTTACATTCTTACATATATCACCTTTAACTGTTGATGTCAGCCTTCACATGATATTGTAAATATTTTTAAAATATATTTCATTTATTTTAATTGACCCGCCTGCAAATGACCCGAATATTATTAAAAATATTTAACACCCGCTCAATTTAGATCAACGTGCGCAACACTGGTACTTACGACTAAAAAATTTGATCTCAAATGAATACATGAATAGACACAAAATGAATACAAAATAAAAGTTGAACTCCCTGGACTGACATTAGTATGCATATGCATCTTTTCTGATTTGTTGACAGCTCCATTTCATTCAATTGTGCCTTGTGTGATCCAATTGTGTGATTTGAATTATTCTATTCAGTTTGAGAGAGTGCTCAGATGGACCGTTATTTACTGCAGTAGTGCATCCATCAAACCTAAATAAACAACAAACTTCACCAAGAATACCAAAGAAAAAAACCCGTAAACCCTGCGTGTCTGTATACACTAGGGTTGGGCACCAAAACCCGCTTTCACTGCGAGGCATCACTGCATGTCATGCGCTGTCAGAAAACCACATCCAGATACAGTTAGTTAACAAACGCTATATGTATAAGCTTAAAGCAGAGGGGTGCACCACATACAGTAGGCTAGTGTACAGTGTTTGACAGCTCGCCTGAGCCCATACCAAGTAGCCTACTTTAAAGCAATATCACAAGCTCTTGTCAAAATCTATGACAAGAGCTATGAAACAACATCAACAGCATACTTTACACAATAACCTTGCAAATGCACTAACTGGCATCTATTTGAAATGTTATCAGCAAACTTGTAAACTGAAAACTCACTGTGTGTTTCGAACAACATTTACATGACATTAATCTTTCATGTGCATGAGGCCCATATAGCATCACAATGAATATAAAGATAATGCTAAAAGTTTACTTGCAAAAACATTAATATGTAGCTTACAAACATACCTCTGCATTGATATCCCCAGAGCCCGTCTACGGAGAGCCTGGCCACTCCCTATTAAGTCCCATTGTACCGAATTTTGGTTGCAGTTCCACCAGAGTTCCACTGGGGGCGATCACCATAAGTGCAATATGAATGGGAGTCTATGGAGCTAGACGGCTAAATTTGTCTCTTACACGTGACTGTCGTTGAGAAATCTCAGATTTGATTGTAGTTTTTACAAGTTCAACATGGGTTATAGGTCGAAAGTTGAATGAACGAGTACTTATGTCCTTTCGATTTCTTACAGGTTGGATCGTTGCCGTTGTTGCCCATAACACGCTAGCATTGTGCTATATTATATATATCCCGAGAAAAGTGGATTTTGAGGGGTACAGCTCCATAGACCTCCATCCATTCTGCACTCGTGGACAAGCGCCCTCACATGGAACCAGAGAAGGAACTGCAACCAGTTCAGAAACCGGAATTTTTCCGAGAGTGGAAGTTCTCCCCTTATTAGACATTCTCTGATATCCCTGAGCTGTCAAAGAGACTACGGAACCATCTTCGTATGTTATCACTAATTAAGCTGCTCTGACAGGGGGTAGCCTATGTTAGCGCATAGTTGCTGTTAAAATGCGTACTAGCGCTGGGAATCGAGACACCGACATACTGTATAGGCTAACATGTTTAAAACTATTGCCTGTTATGGGAGAAGACATCAAATTTCTTGAAGCATATGGGAACACACTGAATGAACTTGAAAGCAGTGAGTCCCTTGACGTTGGATTAGGTTACTTGCCAATGCCGTTCTCCATGACCTGCCAATTCCAAGCCGTTTTAACATACCTTATGGCAAGCTGCCTACACTGGATAAACTTGAAAGCAGAGCTTACCATTGTGTGTGCATCCATGGCAAGCTGTTTTAACATTTAAATGTATTATGCGTGGAAGCAATGAGATATTGATAGTAAATTGAATATAACTGTATTACTCTGGCACCCACATAACAAATGAACATGAAAACAGTCACATATACCAACAATTGTAAACTACTATACAATAAAGTAGCCTGGTCAAATCAGTTCCTATCGCTGGTGACTTTGTAGTTCTTCAGAGCCCTATTTTTACTACCCCTGCTGTCTGTACCACGTCCATTACGGACACTATCATCACTATTACCACTGGCACCTCTAGCTATGTTGGGCAGAGGGTCGAAATAAGCAGGGTATGCTTAGTGGACACTGTTTTAATCAGTCATGTTGTTTGTCACAATTTTGATTTTTTTTTTTATAGTGAATGTCATGTATCATGGAAGTGTGAAATTTGCTATTGTTGACTCATGTAGTCATGCATTCTTTTGTTTTAAAAGGTAGTCTGAGACTGGCCATAAATAATTCAGTGGAAATGCATGGATTCCGGTTGCTGCTACTGGAAGAAACTGGAATCCATGCATTTCCACTGAATTATTTTTGGAATCTGATCCCTTATCATACCTGTTAATTCTTACTCGTTGCTCGACTTATCATGACTAAATTCAAGATGGCTGCAAACGCTAAACTTCGTGAAGATACTGTCTGTATAAATCGTCTTGTAAGTAAACTACCAGTGCTTTTTCAAAGTTCTCAATGTCTCGTTTTAAATGTCAGGGCCCTCGGAAGTCTACCAATGAAGTGTGGAGATACATTGAGCCTCGTAAATGGGTGTAAAACAGTGATTTATTTGCATGGCTAGCCCGATGCCGAAGCACCACTATTGAAAAAGCTGTTGGTAGCATCGGCTAACTAGCGCCAGATTTTGGAGTGCAGGGGACAAGCCGAGATGGGCTATGAGACATACGTTCACACTCGGTATCATGTTTCAATACACTTTAGGTCAATATCACACCGGAATTCTCCTTTAAGGTGAGAAAACAGCATAATTTTTGTTAAGTAAATGGTTGTGTAAGCAGTGATAATTTCTCTCTTGCTCTGCTTGTGACATAGGATTGTGGATGTGGGTGGACAGAAGTCGGAGCGACGTAAGTGGATCCATTGCTTTGAGAATGTGACGTCCCTCATATTTTTGGCCTCCCTCAGCGAGTATGACCAGCGGTTGGAGGAAAATGATATAGATGTGAGAATCATTTTTATTTTCATATTCCTATGGCTCTTTTTTAATGTCACAGTAACCCTGCCATATATTGTGGCTATTACGTAAGGCTAATCTGAGCTGATTTAATTTGCCGTATTAGTTATCCACCTCTTTGTTTTATACACCATAAACAAGCATTAACAAGCTGCTTGTTAACTGGAAACAAATATGCTTGTAAGGAACTTAAAAGGCTGCTTATTAACACTTACAAGCTGCATGTTAACTGTTAGTTAATGTTATTAAAGGATAACAACAGTTAACTAACTGTTAGTAATGAATTGTTAACTGCTTATTATGCACTGATAATACCTAATAAGCACATGTTATTCTAAAGCGTTACCCATTAATTTACCTAGCTGAACTGGTTAAAACTTATTTAGCAAATGTAGTGACAGCCAACTCTATTCAACTACATTTTCAGATACTTTTTTGAAAATTATAATAGAAATAACTTGTAGAAATAAAATGTTCTGTCAAACATGTTTTATATATTCTATGTGCTGTATAAATATATTATGTATACAGCAGTTAGGTCTTGTCAAACTATTGTTTATTTCTGATTGGACTAGAGACATACCATAACTGGCTATATCTCAGGACATCCCCACTCTGACTCACCGCTAGTGATCACTTCACACACTTTGAATTGTCTGACCTGAACATTCCATTTATTCAAAAAACGTCATTGAGTGAGAAAATGGAGTGAGTGAGTAGGGCCATGAAGAGACCTTTGGAGGAAAAGGGGCTCAAACTGAAAAAAGGGCACATGGAACAAGCAACAATGAGAGTCTTTGACATAGGCTCCGTCCTCGGTCCAGGGGCCTCATGTACAAAGACTTGCTTGCATAGAATTCCTACTAAAACATTGTGTACGTGAAAACCTGGAAAGTAGAGCATGCACAAACAAATTCAGATATATGAAACTGTGCGTAGGCAGGAATCTGCACAACTTTTCTTTGTACATCCCAATTAACGTGAAATTAAGCGCACATGCACGAGCATTACACTCCACCCTCTCTCCTCCCTCAATCACTAATTTTAATATGCTAACGAGAAGGCCACTCGTGAGCGCAGACCTCCGCAAAGACAAAATGGCCTATCCAGCAATATTAATAAGAAGGAAAACTCATTTGTGGATCTATCCGTACTCGAACCTAAATGTAATAATTGAAATCAATTAAAAACAAAAGTTTATTTCCAGCGAATGCGAGGTAGAAGTGCTCTTATCCGACGAAATGGCAAGAAACTTACGTCTTTATCATCTGTAATTAATCTGTAACAAAAAAACAGTAGTGGCAAAGCGTGGCAGTGGCTACTAGGGTCAGAGACGGTGGCAGATTCATTGGTCAGTCTGCAAGTAGGTGTCAGGGACTAGTTTGCCCGTCGATATGATTGCAGCGTGTGACGTATGGATAAGGAGGTCAGCTTAAATATCCTGGTGGCGGTAGACAGGTGAGTTAATTGCTGTCAATGATCCCTAAGGGCTCCTCCCGAACTTTGTTTAGAAAACATCATTTCACTAGTTCGCCCGTTGATATGATTGTTATGCTGAGCGTATAAGCTATACACTTGTTTGGCATGGTAGCTGGTCGTGGTCCTGGAATGCCTGAAGCGGAGATCGTGATAGAACGATGGCCACTTGCACCCCAAAAGCAGAAGCAGAAAAGAAGGCCGCCACCGAAATTACATTAGTGCTTGCTTAGAAAGTCGTAGATCCACTAGATTGGAGCTGCATGCAGCTGTAGTAGCACATCCTATCCTGAATGAATGCACAGAGTAGCAGTCTGCGGGAACCAGATTTGACAAGATGGATTTTAAAAGAGTCTGGAACCTGTGACGAGTGATGAGTACCCTTCGTCTGAGATGAAGAGCAGGCTAGTAGGCGATGCTTGACCTGACTGATATGAGATGTAGTGTGAAAAGCTGAAGATCTGAGTCAGAGTTAAATATGAATATGGAGTGTCCTTATTGGAACTGATCGGTTTACTCTGTTTGGTAGTAACCTAATTGTGTCCTGGTCTAACGCTCAAGATCTGCAATGAGTAGCCATCGGGAATGAAATGAGACGAGGGGCATGTAAACTCACTGCATTTCAGCAACCCATAGAAGGCTGGTAAACATGCCGGAGGCATGAATAGCATGAATGATGAGTAGGCAGATGGAATGATGGCCTGGGACAGGGTCCCGGGAGGTGAAAGGGGGAAGGAAAGAGGGTTAGGGGGAGTAGCGTCGCAGTCGCTACCGGAGCCGGCTGAGACCAGGTGCTCGCTAACTCGTAAGGAAAATGGGGAGCTAGTGAGGTGAAACTTTGAACGAACGCCTCTTTATGAGTCGTGGCGTGTTGTACAGACGTGGCTCCGGGAATGGAAAGGGGAGAGGGAAAAGGGGAAGGAAGGGAGCAGTCATCGGAACGAAAATGGGGAGCTAACGAGTAGGGGTGTCAGTATTTTGATTTTATATCGAAATCGATCGAAATTACATCTCAATCATCGCATGTATGCCATGTATGATGCACAAACGCACCGAAATCGAAGCCCCTCTTGCTACTCTGAAATCACCCGTGTGGAAGTATTTTGTCGTTCATTCACGTCAATTAACACTAACACTAACACTAGCCTACTCAAGCAAAAGATTATCTAGGCCTAGTTACATCCCAAAATTACTTTAAGGCTTAAAATGCACATTGATAAGTACATATTCCATCAACACTAACCTTGGGTCTCTTCGGAGTGTGCTGAAACCAGGTGTTACGGTCTCGTAGACGCTAGGTACACAGGAAAGGGTTTAATACACTAGTCTAGGGGCTATTGTTACGTAGTGGACAGTCAGGGAAACTACACACTGATATGAGAAGGCCGTGGAAGTGTCAGCTGATTAGTGGGCGTGGACGCACCAAGGTTTGAAAATGGGAAACAGGTGACTGATTGAGGTGGCGCGTTTTCCCATGATGTGAGTTTCTGTGTTGGCAACGCAGCGTGCCATGACCTCTCAGACCTTTTTAGGATTCTTGTTTGGACATTCTCCTTTTTGTGGACTACCGTCGTCGTAAGATAAAACTTTGACCTGAAGGACTTGGAGCTTGGGCTGGCCACTCGCTGGGAGTAAGGATTGGGTTATCCCTGTGCGTTCTTCGGCGGATGGTAAGCTACGCTCCTGGCCTTCTCATTAGTCGCACCCACAGTTCATCCATACTGACCTAGTTTTCAAATTTCACGTTCACACATACACGGCAGGGCAAGATTAACGTTACAACCCAGGTCCTAGCTAGCGTGTAGTTATTTTAGAATCCCTAGACAACGTAGCAGGTAAGTGAGCTAGTTTTGTAACCCTTTTGTTTGTATTGGTTTGTCAGCGATAGCGTCTTGGCAGTTTTCGTGTCTTTGTTGGGGTGGACTTGGCTTGTTTGTAACAAGTGGGGGCTCGTCCGGGATGGGTTTGACGCAGTAATTAGTGTCTTTAGCAGTATTGTATTTGACGCAGTAATTAGTGTCTTTAGCGGGTTGCGAACTATAAATAAGACTGACGGTAGCAATTAAGTCCAAGTTTGTGGGTCGCGTTTATGCATTGTGGTAACGCAACAAGGTTGCTGGCTGTTTCTCTATTCCTGTTTTGTATTAAAGTGTACTATCTCATTTGAATTTTAAAACAGCCCATAGGCTACTTTTGTGTTTGTGAGAATTGGTATAATTTGGTGTAGCCTGGATTTCCTTGTGGCTGTTAAAACGCGCATTGGTGCGCGTCTGTGTTTCTGCTGCATTTTGCTTTGAGGATTAGTTCACTTTCTTGAGCTCAGTAAAATGTTTTTGTTGTATGTGCATGTATTTGAATTTTGTTGTATGTGCACATATTTGAATGTGTGGCTCTGTTGCTACGTTGGTAGTGCGTTTTGTTTTGCCGCGTTGTTTTGGGTAAGTAAAGTGAAGACGTCAATCAAGGCCTAGCCATGGAATTTAATGTGCGCGAGTTTCTTGGGGAAGAGGTAACTCGCGGGCGGTTAACAAAGCTTACCAAACCAGAGCTTGTGCAGGTTTTTGAATTTATTGAGATTGACTACACGGAGGACATGAAGAAGATTAAACTCATTGATTGTCTAGCGGTACATTTGGGTTTAAAAGATGAGCGTAAGTCGGAGATCCGAAGAGAGAAAACCAGACAGTCTGAGGAGATCAGTAAAGAGAAGGAGAGAGCATATGAAGCTGAACAGCGGGAGAGAGAGAGGGTGTTTGAGGCAGAACAGCGCGAGAGGGAGGCAGGACAAAGGGAAAAAGACTAACAGATGGAGTTACAGGTCGTTAATGCAAAACTTGAGCAAACCAAGAGGGACACTCAGGACCGTCAGCGTCAGAGAGAGCATGAAGAAAGATTTGATGTGTCGAAGTGTTTGAAGATAATGCCGCGCTTCTGCCCAGAGTCACCCGATATTTTCTTTGAAGCATTCGAACGCATAGCGACAGAAAGATCATGGCCTAAAGATGAATGGGTCACCCTAATTTGCAGAGAGCTTACAGGTAAGGGTCAGGAGGCTTATATTTCTTTGGGTTTTGTTGACAGTAGTGAGTATGAGACTGTGAAGAAGGCAGTCCTGCGGGCTTATGACTTGGTGCCAGAGGCCTACAGACAGCACTTTAGGCATGCTAAGTTGTCCATAGGGCAGAGTTATGTGGATTTTGCTAGACAGCAAGAATTAAGATTTGATAAGTGGCTGCGTTCCTGTGAAGTTCATACTTTTCAAGAACTGAGACAGTTGATCATCTTAGAGCAGTTCAAGAACAGTGTTCCCCGTCCCATTGAGGTCCACTTGAATGAACAGCAGGTGACTGAGCATAGGAAGGCAGCTGAGATGGCCGACAATTATGTTTTAGTCCATCGTGACACTTGGAAGAGCAAGCCTTCGCTTCCGGTAAGAAATTCAAGCATGGATGGTAGGAAAGACTTTGGTCAGTCGAGTCAGCCTCCGCCTCGTCCCACTAGCAAGATGGTCTTGGCAGATAAGCCCTTTCGAACTTCTAACCCTTCTGACATAATTTGCCATTACTGCAAGAAACCAGGGCATATTAAGTCTCGGTGCCGTTTACTAGCTAGTAGAGGCCAGAGTAATGTCCATCAGCCTGTATCACTAGTATCTGCGGAGAGTAGGCAGAGTTCTCTGTCGGCACATGAGTCATGTGGTGTGGACTCCAACGTATATAAAAGCTTTGTGTCTCAAGGGGTGGTTGCCCCTGGGGAAGGGGAAAATGAGGTATCTGCTACGATACTGCGTGACACAGGTGCCGCCCAGTCTCTGATTGTATCTGGCTTATTGCCACTCTCCGATTGTACGTCTGTAAATGCTTCAGTTCTGTTGAAAGGGCTTGGGGGTGAATATGGTGCTGTACCTCTCCACAGAATCTTTTTAAAATCTAGTCTGGTTACAGGGTATGTCACAGTGGGTGTAGTACCTTCTTTACCTGTAGAGGGCGCCGACCTACTGATGGGAAACGATCTGGCAGGTGGGCGTGTCTGTGCCACTCCTGTGGTGAGTTTTGTGCCTTGTGAGTCTCCTGATACGCTTGCTTTAGAGCAGGAATGTCCTGAAGTTTTCCCTGCATGTGTTGTCACCCGTTCTCAGGCTCGCCGGAAGCCAAGTTCTCAGGAACTAGTTGATCTGCCGGTTGAACTGTCAGACACCTTCTTTGCCGTTTTGGAGGGGCTGCCCGATGCCCAGCAGTATAACCGTGAATCTCTCATTGCTGGACAAAAAGAAGATCCAGGTCTCTCTACTCTTAGGAACAGTGCTGCTAGTTTTGAGGAAAGTAGAGATATGGCTCAAGGTTTTTACTTAAGGGATGACGTGTTGATGCGGAAGTGGAGACCCTCTGACCGGCCTGCCACAGAAGTGTGGAGTGTTGTAAATCAAGTGGTTTTGCCACCGAGCTTTAGGACAGAAGTTCTGCGCTTAGCCCATGAGACCCCAATGGCTGGTCACTTGGATATTAGAAAAACTCAGGCTAAAGTTCTCAAACACTTTTATTGGCCTCAGCTACATAGGGATGTGGTAGCAGTGTGTAGGTCTTGCCATGCCTGTCAGCTAGTGGGGAAACCCAATCAGATCATTCCACCGGCTCCACTGTGTCCTTTGCCTGTGGTGGAGGAGCCTTTCTCTCATGTTATGATTGATTGTGTGGGTCCTTTGCCCAAGACAAAGAAAGGTAATGAATATCTCCTGACTATATATGATGTTTCCACACGGTTTCCTGAGGCGGTGCCTCTTAGGAATATTAAGGCAAAGCCTGTCTTAGATGCTTTGATTGGTTTCTTTTCTCGATTTGGTCTCCCGAAGCGAGTACAGTCTGATCGGGGGATCAAATTTTGTGTCTGGTGTGTGTCACAGTGTCCTGTGTGAACTGGGAATAGAGCAGGTCACTTCATTGGCGTACCATCCCCAGTCTCAAGGGGCCATTGAACGTTACCATCAGACCCTTAAGACTGTGATGAGGGCCTATTCAGTTCAACATCCGGGAGATTGGGATGCAGCGCTTCCCCTTCTCTTGTTTGCACTAAGGGACAGTGTAAGTGAGGCTACAGGTTTTACGCCCTTTGAGCTTGTCTTTGGACATGAGGTCCGGGGACCTTTGAGGATAGTTAAAGAACGACTCATCAACGAGTCCAGTGAAGGGAATGTGTTGCAGTATGTAGTGACTTTCCGAGACCGTTTGGCGGCTGTGTGCCAAGTGGCTCGTGAGAACTTAGAGAGGGCTAAGGTTCGCATGAAGGCTCAGTACGACAAGAAGGCTGTTGAGCGATCTTTCCGGCCTGGCGACAGGGTCTTAGTGCTCCTGCCTATGCGGGGGAATAGCTTGAGCACACGATTCTGTGGCCCGTATTCCATAGAGGAAAAGGTTGGTGATAGGAACTACGTGGTCAGCACTCCTGATCGTAGGACTAAGTCTCGCCTCTGTCATGTCAATCTCTTAAAACCATATATGGACCAAACAGAGCAGCCAGTTCTTCCAGTGGTCTGTGTTGCTTCAGAGGGGCCTGAGGTGCCTGATGAGATGGAGACCACTGAGCCGGTCAGTGCCCATCTCGGTATAAAAAAAGTAAAATTTATAAAAAAAAAAAAGGACATTTTTTTTTTTTTTGGTCCGAGGGGGGGAGGAATGTTACGTAGTGGACAGTCAGGGAAACTACACACTGATATGAGAAGGCCGTGGAAGCGTCAGCTGATTAGTGGGCGTGGACGCACCAAGGTTTGAAAATGGGAAACAGGTGACTGATTGAGGTGGCGCGTTTTCCCATGATGTGAGTTTCTGTGTCGGCAACGCAGCGTGCCATGACCTCTCAGACCTTTTTAGGATTCTTGTTTGGACATTCTCCTTTTTGTGGACTACCGTCGTCGTAAGATAAAACTTTGACCTGAAGGACTTGGAGCTTGGGCTGGCCACTCGCTGGGAGTAAGGATTGGGTTATCCCTGTGCGTTCTTCGGCGGATGGTAAGCTACGCTCCTGGCCTTCTCATTAGTCGCACCCACAGTTCATCCATACTGACCTAGTTTTCAAATTTCACGTTCACACATACACGGCAGGGCAAGGTTAACGTTACAACCCAGGTCCTAGCTAGCGTGTAGTTATTTTAGAATCCCTAGACAACGTAGCAGGTAAGTGAGCTAGTTTTGTAACCCTTTTGTTTGTATTGGTTTGTCAGAGATAGCGTCTTGGCAGTTTTCGTGTCTTTGTTGGGGTGGACTTGGCTTGTTTGTAACACTATCAAACCGTCCTAGCATCCGGAGCCCCTAACTTTATGCGTGTAATTTAACGTGGAGGTATGAATGTAAGATGCTAAGGGTGTGTGTGTGTGTGTGTGTGTGTATATATCCCAGGGGAGAGAAGGCTTACCTCCAGATCAGCACAAGCCTGGCACCAGTGCCAGTCAGCACAAGCGATTGATTGTACGTTCAGGAAGGTGGATGGTAAGATCCTTCAGTTCCTTGTAGGATTCAAGAGACCACGTCCGATGGACACGACGCTGGTTTGGAACTCGCGCCACACGATGCGGGCAGTCGCAAAGAACCACGAGAGTTCCCTCTCCACCCAACTTATAATGACATGCCCTAAAGACGCAGCCAGCTCCCCCTGGGGTATGGGATGTGAACTAGGAATTATGTAGTGTCTCAGTGCAGCTCCTAACCTTGAGTTCTGCACTAGCCTACTGTAACACCAGGGGGTCAGGATTTGAAGGGTTAGCTTCAGCCACTTAGCATGGCATTTGGGCGCCGACATTTTTGAAAACATGGCGTTACATGGTTGCAACTTCCGGCACCAGTTTTTACATGCTGATTGGTAGATGACAGCTCATGCACGAGTTTAGTGTTGGGCACAAGCGTCCTCGCACATAATTGGATGTTACTCCCCAAGCCTTGTCTCGTCATTTCAGCCAGAGCCAGTGGCTTGCTTTCTCCGCTTCCTCAGAGAGCTCTTTGGTGGATCTGCTCAGTGTAGTTCCACGTAGTCCCAGGTCCTTGAGCAGGCATGATGTAGATCTGCCCACAAAGCCTCTGGCTCCCACCTCACCTCCACCAGGTACAGCCTCACACTCCATCCACTTTCTCTGCATTCTGTGACTAGGTCTGCATACTCTGCCTTCTCTCTCTCATATGCGGCTTCCAGTCCCTCCTCCCATGGCACTGTCAGCTTGATCAGAATTGCTGACCTCACCGCTGCAGACCACAGCACCACGTCTGGTCTTAATTAGAGGGTGACAATTTTTCGGGACTCCCGCGGGTTTCCCACAGTACGGGAGTAAATTTCACTGTTGGTAACGTGATTGGGACGGGACAGGAAATAATAAACGGGAGCTGGCGGGAAGCCAGAGATTAACTTTAAAAAATGACGCTGCAATGCAGTGAGTGCGCCCAAAGACGTGAGGCATTTCGTTTTAGAAAAGAGAACCAATTACAACCCACAATACGTTTGTTGTTGATGTTGGCGATTCTCGTTGAGTTTAATGTGTCATGCAATGTTGGGGCATGGCACCTCGACGATCGCATTCCTCAATATATTTATCGCATAACCCTGGCGGAACACAAAAAATAGTTTTGTTTACCCATATATGCTTCGCTGGTTTAACGTGATGAGAACGGTGCAAACTTAACTGATGGGTTAGCCTACTGCAGATCTACAGAATCTCAGATTCTGACTATGAAATGATTTAAGCATAGCCTACAGCAAAGTCCTGTAAAATATGTAATTTTAATGTAGCCCAAAATGATCGGCTATTAAAGAAAAGTTACCCCTACTGTACTACCAAAATGTATGGTCACTGCACGCTACTGGGTAACAGTCGGATAACTTTATCTATCAACATAGGGAACGGGACGGGATTCGGGAGTCTTTCTCTCGGGATTTTGCGGGACAGAATTCTTTTGGGGGCGCTGTCACGTCGGGATATGACGGGAGTATTTGTGCGGGCTCAGGATGGGACGGGAGTGAAAATTGATTCCCGTGTCACCCTCTAGTCTTAATGTGGTGCTGCATATCTCCTGTGGGAACTGGAGCTGCCTTCCCATTATTAATTAAATAATCTGAACTATAAATATAGTGCAAGGCAGTTCAGTACAATTGCAATATATTAATAACTATATTGTAATTGTAAGGTTGAAATATACATAAGGTAGATGAGCAAAACAGTGGTGACTGACTTTGTTCAGTGTAAAGGTGGGGGCTATCTCTGAGCGTTCAAAAGAGTGACTGCTTGGGAAAAGAAGCTATCTTTGTGTTGGCTGGTTTTGGTGAACAGTGCCCTGTATCGCCCACCAGAGGGAAGGAGGTTGAACAGTTTGTAACCAGGAAATGAGGGGTCTAGTATCCTGAATATCCAGGATATTTAGGCTTCTCCTAAAGTCCACTGTCATCTCCATGGTCTTCTTGGGGTTTAACTCCAGGTGGTTTTGACTGCACCATTGGACCAGCTGTTTCACCTCCTGCTTGTAAGCAGACTCGTCACCGTCCTGGATCAAACCAATTATGGTGGTGTCATCTGCAAACTTCAGGAGTTTTACAAACGGGTTCTTTGAGGTGCAGTCATTAGTGTAGAGGGAGAAGACACGCCCCTGTGGGGCGCCAGTGCTGATGGATCGGGTTTTGGATGCTGCTGCCTGTCAATCAGGAAGCTGATGATCCACTGACAGCTGGTGGCAGGCACTGAGAACTGGGTGAGATTCTGATGTAGGAGTTCAGGAATGATGCCGAGGCCCCATGTCCACAAACAGGATCCAGGCATACGTTCCATATTGACGGCATCATCCGCCGACCTGTTTGCCCTTTAGGCAAACTGCAGGGAGTCCAGCAGGGGTCCTGTTATGTCCTTCAGGTGGCTTAACACCAATCTTTCAAAGGATTTCATGACCACAGGCATCAGGGCGACGGGCCTGTAGTCATTTAGTCCTGTGATGGAGGGTTTTTTGGGGACTGGGATGATGGTGGAGCATTTGAAGCAAGAGGGCACTTCACACAGCTCCAGGGACTGGTTTAGGAGCTGCGTGAAGATTGGCGCCAGCTGTTCAGCACAGACTCGCAGACAGGAGTGGGACACACCATCACCATCCTTCTTGATCTTATGCTTCTGAAAGAGCCAGCACATTCTCACAGATTGTTAGCGCAGGTGGGGGGAGGGGGTTGGGTGTTGAGGGAAAACCTTTTGTGCGTGAGGGGTGTGATAATGGATGCTTTTCAAACCTGCAGTAAAAGTGTCATTCAGGTCGGCCCCAGCAGTTGCGCGACTGGCTGGGGCACCTGCACTGTACGCCGGCGACCCGGGTTCGATTCCCGCCCCGTGGTCCTTTCCGGATCCCACCCCGACTCTCTCTCCCACTCACTTTCTGTCAATCTCCACTATCCTATCTATTAAAGGCATAAAAAGCCCAAAAAATATACTTAAAAAAAAAAAAAGTCATTCAGGTCGTCAGCCAGTCTGGGATTTTCTGGGGGGATGGTCTCTAATCCGTGATCGGTTGCAGGCCTTTCCAAACTGATGCAGGGCCATTGGCTGAGAGGCTATTTTTTAGTTTCTCACTGTAGCTTATTTTGGCTACCCTGATCTCCTTCGTCAGCTTGTTCCAGGCCTGCTTATATAGGCCCCGGTCCCCACTACTGTAGGCCTCCTCTTTGGCTTGATGCAGCTTACTAAGATTAGGAGTGAACCAAGGTTTGCTGTTGTGCAAAATGTCTTGGTTTGTGTGAGCGACCGGGCGGTCAACCCACGTGTTGGATTGTGAGTTTTAGGTGGAGATGGAGAAAACGGCACTTGCAGGAGAGGTTGGATGTAGCTTCTGTTAATTTCAATTATTTATTTTTCACCATATTCAAAAATAGCAACACTAATAATTTCCCTACCAAAAACAAACAAAGATAGCACAAACAATGCATAGTCCAAAGTATCAGCATAACACATAACTTACTCTGCCTCACAACAGGACAGTCCTTCACCTACTACGCACCCTTTGGGAACTGAGCTATCCCATTAAATAGCCCCAGCTATTACTGTCAAATGGGGATAATTGAGGCACACCATTGAGCTAGGGAAGTACTCAGAATAGGGCTCACTAATACATAACATAAATCAACATAACAATGATATAGAAAACAACAGAAAAGTATATAATGAACAAAACATATGTCTGTTATAAATATGTACCTAACCACAAGGCATAAAGAAACAAAACAACCAAAAGAATATCCTAAACACCCCTGTAGCATAATGCCCTGCTCCCTACCCCTGCAGAATGTTTAAAATAACCTGTCCCGGCGCGGAGCGCGCTTCCGCAATGGGACAGTGACAGAGGTCGGAACGTCAGGAAGTGTTGTGAGTAGATGTATGCGTTAACCAGATTATGGGCACTATACAGACAATATGACATGGCAAATGGACGACAAGCTAGTGGGTACCACACTATGTAATTGTTATTGACAAGAATGAAGTTGGTAATGACGTTGTAATGAGTGAATGAATGAATGAGCGGAATCGCCGCAAACCAAACAATTGGTTTACAGCGTGAACGAACGCCAAACCGGCGGCAAACACCCGACACCAACAATAAAAACCCCCGTACATCTCTTGTATAACGCAAAGCCCACCAAACATGCAACAACACTTAACATCACGAACAAAACATTTTACATTCAAAGAGGGACGCAGTGGGGAACTGTGTGCGTGTGTGTGCGAACAAATGAGTCTCTTTCTCGTGTCTGCGCTTGCAGGGCAACGCGGATGAGGTAGTGAGAACAATAAAGTTCAGTTTCTCACATTTCCCGTCCCCTCTGAAGTCTCACCACCAGGGTGGCGAGACAAAAAGTCTGCGACCACATTTTGTTTCCCAGTATGATAATGTACCTGGAACCGATATGGCTGTAAAGCAAGAAACCACCTGGTTATCCTTGCATTCGAGTCCTTCACGCTTCAAGCCACTGAAGAGCGCGGTGGTCAGTCTCTAACAGAAAATCTCTGCCTAGCAAGTAATACCTAAAGGTATCAAGAGCCCATTTGATGGCTAGGCATTCCAGCTCAATAGCTGCATATCTTGTCTCTCGGGGGAATAGCTTGCGGCTAATATAAGCCACAGGCCTCTGGTCAGTCCCCTCTCCTTGGAGCAAGACTGCCCCTAGTCCAACGCCAGAAGCATCAGTCTGGACCGTGAACAGTTTGTCGAAGTCCGGGCTCTGTAACACTGGATCCTGATACAGAGCCCCCTTCAGGTCATTGAAGGCTGACTCCTGCTCTGGCCCCCACTGCACTCGACTGGACCCAGACTTCCGGGTCAAATCCGAAAGTGGTGCAGCTCGGGAGGAAAAGTTTGGCACAAACCTGCGGTACCACCCAACCAGTCCGAGGAAAGACCTCTTTTTTGGTTTGTGGCTGTGCACAGTCCTTTACAGCCTGCACTTTGTCTTTTTGGGGTCGGATAATCCCTCTTCCCAGTACATGCCCCAAATACCTGACTTCTGGTTTGGCAAAGTCACACTTTTTGGGGTGCACTGTGAGTCCTGCACTCTTGATGCGCTGTAGCACGTCACCAACATGATGCAGGTGGTCTTTCCACATGGTACTGTATATCATAATGTCATCAAGATATGCCGCGGCAAAAGACCCAGTGCCCTCAAGAACACAATCCATGAGCCTTTGGAACGTGGCTGGCGCCCCCTGCAGGCCAAAAGGCATTACAATGAACTGAAATAATCCTTGAGGGGTCCTGAAGGCAGTGTACGGCCGGTCCTGCTTGGCCAGGGGAACCTGCCAATAGCCTTTGCACAGGTCCAGGGTGGTGATGAAACTAGCCTTACCCAGGCGTTCAATCAAATCCTCCAACCTGGGCATGGGATAGGCGTCGAATTGTGACTGGGCATTCACTTTGCGAAAGTCAATACAAAACCGGATTGTCCCGTCCTTTTTAGGCACAAGAACAACCGGATTGCTCCATTCACTGTGGGATCTCTCAATGACCCCCAGTGTCTGCATCTCCTCTACCTCGTCTTTGAGCATAGGGAGTAAACGCTCTGGGATGCGATACATTCTCTGACGGACCGGAGTGGGATCCTTCAGAGGAATGGAATGCTCCACTACTGTGGTGAAACCGGGCTTTTCTTGGAACAGTCCAGCCGGAAGGACTGTCTCTAGCTCCCTCTGTTGCTGTGGAGTAAGGTGAGACAGGTCAAGAGCTGAAGGTGGTTGAGTGGCCGGGAAGAACTGCTCTGGGTTGTCCTCGTCCTCTCCAACGGCTCGCACCAGAAGCTGCACACTAGCCTGGGTGTCACGCTCCTTCCATTCCTTTAGCAGGTTAACATGGAAGACCCGCTGGGACTTCCTTCTGCCTGGCACGTCGATCTCATAGGTCGCAGGTCCCACCTTGCGGCTTACCGCGAATGGCCCCTGCCACTGGGCCAACAGCTTGTTCTCAGAGGTGGGTAGGAGTAGAAGGACTTTCTGTCCCGTATGAAGGGTTCTTTGTCTGGCTGTCCGATCATACCAGATTTTCTGGCGACGCTGCACCTGTTCAAGGTTACTCCGGACCAGTTCTGACATTTCCTCCATTTTCTCTCTCATTTGCAGGACATGAGAGAGAACGCTGTGGGTCTCTGGAGCTTTTGGTCCCTCCCAGGCCTCTTTCAACAAATCGAGGGGCCCCCTCACCGGTCTTCCATACAAAAGTTCAAACGGTGAGAAGCCTGTAGAGGCTTGGGGTACCTCACGATACGTAAAAAGCAAATATGGAAGCCAGCGGTCCCAATCTTTTCCGTTGGAAGCCACATACTTCCTGATCATACCCTTCAGAGTCTGGTTGTAACGTTCAACCAGGCCATCAGTTTGTGGGTGATATGGTGTGGTCCTGATCCCCTTGATACCAAGTAAACTATAGACCTGCTTCAACTGTTTGGACAGAAAGGCTGTACCCTGGTCTGTTAAGATTTCTTGGGGTATTCCTACTCTGGAAAACAGCTGAAGGAGAGCTTGTGATATGGCTGTGGTGGTTACTTTGCGTAGGGGGAAAGCCTCTGGGTAACGGGTAGCATAGTCACAGACTACCAGGATGTATCTGTGGCCATTCTGCGTCCTCTCTAAAGGCCCAACAATATCCATCCCTATTCTTGCAAAGGGAACCTCAATGATGGGGAGTGGCTGAAGTGGAAATGGACTGGTCTTCCTTTTGCTGGTGAGCTGACACACAGTGCAAGACTTGCAATACTCCTGCACTTCTTTGTACATCCCTGGCCAATAAAACCTTGCAGCAACTCTCTCAAAGGTTTTTGTTGTGCTGAGATGTCCTGCCCAGGGGATACTATGGCCGAGGGAAAGCACACGGTCTCTTAACATCTTGGGTACCACTAGCTGCTCTGCCTTATCCCCCTCGGGTTGGTGATACAGCAAGCCTTCTCTCAAAATGTAGCTCTCCCCAGACAAAGTGGCTGAAACCCCAGTTAGCACCCCATCTACACTTCTAACCTTGCTGAGGGCTTCCTGCAATGTAGGGTCCTGCTTCTGCAACTTCTCCATGTCACCGGCTATGTCTTCCCCAGCTCCTCCCCCTAGGGGCGTGCCCTCCCCATTCTGCATTCTCTGGAGTGCTCCCACTAGTTTCTCTCGTCTCCTCTGCTTACGGCTCTTTGTAGCCTTTGACTTAAACCTGTCCTTGCACCTCTATATACACCTTGGCCACTGGGTATTCATGCTCGTCTCCATTAACACAGATCACTTTCAGTTTTTTTCCAGCTACATGATCTTGTCTGTCCACTAGGTGGGGTTGAAGTAAAGTCTGGGAGCTTCCTGTATCTATCAGGGCGCTGGCTAACTTCCCACCCACTAACACAGGGACAGTTTGTAGTCTACCCATAACCCCTTGCTCTTCAGACCCAGGGAGACAACAGTGACTAGCTCCTTTGGGCTTTCTAGCAGGGCAGTCTGGTTTAATGTGTCCATCTTGTCCACAATAGTGACAAACAATCCTTTCTGCAGGGCGTTCCTTTCTCCAGTCTTCCCTGGGCCAACGGTACACTGCAGCTAGCCGCTCAAAAGTGGTAAGATACTGCTCTATATCTTCTCCTTCCTCATACCTGGGAACAGCAGCACGTGACCATGCCACTGGAGCCGTTGGGTCTGCGGGCTGCACTGGTGGCTGGACTGGCGGCTGAACGGGTGGTGCTTGTGGCTGCACTGGCGGCGCTTGTGGCTGGGATGGCGGTGCTTGTGGCTGGGCTGGCGGTGCTTGTGGCTGGGCTGGCGGCGCTGCGGGTGCTAGAGGTGGTGCTGGTGCTGGGGGTGCCTGTGGCTGGGCTGGTGGCAGTGCTGGTGGATGTGCTGGCGGCTGACGATTTTCATCAACGTCATCCCGGAGCTGGTTCAACTGGACCTGTACGCTTCGCCAGCGCTGCTCCTGCTTAAAGAACTCACGCTCCTGAGACTTCAGTGTTTTCTGCAGCAGCGCATACAGCCCGGCCATGTCCGTCCCTTCTGGCACCTCACCCTCTAGTGCTCCTCCATCGGCCCCTTGTGGCTCTTCCTCTGCCTCCGTGACCTCCCCCTGGTCTGTCCGCTCTAGGCGTCGATATGCCATCCTCCTCCAGGTACGATCTTGCTTTCCACCTCGTCCTCGCTTTCCACCTCTCTTTCCACTTCTCCTCTCCAGTTTGTCAGGAGGCGTCACAATCCCACCACTGCCACCAAATGTGAGCGACCGGGCGGTCAACCCACGTGTTGGATTGTGAGTTTTAGGTGGAGATGGAGAAAACGGCACTTGCAGGAGAGGTTGGATGTAGCTTCTGTTCATTTCAATTATTTATTTTTCACCATATTCAAAAATAGCAACACTAATAAACAAAATACTTTTCCCTACCAAAAACAAACAAAGATAGCACAAACAATGCATAGTCCAAAGTATCAGCATAACACATAACTTACTCTGCCTCACAACAGGAGAGTCCTTCACCTACTACGCACCCTTTGGGAACTGAGCTACCCCATTAAATAGCCCCAGCTATTACTGTCAAATGGGGATAATTGAGGCACACCATTGAGCTAGGGAAGTACTCAGAATAGGGCTCACTAATACATAACATATATCAACATAACAATGATATAGAAAACAACAGAAAAGTATATAATGAACAAAACATATGTCTGTTATAAATATGTACCTAACCACAAGGCATAAAGAAACAAAACAACCAAAAGAATATCCTAAACACCCCTGTAGCATAATGCCCTGCTCCCTACCCCTGCAGAATGTTTAAAATAACCTGTCCCGGCGTGGAGCGCGCTTCCGCAATGGGACAGTGACAGAGGTCTGAGCGTCAGGAAGTGTTGTGAGTAGATGTATGCGTTAACCAGATTATGGGCACTATACAGACAATATGACATGGCAAATGGACGACAAGCTAGTGGGTACCACACTATGTAATTGTTATTGACAAGAATGAAGTTGGTAATGACGTTGTAATGAGTGAATGAATGAATGAGCGGAATCGCCGCAAACCAAACAATTGGTTTACAGCGTGAACGAACGCCAAACCGGCGGCAAACACCCGACACCAACAATAAAAACCCCCGTACATCTCTTGTATAACGCAAAGCCCACCGAACATGCAACAACACTTAACATCACAAACAAAACATTTTACATTCAAAGAGGGACGCAGTGGGGAACTGTGTGCATGTGTCTGCGCTTGCAGGGCAACGCGGATGAGGTAGTGAGAACGATAAAGTTCAGTTTCTCACAGTTTGCACGCAGATGTCCTTGCAAAAAACTGATGTAAGATGTGTCAGTGAGTTCATTGAGGTCTGTAGCTGCAGCTTCAAAAACTCTCCAGTTGGTGCAGTCAAAGCAAGCCTGTAACTCCAGCTTTGATTCCCTTGTCCATTTCTTTTGTCCATTTTTTTTTCTTCGCCACAGGTTTAGACATTTTAGTTTCTGCCTGTAGGTTGGGATGAGATGAAGCAGACAGTGGTCGGAGAGTGCTAGAGTTGCCTGGGAAATGGCGCAATAGGCATCCTTTAAAACTGTGTAACAGTGGTCCATTGTGTTTTTGTCCCTGGTGGGAATCTTGATATGCTGTCTGTATTTAGGGAGTTCCTGATTGAGTTTGGCACTGTTAAAAATCCCCAACAATAATGGCGAGACAGTCTGGGTGTTTTTTCTCTATGTCTGTTATGTGGTCGGCTAGCTGTTGTAGCATTTAATAGACTTAATAGGGTTCTGGCTGGCTGCAGCTTCAAATGTAGAATAATCAGAAAAAGTAGTCTACAAGATAGGATGAGTTAACTAAAGGCTCTCTTATACAGGTATGTTTTCAGGTCTTTTTAAAGATATTCACTGAACTACACCTTTCTATCAGGTTTTGCGAAAATTGTACCGATATTGTTGACAGACGCACCACAGTAGCCTATGGTGCAGTAAATGAAAGCTCTTGATAGCGCATACCACTAACATATATAAAAACAATGTTTATGGAATACAACTAGACAGGTACTTCTAATTGGTATTGCTGTTTACTGTTAATCTGTGATGATCTGACCACCAGTCAGCTACAACATGAAGAGGAAACACTGCGGAAGAAAGTTAATGTTTTTACAATAAACTAAGCTACATCAACACGGTGCAGCAGCAATTTTTGATGTTTACTGAGTGTAATCTTAGGTAATGTCATATATGAAAACTAGTATTGCCAGGCAATATTACAATGAAGGGTAGTATTGCCGTGGCAATACTGGTGACGGGGGCCATGAGTGGAAAGTTGTCTGACAGACGCATCTAAATCAGACCAGACGCTATCAATGGTTACAACAATGGTATAATCAGATAGTACAGTGTTTATATCTCACTAGATTTTGACAAATCTAAGTAAAATCAATGTCAAACAAGTTATATTTAATCACAATCAGCAGCCGTTGCGAGTGTCATCTGCCATCTTGACATTGTGTATACCATATTTGACATGAATCTGATGAATCTAGGAGAAGTATGTCAAAAGTACTTCAAAAAAGTATGTCAAGTACGTCAAAATTTATCATGTGTCATAACGCACAAAATCCGAAAATATCTCCTGTTGGGTGAGGCTAATGCAATGTACATATATATAAGTTCTTCGCCTAGGGGAGTTACACACACCTACCAAATTGTGTCCATGCAGGTGAAACTATATGCCAACCACGAGACTCAAAAACATAAGGGGGCCAAGCCTTTGTCCGCAAGTGTTTTATATGACACCTGTTGGGCATGGCAAATTTCATAGTTTTTGCTCATGGGAACAGCTTCAAAAAACGTAAAGTACAGCAGAAGGAGACAAACTACTATAATAACTCTTCCAAAAACAATGTGGCTTTGCATCTTGGATTTTTTTTTTGACTCACCTGACTAAATCGAAGTGATTTGATTTCATGCTTTTACCAACATTTGAACAATTTTCCAAAAATATAGATTGATCTAAAGGTTATTCTGTAAATGTTATTTTTGCATTGAACATGACATGTTATACACCATTGTTTAATTTTAACCAGAACCGCATGGAGGAGAGCATGACCCTGTTTTACACCACCATCCACTCGCCCTGGTTCATCAGTGCCTCCATTATACTCTTTCTCAACAAGAAGGACATCCTGGCCGAAAAAATCCAGACTTCTGACCTACAAACATACTTTCCAGGGTTTACAGGTACAGTAACTTTAGAAATATTTGCTTATGATTACATACAAATCAAATTCCAAGTCAGCAGGGTTTTATGTGAACTTAATGAAGAGTTAAGATTTTGATTGGCTGAGTGTAATGGAACCGAGCGGCAGTTACCATTAACCAAAGTGGGTGTTGCCAAGGAAGCAGAGGGAGTAGATGAGGATGGACAATAATTTAATGATGTGGCTTGAATACAAAGACCAAGTAATACGCGTCCATAGGAAAACCTACAGGAGGAGGGCTAGGCAGAAGCCTACTAGGAGGCAAAACCGTAAAAAGAAAAAAGATGACAATAATAATCTTCAAGGATTCCAATGAAGTTCTACAGGTGACTATCTAGCTAGTATCAAAATTCTGCTTTAGCCTCTATTCCCAAAATACAGAGGACCCAAGCCCAACACAGAGTCATAGTACTCATGTTACGCATTACATAAACATCAGACTAGACAGAGGGGAAATATATACGTGGCGGCCAGCACCATTAACATAGACAAGTACACAATAAACAGCTAGGGCTGTCAGCGCTAACGTGTTAATCGCACATTAATTAAGGACCAAGGACCAACGCATTCAATTTTATTAATCACATCCCGCCTAAGTTTTTTTCATTTCGTCATTTGTTCTGTTATCAACAATCCCCTTTGGCTGCTACTATTTTGACCCTTTTTCTTGTCCTCAAACTGCCACAGACACTTCCTAGCAAAGCTCCGCTCTAAGATCTTTGCTTCCTAGTAGGCTTCTGCCTAGCCCTCCTCCTGTAGTCATGAATTAACACCAATGCAGTTCTGAACTCCTGGTCGGCTGACGAAGTGGAGATACATTATTTTCATCGGACAGTGAGGAATGGATATATTTAATGTATGCATTGGCATCATTTTTTCCTTCCACCATTGCTCAATATTCTGTCCTCCTTTCTTTTCATTAAACCCTACTTCAGGAAGGAGACGTGATGCTCAGGCAGCCATGGACTACATCTGCGGGATGTATAAGCAGCAGGGCAACAGCCGAGAAGACAAGAAGGAACGCAAAAACATCTATTCCCACTTCACCTGTGCCACAGACACTAACAACATCCGTATGGTGTTCAACGATGTGAAGGACACAGTGCTGATCAAATCATTGGCTGAATATGGGGTCATTTGAGGGCTGGGACTTGAGTGTGAATGTCTATTTCTTTTATTCTAAAACCACTTTCCCTGTTTTCCTGTTTTCATACACTGGATATAGATTTAATTAGACAAAGCATATATATATATATTGTCTAATTTGTCAGTGAGCCAACCAAAATAGTAATTGTGCAAACATACAAACTGAACTGAGGCAATGGATGTTTTACACAAAACTTCTAATGAATTCATTACTTTGTTTCACTAGGGAGCCCCTATTTTTTTCTTTCTTTTTTTATGTTACTGGTGTGCATAAGAAAGTGTCTGGTAATCACTGGAAAAGTTTTTTTAATGTTTTGCCTATGACCTCTTAGGGGCTCTGAGTTTTTGGTGAGCACGAGAAAATTCTGGTGCGCATGTGAAAGAAACTGGAAAACATTTTTTGCACATGCCCCTTCAGGGGCGCTGTAGTTTCAGACAAAACGGCTCAAGTATTTAATTCAGTTTTGCAAAGCTGCACATTTTGAACATTGCATATTATAATTATCAGGAAATCTACCTGCTTTTTTGGTCACCAAAAAAAACAAAAAATCAATGCTATTGTCATACAGTTCCTAAACTGAACCTGTTGTAGTGCCTTCCATTGCACTAGGCTACAATATAATATTTTTTTCCTTGGATTTTTAGAATCAAATAAATATTTGGATAACATTATGTGCTACAAAGGTAACATGAATGTATAGGGCCCTCATTTAAATGACAGTTGAAGTGCAAAGTCAGCCAGTGAGTCAAGTATCTCATGCATGGACTAAAGCTATTGTGTGGAATGTGTTGAGCATTTTTTGCATAGGGCCTTGCTCATGATATTAAAGGGGAACTTGGCAACTATTTCAATGTAATAAACCCGTTTAGAAATCATTTGGATGGTTAAATGACCTGTTCCGGTGAAAATGGTGACTTTCCCCGCTGCGCCTAGCGTCCCCAGGTGGAAAACCAACCTTGCAACATTGAGACTACCGTCCCGGAAAGAGAAGTGAGAAACAAGAAACTCGTTTTAAATCGCGTTTCTTACCTTACCTAACATCCACATTCTGCCAAACTTATGCTAACCGTTCGCTAGCTTGTAAACAAATCCATGTGCTTTATCGTTACCTTTTCCCACAGTTTGAAATAGCATAATACAATTTCTCCAGCAGAGGGGGAAATCCTGCCAAGTTTCCCTTAAAATGAGCAAATATGGTTTGCCTGGTTAAAGTGGAAATGAAGCAGTGAGAACTGTGACCATTTTTTGGTTGCTTTTTCATTTTTGGAGATACATGGATTTTCATTAAACCTGAAATTCAAGTAGTTTCACTGGAAAATGACATGTCGATAACGACTTTTGCCACACAGGGCGCGGCCATGTTTTAAAAATGCAGGCGCTATGTCATCAGAATGGTTAGCGTTTGTTTGTGGATGTTTTGGCCCTACCCCTCCCCGTAGGCTAGGCATTCAAGAGTATAGGAGAGCTGGGACGATTGAAACACGGGACAAATTAAACATTCCAGTTTTCTCCGAGTGTAGGCTATGATGATAGACAAACGTCCTTCGGTCAAAAGAGCATGTTAACATCCTTCTATCAGCCAAATATCTTCCTACTATGTCATTGTATCACAGAGTTGCGATAAACGAGTTTTGATGCGCAAAAGTAAACTTCATTAGAGGTTATTTTTTGATTGTTAGCCTAATGAGTATTTTTTAGGTTCATACTTCATGCTTATTCAGTAGACCATTTAGTTCTCCACAATCCTACACTTTCATATCGCATGCTTGTTTAACATGGAAAGCAAAACAAGCTAGGCCTAGTGATGTCTGTGTCGGGATTGAAACAAGCTTCAATCGTACCGACCAGGCTGTAACTCCATGTATTTTAATTAAATGCACACATATCTGTGTGAGGTGAGACATGGAAAAACCGTTTTAGGAAGATGAAAATGCATTAGGGCCCACCAGGTAGGTGGTCGAGTTTTCCCATGTTATCAATATCCATGGAGACTGACGGGACTGACGGTGGGTCGTTAAGCCTATACAGTAGGCCTTATTTGGATGTGCCGTGGCCTAAGGCCATCCTTAAAAATATTTTTGTTTGCAGTAACAGCCAAAAAAAATTAAAAATGGGTCGGTAGGTAGGTCAATATTTTTTTTTTTCCAAGATTCAAAGTAAAAAAAAAAGTTCAATTTTGGTCATTGTGATTACGTAGGAATGAATTTACACAAATGTGCATATCGTGACGTAACTGACTGGGTCTTCAACCCGTGCCTTCAGGCGCACCATTGCAAACCTCATTCTGATGCAGGTTATATAGACCAGCCTTTCTCAAACTTCTTTGACCTGAGGCCCGGTCATGGCAGACTTTTGGGTCATAGGGCTCATCTACATGTACCCAGAAAGAAGGCTACAATAGCTCTCGGCCACGTTATATTGAAATTTGACTATACAATACTCAATGCTATACAGTGTATTATACAGTCTCTGCTCTGTTTCTAAGGAAGTTCCAAAAAACAACGTCGTTCTATTAAGTTTCGTTAAATAAATAAATAGCCTTCCAACAGGTTGAAGCGGAGCTTTGATACCAACGTTATCGATTAGTTTAATTGAATGAATGCTCATACCACCACTTAATTGTAGGGCTCCATGTTTAATGACATCGATAGCAGAAACGTTTGTTTTCTTTTTTCGTCGATCCGCGGTTTCTTGATCAACTGCGCAGAAAATTATCAGATGAAGCACCGGGCCTAATTTCACTCCACGACTCCGCAGTCTCCATGTTGCGGACCCATATTTTGAGAAATTCTGAATAGACCACAACCAATTTCAATACTCCGACACGGTCACCGCTAGACTAGGGGGAGAAGGGATGAGAAAAGATCTGGCCACAGTTCTTCCAGAACTTCGTAACACGTGGCTCACGTTTTTTTAAGTGAGCCACGTTTGCATGTAGGTAATTTATATTCACAATACTTGGGCCTACTAAAATAACTATTATTTTATTGCATTTGTATTGGTTGTTTAGAGTAAAAAAAAAACAATCGGTCGGTATTAACGCAAGTTTACAACCGGCAAGTCGGTCGGACTAAAAGGGGAAAAAAATAAATATTTGGGTCGGTTCTAAATTGACAGGGTCGGTCGGGTTACGGCAAACGAAAATATTTTTAAGGATGGCCTAACCCACGTAAAAACCTAGTGAAACGACATTTCCAACAATATAAACATGATATAAATGGGAAAGCTTACCGTTCTAGCTATAAACATCGCAGAATCATCCACAGGGCATTTCAAAAACCGCTTCAGGCTACACTCTTCACGATGGCATGACATGCACGAAGAGCCTAGCCCTGCAACAATCTATCTAAAATAACCCCTGTTGGCAGTAGGCCTACCATTCATGATATGTAGTAAAATGTTACTTTGTTGTGAAGTTGTGGGACGTTTTATATTATTGTAGTCTTAGGCCTATGTTCATTCGTCCCCTTATTCAACTGTCCCGAGGAGGGAGGAATGAAACACGTCCCACTTTTGCTGTAATAATTCCTGAACGGTTTTGTTCAAAGCTGGAAATGCATTTGTATTTGACAGAGGACAGATAGGTTATAGTACTAAATATTAGCTTTCAGTGTGGTACGATCGGTTTGTAGGCTAAATTACGTTTAGACCTAATTAAAAAGTGTTTCAACTGCTCCCCTGCCTATCAATATGTGGCTGGATGGGTCAAAAACGTGAAAGTGCGGCACCTGGCCACCAAGGATTTATATTTAATCATGGGAAATGTAAGTATTATGTAAAAACAATTCAAATGTATGATTTTGGTGGTAGTTTACTCTTACTACATGTAGTGTTCTAAGCTAGCAAGCTAGCCTACCACTCATTTTAGTGTCATTTAGCTCACAGCTAGTTGTCATTAATCTGGATAATGTCCTTTAATGTAAGATGTGTTTATACTCATTGAAAGAACATGAAGGGAAGGGAAACGAGGCGATTGTGACTTTATGGGAACAGGTTGTGGTGGGTTATCAGCTGTTAGCTGTCAGACGTTCAGCTGTTGTGTGACCACTGGGCGGCTGAGCTGCCCGAATCGGTCGTAAAGATGGCGGCGTAAAGCTACAGTGACGTCATGTGACAGGCATGGTTTTGTGGGTAGACCATAGACCAGAGAATAGGGAGGGAAAGAGTTTAGCGGAGGGGATGGGATTTTTTTTTAGAAAAAATATATCTCGGTGCACATTGGGATCTTAATTTAATGCCTTCCATATGTTAGGCACTGGGGTCACCTCTATTGCTTCAAGTGTTCATACCTTATTTTTAGGATCAGTTGAATTGTTTTGAGTTTTTGTCGTAACATCGTGATAACAAACTACAGTTGCATGTGACGTCACAGGTTTGGGCGCTTAATCTCTAACTGATCAATACAGCAATTTGCTTAACTGGCTTACATATTTTTTTAATAACGGAAGGTAACCGCGTGGTGATAACCTTTATGTCTGGATAACTGGTGTTGTGCTTCTACTCACATGAAGAGCTGGCAGTAAGTGTTAAGTGGCAATGCTAACCAGGCTAATAAACAAACCATGCTACCGTGAGTAACGTCGAAGGGTAAGTCACGTGGCTTTTTTGTAGTTCGTTTATGAAACAAAAGGAGCAATTTTGATTTTTTTTAAATAAGGCAAATTATGGTCTGACATTTTCACAGTTAGAAGATTATTACTGTATAGACACTGAAAAATATTTTTGGTGGATAAGATCGCTGATTTGGCTTCACAGTATTTTTAAAAAAAATAGGTCTATGGGACTTAACATTGGAGCTGCTCTTCGATAGGAACGCAACCACTTGGGGCGCTGGTTTTCACTTTCCCTCCCTATGTCTAATAAGGGGAGAACTGCCACTCGGAAAACTTCCGGTTTCTGAACTGGTTGCAGTTCCTTCTGTGGTTCCACATGAGGGCGCTCGTCCACGAGTGCAGAATGCATGGAGGTCTATGGAGCTGTACCCCTCAAAATCCACTTTTCTCGGGATATAATTTTTTTTCAAGTAATTTGAGTATTGTATTCGAAAGGGGAGGCAAAGAAAATACACTTGGTTGAGTATTATATTTTTTAAAGTCACTTAATTGTTCTAAAAAGCCTTTAAAATGTGTCAATGACGTCATTCATTAGCACAATGCTAGCGTGTTATGTGCAACAACGACCCAACCTGTAAGAAATCAAAAGGACATAAGTACTCGTTCATTTAACTTTTGACCTATAACCCATGTTGAAGTTATACAAACTACAATCAAATCTGAGATTTGTCACTTCAGGTGAAAGAGTCAAATTTAGCCGTCTAGCTCCATTGACTCCCATTCATTCTGCACTCATGGCGATCGCCCCCAGTGGAACTCTGGTGGAACTGCATCCAAAATTCTTATACTTAATAGGGAGGGAAAGTGAAAACCAGCGCCCCAAGTGGTTGCGTTCCTATCGAAGAGCAGCTCCAATGTTAAGTCCCATAGACCTATTTTTTTTTTAAATACTGTGAAGCCAAATCAGCGATCTTATCCACCAAAAATATTTTTCAGTGTCTATACAGTAATAATCTTCTAACTGTGAAAATGTCAGACCATATTTTGCCTTATTTAAAAAAATCGAAATTGCTCCTTTTGTTTCATAAACGAACTACAAAAAAGCCACGTGACTTTACCCTTCGACGTTACTCACGGTAGCATGGTTTGTTTATTAGCTTGGTTAGCATTGCCACTTAACACTTACTGCCAGCTCTTCATGTGAGTAGAAGCACAACACCAGTTATCCAGACATAAAGGTTATCACCACGCGGTTTACATCACCTTCCGTTATTACAAAAATATGTAAGCCAGTTAAGCAAATTTTTGTATTGATCAGTTAGAGATTAAGCGCCCAAACCTGTGACGTCACATGCAACTGTAGTTTGTTATCACCATGTTATGACAAAAACTCAAAACAATTCAACTGATCCTAAAAATAAGGTATGACCACTTAAAGCAATAGAGGTGACCCCAGTGCCTAACATATGGAAGGCATTAAATTAAGATCCCAATGTGCACCGAGATATATTTTTTCTAAAAAAAAATCCCATCCCCTCCGCTAAACTCTAGGAACGCAACCACTAGATGGCGATGAGATTACTTTCCCTCCCTATACGGAGTGGCAAGGCTCTCCGTAGACGGGCTCTGGGTAGACGTTGTTTATGGACTGTAGGCTTATGGCATGCAAACAGGGTCAAAACGTCTAATAACGAAACGCCTGCAGGTGTAAAAACATTACGTCTCCACACGCAAACATTTTACGTGTACAGATGTAATATTTTTACGTGTGCTAACCAGACGTAAATATTTGCCGTGTAACCAGAGGTATATTTTTGACAGATGTACAGATGTAACATTTTTACGTGTACTAACCAGGCGTAATATTTACCGTGTAACCAGAGGTAGGGGAGAGCCGGGACAGTTGAAACACTTTTTAATTAAACGTAATTTACATAGCGATCGTACCACACTGAAAGCTAATATTTGGTCACTAGTAACCTACATCTGTCCTCTGTCAAATACAGATGCATTTTCAGCTTTGAACAAAACCGTTCAGGAATTATTACAACAAAAGTGGGATGTGCGTAATGTTTCATTCGTCCCTCCTGGTCGGGACAGTTGAAACAACATAAGGGGACGAATGAAACATACAGTTTAAGCCATATAAACGTCCAACAACTTCGAAATTTTACTACATATCATGAATGGTACTCCCAAAAGGTTTTATTTTAGATATATTGTTGCAGGGCTATACGTCTTTGTGCACAACTCATTGCCATCATCATGAAGCGTGTATGAAGCGGTTTTTGAAATATCATGCCCTGTGGATGATTCTGCCATGTTTATAGCTAGAACGGTAAGCTTTCCCATTTATATCATGTTTATATTGTTGAAAATGTCGTTTCACTAGGTTTTTACGTGGGTTAGGCCAATGCACATCCAAATAAATAGGCTTAACGACCCACCGGCCGTCAGTCTCCATAGGATAACATGGGGAAACTCAACCCCCTACCTGGTGGGCCCAAATGTATTTTCATCTTCATAAAACTGTTTTTCTATGTCTTACCTCCATAAATGATTGTTTAAACACACCAATTTGTGCATTTAATTAAAATACATGGAGTTATAGCCTGGTCGGGACGATTGAAACACGTGTTTCAATCGTCCCGACACAGACATATGTCACTACAGCTTGATTTGCTTTCCATGTAAACAAGCATGCGATATGAAAGTCTGGGATTGTGGAGAACACTAAATGGTCTACTGAATAAGCATTAAGTCAAACCTTTAAATGAAAAACACTCATTGATAATCGAAAAAATGTAACCGCTAATGAAGTTTACTTTTGCACATCAAAACTCGTTTATCGCCAGTAACTCCGTGATAAAATGACATAGCAGGAAGATATTTGGCTGATAGAAGGAGGTTAACATGCTCTATGTTTTGACCGAACGACGTCTGTCTATCATCATCACACTCTGAGAAAACTGGATTGTTTAATTCGTCCCGTGTTTCAATCGTCCCGGCTCTCCCCTATAGGCTATTTTTGACGTATACAGATGTAAAATTTTTACGTGTAGATACTAACCTTAGGCATAATGTGAGTGTAATGTGAGTCTCAGTGAGTCTCGGTCTTGAGTTCAAAAGCGACTACAGTAAATTGTAATAAAAAAGACTGATATCTTGAGCTCTCATCGGCTTTCGTTTACACTGCAGCGTTTCTCAACCCACTACTGGGTCGCGGAGACATGTCAGGTGGGGCGCGAACTGACGTGAAAAACAGGAGTTTTTTTTTTTTCATTTATGTTTTTATTTGTAGCCTAGGCCCAGGTAGCACCCGATGCGCAATGGACGCACTGTGTTATCCATAGAGAAGCACTCGTGTCAAGGCAGCTTAGTTAGTCCCGACCTACATGAGATTTTGAACGTTGTTGTGAGAACGTTGTCTATTCTCCGCACTTTGCGAAGAGATGGTAGCTGACCAAAAGGCTGTACTGTTTCACAGCGAGGCAAGGTGGCTTTCCCGAGGTAAAGTGCTGTCGCGCGTGTATGAGCTCCGAGTCGCCTCTTCTTGGAGCAAGAGGGCATGTTTAAATCTGCAAGCATGTTCACTAATGAACATTTCTTGACGAAGCTGGCCTATCTTAGCGATATATTTGATATAGCGATACATTTGAGTTAAATGTCCAGTTACAAGGCAAAGACAAGCACCTCACCTAGCAAATAAGATTACTGCATTCACCAAAAACAGTATTATGCCTTTGAGATTTCTGAGCGAAATCGGGATTCGGGTAACCTGACAATAGCCAGATGAATGTGAGGGGCAGCCGTGGCCCACTGGTTAGCACTCTGGACTTGTAACCCGAGGGTTGCCGGTTTAAACCCCGACCAGTGGGCTGCGGCTGAAGTGCCCTTGAGCAAGGCACCTATCCCCTCACTGCTCCCCGAGCGCCGCCATTGTAGCAGGCAGCTCACTGCGCCGGGATTAGTGTGTGCTTCACCTGTGTTCACTGTGTGCTGTTTGTGTTTCACTAATTCACTGATTGGGTTAAATGCAGAGACCAAATCTCACGGGATCAAAAAAGTATATATACTTAATACTTAATGTCGTTCCGCTTAGCTCCGCCTACCTTCACTCACATCCATCTGGGACCTCTTCCATTGAGAGTGATTTCTGCAACCGACTTTATGGTTCAGCCAATCAGGACGCAGGGCGGGAGTTTCATAGATGTGACATAGCGTAGAAACGACTGTGAGACTGTTATCAGCGTCACGGGTTGGCTTCGATGTGAGTGGTTGAAGTAGCACGTCAATAGATGACGGACAAGTGGCTTATTCAATCATATGCAAGCATTTTTTGATTAGGCCCAGCCTTCTGAAGCAACACTTCAATGGATCGGTTCCAGATGGATGAGTGGAGCTAGGCGGAGCGAAATTCATCTGGCTATTGTCAGGTTAGGATTCGGGAGCCACTCTTGTGATCCCATGTGTTAAACAGTAGGCCTACATCACATCCCTGCAAAGTTTATTTCAAAAATATTTCCCAACCAGCAGTGCTCAGTATGACTGGATTATGGATCCATTTAATGCAGCATGTTGGTATTTCATTGAATATATCGTACAATGCTGTAAAATATTGGCCTATGCTTCCTAATATGTTGCTGGAAAACAGTGTGCTATTATGTATTTATTTATTTATTATTATATCTGCAGCACCAGCTGATTTTAACTCTGTTGAAGAGGATATATTTAGAACTTGTCATTATTTCAATAAATTTGACAATTTTAAGCTTGACCCACTTTCTTAGAGCGATGAGGGACAGGTGGGGCTCGAGAATGCCCCCTTGATCAAAGTGGGGAATGAAAGAAAACGTTTGAGAATCACTGCTCTAAGGAGTGACTCAGAAAGTCACGCAGACAACTGTCTCACTCTCAAGACACTAACTTATAGCTGTCTCACTCCCATCGTTGAGTTGGGTCGCGATAGTCTGTCATTTTTAAAAAGTGGGTCCCCAGAAAAAAAGTTTGAGAAACACTGGTTTACAGGATGTGCATTATATCTTTCTCCAGTGATTAGCAACCTACCACCAGAAACCAAAAATCTTAGCCTAATAGCCTACATGCTCTCTCTACCGTGCGCATGAAGGCTGCATACGCGTGTGTAGATTATGTATGCTTTCCTTTTGCGATCTCGTTTTTGTTTAGGCGCGCCACAGTGGCATTGGTGCCCCCTTCTTTCAATATTCTGCTTTGCGTCTGACTAGGCCTAGCGATTCCTAGCCTATGGGCTGTCCAAATAATCTAAGCATTTACAGCAACTTAATTTAGTCTTCTGTTGAGAAGTGGCGCACGTCGAAAGTGCGTCCAAATTCACCTCTGTTGAACTACGCGCGAAGTATACTCACAGACATCATCATATCACATAAAGCCCTTTCTCAGCCTTTAACACAGTGGTTTCAAACTCAAATTAGCTGGGGGGCACTTCACAAGTTGCTGTTGTAAACGGTTCGCGAGAAAAGTAACTTTAATTTAATTATATTAGGCCAACATACAGTTCTGTACCTATCTCATCATTCATGGTGCACTTCGAATTCCCATCAGATGCCTAAAGCATTGCTCTGTACCGCCGGTAGGCCTACAGCTGACTAAGAGTTTGTCAAAGCCTTATGATCACAAAATGCTAAGCATGCATGTACTGCGTTTAAATTGTTCAATACATGATTTCATAACTAATAGAAAATATCTGTCTCCAACACATTCGCCGATTCGCCGTTGAACTTCCAGAGAGGCAAAAGGCGTATTGCCTAGCCTAGCTTATTTAAAAATATTTCATCCCAAATTCTTAACCAAACTGACAACACAGGCTACCGACTAGGCCATTACAGTTTTTTTTCAGTCGCTAACAAGCGTTTGTCTAACCACTTGTCACATTTTCAAAACTCTAAACACAATTAGCACAGCTTCGATCTTGGACATACCATTAACACAAAAACAATATTCCAAACTAGATAGGCTATATAAAAACCTCTGTTTTTGCTTTGCTTCTGCTACCAAGCGGTTTTATCCCATCACCTTGGATACTGTAATATCAGATGTTGATGAAAACATGTGGCCTAACCCTAAGATTGCAGAGATAGGCCTACAGTAATTTTGTGCTTTTTTTTTACCCCCCCTTTTTTATCTGGGCTTTTTGCTGTTGTTTTTTGGTTCATATAGCCTATATATATGTATATGAGAGAGAGAGATTGATTTTTTTATGACTTTTTATTCAAAATACTTTTTTAGCAAATAATTGTTTTTAGCAAATAATAACAAAAACACATGCACAATACAAGACTGTGCAACTCAATGTAACAAGTGTAACAATGCGACTGAATGTAACAAGTGTCAGTCTTCACATTTGCAACAATATGATGCTACAGTGCAATCATTTTAAAAGTACAAAATGCAATAATAATGAAAAAAATAACAAAAAAAACACAACAACTACAATATAAGTGTGATATAAAAACATAAGTGTGATTCACATTTAACTTAAACAAGACCAAAAGTGGGAGCCTGTACAATGCCACAATTCATCCACGTGTTTGCCACGGGTAGCGGCCTCTGGCTGTTGTGGAACTGGAGGGAAGGGGTAGTATCAAATCCCAGAGGTGGGAGGGAGTCTAGTCCGGAAGTGAACACCAGCACCATCTCCAGTGTGACAGGGGCACACAAGCCACCTACAACGTAGCAACACATCGGGGGGAAAATGATGTATTCTTTGTTATGCAAGATACAGCCATATAAAGACCAACAAATTTACAACAGCATGACTTGTATTCTGTTTTCCCAAAAGACAGTTGACATATAAGACATACAAAACATGTAACCACATAGACCACACAAATTCTTACATTAAAGTAAAACTTATCTGTCTGTTCTAATTGAAATACAACTTATATGGTCACCTTAAATACTCAGCACTTGAAAAAATAACCAATAGCCCCAAAAGCCTTTCTGGTATTTTGCGAAATTCCACAGAAATGTCACTTACCTTCCACATTAACCAGCCAGTCCCTCCAGAAGCCCAGTGTTCTGTTTTCCTCCCGCCGCTGATTGCCGCCACGAGGACTTAAAGTTGGCACAAACAGTTCTATTATTTCTGTGGCCTTCAGTGGTCTTGATGAATTTATAAATATTTCCTCTGCTGGGTTCCTTCTGATGGCCTCTACCAAACCAAATGTTTGCAGACCTTCAATCATCCTGTAAAACATAAAGATGTTTGGTCATGTGTCTGAATGCTTATTGTTTTGTTCAAATGAATGGCACTTACTACACCAAAATAATACTTACTGGTCAAGAGCAAGTCTTGTCCTACCATCAATGCATGAATAATCATGTTGCAACTAGAGTTATGGTTTTGTTGCTTTGGGAGAGGTGTACTCAGAAGACAGAGGGTTGGTCATGCACTCTAACACATACCCGAGACAGTATTTATTTAACATCAGTCACAGATTTCACACTTTTCTTGACATCATCACATCATTCTCACCTTCTCTAGTCTCTCCCTCAGCTCACTGTTGGCAATATCATCCATGCTTCCCTTTTCCGTCACTATTCCTGCCACCATACTGTTTTTCTTGACAGGAAATGCAGTGCAACACCTCCATGAAGCAGGCTTACTGCCATCATCAGACCGGCCAGCCTATACCGGCCTGTTTGTAGAGCTACAGATACAGTATATTATTATTAGCATTATTATTATAATATTATCTTTGGTGTCAAGCAATCTTGAAGAAGCTGTGAAAGTAGGCCATAATTTTAGAAGTTCACCTACATGACAACTATAATGTAGTTCATTATCTAAAAGAAATCTCACCATGTAAGTGCAAATGTTTGTCCTTTTCAGGTCCTTCAAACATTGCACTGTCTCTGATTGCCTTCGTGAGGAGTCGACAGAATTCCCTTTTTGGGCCGCCATCATCCACCGCACCTTCAGAAAGGTCTCAGTCATCAACGAAAATTATATCGACTTTCCTGCAAGGATCGAATAGGGGCCGCTGAAATGCCCTAATGGCACATCCTAGGACATCATCGCGGCAAACGTTGACCAGATTTGCACTTGGAGAGCTGGTGAAATCAATCTTAGATTTCAGATGTTTTAACATAACCCGGGCATCAACCCTAAGGGAGAAATTCCTAGTGTTAATCCTTTAACAGTAACAGTGATTCTTAATGCAAACTGTCACAAATATTATGGCGGGCTTTGAGTACTTACTCATTCGACGTGACATCCACCACATTTTCTGTTCATTGTTTTTTGTGAGAGTGTTTCTACTTATCTCAGTAAGGAAAATAAATCAAGAGCCTATGTTGAGTACAAATATGTCTTCTGAAGGCTTAAACAGAGCCCAGCCAAAAACTCCAATAAAATTTGTATCAACTTTGAGGGACAGCTATGACCATGCAGGATTATACAGACCAAACGTGACGATTTTGCTACATACTATTCCTATTTATGTACCAGCATGCAAAATTTGAGCCTCCTACATGGTTTAGTTCTTGCGCTGTGGGCTTGTGAACTTTGACAAAAAAAAGAGGCCGAACAAAATCGACACCCCCCTCCCCCTGTAAAACTGGCTGTATCTTGGAAAATATTGATCTTACATAAGAGTAATTTTACAGTGTGTCTCCTAGGTAACATAGGTACACCTGGTAATTTTTTTTTTGAGACCTAAATGCATGGGCCCTGGTTGAATTGACGTGGAATGACCCTACTGCATCGTGTGTTCTAGGGCGGTGCTGCCTAGATTGAAATGGTATCTGTGTTCTTGACATCTGGGCTTCTTTTGGAAAATCATGATATTTGTCTTTTTTAGATTTACTGTCAGGGCCCAGTGCTGACAGTATTTCTCTAGCAGGTCCAGCTGCTGCTGTAGCCCCTGTGCAGTGGGAGACACCAGCACCAGGTCATCCGCATAGAGGAGGAATTTGATTTCTTTCTCATGTAGAGCAAGGCCAGGAGCTGTAGACTGGTCCAACTGCACCGCTAACTCATTGATGTAAATATTGAACAGTGTTGGACTGAGGCTACAGCCCTGCCTTACTCCTCTTTTTTGAGTGAAGGATTCTGTAATTCTGTCGCCAATTTTCACAGTGTTTTTGTTTTCAGAATACATTGTCTTTATTAACTGGTATACTTTACCCCCTACACCACTTTGTAAAAGTTTATAATATAATCCCTCATGCCAAATTGAATCAAATGCTTTTTTGAAATCAACAAAACAAGCAAATATTTTTCCTTTTTTTGTTTGGTTTACATGTTTAGTTATTAGGGTGTGTAGGGTGTAAATGTGGTCCGTAGTGCGGTAATTTGGGAGAAATCCGATTTGATTTTTGCTCAGGACATTGTGCTCCATAAAGAAGGTTACAATTCGATCATTGAGAATAGTGTTAAACAACTTCCCCAGACTACTGTTCACACAAATGCCTCTGAAATTATTAGTGTCCAATTTATCTCCACTCTTGTATATGGGTGTAATAAACCCTTGGCTCCAGATGTCAGGAAAACAGCCCGAACTTAAGGCGAGGTTGAATAGTTTGAGCATTGCTCTTTGCAGCTCAGGGGTGCTGTTTTTAATCATTTCCCCTCTAATATTATCAGGGCCGCAGGATTTTTTATTTTTCAGCTTTTTCATTTTGGATTCAAGTTCAATTTGAGTAATTGGGAAATCAAGTGGATTTTGTTTGTCCTTGACTGCCTTTTCAAGAGATTGTAATTTTGTCATGATCGTTTTGTAATTAGAATTTAGTTCTTGGGGCGTAATGTCTTTGTATAAATTTTCAAAATGTTTTTTCCAGATTTCTCCATTTTGAATGGGTAGGTTTTGTGGTTTAGATTTATTCAGATTGTTCCACATTTCCCAGAACTGATTGTTCTTAATTGATTCCTCAATTTTATTGAGGGTTTTGTTAGTGTGGTTAATTTTTTTCTGTCTTAGCAGCCATTTGTAGTGCTTCAGTGTTCCATGGTAGTCTTGTCGAATACATGCATGCTCGGGTTGGTGGTGTTTAAGGTTTGATAGATGTCTCAGTTTTTTCCTGAGTTGTTTACATTCATCATCAAACCATTTTTCTTCTCTTTTGTTATTTGTTTTTCTTTTGTGAGATGTTTGCATGCCAGCTACATCTGCTGCTTTTAGAAATATTTTATTTAATTCATCAGTGGCTTTATTAACACCAGCTTTGCTGATTTCAAATGGTTTTGAATTGTAACATTCAATGCATTCTTTTAATTCTGGGGAGTTTAAAGCGTTAATAAAATGTCCTGGGCTGTCATGAGTCCATCTATATCTTTTGTTTAGTTTGAATAGTTTACTGGACTCAATTTTTGGCTGCTTTATGATTTTAAGGAAGATGTTAGTCTGGTTATGGTCTGATAGTGGAGTTTTTGCCTAACAGTGAATGCTTTGAAGGAGGTGGGGTCCATGTCAGTGATTGCATAGTCAACTACACTAGCTCCAAGAGCTGAACAATACGTAAACCTCCCTAAAGAGTCCCCTCTGATCCTGCCATTAAGAATGTACAGACCTAAGGCTCGACAGAGGTGCACTAGCTCTTTTCCATTTTTGTTGACAGTATAGTCAAGGCTGTGTCTCATGGGTAAATTTGGTGTGAAGTACAATTGGCTTTGATCAAACACATGGTTGTTACCTTGTGGGTCTACATAGTCTATTTCAGACCCGGTTCTGGCATTTAGGTCCCCACACAACAGCACATTCCCCTGGGCCTGGAAATGGCTGATATCTGTGTAAAGGTTGTCCATGTATTCTTCCTCATAGTAGGGGGATTCTATTGGGGGGCCATATATGGCACATAAGTATATGTAATTTACAGATATACCCGTGCTACTTTGTAGTTTTAGCCAACAGTGTGATTTGCCTAATTGCACTATAGAAATGTGTTTAGTGAGCTTTTCTTTGTACCACACCAAAATTCCACCAGAACTCCTGCCATGACGTATATTACTGTTTTTTAGGGAGGGAATTACAATTTCATTATATCCCTTGGGACAGTGGGTGGGTGTTTCTGTGCGGCACCATGTTTCAGTAAGAATAAGTATATCAACATTTTCAATACTTTTCAAAAACTCAGGTTGAGTGGTCTTACAACCAAAGGTAGAGGAGTAAAGTCCCTGGATATTCCAAAAACTGATATGAAATGAGCTCATGTTTTTTTAAGAGTTTACTTTTACAAACAAAGAGTTAGATAGAACATACTGAGTATATTTCCAGCGTGTGTGGGGGTGAGGGGTGGGGTTGGGTGAGGGGTGGGGTGGGAGGGGGGTTGTTACCTGTCACCTAGAAGTCTACTTCATAGCAAGTGCAGTATGTCTTTAATTTCTCCCAGTTCTGTGGGTTTAGGTGCAGTTGTTTGAGCTACAGCAGCTGCATAGCTCTGAGGCCTTTCCTTTTGGGGGGGTCTCCTTGTAGCGAGGGCACTGGGCTTCTTTTGCATGGGGGGTGGGTGTGTGGTTCTCCTCGTTTGGTTCATGGTGGGAGAGTGAGGGGCTGCTGGTCTCTCCTCCCGAATATGTAGGGCATGACGAGTGGGTGGGAATGGTGGTTGATGCTGTGGTGGCGGGACATATAGAGGGGCGTTGAGGTTGCGATCCAGTGCGTAGTCTTTAAGGGATTTTGCAAAGGTTCCTATCCTGTCCTTGTGTAGGTGGATCCCGTCATACATATCCCTCAGGCTGATGGTGGGGTGGTGTGCCATGTGCACATTGGGAAGGCTGCACATCCTCTGAAGATATCCGCATTGATGCCGTTGATAATGTGGGGTGGTGCGTCATATCTGTGTTGAGATGACTATGCGTGCATTGGGAAATGTGCTACTGGCCTTCGCTGCTACGTTGCATAGTGCCTCAGCAGTACTGTGTAAGGAGCGCAGGTCGTTGGTGCCAGTGTGGATAATTATCACCTGTGGGTTACCTAGTCTTTTTTCCCAGCAGTCGTACTGCCTGCTTAGATGTGCTGCAGTGTTTGAGTAGGACCTGGTGATCTGGAAACAACCTCGGAGGGTCCAGAAATTTACGGTTTGAGTCCATCAGTAGGACTACCTGCGGTCGATTATCTGCTGGACTGCTTGGTGAGGGTGATGCATCTGGTGGTGTGTTGTGGGGAGAGGGTGAGGCATTGGACAGTGCAGGTCTGCTTGAGGGTATTGCTGGTTCTTTGATGGGTGTATGTGCATCTGGATGACTATCACGCCGGTCTGTGTGGCTGGGAGTGCATAGGCTTGGTGGTTATCCTGGTGTTCTGTGAGCTGCTGCAGCTGTCTGGTGAAGGAGATTTTTTGGCTTTCTGTTTGTTTTTTTAGGTTGAGTACTTGTTGCCTTAAGTCTTTATTGTCATCCTGTACCTCCTTCAGAGTTGTCCTGAATGCAGAGGTGATTGGACCTCATCTCTGAGGTGCTGGACCAGGCTGGTGTTATTAGACTCAAGGAGTTTGGCCTGTGTTTGCTCCTTAAACTCAGTGAAGTCCAGCTCCAACAGAGCCAGGCTCTCTCTCAGGTGCCTGTCATGAGAAGGGGAAGGGGGAGGGGGAGGGGCTGCTGTGGGCAGAGGGGGCTGTGCCTCTGTGCTCTCTCCCTCAGAGTCTGAAGAGTCTACAGCAGCACAGCCTTTCTCCTTAGCCACCTCTGCTTTCAGCTTGGGGAACATTTCCTCAAAGGTTATCAGGCTGGTCTCATTACCTTGTAGTAGTATTGTCCCTTTGGTGTAGTATGTCACTGTAAGCACAGGATTATCTGTGTCTAAACTGGCATCACTACATATAGTGATCCTTCCACCACGGCCAATACCTTCCTTCACTGTAAACTTGTGTTTTCTACATATAGTTGATTTCCACTCTGAGATAGAGCTTGTATGAAAGATTAGATTGTTTTTTATTTTCTTGCCTTTGTTATAGGTATAATCACAATAAAGTGTGTCAGGATTTTCTTGAAGTAGTTTTTCCTTGTACTTCTTTTTAGCTTGTGAAGTTTTGCAGCTGGTGGGAAACTCCACCTCTGTGCTCTGCCCCAGCATGGTTGCCATGGTAGCCAAATGTAACAAAATGTTGCAATTCTCAACGGCTCTGCTGCTGCAGCAGAGAAATGTCTGTTGCTAGTTAGCTAGCTAGCTACAGTTATCTGGCTGAAGTTAGTAGACTACTGTAAGTCTTTTTAAAATTATTTTGCTATTTTCTTTTTTTGCCGTGCAGATGGCCGTCGGGCAGAGTTGCCAAGGCCTACCTTGCTGCTGTTCGAAAATGTTGTCGTTTCTGATCGGATTTGATTCTTGTTGAAGGCTGGTTGCTTTCTCTGGGCTTGTTGTCCACTTTTTGAGTAGTCCAGTTAGTCCAAATTAGCAGTTATTCCAGGCTTGTTTATTTTCTGTTCTTCTTCCATATAGTTGGCATATATCCATTGGCAAGATCATCTACTACTGTTTATGTTCAATTATTTTAGGTTATTTTCTAAATTCTGTCCATTTGTAGTCCAAATTTGAAAGGTCCAGTATGTAGGAAATAATGGAAAATAAACTGTAATCATTCCCAAATGATCACCATATGTTGTCAGAGAGTAAGGAAACACGATGAATTGAAGTATTGGCTTATTTGACAACATTACTCTAACCCGTAAAACCCTGTAAAACCCATGAAAAAAATGAGTTACGGGGCGGAATCTCTTGGAATTTTCGTTTATGTTTTGAATGATTAATTCTAGAATAGCGTATTAATAATGGGCTAGCGCGTCCTCCTATTTGGGTTGCCAAATTAGCAAAGGCCAACTGTCAACAGCTGTCAGTTGTAGTCATGAACGCCTACGAGAGGCAGGAACATTTCCAAAATTAAAACAAGAAACAAATTAGGCCTAAGTGGACATCGGAGGAGCTTTCTGAGATGGTGACGTCTTCGTCAAACGAAGAATATCAAGTCTGACGCAGAGCTGGCCATATTTCTCCACAACAGGTAGCCTAGGCTAAACTTCATCTGCATCGCTAACTTCAGCTAAATATGTTACGTTGGTTAGAGAGGTATTTTTTGTTTTCACTGTTTCCGTAATGTGTAGCTGGGTCATAGTTGGAGAAACGTTAAAGCAGCAGGTCAACTAACGTTATTAGCTAAGTCTTCATTACATCTGGCAACCCAGAAGAGGCTCGCGTCTGGTAGTCTTGAGAACGTTCACCAGTGTTTTGATTTTGGCCTACAGAACGTTCGGTAACAATCCTACAAATCGCACCTTTAAAATATTTTTAGGAGCTCATTTTAGTTGTAACTCTCGGAACTCTCAGATGTCTCTCTCTCTCTGTGATCCATATTTTCTAAATTCTGTCCATTTGTAGTCCAAATTTTAAAATATTTTTAGGAGCTCATTTTAGTTGTAACTCTCGGAACTCTCGGATCTCTCTCTCTCTCTCTCTCTCTCTCTCTCTCTGTCAACTCTCTGTGTAAACAAAATGTGACTCATATGTAAACACTTTTATATTGCATTTACATTGCATTATACTGCAACACTTTTATATTATATTTATATTAATTACAGGTTGGTGCTGTTGTGACAGTCAAATATCTGAATTTCTTATTTCATGTTATGCTATTTCAAGCATAACTCATACAGCCTCCATCCTTGGTGCTATATTTTGAAAATACTGAACCTGTTTTCGGCGCCACTCCCGTTGACATAACTGTCTACGCCTCAATTCCTTTTTGAAAGACAAAAGAAAGCATTTCCAAAAAGCTAAATGACATGTAATACCAGTGTTGTTGATATACAGTAATTGTAATATGTCATAAGAATATTATTTGGTATAGGATTTTAATATCTAAATTATTTTTAGTATTAATATTAGTGCAATGGAGTGTTACTGCTTCATGTCATAGCCATGTTCCTATAATAACGGACATTAACTTTAACAATGCCAAATGCCTGGAGACATGAATGACTACAACGGTGTGTAATACGTTTGGGTTCTTAGGGTTTGGGCTCTTATGTATCAATACCGAAGAAATAGTTTGTGTGCTTACTATGTCTCTGTCTATTTGTAGACTCTGTTGGAACTCCTCATCTTGCTGTGCTCTTAATGCTCTCCATGTCAGCAATTCCTTTCAGTAGGGAAAAGAAATCCAAACCCAAATGCATCATCCATCATTATACAAGTTTTTCATCCTGCAGTTCCATGCTGTTGCATTCACATTGTTGTACTCACAGAGGCTGATTCAGTCACAGTCTCTACAACAGACGAAGCCTCAGTCACAGTCTGTCCAACATCCTAATAATGAGAAAGTGGGCATAATATGTTTAATGTGCATATGACAAACTCTCCGGAGAAGTAATTTACTAACCATGCAGACAATGTAAGAATACAGAAGGGGAGAAAAGAACACACCTGCAGATCACAATCTTGGGGTGACGCCTCTGCGATGCAAACAACATCCTATAGAAAGTCACCATTAAACACCTCACCACGTCTACCTCTACTAGCCATTACAGTGTTGCAGCATGGTTTGAAGGTCATCATGTATATTACCGTATATATTTCACAGACTAACATGAATACTTTCTGAGTGTGATATGTAGACATTTCATGAATTAATTTTGACTATGACCAACATGTAGGCCAATATACGTATATACCTCTGTGCTTGCTTTCAGTCGAATATATATCGCTGATCTGGCAAATTCGGGGCACGCTTTGAGGACTGAGGGGCACTGACAGCTCAGCTGTACCGCATGAATCCTGCACCATCTGTCGACCCTGCACATATCAAACTCTCCATTCTGAAGGGCAGGGAATGCGTCCTTCACTGTGTTTTGAAAGTCTCTCTCAGACATTGCATGAGGGATGGTTATCTTGATTATCGCTGAATCATCTGTGTGACATTAACAATTTCCCATTAATCCCTAATAAGAATGAGTTACATGTCTTCAATACAGGTCTTTCAGGCACTTTTGCTCAGCATGTATTTCTCCAATGGTTACAAGTTAGGCAAACTTCACACACAGATGGTTAGTTTGTTTGTTTGACTGGTATGAAAAAGAAGTGGCAAACCTACTTTTAGGTGTCAAGACCTTTGTATATGGTTCTTCCAAAAAAGACTTAGGGTACACATTCTGGCTGCCCGACTCCTTGCTGACCTTGTCGGTCTACTGTTTTCACCTCCTCTCTGGAAGGTCCTAAGTCTGTGAAAAACATATTTTAATATATAACACATGTAAAGTGAGATACAGATAAATATATATATATAAGAAAGTATATATGAAAAATAAGTCCCACATTAGAAAAGATTGGTAAGCACTGGAAAACCCAGACTACACAATAATAAGGTTCATTCCCAGACACCAAAATGTTTTTATTAACATTTTACCCAACATCCCAACTTTTTCTGTTTTGGGATTGTACATCTGGGACTCATCTGGCCCTGGTATGTGATTCATATTTAGCCTATCAGACAATTAAGACCCAAACAAAATACCCACACAATTTGTAATTTTCAAAATAAATGTTTTATTTAAAAAGGCATAGAGAACAATGTTTTATTTTGCTTATGTTGAAAAACAAACTTGAATCCAGATGCACAAAAAACATTTGGCAACTTTGAACCCTTGGCTACAGCGGATCCACGGTGCACCTGTAAGACATACAAAAAGCACACAAAGCAAAGAAACAAAGAGTAAAGATTCAATATTCAAAGATTCTTTATTACATGACTTTATAGTAAAATGCTTGCACAAATAAATAATACAAAATGTGATTAAAGTGGTGTGGACTGAGTACTGAGTGAGAGAATGAATGAATAGCAAGTAAATACTATTGGTTGAGGGTAGGCCATAGACTACAGTATACAGGGTAGGCCTATGCGGATTAGTATGAAGCTGTCAAAAACAAGGGTCATATGTGACCCGGAAGCACTTCTTAACGTGATATTGAAGCTGTGTTTAATAAATGTTGTTAAACAGATTATTGAAGGGCAGCAGGACTAAATTGTGTTGTTGTATTTTTTAGTTCAGGATTAAGTATTACTTCGCTTTGTTAAACAAGTGTGCCAGCTCATATAAACAGAAAGAAAAAGCAAAATAGCTAAGATCAAAGCAGCTAACTTCACCCCGGAAGTAATTCCTTTGTTATTCTTGTAAGACTCTAGCCCTGTCCCCTGTATCAGAGCCCGTCTACGGAGAGCCTTGCCACTCCGTATTAAGTCCCAATGTACCGAATTTTGGATGCAGTTCCACCAGAGTTCCACTGGGGGCGATCGGCATGAGTGCAGAATGAATGAGAGTCAGTGGAGCTAGACGGCTAAATTTGTCTCTTTCACCTGATTGTCGTTGACAAATCTCAGATTTGATTGTAGTTTATATAACTTCAACATGGGTTATAGGTCAAAAGTTGAATGAACGAGTACTTATGTCCTTTTGATTTCTTACAGGTTGGGTCGTTGTTGCACATAACACGCTAGCATTGTGCTAATGAATGACGTCATTGACACATTTTAAAGGCTTTTTAGAACAATTAAGTGACTTTTTAAGTGACAATTTAAGTGAAAAATATAATACTCAACCAAGTGTATTTTCTTTGCCTCCCCTTTCGAATACAATACTCAAATTACTTGAAAAAAATTATATCCCGAGAAAAGTGGATTTTGAGGTGTGCTGTAAGTGTGCTGTAAGTATGTTGGGGATGTGTGTTGGAGAAGCTTCCTGATGAAATAATGTGCTGTGTATGTAGGGGGGGGGGCAGGGACTTACTATTGCAAGCAGAGTACTGTATGTATGATGTATGTGAGTGATGACAGTGAAGATGTGCTAGCCGCCAGCCTTGTCAAAAGTAATTGTATTAAGGTTAATGTTTCCTACTGTCAGAGCCCGTTTTACTAATAGACGTTCTCAGCTACTGTTTAGTTCATTTCTTATCCTGGACTGCCACCTACTGGATGGAATAGGCAACAACCTAGTAATTATGTGAATAAAAATCTACAAGATGTTTGAATGGGCAAAAAAAAAGGATAAATAGCGGAACATTTAGAAACGTTCATAAAGGACTTATTTATAGTTACGTTACAAAGATGCATTAAGTTTACAAAGATTAAATTCATCAGACAGATTGTGCATTCATAGCAAGACAACAGTCACTTTAATGGGAAATATATGTTTTATTTTGAGTACACACCATCCCACAAACACAATTATGTCGAATATAAATGTAGGCAGCCTATCAATGGACACGATATTCAGAAATTTAAGCATTGTGGATGTTTAAAAGAACAGACTACCCAGGTTGTCAGAATGTCATATCAGTGTAAACTATATGTTTGTGAACTTTTTATGTTTAATATAAATATTTAACAGACTAACATCACATTGACATCAGTTTCATTTTAACATTTTACTTGTATAACGTAATACACTTACCAATAATGACAAAGACGATGCTTCCACTCTGCATAATGTCAGATAGTGTTGCGGGTTTATGCGAGAAAAAAACGTTCAGTCAGCTGCCCCAGATCGGATGGACTGTCAAAGTCAGAAGCTAAGTCTGGCGCAAAGTTAGTACAGATCTGCTTGTTAATTTGACTGGCAACCTGGTGATAAGCGGGATAACGACCTTCGTGGTAGCCTGTGACCTCAGCTGCGCGTCGGGGAGTTTTTTGCCTCCCGCCTTAATCCAGTAATTCCGTATAACAGGACACCTCGGCGGCCGTTATCCCTTACATAACACAACATAGCTGTAGTAGACTGTAGTTACTTTAGGCTAACCCAAACATAGAATAAACTAGCATGTCCTAGGCATACTCCATCTTAACCTTATCAAAGATTACTATACTTTTTGACCTTGAAAGTTGTATCAGCAATACATTTATGTTTGGGCTTTTTTGGGCCTGAAATCGCTGATATAACCTTTAAAGTTAACGTTACCTCTCAATCACAGTCTGTGATGATCCCTCTGCCATCCCCTCATCACAAAGTTGTTTCACTTAAAATTCTGTTTAAGTTTTCTTGCAACAATCTAACTCGCTGTCTTCGTGCCATCGTTAAAAAGTGCTAGTCCATAGGCTAATTTAACGATTTTTCCCTCCCGAAATGTGGACACGCCCCCTCTTCCTTGTCATTTCTTTAGATGTAAGTTAACCCAGGCGCAAATATTTCCCGTGTAGCTACAGCCAGAGGTAAATATTTGACGTGTAGGCTAATGTAGGCTAGCCTAGATTAGCATCTATATTTTTTTCCCCTTACAGTGGTAAAAGGTGGCATATTTCTCTACATTTGACTGCGTTATCAATGCGGCTGTTAATTCGGACACAATTCTTAATAGTTCTACGTTGTCGGACACACCTCCATGTTGATTTGCATGTGTAGCCTAGCCTACATAGACTAGGCCTAGCCTATGAGTAGGGGTGATCAGATGAGAATGGGTTAGTTGTGTTGGGGGGGTCGCTTATAAGATAGGCGTACATTAATTCAAAACATTAACATCAAAGCGCCACCAAAATTATTTTTAATCAGAAATTAAACTGTCTGTCATTTGGTAATCAGTCGCTAGGCCTACTCATAGCGCTTAGTGCATGTAAATCAGGCCTGACTGACTCTTTAACCACCAAACCACAGAACAGGGAATGACAGAGACATACTCATCAGGAAGTAAAATAAGGTGGACGTTGTTTACATGCTGGCTGTCTTGGTGGGCCTTGTTTAGACCTAGGCCTACATGCTGGTTGTCTTATTGCTTGTGGCAGGAACTTTCTGCTGAAAATGCTAAACATACTGTATATTAACATTTATTTGGAAACAGTTGGCTGGAGTCATAGTTGATAACAACTGACAGTTGAAATGGCTGAACAGTTAAATAGTTGAGTAGTTTAACTTTATAGCTACTCTGAGCTGCTTGCAATATTCTCGTTTGCATTCAGTGTCAGTGTTGAACTGTAACAATGAACGTTAGGCTACAATTTGCACAGTTGTTACAGTTTCAATAGTTACAGTCAATGGTGTTGAAGTGGTAGCCCAGGCACGAAATGTAACGAGACAGAAAAGATTAGTGTGAATAACAGGGTCACAACCTTTCTCCAACGACTCACTGATGTTTAGTGGATGACATAAAATTAGGTAGCCTACATACATTAGTTGTCATTGTTGGGGACACAGATGAAGATGGAATGGGAAGACTTTAGAAGTTGATATAAAACCAAGGAGGAATTGTTACTTTGGAACTAGATGGAACATCTGTAAAAACTAAGCATTAAGTGTTGATATATTTTGTCACACATGTCTAGAGTTTTTTTGTTCTTCCAAAAAACAAATTTATCTAACACATCTTCATCTTAATTGTCTGTTTCAGTTGAATGTGGACAACATGAACAACATCTACCGACTATTATCGGGCATGTCCCTCAAAATAGCAAGAACCTGGTTCCCCGCCTAAAGGGTCCATATGCTGGAGTTGTTCCATTTGTTGAGCAACAGGCTGGAAGTTGTTTGCAGGTACACGGACGGCTTCTGGCCATTCAAAGTTAGGCATGTGGTCTTCCTCTCTTGAGAAACCCCCAGGTACTTCTGCTGGATGGGGAATGCCTGGAATGCCTTCCAGCTTGATGCCTTGAATCTTCCGCACCAAAAATCCCCTGTATGGCAGTGTGAGTGGTGTTCTGCTGGGCAAGGCAACCTCTAATGAAGAGCTGGTATGGGGACATGTATCTTGCTGTCCTCAGTTTGTGGTGGTTCCACTGATCTTGGAACAGCTTCAAATGCTGGTTTATCCTAGCCAAATACACAAAATGTAGAGCCCAAATGTGCTTTTCACTGTTGGTGTCAAGTGTGCCTTCGGTTTCCAAAAGGGTGAATAATGCGTGATAGGAATTACTGACACCCCTCCAAACATCACCCCACAGTCTTTCAATTCTCTGGTTATGGGTGCTTCTTCCTCTCATAGCACTTCCCCTGTTGCTGCCACGGAACACCTCCATAAACAGGCACACCGCATTGTTCTCTCTGCCATAATCGCAGCGGACTCGGGAAGGCACCCTATGCTGATTAATGGCTTCCACAAAGTTTTCCAACACTGTGTTGCTGGTGTTGTTGTTGGAGGCTTTGAGGAATACAACAAGGCGGCTGAATCCATCAATCCCACCATGAATAACTATTCTCCACCTTAAGTGAAATGAAGAATAAAGAATGACATGATCATCCTAGGGCATTATTTATGCATGGTCAAAATAAGCAGGGATTCCCAACATACCTGATCAGCTTGTGGTTCCCATCAAGGTGCCACAATGAGTTTGGCCCTGCAACCCTATACATAGACCTGGTTGCTGCTCCCTCTGGGTTGGTGCGTATAAGGCTCTGACGAACCCGATTCCGCTGCACAATGACTCCTTGACCTGCAAGCCTGGCTCTCACCGCCTCACTGCCAAGCTCATCATTCCCAGTGATCACCTGTCTGACCCTATCATCCAACTCAGAGTCAGACAGGCTTGTATAACGACCTCTAAGCGATAGGTTGTACTGCCTGTTGAAAGACAAAATAAATTGTTTATACATCAGGGCCGGCATTAATTGACCGATCCCAAGCCCCGCCCCCTTTTGCTATGTCACAATGAGGACTTCGGAGGACCTCGGTCAACCTCGGTCAATTTTGAATTTTCTAGTGGCCATTCGGTATGACAATACGCCAGTTATGCGAATGCTATAATGCTTCTTTTGCGAGTAGCTTAAGTAACTAAATAACTAAAGAGCTCAAAAAGGTTCAAAGATAAGCCTGGGATACTTGTAGAAGTGACATCCGATATCCTGACCGTGTGAAACGTTAACACATAGGCCTAACTTTGCATAACTTTGGATAGGCTGCTACTTTTCAGTAAAGAAATCTGAGTGTGTACGAAAATGTTCCATTTATTTGTGTTCATAACTAGGCTACACACAAAAACATAACTAAATCTGGTTTCCACTGATGAAACGACAACATAAGCCTACGCAAAAAATTATACCTACCTTGCAGGAACTGAACTCGCATATTCATACGATTGGAAGACGCGCAAAAGAATACACCTTCAATCACGTATCGCCTTACACACAACAAGAATACTTTCAGCTTTGCTACCTTGCCATGTTTAACTTGGGATAGAAGACTGTTCACAGAAATAAGCTAATGATCCTTTTTTCAACAAACGCAATAATAGCCTATACTGCGATGCATTATTGATGGCTGAACGAGAGATAGCCAATGTCTTCTAAAGATCGAATCATGTGCAGATTCAAAACTATGCAGTCTCGAAATCGCCCATATTAGACCTAGGCTACTACATTGCCCACGTTTAAATTAATTATAGCATAAGCGGGCAAGTCTAGTGCAAGACAAATCACGTCTGCAAACTGCAGATATGTCAAACGTGATAGGCATGGGTTTGAACTCGGAGTGGTTTCTTTTCAATACACTTGTATCATGTTTATTTGAACTCTTCCTTCTAAAGCAGCCATTCAAAATAATAAGTAGGCTATCGGGCCTACCGAAGAGAAGCTATCTCTCCACCTCCCCAACATGAGCTGCTTGGCTAGTCACTCTCCCAAGTTGCGTGGGAACTTGGATCTGCAGCACTTGGTCCAGTCTTCTATTAATCCTCGAAATATGGTTAGATTTTGTTATGGACACGTCAACACCATATTTTTGCACAGACCTGTTTATTGAATCAGTCACATCTGCAGCAAATAAGGTAAACTACCTGCTCGTGATAACGTGCTAATTGTTTATCCCCAGTTAACATGCATCCCATTAAGATCCACGACACCGGATTTGTTTGTCCTCAATTTGTGGTGTTCCACCTCGTTGATAACAGCAGACATTGTGAATGTGTCCATCTGCATACTGAAGGCCTTTCTGGTGTGGCAGATTTTTTTGAAGATGTCATGTGTTGCCAGGCAGCAGCCGAGAGATATATGTAGTAAAGTTCATGAAGAGTTCATGTGCAGCCAGGTGGCCAGGCAGAAGCTGGGGGAGGATGTCATGCATGTGCGCGAACGTGACACAGGCCTACTGGGGATTATTTAATAATTTTTGTGGCAGCTTGGTGAGCTCATCCACCAATATAATTTATTGAGTGTATACTGATTGGCTACAAGGGGGTCTGCCATTTACATAGGGGGCAGACACCCGGCCAGGGTTGGCCATACGAAAAAAGGAGGTGTTTTGATAACATACAAAAACTTTCCCCAAGAGGAAAATCCTCAGAACGTGCGCACCTTCTCCCCAAGGCCTGGGTCATGGAGTCTCCGCTGCAGAGGACATCCATCATTCACAACTCCTGCCTGGCGACACTTAGTCTCTGTGCATTTTTTTTTCAGAGCTGTACCCAGCAGGACTTGTGAATAAAAGGCCACAAGCGGCCACTTCTCATCTCAGACCGTTCTCCGCTGGTTTTTTGTTCAGAGTGAGAGTTAGAAGTTAGAGTTAAAAGTTAGTGAATTTTCCACGACATATTTGGAGGGTCCTACCGAGATTTTGTGAAGGACAGGGAAGCGGTTTGCCCCGGAGGAGGCCTTCCTAATGACAAAGGCGCGCCAAGGTGAGCATATTTGCTTTAGTTTAAAATACCATTTGTCATTTAGGGTTGGCCGAATCTTGGGACAGGCATATTCACCTGATCCTCATAAAATAATAATAAAAAAAGAGAACTCTGGGGTAAGAAGTTGCTGACAAATATATATATATATTTTTTTTTATTTATATTTTTACCGGATTGATGCGATCTCCGGGAGTAGAATAGATTATCGAATTGATGCGATCTTCGATAAAATATATATATTTTTTTTTTTATATAATTATATTTTTACAGGATTGATGCGATCTCCGGGAGTAGAATAGATTATCGAATTGATGCGATCTTCGATAAAATATATTTTCATTTTTATATAATTATATTTTTACAGGATTGATGCGATCTCCGGGAGTAGAATAGATTATCGAATTGATGCGATCTTCGATAAAATATATTTTCATTTTTATATAATTATAATTTTACCGGATTGATGCGATCTCCGGGAGTAGAATAGATTATCGAATTGATGCGATCTTCGATAAAATATATTTTCATTTATATATATTTGTATTTTTACCGGATTGATGCGATCTCCGAGAGTAGAATAGATTATCGAATTGATGCGATCTTCGATAAAATATATTTTCATTTATATATATTTGTATTTTTACCGGATTGATGCGATCTCCGAGAGTAGAATAGATTATTGAATTGATGCGCTCTTCGATAAAATATATATATATTTTTTTTTTTTCATTTTTATAGATTTATATTTTTACTGGATTGATGCGATTTTCAGGAGTAGAATGGATTTATCAAATTGATGAATAGAGTGCAACCCTAAATAATTCCTGTGTGAAAGACTAGTAGATTACGGATCTTACATTTTGTAATAATAGGAGGATGAATGAGACACCCGTCCATTATTTGTATGATTTAGCAAATAAGTAGTGAGAACTGATGAAAAGGATTGAATGTTGAGATGAATGAATGTGTGAGGGTATCCGCGTGAATGGAATTATGAATGTGTGAAAAAAAAAAAAAAAAAAAAAGGAACTTTGACTCAACGACGGATGACTGAGACACATTAGCGCTGACCCTGTTGCTTCTAGCAATGGCCTTGATTCAAACTTAGAGCACATACTGTAGAAGCAGTGGAGGAAGGGCTTGACTTTGACTTGATTTATGACCTTCCTGAAGGGAGCAGAGCGGGAGCAGGCACAAGAGCAAGAAGTGCAGATTGCAGTGGCGGCTCAGACTGAGTGTTTTGATGTGTTTGCTCCATATGTTTTGAAGGAATCACAGACACCTCAATCACATGTTTAGTAAAACACAGCAGAAAGATATCTTAGGCGGAAAACCCCACAGAACAGAATTCATGAGCCGAATGCCACTGGACAGACAGAAACCCTCAGAATAGAACAAAATGAGTCAGTGACATTCGGACAGATAGAAACCCCACAGAACAGAATTCATGAGCCGAATGCCACTGGACAGACAGAAACCCTCAGAACAGAACAAAATGAGTCAGTGACATTCGGACAGATAGAAACCCCACAGAACAGAATTCATGAGCCGAATGCCACTGGACAGACAGAAACCCTCAGAACAGAACAAAATGAGTCAGTGACATTCGGACAGATAGAAACCCCACAGAACAGAAATTATGAGCCGAATGCCACTGGACAGACAGAAAACTCAGAACAGAACAAAATTAGTCAGTGACATTCGGACAGATAGAAACCCCTCTGAACAGACTTATAATTCACAAGCCACCTGACAGGTAGGAAATATTCAAAAAACAAAGTTAAAAACACGTGAGTTTGTAGATTTGTAGTCCTCGAAGAACACACTCTAAAAAATAATACACTGGCTCAACTTAAAAAATTGAGGTAACAATTTGCATGGATCTTTTTGGGTGGTTTCGGCTCGGGCCGTTTTTGGGTGAATATTGTGAGACTTATATAGTTGGAACAACTGAATTATATTGCATGATCAAATTGGTATGGTTGAGTTGGTTCAACTTAATTAAGATTTTAGAGGACAAATCAGGTCTCGCAGTGTTTGCTCGGGGAGCGGCTTAGGTTGAAATGACTTAAAAAAATTAAGGTAACAATTTGCATGGATCTTTTTAAGTTATAGTAACTTACTTCACTTCTGTCTGAATAAAGCACACAGCAATTTAAATTTTCTGAAAGCATTGTGTATTTTTAAGGCAATGGCAACTGGTCCAGTTGTGCAATGAATGAATGTAGAGATCCGTCTGAATTTGTCATTTATCTGTATAAAAGAAAGGCACAATGTTAGAAAATTTACCTCAAGACAAACAACAAAATGAACAAAATCTACGTGGTTTGCAGGGATTGACACAGAATATTTCTCAAACTTCAAAAATAAATAAATGTTGGCCTACCTATTAGGCCTGTGTTCAGGTTAAGCTAAGAATGTCAAATGGCCCACAAACCTTCATAAATAGTGACAATGTTAGGCTTAACTAGGACGACCAAATATGATTCTCAAACACGTGCAGTGTTAGAACTAGCAATGCTAAAATGTTAAGTGCTGAATACAGCTGCCACGGTGAAGTTTGAAGACACCAGACAGCTAAATTTACCTTTACTAACTCCAAATGATCAAAGGGCAGGCTGCAGGTAACTTTGAAGACGCCAGCTACCAAAGTAATCTTTTCAAATGGTTTAATTACCGTGCAAGCAGCAGCTAGCTTGGAAGACACGATAGCTACTGTCTGTAGATAGCTAGGTAAAATCCATCTTTTCAAATATTCAAATTAGCAAAAGGGCAAGCTGTACCGTTAATTTCATTTGTAGTGTCACGTGACAAAGATTTTGATGCACTGTGTGCCGTTGTTTGATAGCTGTTGTTTTTAAAAAAAACAAAAATAGTAGGCTAGACTACTTTGCACGTACCTTTGATGTTCGATGCAGGCTACAGGATCCTGCGCCATAATTTCTGTTACTTCTCAGGCGTGGTCTGGAAGGTTCTGAACATTCAGTTGTGCTTTATAAGTTTGGCCACGAGATTTACAAGTTTCAGTAACTTAATACTTATCTGTTGTTAGGTGAAAGCAAGACTGTGTGTTGAAAATCCATATATTAATAAGTTGAGACAGCTTTCTTTCTTTTTCAGTATTACAAACTCCTTAAAATAAGTTGTCAACTCACCTATACATGTACAAGTAGCAAACTTAATTTTTTTTTATGTCGAAAATGTTCTTCATTTTAAGTTTTATCTACTAACAGTGGAGTGCAGGCAAAGATGAATTGAGTCAGGTTATTGAATAACAGCAAAAAAAAAAAAAAAATGATGATGAAAATAATGATAACAGGTAAAATCCTAATAATCATAAAACTACCTAACGGAATGTATCAATTAATAATGGAAGATTTAGAGACGGGAACCAGTTCCAGCTCGCTAATGAATTTTCATAGCTTATTGAACTTGTATGAACATACTGTATGCACAACTAACACATTTCAAGTTTCTATGCAGAACTCTCAATGATGATCCACGGGAGCCAGTCGCCACAGCTAAAGGCGCCAAGACAGCAGCAGGAGGGGGCCAGACAACAAGCATAAAATCAATGAGCTACTAGGAGCCAGCAAACACAAGAAAACCTTATTGATGGAAACATCACGGGACCATATGACCACACAACATCTCAAAACTGGAGTTTAGGATTTAAAGACTAATTGTTGTACAACAGCAAGAGTGCATCGCCAGTAGTATACTGTATGCTTGGAAGTGAGCACACACAGAAGCTACCAAAAATTATATCAGAACAATGCAGTCCAGTGGGAAGGGTCATAAAAATGTATCCTGAACGTCAAGCAATAATCGAAAACATAAATCATAAATGGGTTCTTCGGACTCAAAAAGATGCTACACCATGGCCCAAGGAAGGAACTTTTGATAGTCTTATGCTGGTTCAAATGGAAGAGAAACTCAAGAATTACAAAAAAAATGAAGAGGAAATAGTCAGAATTAGGAGAAGAGGACGGGAAGGAGCCCGAGTGACTCACCGACGGCCACCCCGGCGCCGTGCGTTCTCACCCCCACTATCATCTTCATCATCACCTTCACCGCCCCGTAATGTTTCCCGCACCAGAACACGACAAACAAGAAGAGCATCTGACATAGATGGACTGGAAAGAGACCGCATAAGATGCATGGGAAATGAGAGAGAGATAAGATTTAAGATAAGATACATGGAAAACTTCAGGAAAGCCATGAGAGGAGCTGAGACTAACGCTGCAGCACATATCGAAAATGAAGGGGGCCTCCGACACAAAAGAGTTCCAAGACACAACTGAAAACCAACAGCCAACAGTAGCCAGGTCTCACTCTGAGCCAACACTCTTTCCACCAATGCCCCCACCACCAACACCCCAGGAGACAAAGGGGGGAGCCAGGCCTAAAACACAGCAGCTATGTGAACAGTCTGACCAAGGACATACAAGGAGTGCTTTCAGCTGGGCAACCACCACCTGTCCACGGTCCAACTCACAGGCATCTCTAGAGAAGCACCTGTTGCACGCTGCACACCAACCAGTTTCAAGGAGAAGTTCTCTCACCCTGCAGGGAACAGGGAGATATGCGGATGACACCCAAGGCCCTGTCGCACCCAGGAAGGAAACCTCTTTATCCCCCAAAGTCCGTAGAACTCCCACTGAATTGGGTGAACAAGAATTCTGGAGAGAAAGACGAGAAGAAGAATCTAGAATTATAAAGAGAATACACACACTAAGAGAAACAGAGGAAACCACTGACCGGAAGGCTTTGGCGGAACTGCTGCTGAACTGGATAAACACCGAATTAGCACTCACCTGGCAGGAAGTGGGTGAACACATATCTGAAGAGTTTATTGCCCGCAGAGCAGCATATAACCCCATCCTAATGAATTATCGAAATTACATACTGGAACTGATGGAAGAAAACGACAGCCGCCCACAGCGCACAGTGAGAATAGTGGAGGGCACACTGACAGGAGTGGATGAACTAGGAGAAGTCTGTCTGAAAATAGAGGGAGAACCAGCATTTCAAGCTGACCCGAGCAGAGTACATGAACATGAATTCAAGGCAGAGGAAGAATATGAAATTGAGGAACTGGAAGAAAACCACATGGATCAACAAGGACTTACTGCCAACGAGCCACTGAAGTCCATACTCAGACAACCCATTAAAATCAAGTGTCCTGACTGCGAAGGTTGGTTCAAGGGCGAAACCGGACTGCGAGTTCACCAAAGGACATGCAAAGGACGACTACTGGCAGGTGCCACACTGGAATGCCCACTTATAGTCCCACCCGGCATGGTGAAAGCAGACCTATGGGGAATTCATCGAGTAAAGAGAGGAGTAGAAAAAGGACTCAGCGAAATCCAAAGAGGAGTGCGAAGGGGATTAAGTGAAATAGAAGGGGGAGTAAGAAAGAGCCTGGATGAAACAAAAAAAAAAAAAATTAAAGAGGGTGGAAAAGGCAGAAAAAGAACGACAAAAGATTAAGGCACAGAAGAAGGACGAAGAAGATCATTCAGACACAGAAGAACAGAGCAGGCCCACTACCAACCATGGTCTCACTCAGATGTCAGTGGATTAATGGCAAGATTACCTGTGCTTCATGATGGTGCAGGCCTGTATATAGGTGAGCTCGAAAGAGAAATGACCGGAAAAACTCTAGCCTTAGGAGACATCAAATACATTTTGAGCATGTCCTTGGGAAAACACGAAACCACAACTGTGCTAGAAAGGGAGCACCTTGAGAGCTGCTTATCCTAATCAGTGCAGCCCCACAGCAGTATGGATTGACAATTTACAAGAGAAGTGAGAACCCAGCTGCCTTTGTGGAAAAAGCAGCACAGAAATGGCGATGTAAAATGGAGCAAGACCCTGAAGTGTCCCATGCCGGCCGATCACAATTCAGACGAGCAATCCTTAATGCGCTACCTCGACCTGTAAAACTACAATTGGAGAATGACTGACGGCTTGCAGTGATAACCAAGGACGAGTTTAGACAAGCAGTGGCCCACTTTGTGAATCAGTATAGACAATCAGAAGAGAAGAAAAAAATCAACAAGATCAGTATGCTCAGCGAAAGCTCGTAGATGTTCAAATACAGGAGGCAACAAGATACTAAAACTTTTAGCAGACAAAGACTTATATAGCAAGGGAAGAAGGGCATAGCACCAGAACATACAGAGTCTATTCCCAGAGTTCCACAACCTGCTACTAAAACTAATGATGTAATTTTTTTGGGATTAATTGGATACAGGAGTGACTGAGTGGAGTGATACAAGCAAATAATTGCTCCCCTGCATGCTATGATTTCAAGACCGGATCTGACAATTTGAGAAACCCACTCACATGGACAGTAGACGACATAGAGGCCATTCCCAAGGCAAGAGAGATGAATACAGCCCCTCGTGAAGGCGGGCAACATGTCATATTACTGGGTGGATCCACTCAGTGCCCCACGCCATGCCTTTCTTCTCATCTGGGGGGTGCAAATGGTGTTCCTAGTGGATTGATGAGAATCACATGCATCATAATGACCCTCTGTGTGGTGCCATGTGTCAAAGGGGGGAGTGTATCATATGCGGAAAACTCCATTGTGAACCCCATTATCCCTAAGACTTACTGTTTCAATTAGTAGATGACCCCACAGGCACCGGAGCTATATAAGCACCAGTAGGTCACCTGGATGATGGAATGTTAATGTTACCATAATGCAACCCCGTCTCACTACTGACAAAGATTTAAATAATGCAGGAACGCGCTACTGAATGGGAAAAGGTGGGAAGGAAAAAAAAAAAAAAAAATGGCATGACGAAGGTGCTAAACAAGGACCCGATGGGATCTAGAGAAAGCATAATGGTCTCGCGATAGCCCCGGATCGGTAATTGCTTACCCTCCTCATGGACTGTAAGTTGCGCATGATCATCTGATCATTGCGCAAGGGGGGAAGATAAAGCAGCAAAATACAGGAAATCAGATATTATGTTAAACAACTGTCTCATATTCACCAAGAATTCTTTAGTGAAAAGAAAAACAATGAAGAGTGGTTGGACAGGATGACCACAGACGGACCAATTTAGCATGGAGATTTGGTGTACCTGCGAATGTTTAAAGGTTATGCCTTGACCCTAGGGCAACCGGACCATTCATGGCGATCCAGGCCATCCCAACAGCGGTGCTGATGCAGAAGAACCAGAGGTCTGAGGGGAAACCACACTCGACCAACAACCTCAGCCAGGATGCTCACACTGGGGGTGAGCCCGCTGGTCACTCAGACATCACTGCAGTCTTCTCAGCAAGGAGCTCCAACCGCCTGAAGCCATGGCAGTCACACCAGCTCCCACAACCACCTCTCCTGTTTAGTGGGAGGACTCAGGGTTCCAGGAGGCAGCAGAACATCCAAGGGAAGAACAACACATCAACGAGCAACGCCAGCAGGAACAGCAGCCCCACCAATCCCAGGAATCGGAGCCAGAACCAGAATCAAGCACAGCCTTTGCCTACCCGACGAACAGCACGCAGAGCCAGAGGGGCCTCACTCTCCGGAACAGTACACCACCATCGGCCCTGTCATCCTCAGCTACATTCTTTGGGGAGGACAGCAACCAGAACTTTAGCCCCTTTTTCCCTGACATTGTTTCAACAGACCAGCACACGGCGGCAGCCTAGCCGCAGCCCACATAGCAAGAGTCCAAGAGACCTGGCCAGGTACAGCTATACTGGACTGGATTGGAAGGAGCTGGAGGAGATGGTCCAATACTGGACCTCCGATGACGATGACAGTGAATAAGCCATATGAAATGTGTGATTGTTGTTTATTGCCATGTATGGGACGGTATTGCTCAGACACTGTTTCTAAACAACTTAATGTGTTAAATGAAGTAGAAGAAAACACTCATTTAGTTGAAGGGAAGGTTGACCTAAGTAGGTATATGGAAATGCAGGAGGGTTTTGCAAAAAAAAAAAAAAAAAAAAAAAAAAAAAGGACTTCCTCACACAAGACATAAAATATGTGAGCGATGAGTTTCCACCACCACCAATATGAAAGGTCTAACAAATTCAAGTGACTAGTAGCTGTTAGTGTACATGATGATGATTGTTAAGGCAACATGTGAAGCTGTGTGACCCACATAGCACGTTGATGAGGATATGATGTGATAACTATATTAATTCATATTATTAATAATGATCTATTATTGATACGCTATAGGCAGTATGGACGACACAATTCTGCAAGAAGCCTAGAAATGTGTAGGGATGTGGAAGGTTATACTTACATGTATGTTTTTCATATTAATCATATATAATTACACACATAATTCCTTTAACCATGTAATCACATGCATGTTTTTTCATTTAATCATATAGTCATAGTAGAAACTTAGTTTTTTGGAGGACTAGCCCTCACAGGCACAACCATCCACAATTGTTGGATAGACTTGCTTGCAAAATGTAGCTATATCATTTTGACCACATGCTCTGTTTCCCAAGTCTAAATTTGAAGATATTCTGCACCTCTCGTGTGTTCCTCATCAGAACAGGACACTGTGTTGATTAAGGCTACTCGGCCCTATAACGGGTAAGATCCTTGTTTTTGGCCTGCATTGGGACGACCTAAGACAGGGGGGTTGCCGCCACAGGTTCTGGATGGCTGCTAGCCAGGGAAGTTTGGTTTCAAAGCGGCCTGAAACCTCTTCCTATCTGAGTACTGATCTCAGAGTCTATGTGTTGTTCACATACCACAACAGTATCATGTGGGTCTACATGATTATGACAATGGGAACCAGAGGATGCAAAGCTGCACTCGCAGCACTAAAATTTGAAATAGTCTTACTTTGGATAGTAATGACTAGGAAGGCAGAGCATGGAAGGCATATTTAACCATATCTAATCATTTTTAGTATGTCCTCTGTAAAACTAAGGACTATAACCATTACACATAAGGAAACAACATTACTTATGATAAACGAGAACAACTATTTTAGTAAGATTAGTACATTAGATGTAATTGTAAGTGTTGTGAATCAACCAAAGACTGTCATGATTGGCTGGTATGGGCTCCTCCTATCATGGAGATGTAGATTTTAGTTCACCTGTCAATAGTGATAGTCTTCCGGTAGGGCGAGTGGAGTTACATTTTTAAACACCACTTTAGGGCAGGAACCGACTCGGAACCCAGCCATTTGTCTTAAATATTTTGGTAAATGGTATCATTTATCAATTGCTGCTACACTAGTGTCACCAGTATGTATTTTAATTGTGTTGTTTATCTTGTGTGCCTTATGCAACTTATGTCAAGTTATAGCATCATTTATTTCCACATTTGCCTTAGCAATCAGCAAGCTAGGAAACACTGCCTAATGACGTATACTAGGCTATATGCAATGACTTATATTTTTTATGCAATCCTTATGTTCTTATTATACTTTATGTGTTGAAAATGTGATTCCTTCAGCGAGACTTTTGCAAGCCTCGAAGGGGGGATTATGTGGCAGATTTTTTTGAAGATGTCATGTGTTGCCAGGCAGCAGCCGAGAGATATATGTAGTAAAGTTCATGAAGAGTTCATGTGCAGCCAGGTGGCCAGGCAGAAGCTGGGGGAGGATGTCATGCATGTGCGCGAACGTGACACAGGCCTACTGGGGATTATTTAATAATTTTTGTGGCAGCTTGGTGAGCTCATCCACCAATATAATTTATTGAGTGTATACTGATTGGCTACAAGGGGGTCTGCCATTTACATAGGGGGCAGACACCCGGCCAGGGTTGGCCATACGAAAAAAGGAGGTGTTTTGATAACATACAAAAACTTTCCCCAAGAGGAAAATCCTCAGAACGTGCGCACCTTCTCCCCAAGGCCTGGGTCATGGAGTCTCCGCTGCAGAGGACATCCATCATTCACAACTCCTGCCTGGCGACACTTAGTCTCTGTGCATTTTTTTTTCAGAGCTGTACCCAGCAGGACTTGTGAATAAAAGGCCACAAGCGGCCACTTCTCATCTCAGACCGTTCTCCGCTGGTTTTTTGTTCAGAGTGCTAAGTTAGAGTTAAAAGTTAGTGAATTTTCCACGACACTGGCCTCTGTTTTTTGAATATATCAAGATTACTTGACGCCCAGAAATCCAGCATACACTGTTGCACTCGGCTAAATGGGGGTGCTGCGTCCCCATGTTGAACACGCGTTCTCGCACACTTTCCTGCAAACTTGTCCGACTTAGCAACAGTAACTATGGAACTGACAATGGGAGGAGGGGCTTGGGATCGGTCAATTGATCTGTACATTTAATCTACTAATAAAAACAATACAAATTCATTAACTAATAATGCCGCACTCCTTACCTTAAGAGTCGCTTTACAGTTCGCACTGACACACCTAACATGTCAGCAATCTGGCGTATTTTAAAATTAAATGTTAGCAAAAACACCAGCTGTTCCTGGGTGACATGGAACCTTGGACGTCCCACCCGTCCCCTGACTTGTGGAGTGCGGTATCCATGGTCACCTAACATTAAAGCAATGAAATATGAACAATAATGAAAGTTTATTATTAGCCTGCTTAGTTGTAGTTATTCAGGATTTCTCAACCCTGCTCCAAGAGATACATTGCCATGCACATCTAACAGTGGAATAAAGACTAATGTGACCAACCTTGCTGAACTGTGAAAGTTTCCATTTCTTTTAAGAAATCAGCAATCACACTGAGCATTTCATCAGCTAGGTCTGGCTCAATGAGTCTTCCTCTGGCCCACTGAACGCTCCTCATCATCGCATCCATTCTGAAAAGTAAAAGGAGGTTTGACTCATAGGCCTCAAAATCAAGCTTCTGGCCATATCAGTCCCCTGATGAAACAAGAAAAGAATTTTGCAAGTTGCTCATTGTCAGGTACCAGGGGTGTGGGTATCAGCACACCCAGGAGCGAGATTGGGTCTATGTCCACTGTCCCGTTATGGGCCCCTTCCCATCGCAATTTCAAGTTACATTTATGTTGTCAATCACGGATACACAATTTTTTTTCTCACGGTATAACATGTTCTTAATTAGGGATTGACAGCTATTTATACCACTCAGATGTCCTATAACTATTAGTCATGGTGACCTTAGTTTTTGCATTGTGTTTACGTTCAGATGTTACAACATAGCCTACAATATGAGTTAGAAATAAAAAAAATACCTGCAACTTATTACATTTCTTTATTTATTGTCCGTTTTTACAAAGGAACAAGGCCTGCTGGGAATGGGGAAAATGTGTTTATCCCAAATGATCTTACTTCATGTCATTCGTGATTACATCAGAGAATGTCTAATACGTTGTGAGGCTACTTCTGGATGTGTTGTAGCTTAGTTATAATAATCAGCAATGCAATCAGCCATTAGTAAGCATAAAAGTGGCACACAACAGAAACGATAGATGAGAACAGGAGGAGACTAAATCCAAATGATTTTTTTTAAAACACCTCGAATGTTGCTGCTGGCGTTGATGCTAGCAATACTGACGTTAGTCCTAGGCTAGCATGGGACAAGAACGATTAAGTGGATAAGCCCAGAGCCATATAAAGGTAGAGTTGCGACAACTCCATTGACGCTAATGTTCCATTTTTTTCAACAATGGCGGCTAATGGAAGACTCAAATAGTTCCCGAAAGTTAGCAGTGCAGTTACAGACTGTTTGTAGCCAACATTTCAGACTCAGATTTACATTATTGGCTCATCCGAATAATAATATTAACAGTAACAATAGTAATAGTAGTAAAGTAATAGTATTAATAACCTTATTATAATAATAAACTATTTATGTATCGACTTTGACAGCTTTTCTGCTGCTCAGTTTTTATCAGTTCCTTATCAAATAAATTAAAAGAGGCTAAAGCCCAATAAATGTGCCACACATAATAACCTAATATAAGATAAACCTTGCCTATACCATTTCAATGGGCTACTTGCACAATCAGTCACAATCGCTTCCGCGTTCTACTTTGTACTGCTCAGCTGTTTCCGGTGCTACGATGGCGACAGCTGTGTTTTACACCCGGTCTCTTCAAGAACTCCCAAAATTGAGTATGACAGATGTCCACCGCATCTGAAACATGTCGAAGGTCCCATCATTTAAAATGGACAAGGGTTTTAGGTTGTATGTGGGCGCGTACATACACAACTATGAAGGTAAGAACATCATTTAAACTAACTGACTAACGTTAGTAAATGTTAGCGCTAGCTTACTTACTTCATACGTTGATAGATAGTCTAGTTAGAAGCTATAGCAATCGTGTAACGGCTGTTTAGCTTGCTGCTACTTGTAGGATGTGTTGACGTGAATGATGCATAGCTGTTGATACACAGGTTATCACCAATGACCCATAACGCTAACAACTTAATCTGTTATTTTATAGTGTCCAATAAAGACAGGATGACAGGGCAAGTTGGCGTCAGATCATTGTGCTACAGGTCTATGCTGAAGTCTGAGATGCCACATCGTTTAAGTGTAGGCAGGAGCTCCAGCTTTATTCATCCTAACCCTCCCCCATGTTGCCTAATGTTAATGTAATGATAGTTTTGTTGGTCTAAGCATTCAGCAGTTTAGGTTTTTGCATATGTTAAATAACACCACGGTTTTCCTTTTTTTTTTTTTTAAAGCAGGCTGACTTCTTTCTTTCTCTTTCTTCTCAGATTACACTTGGTGATTCAACGCCAGTGGTAATGACACAGAAGACATGTTCCTGTGTGGCAGGCACTGCTTTATGCAGCCACATAGTGGCCCTGCTGTACCAAACGGCACACTATTCACAACTTGAAATACCAGTGGTACCCCCTGTTCATAGCTGCACAGAGTCAGAACAGCAATGGCACAAGCCAAGAACTATGGTAATTTTAAGGAGATTGAAGTTTTTTTTCATTGATCATTGCTTTGAAGTGATCCCACTCTCAGTAATTGTATTTGTCTGATAGGGTGTGAAGCCTGGACCCATCAACGCCATGGTCTTCACCAAGCCAGTACCAAAGCGAAGGGTACAGACTGGAGTAAGGTAATAAGAGATGATTTCCCCCCTAGGAAATAATCCCAGGTCCAGGCATAATTGATCACCACACCTGTAGATATATCTAAATCCCATGTGCCACACCCAGTGCGATACTCCTCCAAGTGGCTTAAATAAGTAATAGCTGAATAAGTCTTAATAAAAGGTAGATATAAATTGCTTGTACAATCAACATTGCTTGATGACATCGGATATTCGGCCAATTATGCTTATTGGTCCAATTCTTCATCAATGCGCTCATTAACTCCTTACCAATTTTCTGTGTGGTAAAGGGTAGTCTTTAAGTTTTCCTCAACAACACCTTTATTGCCTGAAAACAGTGTAGAATGTAATTTCATAAAGGAAGTTGTTGCCATTTTTTTCATTCGCTGTATTCCTCCCTTATTAACACAATGTATCTATATATTTTTTAGGAGTGGATTCTACAGAGGCCTGGTCAGTCCATTACCCGATCCCTGCATGTTCCGAATATCAGAAGCATACAGTCGCTTTAGCCTTGAGGATCAGCCACTTGTGACCACCATGAACATGAGGTCTGACCAGCCCCTTGTGGAAATTGGCATCGGGTTAGTGCAAAAGGGAAGTGTATTGTCCTATCAACAGCCTGCACAGAAGACCCGGTACATCACACATATTCATGACACGCCACCGACACCACACTTGCCGCTGGATGGACATGATGACTCTAGGTTTCGGGAGATCTGCCATGTCAAAGGCCAGAGCTCTGCTGAGTCGCTTGCAGACCGAATATTTAAGGGAACAAGACAAACGGCAGACATGAAGAGGGGGGCTGAGATGGAGTCAGAAGTGGCAGCTGAATATAGTAAGTTAGTCCATGTCAACTATACACCCAGTGGTCTAGTTATTCATCCAACCACCCCCTGGCTTGCTGCTTCTCCAGATGGTGTTGTTTATGATCCAAACACAAACCCCCAATTCGGCCTTGTTGAATTCAAATGCCCTAATGTCAAAAACTTTGTAGACTGCAAATACGTAAAAATGGAAAATGGTTCCCCAAAACTTAAAAAAAGCCACGCCTATTACTGGCAAGTACAAGGGCAACTGCTCCTCACAGGGATGCAGTGGTGCGATTTTGTTGTGTGGGCACAGGAGGACTATCTTGTGCAACGGATTTACATAGACACTGAGGTGCAAAAATCAATCAGAGAGAAAGCTGATTATTTCTTTTGCTACTACATGCCACGATACCTACAAATGAAAAATGAGCTCTAAAAACATGATCAAAATATAACTTATTTAATCCAATACAAATCATCATCATCATAAAAAAGAAAAAAAAAATAGACCAATATATTGTAATAGTTGTTCATTTTTACAAATCCAATGTATTATAACTGTTCATTTTTACAAATCTATACAAAGGGGCTTAATGATTGTTGTTCATTTTTACAAATCTATACAAAGGGGTTTAATGACTGTTCATTTTTACAAATCTATACAAAGGAGCGCATGGCCGCTTACTGTATCCAGCTGCCACTTCTGACTCCATCTGCCACTTCTGAGTTGTTCATTTTTACAAATCTATACAAAGGGGTTTAATGACTGTTCATTTTTACAAATCTATACAGGACCCTATTGATTGTTGTAATGTACTGTCACTGCCTCTGTATAATCCACTCCTAAAAAATAACACTAATTATTGAGTCAAAGACATGATGGACAAAAATATGGTTCAAATGTGTTATAGATTTTTATTTGTAAACAATAAATAATGTATATATATTAGGTAGGTAGTTTTTGCCATTTCAGAGAACATTTTTTTTTATTTATGTGATATTCATGCGTAGAGTACCCACTGTTTTACTTTTGAACTAATGTATGTTATACTATTGTGATGTATCTAATTTTACATTAAAATGTATGTACAAGTAATATTATTTCTGTGTTGACATGATATGTAGTTTTTTATTTAAGCCAGGCCTTCACTAATGCCTTGTTCTGATAATTGGATAACAGACATGCCACTGTGAACATTTGGCTGATATTTACAGTCTGAGTTAGTGGAATGATGCCATCGAAGAACTTGTTTTCTTTGATCCTCCTGATTACTCTTTCCACGTGTACTCTGAGACGTGCTATGGCTTGTGTTGCAATTACATGATGTGCAGGCATCTGACTCTTCCTGGACAAAAATGGTGGACAGTACACCTTGCAATTCACACAGTCGCTAATTAAGAAACCCTTGTCCACCATCACTGCCATCTCCTCTGTAAGTAGCTCTGCTAGCCCTGATCTTTTGAACAACTCTTTATCACTCACTGACCCTGCATATAATGAAGAGACAAAAGTCACTGCACCATGTGGAGCAATGCCAATCAGGCCTTTCATGGTGCAGTGACTTTTGTAGCGTGAGTACATTTCACTCTGCAGCAACAGAGAGGACGGAGTCTGGCATTTAAATTCAGTGCAATCTATGATCACCTGTGTGTCAGGGAAGTCGCTGAAAACTGCTGGGAGATTTGCCTTAACTTCCTCAGGTGACAGCCAAATGCATACAGACCCAAGGAGGGTGTATAGGTAGTTTGTCCATGATGACACTACTCTGCTGACTATCGAGGAATGAATTCCAAACCGATGTCCTAAGTCTCTCTCCTTCAGACCAACAGAAAGATGGACAAGGAATAGGAAGAACTCATCTATTGGCTGCAGTACCTGCCTCTGTGGATTTGATAGACATATTGTAAATTTGTCTCAATCCACAAACCCAAATGGCTGACTTAACATAATAATAATAATAATAATAATAATAATACATAGTGTTTATAGCCTAGCTATTAAAGCTAACTCTGACACCTACCCCTGACACACATGAACGGGTCACCTCTTCATTTTTCTTAGCTGCTGCTCTGGCTCTTGTGATTCTAACCATTTTGTGGACTGATGGCTCAATGAGCCACCAGAAGGCCATTAAATGATCATAACTTGGGAATCTAGTGGAGCAAAAATACATTTGATTGATTTTACATGTAAATATGTACTTTATAATTTTTATAGACGAATAAACTAATTGGCCTAGTGTATGTTTATCCTCTGTTGAGGTTTTTGTAGGGTGGGGTTAAAGGAAAGGAGGACGTTATTATGCCTGCCATCGGTACCAGAAGACTGAAAATATTTGCAATCTGCATAGCTTCTAGCCTACCTAGTGTAAAACCGTATATCCTCATCAGATCCTGCAAACCGCTGCAGTCCGAAATTTCGCTGCTTTTTTAACTCCTCCACTTCACATGCCAAATCCTCGTTTGCCGCACAGCTCAAATCTAAAGACGACGGCTCTGGAATAGCACAGTAATCATGATCGGCTGACACTTCGGTGTCTGACTCTAAAGGAAGAGATAACTCCGGTTCCTCTGGCCTTTCTCTCCTCTCCCACACACTGGGTCGTGTTGTGAGCCTGTAGGCATTCCACTCAAAGAGCATAGGTATTGCTCCTTCTTTTGGCTCAACTAGGTCGCTTTCCATGAAGTGTCTGCAGCAGACCTTAGTGTGGGATGTTATATTAAAACTATCCCGACGAATGTTTGCCACCCACCTTCGTCGCAGATAAACAAGACGCGGTGCCTTGTGTTTTTTCATGGGTCTCTGACTCAACCCAAGCCAGGAAGTCTGTTTTCGAGAGGACAACTGAGAGACTGGGGTTTGATGTTCGTGAAGTCGAGCCTTGTGGAAACGAAGATGTTGGTGTTGCTAGCTTAGCTAACTTAGCTAGCGTTGCTTCGGACCACGACTACGACGCACGACCACCCCCAGGTAAGATTTTATCTGAGTAGATGAATTAGCAAGGAGATAAATAACGAGATGTACATTTGCATATATACATTGTGTTTATTTGGAGGTTTTTATTAGCTCTGCACACTAAATATAGACGAACCTCCATGTTTCTCTTATGGCGGACGAACGTGTCTGTGGTTCGTTATCACCTATGCTAAAAAGCACTTGAAGGTAATTGCTTCAGTTGTACTAAAACGTAAGAAATGCAATCTATGCGAGTGTTTAAGCTTGAAACCGTGGGCGGCTTTAAGGAGCACTGCTGTGTCCCACTCTGTCGGTTTCAAGTCGATATAAACGTGATTTCTGCTTCCACCGTTTTCCTAAAAACGCCAGCCTACATGGGCTGCACAAAATAAGGAGGGCAGGACTTTCGGTGCCTGAGTACAGTTTTACTACTAAAGCACTCATCTTAATGTGCTTTTTGACAGCGGAGAAGTTTGTCTCTATCTAGTGCACAAAGCCAATAGCCCTTGGTAACAAGTCAAAAACATAGCTAGAAATGTTAGCTAAGTTTAGACAGTAAATGGTTTGTCAGTGTGTCTGTGTGCGTTTTAAACTAAAACTAGATAGCTTATTTCATACATTCATATTTCATATACAGCACATTTTGCTAAAACAAAGATTGAACAGATTATTGTGATGTTATTTGTCATGCAGCACTCATAACTTTGTCATTGCACACTACAGTAATTGTTCTTGATCTGGACTGAGTTAAAAGTATTCCTGCACCTTGCCGTGGTGGGTGGGCTTTCAACTATAAGTCAGGTCACTTAGGTTCCTGACAGGCTCCGTGGGGGCACCCGTGATGGACCAGTCAAACGAACGCTTGTGAGGACATGCATGTGAGTATTTTCTCTTCTACTGCTCTTCTGCGTGCACACACACCTCCATACACTGACATACATACAATGAAGTTGTTAATAATATCACTGAATCCAAATATAGTTCTCATGTGTTTTTTTTATTTTTATTTAATTTGATTTGAAAATTACACACAGAACAACAATTTGAAGAAGGCACACACACGCATGCACATGCACACGCTGATTTATGTAATTTTTTAACAGAATAATTGTAGAACAGAATTTGTTTTTTAAAGATTAACAAGGTACACAGGCAGGCACGCACGCACACACTGACAGTATACATACTCCTTAAGAAAAACGTCCATAAATGTGGAATAATAAAACAAATCTAATTTGTCTTTCAGACATACAATGAATGACTCATCCCGCCGGATCCTCCCGAGCAGCACTCCACAGCTGGCTCCGGCTCTGCTCTCTGGTGAACCTGTTTCTTGGTCGTTGTCATCGCTGTTGTACTAAAACGTAAGAAATCCAATGTATGCAAGTGTTTTCAGGTTTTTAAATCCATGGGCTGAAAGTGAAAATACTCACATGTCCTCACAAGCGTTGTTCGTTTGACTGGTCCATCACGGGTGCCCCCACGGAACCTGTCAGGAACCTAAGTGACCTGACTCTGTTGAAAGCCCACCCACCACGGCAAGGTGCAGGTCTTGAGTGGGAAGACGAGACAAACATACAAGACAAACTCAGACGCCACAGACACAAATCAGAAAACAATTCACAACTGATTAACAATTAAACATTACTACATACATCTATTCAAAACTAAAGCACATTACAATTCTGATCCAACCACCACTCACAACTGGCTGGTGACAGCTGCAACATGCACCGAATGCTGTACCTGGGATCCGTAAAGGCCATCCTGCAGAGCACAACATGCGCTGCACCAAATACACAGAAGGCTCATCGGTGGTTTTCACAGGACATTCTAAAAAGGAATATTTACTATGTGTGTAACTATACTTACCACTTACCAACTATACTTACCATTGACAATACATTGGGAAAATAGCACAACTCTTTAGCACAACTGAACTACTAGTAAAAAGAGATTCTTAATTGCTTTGGCAAGTTCTATAGTCACTCCTCTTCGTTGCTGTGGCCGTTTATGATCCAATCAGCAATATGTATTACCGTCACACACTATTTTAGAAAAACGTCCATAAATGTGGAATAATAAAACAAATCTAACTTGTCTTTCAGACTTGTGATGAAAGATTCATCCCGCCAGATCCTCTCCACAGAAATGTCTGACCTGGTGTCAGTGACAAAGTCACACCAGGGAAGGCCAGTGACCGCAAGCTGGCCTTGCACCTGGGTGAAGTAGTGGTGACCCCTTCTAAGTACAGGTTTCCCCCCAACAAACTTAACATGAGGTGCCTCGGTGATGCTGTTGATGTCCGGACATTTCACCTCCACCAGTCCGAAGGGGGGATCCTGCAAAGGGTCAACCACCCGGCCATCTGGGCTTGCACCCAGATGGGGAGCATCTGGGTGCACAATGAAGCCACAGGGGAGCACGTTGACCTGCCATTGCTCTGCGTAGCGCTGGAGCACTTCTGGCTCCAGCTCCAACCCCCGCCGCATAGCTGCGGTTTGCCGGGTTCCCTTGAGGATCCTCTCTGCCATCCGCTGCCGGATTTCATCTCCCCTGGCCACATAGACATCATGGAACCGGCTTGCTGTGAGCCTGCTCTCCCGAGCAGCACTCCACAGCTGGCTCCTGCTCTGCTCTCTGGTGTCCCTTTCTAAAAGAGCCGAGAGGCCAGGGGTCATCAGCAGGCACTCGAGGTGAAGCTGGTGGTGCAGCATGGGGACAACCGTAAGCCTCTGGGGAAACCGGTACCCTGCCAGAGGAAGATCGGGGAAGATTGGACCCTCTCGGTGCCAGATCTCCCGGCTTGCTGAGGCCATCCTTAAAAATATTTTCGTTTGCCGTAACCCGACCGACCCTGTCAATTTAGAACCGACCCAAATATTTATTTTTTTCCCCCTTTTAGTCCGACCGACTTGCCGGTTGTAAACTTGCGTTAATACCGACCGATTGGTTTTTTTTACTCTAAACAACCAATACAAATGCAATAAAATAATATTTCTTTTAGTAGGCCCACGTATTGTGAATATAAATTGCCTACATGCAAACGTGGCTCACTTTGCGTGGCTCACTTGGCGTCATCTCTACACCATTGGTTTTACGCATGTCACACTATGGCCTACGCTTCGTTTCATTCACACAAACTGATAACGCTTTTACTTGGCACGAAGTTCTGGAAGAACTGTGGCCAGATCTTTTCTCATCCCTTCTCCCCCTAGTCTAGCGGTTCAGCATTTCTCGAAATATGGGTCCGCAACATGGAGACTGCTGGTTCGCGGAGTCGTGGAGTGAAATTAGGCCCGATGCTTCATCTGATAATTTGCTGCGCAGTTGATCAAGAAACCGCGGATCGACGAAAAAAGAAAACAAACGTTTCTGCTATCGATGTCATTAAACATGGAGCCCTACAATTAAGTGGTGGTATGAGCATTCATTCAATGCGCGTCTGCGCGAGAGAAACTGAAACTAATCGATAACGTTGGTATCAAAGCTCCGCTTCAACCTGTTGGAAGGCTATTTATTTATTTAACGAAACTTAATAGAACGACGTTGTTTTTTGGAACTTCCTTAGAAACAGAGCAGAGACTGTATAATATACTGTATAGCATTGAGTATTGTATAGTCAAATTTCAATATAACGTGGCCAAGAGCTATTGTAGCCTTCTTTCTGGGTACATGTAGATGAGCCCTATGACCCAAAAGTCTGCCATGACCGGGCCTCAGGTCAAAGAAGTTTGAGAAAGGCTGGTCTATATAACCTGCATCAGAATGAGGTTTGCAATGGTGCGCCTGAAGGCACGGGTTGAAGACCCAGTCAGTTACGTCACGATATGCACATTTGTGTAAATTCATTCCTACGTAATCACAATGACCAAAATTGAACTTTTTTTTTTACTTTGAATCTTGAAAAAAAAAATATTGACCTACCTACCGACCCATTTTTATTTTTTTTTGGCTGTTACTGCAAACAAAAATATTTTTAAGGATGGCCTGACTTTGTTGGAGGGCATTGGTATGACAGTGGGGACCCGAAAGGGACTGGCCCAAATTGGCTGTCCACTAGGGACATTGTGGCCAAACCAGACAATGCTTGGCAAATCAGCGGCTCTGGGCTCTCCTGCTGTAGCCCATAGTGGAGGGTCTGGACATTCTCCACCGGAAAGGGCCCTACAAAGATTAAGTAATGTAGTATATTATAGCAAATTATTCATTTACAGTTTATTTATTGCGTTTTGGGTGTTGTATTGTATTGGTTTATGTTTTTGTATTGCTATGATATGTATTTCTTTAAAATATAATATATTTCTTGTTGAAACTTTGACACTTACCTTTATATGGCATATACAAGGTAGATTTCAGTCCGCAGCTGCCTGAAGCTTTTGGCTTTTTAATGACCAACAGGTCAACAGGTTCTGGGTGAATGCCCTTTACAATAATAAATGTTGCTTATGCAAAAGTTTACTTATAGAGGGCTCTAAATGTTATTTTTATTGAGGTCTTTTTTGTCTGTTTATTCCATTATAGTATGCTGCTAAGTTATGTTTACCTGAGTACGCGGCTTGTGCCAGGCTTGTGGTTTGCTGGTGCAAACCACAGGTAAGGGAATGGTGGCTGTCCCCATGGTGCTGTAGTGTGCTGTCTGGTAGAGGAGTGCAACAATGTGATTGCAGAATCCTCTACCAGCAGCACAGGAACAGCCATACCCCAGCAGTCTAGTTGGCTCAGCAGGTTGTATGGTCATCTAAAACATTTACATGATGGTGCTGAGTCCACAATGAAGTTGGTGAACCTGAACTCATGAAACAACAACTAGAACTTCGGGGAAAAGAAATAAGAGCTCTGGGTTTAAGCTGAGCTTTGCTCGAGTGGTTTCAGTGTCTCATGCAGAGGTGCACAGTGCACACGCATGCATTAATTGAACGCTCATACCACTACCACTTAATTGTGTGCTTCTATGTTTGATGACACCAAATTAGCAAGTATTTCGTCCTGATTGCAGAAACGTTTGTTTTATTTTTATTATTTTTCTGTCGGTCCGCGATTCCTTGATCAATTGCGCACCAAATTATCAGATGACTGAGTGACGGAAGCACCGGGCATGACTTGACTCCACGACTCCAGCAGTCTCCTCGTCACGGTGCCGGTCCGCAGGTCATAGTTTGAGAAACGCTGATTTAGTACACACAGGAAGGTGCATTTGTTTGTTAATAACATTGGAGGATGCGCAGAAATTGCTCAGGTCAGTCACTTGTTGCCAGGAAGAGGCGTTTAGGACGAAACACAGGGTAGGTAGCGTTTGTTTTTGTCGATTATTGATGCATACTCTAGCTACGTTTTTTGAAGACAACCCATAGCCATTTGACCAATGTATCCTCTTCAAAAGACAAATACAAACCAGAGTTATTTTGGAGTTATTTTGGCGCTCTTGTTTCATTTTGCCCCCTGACAGATTCAATGTATTAACGTTACTATACCTCCAGTTAGGAGAGTACTCCTAAGAGCCCAAAAGATTCTGAAGGACTCTTCTCATCCTAACAATGGATTATTCCTACCGCTGAAATCAAGAAGACGCCTAGGTAGTCACAAAGCCAGAACTGAGAGACTCAGGAGAAGTTTTTATCCCCAGGCCATCCGAACTCTGAACTCACACTATACTGACTTTGCACTCATTCACTCCTCAGCACTCATGACCCCCCCCCCCCCACACACACACCTACATGACTTTTAGCACTATTACATCCCTCTCCCTATGCTACAGACCTTTTATTAATTTTCTTATTTCATCACACGTCAAAACACACACACACACACAGACTTTCTCCAACTTTTGCACATCTCCATAGAACTTTTTATTTATTATTTTTGATTTCTCCTCCATCTATCTACCCATGTCCTTGATTTCCTAGCCTTTCTGCCCACCCACCCCCCACCCCCATCCCCAACACACACACACAAAACACACACACTTACATCATCACTGTCATCACCTTACATACATACAGCACACTGCTTGCTACAGTAAGCCTCCTGTACATACTTGCTGCACACTGCCACCCAACCCCCCCCCCCCCCTACATACACAGCACATTGTCTTCAGGATCTTCTCCAACACACATCCTCTACATACTTACAGCACACTGCCCCCCACCTACCCACACACACACTACACACACACACACACACACAGTCACTGCTCCACTCCCCTCCCGCCCACACACACATCTTCACTGTCATCACTCACATACATCATACATACAGTACTCTGCTTGCAATAGTAAGTCCCTTCACCATACTTGCAATACACTGCCCCCCCCCCCCCCCCTCTCTCTCCCCTACCTACACAGCACATTATTTCATGAGGAAGCTTCTCCAACACACATATTGCACACTGCCCTCTCCCCACATACACAGCACACTATCCCATCTCCCCTGTCATCCCCCCAACACACACACCAAGACCCCTGGCAGTTGGGTTAGCCTATTGAGCCGTGGATCTGCCCAAGGTTTCTTCCTTGGTAAGGGAGTTTTTCCTTGCCCTTGTTGCTCTTGGGTGCTCCTTGTTGGTGCCCCCCCCCCCAATCCCAATCCTCCCCCACCTTTCTTATGCAGCCCTTGCCACTTAATCTACTAAACCCCTCTTCTACTGCACTTTTTACCCCCCATAAATGCACAAATAGGCTGACACCAGACATAATTTCACTGCATTTCTTACTTCCAGTAACTATATGCATGTGACAATAAACTTCCTTGTATCCTTGTATCCTTGTTTGTGAGCCTCCTCATTCTTTCTTAGAGATCGGTAGCATCGTGCTCTCACAACGACACTACCATCTACTACATTGGAGACTATAAGAACAAAACATGCAGGTAATAATTAGAAATGAAATTACAGACAGGATACATTCAGATACAGGATACTTTTTTACATGAAGTACAGTATAATTTCGTTACACTACTTTATTGAAGTGCATTATAAGCTGTTGTGTCTTCTTGTATTAGCTTTCTGCTAACGTTAGCTAGCTTACTGACTTTACCTTCATAATTATATATAAATTGTTCATGGAACAATTTATATCCCCGATCCAGTTTGGATCGCTTAGTTTGCGTGTGAAGTTCCACAATTTCTAATAGACGATAGACTAATTTTTGGCAGATGCCGCAAATTCCTTGTAAACTTGTAGATAGATCCGATAACGTTAGTTTCTCCATAAGCCATTGTCAACCGGAAGTGAGTATACGGCTTATCGATATTCAAAATGGCGGCGTGAAATAGGCCAATTGGCTATCATAGAGAACAGCAGAGCCGGGCAGTTGGGTTTCAACGATATCAATAATGACTGCTGAACAGAGTGGAGTGAACTTCTAATGGGTGAGTTACAGGCTGCTTTTTTTTATGGAGTAGGCATATGTGAGGTGCACTTTCTGCTTTTTGTGGAAGGCTATCTGACCTCTGCAATTGTGTGGTTATTGTGTAGGCACCATGCATACGCCACACGTAAATAGTTATTATTCAGATCTTTGGTGAAACTCAATTAGTTGCTGTGTTTTCCTTGATGGCTATTTAATTGTTCTATGGCTATACTATCTGCGTTTTGGTTTCGGAAGTTGGGAGAAGTTGGGGGGGGGGGGGGCATAATTAATATAATGACGTGTGGTGCGGATCAATGCATAGGCTAGATTGTCCATCAAAAATAAATTATTCATTCAAATTTACGTAAGAGAATCAAATTAAATTTAAAGTAACAATGCGATGGGTAAATATGCGAGTTCACGTCAAATGTCTTGGCACGCAAAGGGCAGTCGCTAATCCGGAATGTTTGTAGCTAGCCTAGCCTATATAGTGTAAACGATCAGATTGATATATAGTTTAGGACTATATTCTAGCCTACCTTGTTACTATTGCCATTCCGTCTTCTTGTACATGATCGGACATCGCCAGTCTCACGCAGTCCTCAAACACTGTCCTACAGTTTCGGAGAAAATTCAGCAGAGCCATATTTTCATTGATGCTTTAGACTGACGTAGGGTTTTCTAACTGAAACGTTAAGCCATCTCATCGTGATGTCGCCTATCTACTGTATTGCACACTTGGCCAACAGCATCAGTGGACTAGTCTACTTGATGTAGCCTACACTTTCCCCCCACCATATTTATTTTCAATGTAGCCTAAAGGGCCATTCAAACCAAAAAACGACAACTATAACCATAACGATAAAAGCCCACGTCTCTCCTTGTGTTAATGAATGTGATTGCTGAAATAACAGCCCTTTAAGTCGCTTTGTGCAAAATAGGCTACCAACTATTTTGCGAGTGATAAAGTTGTATGTAGCCTATCTGTAGGCCTACACGTCAAAAATATACCTCTGGTTACACAGCAAATATTTACGTCTGGTTAGCACACGTAAAAATATTACATCTGTACACGTAAAATGTTTGCATGTGGAGACGTAATGTTTTTACACCTGCAGGCGTTTCGTTATTAGACGTTTTGACCCTGTTTGCATGCCATATAGGCTAGGCGTCTGAGTTTTGATGTAAGCTTTATGTTTATGTAAGCTGACATAAAATAACATGCTGTTCACTTTAAGTAAATAAATGCACGGATGTACCGCTTGTAGCAACCATAGATTTTAGGGTTCATGCTATGTTATGCTATGTTAGTTACAGTATGTGCTTATTATGTTATGCTATGCTAGTAGGCTACTGTATCACAGCTTCTACCATGATAATTGCAGAACAACTGAGTATGGGTGTAAAAATGAGTGTAATCTCAGGTGATCAGTGTAGTCCCCTAGCCTACTCCCTCCGCACAACCTATCAACAATGTGTTAGTTGGTTAACTGCTGTGTATTGGGCGTTCCAGTGTTTCGGCTCGGATGTCCCTCAGCGACCGCATTGCGACCTCCAACGTCTCGCTCTAATGACAGCATTTGGCACGTAGGATTGGACGTGATGTATCTGTTATTTTGGATGAGATGTCCCAGGTTCATTTCCTGGCAGCAGACACTCTCCATGTGTCCACTTGACATGTCTCCACTTGACACTCTGCTATCCTCCATCCCTGAGCATGACTGTCCGCTTCTTGTTCTCGGTGATATGAACATCCACTTAGATGCCCCAGGCTCAGCAGACTTTTTGGCCCTGGTCCACTCCTTTGACCTCGAACTGGTTCAAAGCCCACCGACTCACAAAGCTGGCAAAGAGCTTGACTTGATCTTCACTCGGAACTGCAGCACAGACACCCTCATAGTGACGCCTCTCCATCTTTCTGACCACTTCTTCATCCAGTTCAACGTCAGCCTGACAGAACAGCCTCCGGCTCCTTCGCCGATGGTCACGTTCCGCCGCAACATCCGGAACCTGTCTCCAACGCACTTCTCCTCTGTGGTTGCCTCCGGTCTACCTCCACTCAACACCTTCTCCTCTCTGGAGGTTAATGAAGCCACTGACTCGCTCTGCTCCACACTGACCTCGTGTCTAGACGAGCTGTGCCCTCTTACCACAAGGCCAGCTCGATCCAAACATTCTCATCCATGGCTAAATGATACCCTCCGATCGCAGCGCACCAAACTCAGAGCCGCGGAGAGGAAATGGCACAAATCCAAACTAGCTGACGACCTCAAAAACTACTTAGCATCACTGCTGCTAAGACTGCTTTCTACCATGACAAAATCAACAGCGCTACAGACACTCGAAAACTTTTCTCAACCTTCAAATCGCTACTCAACCCTCAGCTGCCTCCTCCTCCATCCAGCCTTACTGCAGATACCCTCGCCTCATTTTTTACAAATAAAGTGGCGGCAATCAGCAGTCAATTCTCTACATGCCCACTCAACGCATCTGACTCAGATACCGCACTCCTACAACCTCTAGGGACTGCTGGAACATCTTTTTCAGCATTCACGCCTCTCTCCGAGAGTGAAGTGTCCAGACTCCTGACATGCAGCCGTCCTACCACATGCTCGCTGGACCCTATACCTACGAGCCTACTTCAGTCCATCAGCCCGACCATCGCTCCAGCTATCACACATGTGATAAATGCCTCGCTAACCTCCGGCACATTTCCAACAGCGTTCAAAATGGCCCGGGTAACACCGTTACTTAAGAAAGCTTCTCTCAACCCTGCTCAAGTCGAGAACTACCGCCCTGTCTCACTACTGCCTTTCCTATCCAAAGGCATTGAACGAGCAGTCTCCAAACAGGTCTCTGACTTCCTTTCACAGAACAACCTTCTGGATCCAAATCAGTCTGGGTTCAAAAGCGGCCACTCTACCGAAACGGCTCTGCTGTCTGTAACAGAAGCCTTAAAAGAAGCCAGGGCGACCGCTCGGTCATCAGTACTCATTCTGCTTGACTTATCGGCTGCCTTTGACACGGTTAATCACCGTATCCTTCTCTCTATACTCGCTGACATGGGAATCTCCGGTTCTGCTCTCTCCTGGTTTGAATCCTACCTCACAGGACGCTCGTTTAACGTATCATGGCTTGGTCAGCTATCCGCACCTCACCATCTCACCACAGGGGTCCCCCAGGGCTCAGTGCTGGGCCCCCTCCTCTTTGCTATCTACACCACCTCCTTGGGACAGATTATCCGTTCGCACGGCTTCTCATACCACTGCTATGCAGACGACACACAGCTCTATCTGTCCTTTCCACCTGACGACCCCCTGGTTTCAGCACGGATCTCGGATTGCCTTTCAGACATAGCTACATGGATGAAGGCACACCACCTCCAGCTGAACCTCTCAAAGACTGAACTGCTGGTCATCCCAGTTAAACCTACCATACACCACGACATCAACATCAAATTTGACTCCCTGTCTGTTTCACCGACCAGGACTGCAAGAAATCTAGGAGTTGTTCTTGACAACCAACTAAACTTCTCAGATCATGTTGCCTCAGTCGCCCGGTCATGCCGTTTTGCACTCTACAACATACGGAAAATCAGGACTTACTTGACTCAAGATGCTACCCAACTTCTGGTTCAGGCAATAGTCATCTCACGACTCGACTACTGCAATGCCCTCCTGACAGGTCTCCCAGCCTCCGCAGTGAAACCACTTCAGATGATCCAGAACGCGGCGGCGCGCCTGGTCTACAACCAACCCAAAAGGGCACATGTTACCCCGCTGCTCATCCAGCTACACTGGCTACCTATGGCGGCCCGCATCAAATTCAAGTCTCTAACGCTTGCCTACAAAGTAGTCTCCGGTTCTGCTCCCACCTACTTGAATGCCCTCATACAGACTTACACTACCTCCAGACCGCTGCGCTCCTCTGACGAACGACGTCTAGCTCTACCACCGGTACGCTCAAGCCAATCCAAACTTTTCTCATCTGTTGTTCCTCGTTGGTGGAACACACTGCCAGTTCCTACAAGGGCAGGGACATCCTTTTCCACTTTCAAAAAACTCCTGAAGACCCAGCTCTTTAGAGAACATCTACTCTCATAGCAACACTTACAACAAGTCTTACTGATCCTAGCACTCACCAGCCGTTTTAAACTGACAAGTAACTGTTAAAAACAGCACTCACCGACGCACTTATTCTTACTGTACTCTAATGTTATTTTTTAAACTGTCCTAAAATTGTGAGAATTGTTCTAAAACTTACTGTTTACCATGTTGTTAGTCGCTTTGGTTAAAAAGCGTCAGCCAAATGTAATGTAATGTAATGTAATGTAATGTAATGTGTGCCATGTCAGCGAACATAGGGACACAATCCCCACATAAGCACCACCGATTGTTTTCTGTGCGCTCAGATCTCTCGATCATCTATTTCTCCTGAATAGTCAGGCTCTGTGGGGGGCACTAAAACTCCCACGGCTCTTACTGGCTCAAAAGCACAGGCAATTGGATGCCTGCCCTCATTGGTGGGTCTTTCCCATTCGTCCAAATCCATTTTGTTGAGGCAGCAAGCTGTGAAGCTTTGACAGCCTCTATGTAAACAGCATAGAATGTTGTACCAACCATTCGCGTGATGTCATCATTTTCTGAAAACAAAGATGGCGGTGCACAGCCGAGATTAATGCAACTTGTTTGTGCTTTATTCTGAATATCGGGTCATATTTCTGACTTTATTTGTATTTATGGTATATTTAAATATTTAACTAGTGACATCTGCTAACTAGTGACATCTGTTTTATTTGACTGCTTCATTTCAACTTTAATAATTAGCTTTAGACTTTTAACTTAGCACTTTTGCATGCCATTTAAATTAAAAATTAAATTTTTTTTATCTTCCATCATTTCTACTTCGAAGTTATTATATGAATTGGTTGGGACATGGTGTTGGTTATTTTGTTCCAGAAAAAATGATGGCTACAGACTCACAGCACACTGAGAAGAGAATTGTTTTCAATCAGGAACAACATTTTTTTTCTTTCTTTACAATAGCAATAGTTTCACATGCATCTCTCACTAGAACAAATTAGTTCAGCCTGGGTTTATATACCACCACAGCCTACATTCACCAAGCATTATCTTTCTGCTAATATAGTAACATTAACATACTCCAGAGTCACACAACGTTTCTAAGGTTTTCTGCTAAATCCTATTCACAGCTGCTGTATGGCATCAATTTTATTTATAACGTATTGCCAATATAAACCCAGAATCTGAGAACGAAAATTGGAATCTGAATCCAAGACACAAACTTATGTGAACGAGAGCACTTATCTATGTCAAGATCTTATAAGAGTGATTTACAAAAATCATAAAATCAACTCTAGTGGAGATTTAATGTCCTACTCTGAAGTTCCACACAGATACAATATTCCTATTCTTCCCAAGGAGTACGCTATAGTCTTTGATGCTATCCTTTCTGGTGCTGTCTCTCTTCTTAAAAACTCTTTACATGATTGTTCTTTATTACCCTTAAATCCCACTGTTACTGAGATTGGCCAAGTCTGTTTCTCTGCTAATAACAGAGATAACAGCCGTATACACACTCTTTTTCAAAAATACAATGTCTCTATCCCAAGAGTTATTTCTAGTGCTGTCAGTTAAACACGTTATTAACGGCGTTAACGTAAACCTATTTTAACGGCGTCAATTTTTTTATCGCAAGATTAACGTTCTTTTTGGTGTAACAAACTTTGTCGTTTTTTCACAAGCAACAACTAGTAACGTTAGAACAACTACAACACCACACTGGATCTAGCTAGACCGTGCTGCATGTACACGCCCCCTTTTAGGGGAAAGGGAGCTGTTTGGATAATGGAAACCATGCTGCATCGAAGTGGGGAGCGAAAAGGGCTTATAGGCCTACTTACTAAATCTTGAAACAAACGTGAATAAAAGGCACAAAATAAGGTTGGTGTAAGAGTTATCTGTGTGTTTATGAGATTAATGTGACCATTATTTCCTATTTTTTGCTCTTTCCAGTTTAGCCTACTAACAGGAGTGTCACAAATGTAGGCAGTCAAACTGCCTGTGGCTGACTATAACTAAGTTCGGCAAGCTTAACTTTACATGTCATAACATCAACTAAACATAAGTCACACATTCATTCTATCACTTGTAATATGAACGTAGCCTTTTTCCTACAACTAGGTGAGATAATTGGCTATGCCTGTTATACTGAAGTTCCACAGTTAGCTAGCTAGCAAGCTAACCATTTGACATGGGATATGGTAAGTGTAGCTAGTACGTGCTGAATGGGTTGTAATGTACATAGTTTCGACATGAGTAAGTTACATACACATAATTCTTCATAACTGCCGTGTTAGTAAAATGATTGAATGGCCTGTAAATTAATAACTAGATGTAACGTCAAGGTGTGATTAGGCTATCTGTCTTTCCCATTGGAATCAATGATATAATGTTAACTTGTTTTCCGCTAAAATGGGGCGTGATGCAGATTAAATGTAGCCTATCTTTATGATGATGCGCCTTTAGTAGGCTACGTAAAGGCATGCTGCACACACTTGTTTGGGCTTACGAGCCGGCCAAAGAGTAGATTCGTATAATAAACACCAACGCAGTTCTGAACTCCCGGTCAGTTGAATGGTGTTTTAAATTGCTGTGGACACCGATGCCGACATGAGTGCGATGCACTCTGCTTTCGACATTCATTTACTGTAGGCTACATTAGATTCCATTCTTTTCAATACAACTCTGCACACCAGCATCGCACTTTGCCGCTGTGTAAATCACGATTCAGTTATATTTGGTCGACGCCGCTCCATAAAATCCATTGTTCATTGCGTGTTAAAAACTTCGGCGCTGATGTGTGTGGCAAGTGACAGTGCACCATAGACTGTAGGCCTATAAAATGGCAGCACTCATGTCGAAAAGTTCCTTATTTTCAACTGAACTCAAAGATAATGAATATAGTATTTTATGTTTGTTATGCCCTTTATTAGCTATATTTCTGAAGAATATATTGTGTTGCCTCAGGTCTGCTGCACATCTTTTGAAATTTGATTTGAAATAATCAAATAGACCTACGTCTTAAAGTTAAGTTAATGAAGTAACTTGCTTTGCTTTCATTTGAATCCTAATCAAGATACACAATAATTGCTTTATATTGTTAACATGGACTCCTGGAAAGTTCAGAAATGTAAAATAATAGAATTTTAATCATGCGATAAAATATGTGATCGTGATTAACTATAGGAATTCAGCGATTAATCGTGATTAAAAAATGTTAATCGTTTGACAGCACTAGTTATTTCATACTGGAACAACCTATTCTTTGACCTAGAATGGAAGAAAATATGGTGTTTATCATTTAAATATTAGATTACGAATGAACTTAAAGAAGTGTCTTTTAAAATAATCCATTGAATTTACCCATGCAAGACTTTAATGCAAAGATTCAATAACAGGCTCCCGAGAAACTTAACCATTTCTCTATCTCTTAAATATGTATTGTTTGGCTTCTCTTACTCTGCATCTAAATCCAACCAATTCTATATTATCAACCTAATTTTAATACTAGCAGGGCTAAGTTATCAAAAAACCTTTGGAGTGAGATTTGGTGGGGCCAACCAAAATTTTGCTGCGTAGGCTACATAGGAAGTTTTTGTTTGGCTCATTCAGCATTATTAACATACAGCAAAAACCCCCCCAAAACATCAGTACATCAGTGGTAGGGACCAGGGTCCCAGAGTTTGATACCAATTAACATTGGTATCAAAGGGATCTACTACTAGGACCTCGGCCTGAACCTGCGTTCATCTGATGCTGTGTTGTCCTAATGGTGTTTTGTAAGAATTTAAGAAATGTTTGTATATTTTAACTTTTAAATGCATCAATCGGGAGCACTTTCAAAAGAAATTCAGACTCGGTCGGACTTGCTTATTTTTATGGAAATATTTGTGCTGTAGCCTTAACTATTTTGCACTTCAGAATTAAAACCATGCACACACAGGTGGATCAGTTAAGGTGATATTGCAATAAGTTCACAACCACAAAACATATATGCTACATTTCACTGTCAAAAATGTGTGTACAAATCAGTGTAACGGATGCCAGCTATTGTAACGGATGCCGTGACCCGGATCGGGAGTGAGGTTTAGGGGGGTGAGTGTAACGGATGCCAGCTAGCTTAGCTGTGCTTGTGGTAAAACCTCACTCCCCGACTCCTCAAGAGTGCTGCTGGCATGCGAGCCAGTAGCCTGGGCTATTGGCTCAATTGTTAGCGCGCTCGCCTCCCGATCCGAGGTGCTGCTGTTTGCGGGTTCGAGTCCGGGCGTGTGCAGGGCTGAATCGCGCAGGTTCAACACAACGCAGGATACATCAGCACTCCATGAAATTATGCAGAAGTGGTCACCTATGTTATTCAGCTAGTTCATTTAAAGGTGATATTGACCTAAAGTGTGTTGAAACATGTGATGATACCGAGTGTGAACGTATGTCTCATAGCTCATCTTGGCTTGTCCCCTGCACTCAGAAATCTGGCGCTAGTTAGCCGATGCTACCAACAGTTTTTCGATGGGGATGCCTCAGGCATCGGCCTAGCCATGCAAATAAATCACTGTTTTACACCATTTACGAGGCTCAAAGTAGCTCCATACTTCATTGGTAGACTTCCGAGGGCCTTGACATGCAAAAAGAGACATTGAAAACTTTGAAAAAGCACTGGTAGTTTATGTACAAGACGATTTATACAGACAGTACCTTCATGAAGTTTACCGTTCACATTGGGTTTGCCATGTGTTGTGTGAAGGGTTAGTGAGATATTTAACTGAGAGTAATGGGTGTGCACTGTGTGCAAAATGCATGATTAAATTGCATGTAAACCACTTATCACAGCAACTTGAGCCATTAAACACAGTCATTGTAATTGCCAAGTTTAGCTAACGTTATCGTCGTGCAGACAAAGCTAACGTTGCATTCTCGACGGGAGAAAATATTTCTCACAGTTCCATTGGGGGCTATAACAATAAGCAGTAACGTTTGCTAGCTTCATCCGTACAACCCCTGTTACAGTTTATGGGTGATAACACAATACAAAATGTACATGTCAATGTTCTATGATACTGTGTAATATATTACTCACCTCGGTAGACATTGCTCCACACGAAAAAGTTGACTGGCAACAATTGCTCATCAGCAGCGATAGAAAGGGGGAAGGGGGAGGAGGGAGTTTTTTTACGACGGTGTTGTGGAATATACGTCCTAGAGCTGTAGGGGGAGCTCGTTGAGAAAACGTGCAACGACAAAAGTGCAAACCAGCGAAGAAATGGCTAGACTTGCCGAGTTCCCCTTTAACTTATCTACTTACAGCCCTATTATCAATACATTTCTATATTATGCAAAGGTCTGTAAAAGTTACATCCCAAGAGGCTCTTTTGGAGAGCCACGGACCTGATTTCATTTAGAATCCATCGAAAAGACTCCAGTATGACATGTATAAAAATTCATAACAAACAAATTCAACAAATAAACGGAAACATAGCCTACATTGCAGAGCCACTTCAACTTTATTCATTTATGGTGAATAAATGTTGCACTACTGTGCACAGCCCCATGCTTTTCTGACGTGACGATGCTAGCACGTTAGCAGCGGTTAGCTAACTATCTCCTCCAGTCCTCCAAGTCTCCTCCAAGTGACAATCATATTATACACAATGCTGGCAATGCTGAGAACAATAAACATTGTTTATCTCACTTACATTGAGTTGGCTGTGTGGCTTAATCTACAGATGTGGTGGAGCACTGTTTCGTTATGGTTTGGTTCGTTAAGGAGTAAGCTAACCCTTTGCCTAAAAGCGGCAGAGCTGGGGGGCGCTGTGGCGCAACAGGCTACAGCGCTCATACTATGTACGGGTCCAAGTGCCCACGGGGACCCAGGTTCGAGTCCTGTCCCGATCCCACCCCATCTCTCTCTCCCACTCCTTCCTGTCTATCTTCACTGTTCTATCCGAATAAAGGCAAAAAAAAAGCCCCCGCCCCCCCCCAAAAAAAAACGGCAGAGCTGGGAGGAGATAATTTAATCTAATTTAAAGCATAATCAAGATTATGAAAGCCATCTGTGTATCGGTGTTGCGTTAATCATTTATGTCGTTTGGCCATCCTTTTCAACTCACATCACTATAAAATCCCATAAAAATCACGGTTCCCAATGCATGGAGCTGTGAGCTGAAGTTGACGGAGTGTGTCTTTCTGTGTGGAGACTGAAGTCATATGAAATGTGTACTCAAATTTACCTTAAATTACCCCTGAAAACATACCAAATCAACGGGGACAGCCATGGCCTACTGGTTAGCACTTCGGACCTGTAACCGGAGGGTTGCCGGTCCGATCCCCGACCAGTAGGCACGGCTGAAGTGCCCTTGAGCAAGGCATCTAACCCCTCACTGCTCCCCGAGCGCCGCTGTTGATGCAGGCAGCTGTGCCGGGATTAGTGTGTGCTTCACCTCACTGTGTGTACACTGTGTGCTGTGTGTGTTTCACTAATTCACGGATTGGGATAAATGCAGAGACCAAATTTCCCTCATGGGATCAAAAGAGTATATATACTTATACTTGATTGATATTAAGTGGCCTTTAATTTTACCTTAAAATGCTATTTTAAGGTGTGCTATTAAGGTGTCAAGTGTCAGATTTTTCGGGTATGGGTTTTAACAAAAATAAAGCATTTTGGACATTATTTCAGCTTGGTACTCAATATAATCTTAAAATAGACACTTGAATGATAAAGAAATAACAGGTTCTGAAAAAAGTCAACCTATGTGCTTGAGAAAACAAAAAAATAGTTGATTCTCTACACATCTTTGGCCATTTTTTGCTATTTTTGTCCAGACATAGGGTCAATATGTTGTCAAATGTATATAAAAAATAATAACCATTCCATTAAATTCCTGGGGTCAGAATGATATGTGAAAATGTGTTAATTTGTCTGTGTTGTTTACTTCAAATGCTATGCCACTTTCTATATATTTTTATTTTATTTTTAGGGTTCCATTCGGGTGCAGCAAAGGTTTAAAAATTAAGCTTTTGGGACATTATTTCAGCTTGGTACCTGGCAGATTCTGAAAATAGAATTAAAAAAAATTCAGGTGGCATAAAAAAAAAGTCGGCAAAACGAAAAGTTGGTGAAGTGGTCTGATTCACTGTAATTCTCTGTTCCACCGCGTTCTGGCGCTGTTGTCACTCACAAGAAAACAGCTCGTGTTAGTGACTGTTAGTTAGTGACTGTATTTCTGTTTCAAAGGACTAAAATTGGGATCATTATTGTAAGATTTTTTTTTTGTGTATTGTTTTTTATTTTTATTTTTTTGGTGAAGCACTGCTTCACCTGTAGTTTTATAGAAGCCACCTCTGCCTTAATCCCATGAACACACAGATAACACCAACCTTATTTTGTGCTTTTATTCACGTTTGTTTAAAGATTTAGTAGGCCTACGTATAAGCCCTTTTCGCTTCCCACTCGATGCAACTCCATTCAATCCAAGTACGTGCAGCTCATAGAAAGTTCCCGGATGTGCCGGTTGTCCGTACAACAATCTTTGGTCCATGTTTTGTTGTTATTGGCAACCAGGCCAACTGTTAGGCTATTAAAGACGTCTCTCTGTATATCAAAGATTCTAGAACAGAGCTCTCCGTTGTGTATTCTTCGTGGCTAACAGTTCGCCAATTTTTTTTTCCTCCCATATCAAGTGCCGAAAGTAGAATTCTAAATGTTACTGTAATTCTAAGATATAAGATGCCACCCAAACGACAGAGGAGTACCACATCTGCAGGTGTCTCACCGTCAGTGGTTGGAGCTAAAACGTGGGAAAGCGGACTCATTGCCGCAACTCTCGAGGAGGTAACTTAACTTGACATCAAACAAACCTAACGATGGTTAGTCCTGTAACGGTAACGTTAACGACAGCCATGATGTTGATTTACAGAAAAGGAAAAACTTTTTAAAAGGCGAATAACGTTGTTACCAGCCTCAGACAGGCAAATGGTCAGATTCACCATCTAACGTTAACATTAATATTACTCAAGAGTAACGTTGAATCGTACATTTGTATCTGATGCTACGTTACGTTAACAGTTACCAGCCAGTTTCATATTTGATGGTGGTTGGTGCTAATAATGTAGGCCCAAGTTCAACTAATATCTTTCTCTGTCCACTTGTCATCATAACCTAGTAAGCTTAGCTGCTAGTCCATGAGCCAGGGGCCTCATTACAGAAAAATATCCTAACTGCTTATCCTATCTTAACTTAAGTTTCAAAGATAGGAAAAATCCTATCTTCCTTATACATTGTGTATTGCTTGTCAAAGTTTTCATTTAATTAAGTTATTTAGTGTAATATGCTTTAACAGTCATGTTCCTCATCTTGTCATAGGCTAGGCAACAACCCTAACAAGACTGTTGCAGTCAGTTTTGGCAGTTATTTTGAATTTGGGTAGATGACAAATAGCAGAATAGACTGTCCATGTGTCACACACTTATAAAAAATGGCAATTGTTAAGAATTGATATGGAAATGTTGTAGGTCTGGTAGGTTCAAGTTCTGTCATATTAAATTTATTGGATTTGCATTTAACTTTTGACTTAAAATAATCATCCAAACATAAAAAATGTCATATGGTGTGACTGTCCACCATGTGTGCGAACTTCCTAAAAAGAGTGTATATCCATAAAAAGTATAATTACTTTAAAGTTTTACCATGCATATAAAATAATTGGATGTTTTTTACAACCACAGAAAGTTTTGATGTTTATGCATGCTGTCCAACTAAGTTATAATCAAATATATTTTGTCCATAAAATGGTTGTCATATGGCGTGACACTATATTGTATATTTTGACCGGGCATTCATTTGGACATTATTATTGTGAAGAGGACCCTGCTTAATCAGGAAGTAACAATAGAATGTCAGGAGTAATTGGCATGGTCAAGAGGTGAGTTCTGCTTTTTAGATTTTTATATAAAAAGCTTTGAATTGGACATCATCAGTTGTGGCCAAATTTTAGTGTCTTATGGTGTGACATCATTTGCCTAAAAAGTAGCTATTTTCCACAAATATTCTTCATGAATTCTTAAAAAGCACTGCTGCCATGTGGTCAGTTGCATGCTAAATAATAGTTAGCTGTATTTGGGTCAATGACGTATAAGGCCTTTGAGAGGCCCATTTTTAAAATACTTGAAATAATAATATATTTGGCTATTTTCTAAACATTTGGAGTGTAGTCTACACATGCATGTGTGTGAAAACTTCAAACAAAGATATTTTAGTGCTTTTAAACTCAAATGAATCTAGGCAACGACCTTAAAAAAGTCATTTGGGGCGACCGTAATTTATCTTAAAATTAATAGATTTCCTTTACATAAGTTATATTTTAAGAAGTATCAGTAATTAATTAAACTGTTTAAGAAAGATATACTCATGTGTCCTTTCATTTATTACAAATGATGTTAAATACATTTTTATCTATAATGGCAGTGTCACCCTCATAAAGCAATTACATATTTTTTTTACTCATATAATCCATAAAACTGATTTAAAATGTGTAGATATAGTATCCACTTATTCATGTCATACCAATGAATTATATTTTAACCAAAATGGACAGACATTATTTTTTGAATTTACTACAGAATTGAATATGGTTGGTTACCCCACATGACAAGTGGTCGCCCCACATGATGAAAAACAGCAGGCAATTAAGACTATTCAATGATTTTGATAGTTAAAACACATTTAATGAAATTTTATGAAGAATCAGCATATCCATTTCATTTGACACATTTCATAACATTAACAGTTTCCTCACTATTTCATTTGACACATAACCATCATATTAATATTTTCAATACTAATGCATTAAACGCTTGGACATAACATTGAACAGCATTTTCCTTTTTCATTTTCATTTCATTAAATGTTTGCCTTTTCATTACTATTTCATTTAACAGTTGAACATAGCAGCATTCTGCAGACACATTGAACAGCATTTTCCTTTTTCCATTTTCATTATATTAATCACTTAAACGTACAATGTTTGCATTTTTCTTACGATTTCATTTAACACTTGAACATAACAGCATTCTGCAGACACATTGTAGGCATTTCTTTAACCCCAGCAATTTCTGAATGCTACCCAGTCTTGGCAGGTCAACTTTGAGAAGCGTGAAGTTGCTGGCTCGGGTTCTGAAATGACAGCATGAACATCTTTCCTAAAGTAGAAAGTAACATCCGGAGTTTGTGGCCATAAGAACAAGTTCTTGTCATCAGACTGTCGCATACAGCTGATCTGCAGTTCCTCTTCCACAACCTTTAGGACCTGACCTACATATGGAAGCTCGTCGTAGGTTACTATCACAAACCTTCCACATAGATCTTGGACACTTTCTTCTTGCCTAGGTGGCTCAGGTGGAGAGCTTGAGGGGTCCTCAGGTTTCTCGGTTTGCTGTATGGTGGCTTTCAGGTCTACCATTTTTGGCTGGTAACAAGGGCATGGACTCATCTCTAAGCTCTTGCAGAAGCAAGCTACTTCCCTGTGTGTTATCTTTGCAGGCTGTGATGACACAACTTGGTGTATCTTCATGGTGCCTTTTACAGCCTCCAAATTGCCAGGAATCAACTCGTCACATTTTTCAATGCTCTCACTTGTCACCCAGTAGAGAGTGATACTTGAGCTTCTTTTTGTCAGCATCTCATAAAGAGCTTTTGGTGTCTGCAGCTCACCTCCTCTGTTAACATAGAGGTCCGCTTCTCTCTTTATTGCCCCACCAATCCCATCTGGGGCCCCCTTTCCATGAGATTTTTCAGAGTAATTCCAGGTCACATTTGTAAATCCTGAGAGGAAAGGCACAGTACTGAGCAAGTAAAAATTATTTTTATTTCGGTACTGTGTTACAGGCCCGTCACTCAGAATATGGAGGGTAGTGATTTGTGGGAAGGATTCCCGAAGCTCTTTCAAGATCGGCTCTAGATGTGCCCACACTGCCCGTTCATCATGGCGAAGGCAGTCAGACAGTGTTGCATAGGACTTGGTTCCATGGACAGTGTACAGGACTGCTGTGTGAATCGTGGCCTGTTGTCTACTGCCGCCAAAGTGAAAGGACTGGATCTCTGTGCTTAGCTTACATGCATAGTTTTCTGAAAAGTCTATGTGCAGCACAGCTTCACACTCTGTGATGTTTTGTTTGAGGAGGCGGAATTGCTCTGCCTGGTGGAGCCAGTTGAACTGGTGGACTGCCAAGGCTTCTAGTTTTTGATTGAAAAGCTCAGTCAAGTCCTTTATGGTTCCGGTCGAGGTCTGTTTGATCACGTTGGAAAATGTTTTTTCTCCATTAGTGGATGTCACCCTCTTCCACTGCTCCCAGGTGACTTGTGTGCTGGTCTCTGTGTCAAGGCACTTTACCTGTTCAAAACAGCACTTGGTACATGTGCGATCCATGCAGGCTTTATTTTTGGTGTCACAAACTATCATGCCCAGCAGCTCAGAGATGCTTTTTGTTTGTAGTACTCCTCTGCTGTAGAGCTTGTTGGCCAGCAGGTGCACATTTTCATGCTCCATACATGCACATGTCTCCCTATCTTGGGCCCTTGGCTCTGTTACATAGAATGGCCGTCTTCGGGTGAACTGCCTGTAAGATAGATGGAGACTCTTATCCATCTCACTGTTGTAAAATGTATGCAGCTCTTTGTAAGCATACGTCTTTGATACTTCAGTTTGTTTTTGGTGATGGTATCTTTTTTGCCGGCTAAAAGGCGACTGTTCTCATCTCTTGTCAAAAAACTAACAACTGCTTGCGCTCTCTGTGTTGCCATTTTTTTCTTTCCTTTGGGTTTGAACTTCTCACTCAGCCGTACCCTTTCTTTAGCCCTCATCTCACTCTTTCTGGCTTTTTCCTTTTCCTTTATAATCTCTGCTAGTTTTTCTTCCAGTTTTCGGTTCTCCTCACGTAGTTTACGATTCTGAGCCTGCAGTCTCTTTCTCTTTCTTTCTCGTTTCTTGGGTGTTTTCTCTCTTTCTCTCTCTGGTGTAGAGGACATCGGTGGATTAAATTCCTCCACTAGAGGTAGGGGATTCACCACAATTTGCCCTGGATTCTCCTGCTGCTCATAAAGCCCTATGCCAACTAAAACTGGTGGGGTGTTTTCTTGGTGGTGGTGGATGGTGGTGTCATTTCCAGCATCACCTTTTCTATCTTCTTCCTCTCCCTGTAACCTTTTGATGCAGCCTTCCACTTGGCTTTCTGTTTCTTCCTCTCTCTCTCTGATAGTTCATCTGACTTTATGTATTTGATTGTGCCCTTTTGCTTTCTTCTCTGGTAGCTGAAACAAATGATTGTATAATAAACTATTGACATTAGTATACTGTCACTGATTCTGGTGGCCTAACATTACATTTCATGTACTGTAACTACCTATAGATTTTGCCTTTCTTTTTTCCTGGCAAGATAGTCAGCTCTTGCTACAGGATCTGCATTGATCCGCTGCCTGTAGCGAGCAGTCTTTTCTTTGCTTGTTAGTGGGGCCATCTAGAAAAAAAAAATATTTAAACATACACAGAGTTAGAAAAGGAATTGGAAAAAGTAGAATGAATGCTTAATATTCACACATTTCTCTGATAAAAACATAATAATCAAAAAGAAGTAAGCTTAGTCCTCTCTGAAGTAGGATGGAAATTATTGAAATTTAGAAAAAATATGTGGTGAAATGTAGAAAGTTATTTAAAACAACTAAATGCATATAATGAATGAAAACATTTGCATACAGAAACTACAAATACATGATATGTATTTTCTATCATTTAAGCAATCAGTGGCGGTCGCCCCACATGATGCTCGGTCGCCCCAGATGATGTTTTCAAGTTTAATCAAGTATAACAGGCTAATGCTTATAGAACCCAAGCTAGCTTCTTCTCACCACATATCACTGACAAATTTACATTAAAAATAAAGATTTGCGTATAAAACTTATTATTTACAGTTTTAGGTTGGTCGCCCCACATGATATCAAAATGTGACGTATACACTGCAGCAGTTTTAAAGAGGATTTGTTTGTAAAAATGAGAGTGACTACTCAACTGCTAGTTGTCTCTGTGGGACCCTCACCATGAGGCTGGCAGATGCAACATCCTCTTTGAGATGATTGTCAAAATAAAAGTCCCTTAATTGTATTTTCTAGATGGTCGCCCCAGTATCATCTGGTGAAATGTAAGTACAACTGCAGCCGCTTGGGGGCAGCATAGTCCGCTGTGGAGTTCCACGGTCGAACCAGACGGCGCATTCGACAGCAAGGGCTGTGATTGGCCGAGTTTTCAGTGCGTTTCTCTGTGTTTTTAGCAGCCCCTGCAACATGCTAGTCCACTGTAGCCTAAGCCTTGTACATAATGTTAAACATAGTTTTGGATTCAGTGGCAAGATTTCTTGATTGTACAGTGCCTGTCTCTCAGTAATGTTTTAAAATGAGAGCTTCGTCAGCTGGCAGTAGGCTACTTTGTCGGTAGTCATGAGAAGTTCGCAGCTTGCTAACAGAACATAAATATGCTGCCCAGAAACCTTGTGAATAGTTCTGATTTTTTTTACTACACTAACGAGGTTGAAATATAGACTTTGCCTACAGCATCTCCTTAACAGTAATGTTAACAAAATGACAGCATTCATATGACAAAGAAAAACGAATTCGGTCACTCAAGACTGTGCCACAGCAACCAGTGTAGGCTACAGTCCTACCCAATAGGCCTACTCGAAGCAGATAGCGTTGTCTGACGGTCGAGTGGGTTAATGCACGTATTTCCAGAACAGGTCTGCAACTTTCAGGTAGTTCTGAGTTCGAATTTAGGCAGGAGCAGAGCCATATAAAGGCCTAGGCCTATTGTTATCATTTTTTGCAAGGTGTTGCTACTGGCAATACTTGTTTATAAGATGTTTGGTGATTAATTGATAGCTGTTTTTGGGACACGTTAAACATTCTTTATAATGAGCGCATCCGGGGAGTAAAACGACTGTTACGCGCTGTTACAACTGTAGGCTACAAAGATTGCAATACAAAAATATGCGCGTGTTAGTTTAGTTAGTTTTGTGATGTTTTGCACTTTTGCCTCGTGTGTTTTCAGGTTTTAGGGCTTTTTTGGGAAGATTGACCTTGGTTAGACTCTGCCTATGTTATTTCTCCGTATGGAAAATAAAGTCAAATTGTCTGTTATTAGTTCAATAACAAGTGTTGCTTGTTAAAACATGTGACTAGTGAAACTCAAATGATTTTAGAAATATTTAGCCAAAGCCAAAAAGTGTTAGAGAGAAGGAGAGACGCCGGTGCAGCTCAGATGTCTTCTTAATTTTCTTTATTCTTTAGTAAAAGGTGCAGAACATTATTAAACTTTGACTAACGTTTCGATGTGTCGATGTTTTTGACTAACGAACATCGAAACGTTAGTCAAAGTTTAATAATGTTCTGCACCTTTTACTAAAGAATAAAGAAAATTAAGAAGACATCTGAGCTGCACCGGCGTCTCTCCTCTCTAAAATATCTGTCCTGGCCTGGTTGCAACGGATTGTGGCCAAACGACAGAAGCGCGGAGAACCCTCCTTTGTCTACCAAAAAGTGTTACTTTGTGCCCCGCGCTCCCCCACTGCTTGTGAAAGAAGGGGATGGGGGAGGGGGGCTTAACGTGAAAAAGCTTAATGTCACAAAACGGCAACGAGTCGTTTTAGGCTACAGGCCTTCATAATGGTAGGCTACAGGAAGTGGGGGAGGGTATGGGATGACCAGAGCCGTCATCTATCGTCTTTCCAGGCACACAGCTCGTTATATAGCCTATCGACTGCCTTAACAGATAGGCTTTGCTCTTGGGTTTGGCCTTACAGCGAACTCAATGCTCTTGTTGCTTGCAGTTTGTTAAATAAAGCGATGCAGATTACATTATTTATTTCTGATTAATTGCGTCTTTTGATGTATTTTGCAACATTTGCTTGTTAGGCTGGGCTACTGTCAATGTCCTGTACAGGTCAATGTTCAACAATTGCTGGTGTAGGCCTAGGCTATTAATCAATTAGGGACTGTTCGTTATTTATTTAATTAAGGGGCTACCGGAGGAGTTTTGGGAGCGTTAGTCAAAAAAGACGTGACCCTCCCTCGCCAGCAAGAATTGTTTCTATGACCCTCCAAAGTGATTGAGAAAAAACGCATGACCCTCCCCAGTCCCAACAATTTATTGATGCCTTAGGCTACTGGGTCAATTTGGGAGCTTGCATGCTACGACTCCTTCCTTGAAATGCCTTGAAAAGGCTGTCGTTTGCACAATTTCACAAATAATCACCGGGACCGAAACAAACCTGTCAACTTTTCCCGGGTTTATCGCGTATTTTAACTTTTTCCTCGCTGTCTTAGGAGGAGCTGCAGGGCCGTCGCAAGGGGATGCGAAGCCCTGTGCGAACTTGACAGATGCAAGGCCCTTTTCACTTACGTGCATGAAATCATGCGATAGCTTACTTTACACATAGCCAAGGCTACCGTCGGTGTATTTTAATAGTAGCCTAGTCTAATAAGCTACACCAGCTTGCCTTTAAGAGGGGAAATTCAATTGTATAGCCTATAACATTAGCTGAGTCACATATTTGGCCATATGGTGTTTATCATAGGCTACATCACGAAACCAAATAGTGTAACAAAGGCGAACACTTTAACAGGGGGAATTAATTGGGCATGAATCATTGTGCTGAACGATATTTGTCAATGAGCAGAAATACACACGACATTCAAACTATTGATAAGATGTACTGGTCTGTATCTATAGGCTAACATTGGACAAATAAATGACACTGACTCGCCATATCCTGACTCAGGAAAAAAAAAAATTTTCTTGCTTTGCCGCAAACTCAGCAATGAAATCATAGGCCAGTTTGCAGGTAGCCTAACGTCTTTTTCATAGAAGGGAGAGCCCAGTCTCTCCTGTGACATGGAGGTGCACAAATAGTTTTTAATAGCCTGTTCAACTTCGAAAAGCTTCGTTCACCCGATGCCAGTCACTGATCGCAATTTCAAATTTCGGAAAGCTTCATCTTTTCAAGTTTTAAGTGCAGTGGCCCCTATCTGCCCCCTTTGGAATTATATCTCGAGCCTATTATAAGGTCCAGTGCGTTATGTCCTGGGATTCGGATGTGCTCAAAAAGAAAAGAAAAAACACTTTTTTATAGATGGTTATGAGGAGCAATGTGAGAGAGAAATTTGATGATCATTGATCGTTGTTTTGGGACGTTAAGCCTTTTCCATAGGCGTCAGTGAAGGAGATTGAAGAATGACCATTTTTTTATACGAAAATATTTATTAACTACAAAAACTCAGTGTCTAAAAACTCAGTGTCATTCAGACTCAACCCTCTTGTTGTTTTATTATCTTTTTCGTTGTCGTTTGAACGTTGGCAAGCAGGCATGTTGCGGATGCAATTTAAGTGAAATTTCTACAGTAGGCCTACAACATGCTGTTAGGCTGGGCTACTGTCAATGTACTTGTACAGGTAAATGTTCAACAATTGCTGGTGTACAGGTTATATAATCAATTAGCTAAATCATTTGTCCAGCTGTTTAAAAAATTTTTCGTGCTACATTCAAACGCAAAAGGTGCTTTGATATATTTTTCGTTTAAACGTCGTCAAGCAGGCATGCTTTGGTTGCAATGAATGAGGATAATTGCTTTTTTTTTTTGCATTATTTTGAATATGACTCGCTCCAGTCTCAACAGCACGTACTTTTTCCACACGCTAAGTTCTAACACACATAGGCCTATCCCCTCTCGCTTTCTCTCTCTCCATCCCTGCACACGGTGCTTTCTTAAAGGAGCTGCACCATTTTACAACAATTGCATCTACATTTTCATATTAGAATGTTTTGTCAAGTGTAAGCTTAAACTACCGTGATCAATTTAAGTTCCCGTGCCCCCGCTGCGTCATGGAAGCAGTAAGTCAGTCGCATCAAAAATGGTAGTGGCACCCAAGTGACACCTTGTGGTTGTTTGTGTCAACTGCAGTTTGTGCCATTTCTGATGAGAAAATGGGGTGATTCATGAAGGAACCCGTCCAAACTTAACGGGGACCCACTGTAGCTCTACCACCGGTACGCTCAAGCCAATCCAAACTTTTCTCATCTGTTGTTCCTCATTGGTGGAACACACTGCAAGTTCCTACAAGGGCAGGGACATCCTTCTCCATTTTCAAAAAACTCCTGAAGACCCAGCTCTTTAGAGAACATCTCCTCTCATAGCAACACTTAAACAAGTCTTACTGATCGTAGCACTCACCAGCCGTCTTAAACTGACAAGTAACTGTTAAAAACAGCACTCACTGATGCACTTATTCTTACTGTACTCTAATGTTTTTAAATTGTCCTAAAATTGTTGAGAATTGCTCTAAAACTTAAACTGTTTACCATGTTGTTAGTCGCTTTGGCTAAAAATGCGTCAGCCAAATGTAATGTAATGTAATGTAATGTAATGTAATGTAAATGTTAGGTTTTTCTTCTAAATATTCACAAGGAAATGTTGCATATCAAAGCAAACGTGATTAAAATGTACAGTGACATAAATTAAAGTAGAAAAAAGTATCTCATTTTCTCTGGTCCCGTCTCGGGCTTAATCTTTTCCGCTCAGTGAAAAAAAAACATTTATTAATCATCGCTGCTGTTCACCGTAAAGAAAGTCTGGTTACTGCGTGCAACGTGCATCATGGAGAGGGACGGGGGCAGACCTGACGCCGCTGCGTGCACGCCTTTAGCCTGGATAAGAAGATGGGAGTTGGTGAAAAGTAAACTTGCCGCAGGTGAATTCACCATCGCTACTACAGGAGTGGGAAAATCAGAGGTCTGGAAAGTGTTTGGAGTGGTGCTGGATTCTGATGGAAATTCTACAGGTTATGTGCAATGCTCAAAATGTAAGGTGCTGATGAAATATGTGACCCTGCAAGGCGAAACCAGTCGCTTTGGTAAAATTTACAAAATTAAGTTATTGTGCTCACATTAACGGCCGTAAACTAAGCTTCCCAACGACATGTAGCCTATTTAAGTAAATTGTCACGCTAATGTATTGAATCTTCACCTAAGTCAGGGTTTAACATTCAAAACGTATGTTATACGACGGGCCGGGTTCGGGCAGATAATTCATGTTGATGTGTCGGGTTACATCGGTTCCGGGCTTTAAAAGCCACGGGCCGGGTCGGGTCAGGTTGTAATTTTCAGGCCCGTTGACAACTCTAACACATATAAACACTTTCCTTTTTTCAGGCTTATTTGTCATCCACCCATTTAGGACAGGGTCTGTGCTAGGGCTGAACGATTTATTGCATTTGCGATGATATTGCGATATGATGAAACGCGATTTTCAAACCGCAAAGGCTGCGATTACACTTTGTAATATGTGACGTCACCAAAACGCATTTATTGCTTGCCATAGGCTATATTTGGTATTTTCTATATGTAGCTACTGCTGTCCGTTTTTTACGACGGAGTATTAGGGCCACACATGAAGGAAAAAATATTTTTGCCATGACGAGATTAAACTCGACATGTCGACTTTAAAGTCACCATGTCAACATTAAACTCAACATTTCGAGAATAAAGTTGAAATATCATGTCGACTTTAATCTCGACGTGTCGACATTAAACTGAACATTTTGAGAATAAAGTTAGTTCGGAGAGAGAACGACCGCTTGGGACGATTGAAAGAGAGGACAAATGAAACAATGCAACAAGTGCAACAATGATTCAGTGTTCGAGTGCAACAATGATTAGACATAGGCCTATATCATGTGGACAAAACATAGAACATATTAACCTACGTTGCTCAGCCAAATACTTTGCTGTTAGGTCCTTATCACGGAGTTACAGGTGATAAATGCGATGGTCAAAAGTAGCCTAAACGTCATAGCGGTTTATTTATTTATTGTATGCCTATTATTAAAGTGTTGTTTTTCATCTAAAGGTTCAACTTCATGCTTATGCACTAGAGGCATACTAGGCGCTCTCCCCAATCCTAGACTTTCACGTTGCTTGTTTGTAATGGATGCAAAACAGCCTATTGCTGAATGTCTATGGAGGAACGAATGAAGCTGTCCTCCCGACCACCCCATGTAGGCTAGTAGCCTACATGCACACATATGCACACAAAGTGCATAAATAAAGTGCATGCACACATATTCTCTCACGGGATCAAAATAGTATATGCTTAGGCTATACTTGTGTTTCTAGCCTCCTATACGTATTGCAGGTGAGACATGGAAAAGCAGTTTTAGAAAAATGAGTTTTGCCATGTTATCCTGGAGAGTGACGGCCTGTGGGTCATGAAGGGCAGTTATTTGGATGTGCAGTGGCCTTAACCACGTAAAACGGAGTGAAATAACATTTTGTATAGAAACATTATATCATTGGATACATATATTTTTCTAGCTATTTAGCCTAAACGGCATAGTGCATGATATTTCCATAATCGCGAGACAGCACTTCACGATGACGGCAATGAGTAGTTAACAGACAAGACGCAATCTATCTGAATATTTGCAATCTAGCAATCTATCTGAAACACCTATTTGAAGCCCATTTTTCTTTTATGTAACATATTGTGTATTAGTGTAGGCTACATAGCATAAACTGTGTAGGCTATGTTTAAACAGTAGGGCCTATTGCGAGTTTAATGTCAGCATGTCGACTTTAAAGTCAACATGTCAAGTTTAATCTCGCCATGGCAAAAGTCGACACGTCGAGATTAAAGTAGATATGATATTTCAACTTTATTCTCGAAATGTCGAGTTTAATGTCGACGTGGCGACTTTAAAGTATATTGCTTGTTGCAAGTATATTGCAAAAAAGAATATATTGCTTGTCTTTGTTGAATAAGACAGAAGATAAAGAGCTTAAAAATAATTGCATATCGCATTGCAATCGCAATATTGGTGAGAAAAATCGCAATTAGATTGTTTTCCAAAATCGTTCACCCCTAGTCTGTGCCATCCTAAGTTAGGATTCCTAAGTTAGGAAATTCTTGAGTTAGGATGGTTCTGTAATGCCCAAATTTCTAGGAAACATGCTTCTGTAATACCAAAAATCCTAAATGCTATCCTAAACTGAGATAAGATAGGATTTCATAGTTAGGAAGTTTCTGTAATGAGGCCCCAGGGCCCCAAATTTGGGCCATCGGTATCATCTGGGGGGAATAAGTCTCATAGTGATTTTTGGCAAGGTATAGCACTACACCCCTAGTACTAGAAAAATCACGATAGCAGTGCAGGGGTGGTAGTGAAATCACTTTTTCAGCTCATGAAGTTACTAACCCCCTAAGATAAATTCCTTTTTTAAAAATCTGGTGTATCTGGTTATTGCTCATGGTAGGGATATTGTCAATATTATATAATATGGTCAGAGCCCGTCTACGGAGTGCCACTCTGTATTAAAGTGGAAATGAAGCAGTCAAATAAAACAGATAGCACTAGTTCAATATTTAAATATACCATAAATACTAGGGGTGTGAATCTCTCATGTAAAAGACGATACGATTCGCATCTAGATACATGGGCACGATTCGATACAAGAAAAGATACATGTTTATAAAAAACGATTCAGTACAATTCGATGCGATGCGATTCGATGCAATTCGATGCAGTTCAAGAATGGAAAGCATTCTGAAAGATTTGAAGGTGCACATTCATTTTATATTATCAATTATCATGGTTGTCAATTAGGCAACAAAATGTGTGAATATGATTATCTAAACTGAGGTTTGTTTCATATACTGTATTGAAATGCAAAAAGAATAGTCTACATTTCAGTCAAACACAGCAGCCAAATACAACATAAAAATACCTTTTTATAGACTTTACAGATTTTATAGTTATATCTGATTGTTTTCATGGAGCTGTAGCCTTGTTGAGGTAAGACAATACCGAAATAAAATAAAACAGTGCTTAAGACACTCTTGGCCTTTTCTCATTTAGGCCTAGCCTACCCTACAAGAATAAAATAGGCCTACAAATCAATGAACTCTCAGGGCTTATTTTGTTCCAACAGTAGACCTAATGCAGAAACCTAAAATGCCACAAGTCTGAGTGAATATGAACAAAATCATTGGCTAATAATTTATGCATCGTTTTAGCAGCAAGGGCCAAATTATTATTTAACATTAAGGAAATCCCTTCATCAAAGGTAAGGCTACTCTACAGACTATCGTTGCTGTTTAGGAATGCTGTAAGTTCTTAATTTCGCGCTGGATTTCGAAAAACAAAAGCCGACGAGTGCAAGTTGTCACATGCTTAAGTTGCAATAGATGTATGGGTAATGAGGTCATTTGACAACTTTGGGCAATGAATGTAACCAAAAACGAACTGCATTACCCACAATTCCGTGCCACGTATAGTTTTAAAACCAGAAGTGGGGTGAACGCGGTGCTTGAACGTAAATGAGCGTCTGAGCGAGCAGAAAAGGTTGTGCACCGATTCATAACAAGTAAATCGATTTAACGACCGGTTCATTTCAGTTTTTTTCCGATACGGGGCTTCATGTATCGATGTAGCCGTATCTTACACGTTAAAAACGGATACCGATACGTATCGGTTAATCTTTACACCCCTAATAAATGCAAATAAAGTCAGAAATATGACCCGTTATTCAGAATAAAGCACAAACAAGTTGCATTGATAGAGTGGTGAAGTCCCGGCCCTTCTACTTCCGGTCCATGGGACCTATCTTTCAAAAAATGATGAACGGGAGTTAATGGAGAGATAACAATTATTTTTTGGTCCAGTTTGAATTGTGCCACAAATTTCACATATGATGTGTGTGAATTTAAAAGATAATTTTTCACGTCAAGAAAGTACTGTTGTTCGATAGACTTCAAAAGTTATGTTGGTTTTGTGCGAATCCACTCAGTGGACTACATCTCTCGTCTCGAACGATGTACGTCTCCAACGTAATGAAACGATAAGAGCTGTTATGCTAGTTAACGGTTGCATCTTGCTGCCTGCTATGTCACTTAACAGTATGTAATGTACAGTCTATGGACGAATACAACTTACCTGATGTGTTTAATCCTCTGACTCATCGTATTTTTTTCGGCAAGGAAAGCCCAATTAAGACCTGTTGCTGGTATGCTTGTACAATCTAGTGTGGCTGTGAATGAGCTAACGTCACTAGCGCGACTGATGGGTTTGTAGTTGTTGGAATTACGATCTTTCACAATGTTGTAATTCAATAGTTACGAAACAAACTGCAAATGTCTTTACATGAAAAATTGTCTTTAAAATTGACAAACATCATATGGGTAATTCAAGGCACAAGTCAACCGGGACCAGAAAATAATTTATTTTTCGCCATAGACTGCCGTTCAAATTTTTTTGAAAGATAGGTCCCATGGAGGCAAACGGAAAGGGCGGGACTTCACCACTCTATTTCAGCTGTGCGCCGCCATCTTTGTTTTCAGAAAATGATGACATCACAAGAATGCTTGGTACAACATTCTATGCTGTTTACACAGCGGCTGTCATAGCCTCACAGTTAGCTTACTGCCTCAACAAAATGGATATGGACGAATGGGATAGACCCACCAATGAGGACAGGCATCCAATTGCCTATGCTTTTGAGCCAGTAAGAGCAGTGGGAGTTTTAGTGCCCCCCACAGAGCCTGACTATGCAGGAGAAATAGATGATCGAGAGAGAGGTGTATCTGAGCACACAGAAAACAATCAGTGGTGCTTATGTGGGGGTTGTGTCCCTATGTTCACTGACATGGCACACATGGAGAGTGTCTGCTGCCAGGAAATGAACCTGGGACATCTCATCCAAAATAACAGATATCACGTCAAATCCTACGTGCCAAATGCTATCATTAAAGCGAGACGTTGGAGGTCGCAATGCGGTCGCTGAGGGACATCCGAGCCGAAACACTGGAACGCCCAATAAACAGCAGTTAACCAACTAACACACTCTTGATAGTTGGTTGTGTGGAGGGGGTAGGCTAGGGGACTACACTGATCACCTGAGACTACACTAATTTTTACACCCATACTCAGTTGTTCTGCAATGTATTATCATGGTAGAAGCTGCGATACAGTACTAGCATAGCATAACATAACAAGCACATACTGTAACTAGCATAGCATGAACCCTAAAATCTATGGTTGCTACAAGCGGCACATCCGTGCATTTATTTACTTAAAGTGAACAGCTTGTTATTTTATGTCAGCTTACATAAACAAATAAAAACTCAGACACCTAGCCTACAGTCCATAAACAATGTCTACCCACAAAACCATGCCTGTCACAATCACAGACCTAGGCTACTACAGAGTAGTACCCACTAGCGTACCCACAACAGGTTCTCACCAGGTCTGCAAGTCTCTGCAAATAGTTTCCACTTCTACTTGAGCGAAACAAATGCAATCATCGATACTACTCAATCACAAAAAGAAACCTCTTACTCACACATGAGAAGTTCGCTCCCCCGAGTTTATTCACCAATTCATCAATGATGCAACTGCATTTTCAGGTTCAAGTTGTGCGAGAACATCCAAACACATTATTGCAACTGAAGTTAAATCTAATTAAGTACTGTCTCTGATAGGCCTACAGGCTACATTACAGCGGCCCTTGTTCTTGTACAAACACAAAAACAAACATCAACAGAATTTGCGTAGGCATATTGAAATAAAGTGAACGTCCGCTAATGGATAAAACATCCACGAACAAACGCTAACCATTCTGATGACGTAGCGCCTGCATTTTTAAAACATGGCCGCGCCCTAGTGGCGAAAGTCGTTATTGACATGTCCTTTTCCAGTGAAACTACTTGAAAATCCATGTATCTTCAAAAATGAAAAAGCAACCAAAAAATGGTCACAGTTCTCACTGCTTCATTTCAACTTTAACTCTTTAGGCGCCAGAGGTTTTTTTCCGAAACGATCAATTTTGACATCTTCATTTCAAAAGGCTATATCTTAAAAGTGATAAGAGATAGAGACTTTCTGTAAATTAGAGAAATATTAAGGATGACCCAAAGTTTATGTAGAGATTAAATGTTTATATCTAATTTGCATATTATGACGTCATATGGTGGCAGCCATCTTGGATTATAGAATTTTCATGAAAAGTCGCATGTTTGAATGATAAAATGCACCACTTCTTTCCCCCCAAAATGTCCCTCACCTTCTGTATGCTATATTGTACAATACTGTATGCTCAGGTAAATAGTAAGTAGTGAACAAACTGTGTAAATCATTACTAATAAATGGCAGAAACAAACCAAATGCATGTAGCGGTAGACTGGCCTTTTGCTGTAGAGATTTTCCATTTACTACATACAGTAGGCACTCTGATTCCATGTATGGGGCACATATATATTATTCAGATGACACACAAACACAAGTAGACAAGACCTGTTTAGTTCAAAAGCTCATTTGCCACGGCAAGGCACAGATCAGGAGTGAGATGACGAGACAAGACAAGAGACAATGTTAGTATTTTTTTTTCTTTTTGTTGTTTTTGTTGATGTTTTTTTGTTTTTTTTCTTAGCTGACAAAGACACACACAAATCACAAGGACATGAACTCACAAAAAGGAACACATAGTGTATGTCCTAAATGATCAGGGAAATAGATAGCAAACAGTGTAAATCATTACTAATAAATGGCTGACATTTTTTTTTTTTATGTAGCAGGCCTTTTGCTGTAGAGATAATGACTCCCTATCCCTATCCATACAGGGCCGGCATTCCAATCATCTTGTGATAGACTTTGCATGACCTAATGTGTGTGTGTGTGTGTGTGTGGGAGAGGGAGAGGGAGAGAGCGTGTCACCACCTCCACCATGCGAGCGGCATGGCCGCCTCGCGCGCGCCGAGTGGAGAGAATTTGCGCAGCTCGGACTAGGCCTACTGTCATTCTCATTGCGACTCCCCGCACTGCCACTACGTTCCCCCCTAACTGTCCTATGAGCACTTCGACCTCGTCTAACATACCCAGTGGCATTAGACAAAGGCTCCACCACGTTACTGTCGCCGTCATTGTGGAGAGGCACACGTTCAGAAGACAGAAGCTAGCGCTATGGACATTAGGCTACCTCCAGCCTCGTTCGCCACACCACTAACACCCTGCTAACTTCCCGATGAACCCGTGAAACATTATTCCCACCAGTGACATTGGGCAAACGATTCAACGTTTGTGCTTGGTGTAAGCTAAACTATGGAGTAAACTCTAACTTTGTCCAGCTGCATCATTGCAAGGCAGGGACGCATCTGAAGCCTCACTAAACGAATCACCGTCATTTTCTGAAGGCAGATATTCCCCTTCAGAATCAGGGTCCGCGAATAGAAGACCCAACACTTCATTTCAGGTAAACTTTTTTGATGCCATTAGACGATAATCTAATGCAAATACTCGCTGACGTTGACAATATCGCTCTGATAAAATAGCTCACACGCACACTAGCTCCGGTATTGCACGCACTGATTGATTGAAAGTTTTGTTTAAAGCATGACTTTTTTCCGACTCGGGGATGACGTATGACATGTCTGCCATCTAGTGGAGTGGAGGTCGAACGAAATATGACACTATTTGACTAAATCGGCCGTTTTATTCAGTACCGCATCTTGTCGACTAAAGTCGACTGTGGCGCCTAGAGGGTTAAGTCCCATAGTACCGAATTTTGGTTGCAATTCCACCAGAGTTCCACTGGGGGCGATCGCCATGAGTGCAAAATTAATGTGAGTCAATGGAGCTAGACGGCTAAATTTGTCTCTTTTACCTGATAGTCGTTGACAAATCTCAGATTCGATTGTAGTTTGTATAACTTCAACATGGGTTATAGGTCAAAAGTTGAATGAACGAGTTCTTATGTCCTTTTGATTTCTTACAGGTTGGGTCGTTGTTGCCCATAACACGCTAGCATTGTGCTAATGAATGACGTCATCGACACGTGTGAAAGGCTTTTTAGAACAATTAAGTGACTTTAAAAAATATAATACTTAACCAAGTGTATTTTCTTTGCCTCCCCTTTCGAATACAATATGCAAATTACTTGAAAAAAAAATTATATCCCGAGAAAAGTGGATTTTGGGGGGGTACAGCTCCATAGACCTCCATTCATTCTGCACTCATGGACGAGCGCCCTCATGTGGAACCACAGGAGGAACTGCAACCAGTTCAGAAACCGGAAGTTTTCCGAGAGTGGCAATTCTCCCCTTATTAGACATTCTCTGATATGGTGCTTGGTATAATTGGAAAGGGGACCTTTTTGGGCTTTCATTTAAGCCTAGTGCTGAATCTGTCTGACAAACACAGACGTCACATGACTTCTTTATCGATAAACCAGAAATAACACACATTTTCTCACAATTTACGCCTAAACTGTATGCTTTCTTTTATCCCTGTGGCTTGAAAGAACACCAGGGACACAACACTCAACCACTTCAATACTCAAGGCACTCTGATGATTCAGAAAATGTACAATAGGGTGGTTCACAATATAATAGTATAAGTAAGTGCGAGATAGTATCGCATTTTGCCTTGTTCCTATTAACATTTTGAACATCTGTACCAAAAATTGAGCCAATAGGATGCCAGTAAAGGGTGGCACACTTTTTCACAATTGCTCAACCTAAGAATGCATAACTTTTGCAGGAACCAGAAACTTGAACAAAATAAAAGTTAAGTATGGTCATTAATAATCTCTCCCTGTATTTATAAATGAGTAAAAACAATAGAACAGTTCAAACACTATTCGCTGTATGATGACTTTGTTCTTTTTGATACTTTATCTCTGTGTTCTTGCACAACACAGAGGAAAAATTGCTTTTTGTCTTCGTTTCGCACAGATTGTTGACAGCATTTAATAAGGGTAATGCCTCTCTCTTCGCTGTCGTTGATGACCTTCAAGGAATTAACTTTGTTGTGACGCAGTTTCTCATCTATGAGAATGGACCTCACATCATCGGGGTTATTTCTGCCATCCATTTGGCCTTCAGTAAGAACCTCAAAGAAATGGATTGAGCAGCAAGTGACGAGGCCAGAGATGGTAGCTGCTCTTGTGGAAGAAAGACTTGGCATCAAGTCTTTGAGCATCTTCCCAGGGCGTCTTTCAAGATGTCTCTTTTTCTTCAGCATCAACACCACAACAACAACAACAACAACAACAACACGTTACATTTATTTAGCACTTTTCTCAATGCTTCACAGGGAAGGGGGGACCTCACTAACCACCACCAATGGTAGTGAGCTGAGCATCAAAAAATGCCAGGGCGACGAGTTCTTCTGACAGGTACCACAAATGTCGTCCAATGCTCTTCAATGCAGCATCTGCAATGGTTTTATCCGGATACCAATACATCATGTATTGTGTGTGTCAATATTGTGAAAAAGTGTGCCACCCCTAAATGTGCAGCAATTGACTCCATTTTTGGTACAGATACTTACAGTACAATGCCAATTGGAACAAGACAAAACGTGATCTGGCAAAATTTGGTGAAAATGTATTTGTGAACCACCCTAATGTACAATATAGCCATGCTATTTATTTGTGAGAGCCTTAAATTAGACTTGTGTAGCCAGCACAAGTCTTCAAAATAGAATGGACAAATGGAATGTTTTTGAGATACCTCCACCCGAGGTAGAACAAAACACAACCATGTTTTTTTTATATCTTTGATATGTCTAGTTTATGATATGGTTTGTTGTATAAAAATATTTTACTGCACAACTAGTTTTTTTGGTTGGTATTTGGTATTTGAATCCTCCCTAAAACTGGAAATTGTGAATATTCCGGATTCTACAAAAAGGACATTATTTGCTTTGACACATAATATCTTTGAAAGTAATGATCAGAAACTCACCAAATTTGGACTGTATGTCCCCAGGTCGTTGGCCTGGGGAGTTAATGGTTAATGAAGTGATAAATTAACCATTTTTATTTAACACACACACACACATCACAAAGGGGGTCTGATCAGATTTAGAATCATAGAGGCCTCAGATTTGGTGTCCATTTATAAAAACATATCTGACAAATATGGGTTTTGTTAGGTGAAAAGAGACTGAAATCAGAAACTAACTAACTATACAGTTACATATTATACCATAAACCAATGTCATTTTTCACACACTCATGAACATGGCCCTTAAATAAACAATTAAAAATATATACATTTTGGTTCCTGCAATACCAGATTGTATCATATGCAAGGTCATGTAGTGTGACATTTTTATCCAAAGCGACAAAAAAGGGAACAATAAAGGTACAGTGCGACTAGGACATGTTATTGCAGCAATAAGCTTAAGCACTACTCGCATTGAATGGGATGACCGTTCAAGCAAAATTAAGTCAAGGGAAGGAGAAGAGACATAGTCTAGTGGTAAGTGCTAGATTAAGCATGCCCAATTGTTTGTAGTGCTAGCAGAGGAGGTACCCTCAAAAGAGTTGGGTCTTCAGGAGGTTATTGACGATAGAGAGGGATGCCCCTGCTCTGGTAGGGACTGGGAGTGTGTTCCACCAACATGGAACTACAGATGAGAAGTTGGGATTTGAGCGCATGGGTGGCAGAGCCAGTCGGTGTTCATTGGAGGAGCGTAATGGTCGGTTGGTAGCATATGCCTGTATGAGGGTATTCAAATAAGTGGGTACAGAAACAGAAACTACTTTGTAGGCAAGCATTAGTGTTAAGCATTTAATGTTGGTAGCTACAGGATAGCAAGTGGAGCTCGATGATCAGCAGGGTAATGACGACGACACATTCTCAACACTCAAAGCGCTTCACATGGAAAGAGGGACCTCACTAACCACCACCAATGTGTAGCACCCACCTGGGTGATGCACGACAGCCATTATGCACCAGAACGCTCACCACACACCAGCTTAAGGTGGAGAGTGAGGGAGTGAATGAGCCAATTACAGTGGGGGATGATTAGGGGGCCAGATTGAATGAGCCAGGTTGGTAATTTAGCCAGGACACCGGGGAATCCCCTACTCTGCGATAAGTGCCATGGGATCTTTAATGACCACAGTGAGGCAGGACCTTGGTTTAACGTCTCATCCGAAGGACGGCATCTCCTACAGTGCAGTGTCCCCATCACTGCACTGGGGCATTGGGATCGATCTTTTTGGCCAGAGGGAAGAGTGCCACCTACTGACCACCCACCAACACCTCTTCCAGCAGCAACCTAGTTTTCCAAGGAGGTCTCCCATCCAAGTACTAACCAGGCCCACACCTGCTTACATTAGCTTCAGTAATTCAGCTAAGACAAGGTATCCGTTGGTCTGGCTGCTGGCACATTTAACGAGTGTCCTGTGAGGTAGGATTCAAACCAGTAAGTGTTGAGCCAGAGATGCCCATGTTTGAGAGTAAGGAGAGAAGGAATACAGTGGCTAACCGTACCAAAGGCTGCTGATAAGTCAAGCAGGACGAGGACCGAGCACTTGATCTGTTGCTCTGGCTTCTTTTAAGGCTTCTGTCACAGACAACAGAGCTGCTTCATATGATAGGCGTAGGGCTAGGTTACGGGGATGCTGGTGAGACGCCACTCCGTCTGGCATCATGTTATTGTTTGTTTTTATGTAATGTTCGTAATTTTGTTGTATTTATTTTTCTAGTTAAATATAATCACTCTTTATTTATGTTATTTTTGATAGTTTTTGTGTTATTCTTAGTCCTTTTTTCTGATAAACAAAGTTAGCTGACATCGTCAACAACGTCAAGTTAACGTTAACTAGCTTCCATTGAGCTGATGAGCTTGCTAGCTTCCATTGGGCTGATGAGCTTGCCTTGGCTAGCCTGCCTTGTGTCTCTGAAGTTCCTCATCCATCCGTGAATGACGCTGCACATCCAATGTCTGGACGGAGGGATTGCTCAGGGCAAGGGCCTAATCTGCGCAAGATCTGCAGCTGCCACGACCACCGAGCTGCGGCTGACATGCGAGCTACCATGCTAGCATCTACCATTAAGGTGCCTGGAGTCTGGATTGAGTGCTAAGGAACTCTGTTGACAGCGTCAATCAATAACCATGAAACAACAGACTGTTGCTGTCTAGGACCACCGAGCTGCTAATTGGCAGGCCATCACAACTTTGGACTGTCTTGTTCTTCCAGTGCTCTCCAGACTGTCAGTGAATTCTCCGGGTTGGTCAGTTATAAAGAACTTTGTTGGCGTTGCATCGGTTGTGAAGACACAGTCGTGCACAGTTTTCACGAGGGTCATCATTGCCTTTGGACTTTTTCAGCCGGTTTGGAAATTGGAATAATTTAACATGATTTTTTTTACTTTTTATTTGTTCATTTGTTTGTTGTCTGTCTTGTATGTCTTGATGTCACGGGTATGCTGGCGACTACGCCGCTCTGTCCGGCATCTTTTGTCTTTTTGTTATGTGTCTTGTATGTGGAGCGCTTTGTGTTGCACTCTTGTGCATGTTAAATGCGCTATAAAAATAAAACTGACTTGACTTGACTATGTCCCACCTGCAGGTCTATCTTACATCACAAACAATTCAATGGACATAAAAAGTTGCGCCTGGGACACAAATGCCATGGTGACAGCAAGGCATAAAACTATTTCCAGGGCATTGCAACCAGAATAAGAGATGGCCATGGCTTCCATTAAATTTCTACTTGGCGGTGTATCAAGGTTTTGCTCAATCTATTGCTGTTTTGAATTGTCAGAAGTTTCAAAATGTTTTATTGTATGACATGGATGAAATGGTTACATTGTGGACAGCAACAAAGGGTCACAGTGTGCTTGAAGTTAGGACACAGGGTCCTAATTTGAACGATGGGCAACTCTAAGTCTAATTAAAGCTAATTTAATAACAAGGCAAAATCAATTGTCTGTTGTTTATAAGGGGCATGGTGTGATACTGGTGGGTGTTCCAAATGTGGATTTTTTTTTGTGTATTTACTCAAACACAGACACTAACATTATTTTCTTTTAGGAATTTTGGAAGCTGAACATTTCCTGGGTTGTAGTGGAGTGTCTGGAGGATGTGTGGTATCTATCTGCACTTGCACTCGCTGTGCAACAACCACTTCGTAGACAATTCAGCATCATCTCTTGGGACACAACTTTGCGTAAAGTATGAAGTCCTATCTTATTCACCTGTGATTATTTCCTAATCAATTAAGAAATACAATAAACTATATTAACAATGTGTGGTTTAATAAACACTTCATATTATAGATTAATGAACTGGGAAATCCGAAAGTTAAGAAGATCAAAGACATACCACCATTTCATGAGGTAGGACCCTGGGGAACCCCTGCTTGTTTTTTATTATTAATATCTAACTACTTTTTCCGTTGTAAGATCTACATGTCTGTCATTCATAATTATGAAATATAACAATCTATCTTCAAATATAACTGGGTAACACTTTATTTTAATGTGTCGCTGTTACAGTGTACCTAGCTAATTAGGTACAGTGGTACAACCTGTGTAACAACATGTACTATCGGGTACTATTATTGTACATATAGTTGTTACATTGTAATACTGAGTGCTTTTACAAAACTTTGCCAATTTGCCTAAATTTTCATCAAAGGCAAAGAGCTGACCTGAGACCTGCTGGATGGGGTAAATCTGGTCATGATAGATTTAATATACAAACCATTCTTAGCTCCAGTCAAGGCCTCATTGTCTTCAGTGTACATGTAACAGCTGTGCTGCTACAACCTTGTTACTCTTTGATACAGTGGAATAAACCTATTAAGTGTACCAGTTAATTACTTACATGTACATATGACATGTATGTTGTGTCTTCGATGTCTTGGAACAGGTCTACTAATTCACTACATAGTATCAAAGAGTAATAAATGTGTACCAACACAGTTGATACATGTACTACAGTACTGTATGTAGGGTAACGGCAGACATGTTCCAAGACACCAATGACACAACATACATGTAATATGTAATTGTAAGTACTTAACTGGTACACTTAATAGGTTTATTCCACTGTATCAAAGAGTAACAAGGTTGTAGCAGCACAACTGTTACATGTACACTGAAGACAATGAGGCCTTAACTGGAGCTAAGAATGGTTTGTATATCAAATCTATCATGACCAGATTTACCCCATCCAGCAGGTCTCAGGTCAGCTCTTTGCCTCTGATGAAAATTTAGGAAAATTGGCAAAGTTTTTTAAAAGCACTCAGTATTTCAATGTAACAACTGTAGGTACCCACAAATACATAATGCAAGTACAATGATAGTACCTGATAGTACATGTTGTTACACAGGTTGTACCACTGTACCTAATTAGCTAGGTACACTGTAACAGCGACACATTAAAATAAAGTGTTACCAAAACACACATTATATAAATTACATAACTTTGTAGTGTGTAGTGCGCACCATGTTGGTGTGCAAGGCTACCATGTTGTGGAAACCACGCAAGGAGAACAAACCATATTTGCTATTTTAGTGACATGTTGCAGGGCACAATGAAGCACAATTATTTATTTATTTATTTATTTATTTATTTGTTTATTTATTTATTTATTTATTTAACACCTAGAGCAGGGATGGGCAACTTTGGTGTTGGTAACGGGGGGCAACACATTTTTCTCCTTACTTCCAGTTCACATCACTTCACATTTTCACATAGTTCACTGCTTATTATACTTTCCCCATTATTGTGGGCAATACATGTCAAAAAATAATTTTTAATAAGTAAACTTTAAATCTTTGCCATTCAAATAGTTTAATTTGCAGTTTCAGTTGACAAGTAGTGTGACTTTACATATTATCAGCAGTGTTTTAGCTGTCAGTCTGTTTCTCTCTCTTAATGTTATGTGTTTGATTGTTGAGATACTCTCTCAGAGGGGTATTCCAGAAAGCAGGTTTACTGGCTTAACTGGGTATGTTAACACAGAGTTAGCGGTAAACCTGGGATTTCAGTTCCAGAACGCTCAAATATGATCAGGCTATGTAAGTAACTATGGTAACATAGGCTCTGAACTGAACTGGGTATGTAATCCCAGAGTAAACGGTAAACCTGGGATTTCAGTTCCAGAAAGCTCAAAAATGATCAGGCTATGTAAGTAACTATGGTAACATAGGCTCTGAACTTAACCTGGTAGGGGGTAGGTTTTGTTCAGGTTATGTTCAATTATGTTCGGTTATTTCAGTGCATGTTCAATCAGGCCGCTATTTTTACAATTGTCACACAATGGCGTTTCATTTTGACGAAGGTCCGATTGACAAAGAAGCACAAAATCATGTAATATTCATCCGTGCAATTCACCGTGAGAGGGCGATAAGGCCACGACATCACATGATAGCCTATCCATTCTTTTCCAAACGAGTTTTTCAAAAGCGCTAGAGTTTTTCAGCTGAATCCTAAATATAGGCTACTTGAAAAGCAGCATGGTGGATTAGAATAGAATAAAATAAATCTTTAATGTAGGCTACACCATAGTGGACATTTGTGTTTGGCTCACCAGACAGATGGACAAACAACATCTCAGACACATTGAAGATATAATTAAAACAAGTACAGTACAAAAAAGGGGAAACATAGCCTATAGAAAATTGATAAATAAGTTTAAATATAGCTGTACAGCTCAGCCGGATATGCATGTTGTCACTAAGTTTGGTTAAGAATGCTGATGGCATTTGGGATAAAATATTTCTTTAATAGGCTACACACGCTCTCCGACTGGGAGTTTTTGTAGTGTTGGAGACGCAGAGCATATCGGCAAGCTGTCGCTCGGTGCGTAAAGTTTGCCTTTGCCTTCCCTAAAGCAGTCCCTGCGCAACTTCATTAGTTTTCCTGGAAACAAACCCACGAGGATCATTAATGTGTAGTTTCACCAACTGGCAGGTCAGCATCACTTATTAAATTTTCCAAATGTGCACTGAAATGTGTCCAATAGGCTACCCATGCCTTCCGACATTCACCCTTCCGATGATGGAGCGCAAAAGTTTAACTTGGCCCACAGCTGCAGAACCCGTGTTAAAATAGAAAATTACATTTGGGATTCTCAAAGAATTCTATGGCCCACTCAATCTGTGACAAGGTAGGCTAGTTTAAGAAAGCATCATTCAAAGCAGTCAATACAATACGTGATGTCCAGTGAATTATTTAATTGTGCTTTTGACATTAAATAGGCTATCCTAAACGTACGCATTTACACGGTCAGTTAGGCTGTTCTCTGCCAAGCAAGGTCTCGGACGCAGGCGCTTAAGTATTGCTCTTTTTTTTGTTACAGTTCTCTCCTCGTAAGCCTCGACTACTCCGCCTCTGAAAAATACGGTGCTCTTCGTTTCGCCGGTTTCACTCATTGTTTCGACTCTCAATAGATGATGCCTTTATAAGTTCGCCGTGAACGCGCACAACTCTAGGTTATCTAACACAGGGTTGATTGAACTAACTGGTAACCGGTGTTTTGGAACCGACAGCTCGGGTTTAGTCGCCACAGGCAACCTCCTTTCTGGAATACCCCTCAGGTGTAAGTGTTAGCAAACATGCTGGACATGGACAGTGCAAAACGAGAGGAATAGGAGACTCGGGTACACTGAATAAAATGGCACAAAACATCTACATATTATGTAGCCCCAGAGCAAACTTACACATGCGAAAACCTAAGCTTCAAATTCTTTCCAACTCTTCAATCAGTTCATGGCCTTTTGTTTGATCTAAATAATTTACTACATGGACTTATTTTGCAGCATATGTTATTGATTTTTAAATACATAAAATATGACTAAATGAAAATGAGCTAACTAAAATGTACAACTGTATTAAATGTATTGAAGCTGATGGAGTATGCCAAGACTACACTTGATGCTGGGGAGGAGATCTCCACAGAACTTATGGCCAAACTATTGAAGTTCCAGCTGTTGTGTATGAAGACCTCAGACCTTCAGCGACTAACTGAGCAGAAGGTTAGATAAACACACATGCACAAGTGTGCAAGATTATTTTTTTTGTCTCAAAGCCATTTCTTTTTCAGAATTATTTATATGCATGAGGAATGAGACACTGCTGGATATTGTCAAACTGTGTATAAAGTACTTGTTTTCATGTTTCACACCACTTTTCATAGCTACAGTCAAATAACAAAAGATCTAACACCACTGCCTCTATTTGGGGCTCCCAAAAACATTGTGTATGTCATTGTGGTCATTACAAACAGCAGTTACTTAATACAATTTGTAATAGGTACTAATGAATTATCACCTCAAAAACACACACGAGATAATATTCATAGGAAGATATGTCATTTAATAAATTAATAATATATTATTAAATACCAGGGATGGAAATATTTTGTCCACCTGCCAACTTTTTAACCAGCCACTAGAGAAACGGTATGAAAATGTGATATCATGATTATAGTAACCAAAATGATCACGGTTATCGGCATTATTGTGATACGATTAAAATGTGCTGGATTTTGCCCTAAACCTACCACCTGTCAACAAAACTAACCACATTCGCATGACATAGTGTCTTGTCATAAAAGCGGTGTGGCTCCTTTAACCCGTTTACTGCCAACGGTGCATATATGCGCCCACAATGAGTGTTCTAGAATGCCAAGGGTGCATATGTGCGCCCAAGGAGCATCATCATTGCCGCGATAACATGTAGCCAATTAAAACATCGTTACTGTGCTGTTGCTATGTTGATATGATAGTAAACATGTTCTAGACAGATCACGATTGGTTAATATTTCACAAATATGCTAATTACGTCATTCACAAACTTCAAGAAACAAATTAGCATCAGCTAAATATCAAGCTATCTAGCTAGCACATAGAGAGAGTTTGTGATTGCGGTACTGTGAATTTATGACCATGGAGGAGAGTTTTAATTTCAACTGGGACAGTGACAGCGATGAGGAGTTTTTCGGATTTGGAGAGGAGGACTTGGAGGGGGTCCTGTGTGGTCTAGGGGAGGACGAGGAGGGAGTCGAAGAAGGAGGAGCGGCCGGCGACTTCACCGAGGCTGGCGACTTCACTGGCTGTGGTGAGGGAGACGCCCCGCGGGAGTGGCTAGATGTGACAGGCAAGACGGTGGCCACTGAGGGGGAGAGGAAGCGATCTGATGGGAGGATCCCTTTTGTACACACCAACCCACGACCTGGTCCGCAGAGAGTTTGGGATTGTAGTGATCCATACCTTTTTTTTAAAGCCTTTTTCAGCGATTGTGCTGTTGATCTCATGGTGGCTGAGACAAACCGCTATGCTGAGGCGTTAGCTTCCACCGAGCTAGCGAGTCAATCACGTTTACGAGATGGAGGCGTTTTTGGCCATTCAGATCAGCATGGGTCTGACTAGAAAGCCTCAAATCTCAGATTACTGGAGCACCCAAAATTCAATGGGCTTGACACCAAATTTCGCTCGTGTAATGACACGCAACCGCTTTCAGCTCTTGTCCTCCTGCATCCACTTCAATGACAACTCTCTGAGGTTGGAGAGAGGTCAGCCGGGTTATGATCCACTTTTTAAAAATCGCCCACTTATGGATCTAGTCCTGAAGAGTTTTCAGAGCGAGTACTACCCCCACGAACACCTGTCCATTGACGAGTCCATGGTTTCATTTCGTGGAAGGGTGTTTTTTCGTCAGTACGTGCCAAATAAAAGACACCGGTTTGGTCTGAAGAATTTTGTCCTGTCAGACGCGACAAGTAATTACACATACCTGTGGCACGTTTATGCTGGAGGGGCCTTCAACTACGATCGCTGTCTGGGTATTGGCCATAGTTCAGTTGTTGGCTTGCTAAGGGAAGCCAAGCTTTTGGGGAAAGGACACACTCTGTATACTGACAGCTACTACACCTCACCCGCTCTTTTCCAAGAGCTCCACCGGCAAAACACCGGCGCGTGTGGAACTGTTCGTGTGAACAGGAAAGGTATGCCCTCTCAACTCCATGGTCTGAAACTGCGGCCTTCAGATTCCCCTGTGTTTTTTGAAAAACGTCCTCTTTTCGTGATGCTGGTACAGTCACCGTCCTCTCCACAGTGCACGATAATCTCGTTATCACCAAACGAGTGCGTAGCAAAGGGCCTGATGGCTACAGAACTTTGCGCAAGCCAAAGAGCGTGGAGGACTACAACCGCTTCATGGGAGGGGTAGATCGCGGAGACCAGCTATGCTCCTATTACAGCTACCAACACGGTGCAATGAAGTGGTACCATCGGTTGTTCCATCATATCCGAGAGGTCGCACTTGTGAATGCCTACATCTTGCACAAAGAAAGTGGCAATACAATGCAGTCGGCTGGATTCCGCGAGCTTGTGGTGAAGGGGCTACTGAGACGGAGGCAAATTGAGCTCACTCCTCCTCCCAGGCCAAACAGCACACCGTTAGTGCCCGTGCGTCTCACTGGTCGACACTTTCTCGGACAACACGAGAAATCGCGTCCGGACTGCAAAGTTTGTTCCACGCGGAAGCACAGTCCAGATGACGCACGAAGAGGGAGGAAGCAGACACCTTTCTTCTGCAAGACCTGTCCAGACCACCCTGCACTGTGCCCCACTGACAGCTTTGAGATGTACCATACAAAGCTTGTGTACAAACACTGGTGAGATGTTGTTTGCTTATTATAGTAGGCTATCTAGTATGCGTATCTGCTAGTATCTGGTAAATTACATTAATTTTAATATGCACATGTTGATATGCATTTTCCTTGTTTCATACAACGTAATAATTACTACTATTGCTTATATAAAAGTTATTTATGCACGTTAAATTACACTGCTAATAACTATAAATGTAGACATTTGCCAAAATGTTCCATTTTGTTTGAATTTTCTTCTCTAAATATATTTTTTTTTTCTTTTACAGAATCCTCCATCTCAGGCATCCACCACTACCAGCCTAGGTCGTCTAGGAGCACTTTCAATCAGTTAAATCAGCCGTTCTTTCAATCAGTTCAAAGGATCAGTTCTTTCAATCAGTTCAAATGATCAGTTCTTTCAATCAGTTCAAATGATCAGGGGCCGGTTCCCCAAAACGTTCTTATCGCTAAGTAGTTCTTAACCTATTCCTTTACCTCTCTCTTAACGTTATGGCACAATTCCCGACACATTAGTACACTAAGTATATCTTCTGTAAGTCACACGTTCGTAAGGTTGGTCTGGACCATTCGTAAGCTCTCTCTTAGCGTTGTTTGAGCTCTCAAGACGCTAGTCGTCGCCACTGTGCAGCAGTCTTTAGAAATCAGCGCAGCGCAGTACAAGTCAAACTATGGTAGGCCAACAGTATGTTGACAATGTTGTGGCTCAACGATGATTTTATGTTATGGACATTTTAAGACTAATAATAGAATATGTTCGCAATGGATGCAGGCCTATTTATGAAGTTTACTGTATTTGGTATCAGAACTAATATGGTGGTAATTAGCCTAGACTATTTAGTAATGTCATTAAAGCTTTCAATTTGGCAATCACTTTTGATAATTAAAAGCTGGCAAAGAATTTGCCTCTAAATGGCTAAGATCTATAAATGGGTAAGCATGGTGGTGTCCAGTAAGCGACCAACTAGGCCTATGGCAGCGATCCAACGTGTCCTTGCATTAAATCAAAAACGGCGTGTAGTCCATAGTCGCTCCGTAGCTCTTTTTTGTTGCTGTTGCACAAGTTATTCCGAAAGCTGGAAAACGGTGTCATCTTGTGCAAGCTCACCTCGTCCAGCAAAACTTCAAGTTCCTCTGACGAGAAGCTTGGTGCCCTTTTTTTACGTTGCTTCCCCACCCTACTGTATCTAAATGTCTCTCTGTTCATTGTAGATAGGTTGTTTTTTATTGAAAACATTAACCAATGGCAATCATTTTTTTCATTTGAACCTTGAATTTCCCCTGGGGATCAATAAAGTATCTATCTATCTATCTATCTATCTATCAATACCGCATTAAACAGAAGTAACTGCAGCTGCTTGCCAATCAATTATAATTGTAAGGTACCTTACCATTAATATAAAAGTGTATTACATCATTTTAAAGGAGAATTCTGGTGTGATATTGACCTAAAGTGTATCAAAACATGATACCGAGTGTGAACGTATGTCTCATAGCCCATCTCGGCTTGTCCCCTGCACTCCAAAATCTGAACAGGTATGATAAGGGATCAGATTCCAAAAATAATTCAGTGGAAATGCATGGATTCCAGTTGCTGTTACTGGAAGAAACTGGAATCCATGCATTTCCACTGAATTATTTTTGGAATCTGATCCCTTATCATACCTGTTCATTCTTACTCGTTGCTCGACTTATCGTGACTAAATTCAAGATGGCTGCAAACGTTAAACTTCGTGAAGATACTGTCTGTATAAATCGTCTTGTAAGTAAACTACCAGTGCTTTTTCAAAGTTCTCAATGTCTCGTTTTAAATGTCAGGGCCCTAGGAAGTCTACCAATGAAGTGTGGAGATACATTGAGCCTCGTAAATGGGTGTAAAACAGTGATTTATTTGCATGGCTAGCCCGATGCCGAAGCACCACTACTGAAAAAGTTGTTGGTAGCATCGGCTAACTAGCGCCAGATTTTGGAGTGCAGGGGACAAGTCGAGATGGGCTATGAGACATACGTTCACACTCGGTATCATGTTTCAATACACTTTAGGTCAATATCACACCGGAATTCTCCTTTAAGAAGTTGTTAAATCCATGTCAAGAAGCGGCACAAGTGGCATAAAGGGATAAGGAGGGTGGATGATTAGCGAGGGATAGGCCTACCCGGTTAGTCTACCCGTCACAAAATATCGTGTGAACATATTACTGACAATTTGATAATTTAGTTAATAGTTTATATTTTACTGATAACTTAAACTATGTTAAAATAAATGTTGAATATAAATAAATAAATAAACATAAACAACTTTGGTAAGATATATCTTTTGAGTCTTCTTAGCGCGCTAAGAGTGAGCGTTATCGGCCCCAGTTTTTTCAATCAGTTCAAATGATTAGTTCTTCCAATCAGTTACTGTTCATTTTTAGAAATCTATACAAAACTTGAACTGATATTTACTGTTTGTTTGTTCAAATCTCTACCAGTGTGGAGGTTTTACTGTTAATTTTTAGAAATACAAAACTTGAACTGATATTTATTGTTTGTTTGTTCAAATCTCTACCAGTATGGAGGTTGTACTGTTCATTTTTAGAAATCTATACAAAACTTGAACTGATATTGTTTGTTCAAATCTCTACCAGTGCAGAGGTTTTACTGTTCATTTTTAGAAATTCATACAAAACTTGAACTGATATTTATTGTTTGTTCAAATCTCTACCAGTGTAGAGGTTTTACTGTTCATTTTTAGAAATCTATACAAAACTTGAACTGGCTAGTAGCTGGCTAGCAAGTAGCTGGCTAGTAGTACACTAGTTTCCAAAAGATGTTCAGAGTTCTTTTTTGTTCACTTCAACAGTTATTACATGTAGCTGTATACTCAAATGAAACATGGATCTAATCCAATGTGTTTTCAAAGGCAAAATAGGAAATTAATCACAGAGAACATGAGTATTGTGGCCACATATAGGTTGCTCCCCGGGCACAACACTGGTCTCTGCTCTTAGTGTGCTCACAAGGACTTAACCTATGTCAGTCCTACTGTTTGCAGATGTTAAAAAAACACCCCAGCAGGTGGACATTTTTTCTTTTATGATCTGCAAATTGTCATGTGCAAAGTATCTTGGTTTGTCACCAATACCACCAATAGTATATATACTGTGAATTAGTGAAACACACTCAGCACACAGTGAACACACAGTGAGGTGAAGCACACACCTTGCTCAATGGCACTTCAGTCATTCCTACTGGTCAGGGTTCGAACCGGCAACCCTCCGGTTAGTTTGAAGCGCTAACCAGTAGGCCACGGCTGCCCCTCAATTAGCAAAAAGAACTTATCATTCATATTTATTGTTCAATATTACTACAGGGGTGTTTGTTTAGTCATTCTAAACCTTTCTGGACCTGAATTTAATTGCAAAGGAACAGCATAAATAATGACATGCATGGTACTACATGATTAACATGTCACTGTTTGTTAGACTACCTGATTTATCTGAATTGAAACCGCCTACCGTTTGTCACGTTGTATTGTGTAAGTTTGCTACTCAATCATTTTGTAATGATGTAATGAGATGTGTGCATATTTAAAGTATGTAATAATATATTATTAATTGATTAAATTACATATCTTCCTATGAATATTATTGTGTGTGTTTTTGAGGTGATAATTCATTAGTACATATTACAAATTGTATTGTGCAACTGCTGTTTGTAATGACAACAATGACATACACAATGTTTTTTGGAGCCCTAAATAGAGGCAGTGGTGGAACATCCTTTGTTATTTGACTGTAGCTATCAAAAAGTAGTGTAAAACCAGAAAACAGGTACTTTATACACAGTTTGACAATATCCAGCAGATTTTTGGGGGATTTAGAATGTTGTTCTGGCAGTGAGGGGGTGCAGTATTCTAGAATTCCGTGGCAGTTAAAGAGTCTTATTCCATGGGCCAATTTCTGCCTCAATCATATATTTTCTTTTAGTCCTGTGGCATCAAGAAACATCAGAGACACAAAACACAAACACTGGAATACTGGCACAACTCTAAGGATTCAGGAAATATTATGTCATTCTGAGCCTTATATTAGATGTCAGAAGACAGTTTTATGAAACTAAGACCAAATATGATAAATGATTAAATGTTCTCACCATCTTTCTTTCTGGACACCATAAACACCATCTTTATTCCTTTATTCATTTGAACCAATTTAACAGTGAACAATTCATATGTTAAGTTGTGTGGATTTTATATATAGTTTATTAAGTTAGTTTAGAATTAACATACAGTGGGCTCCATCTTCCACTCCAGCGCAATTGACTTTGCGCAAATCGCTTTGTGGGCGGATCTTGGGCACTGTTGCTATTTTACCGGCGGGATAATGACTGTTGCGCCCGACGCAAATCTAAAATGGGGTGGTCTGTAGTAGCTACATTACTCATGGGTGTGGTTTGGCCGTAACGTGCAATAAACCAATCAGAGCGTCATCTCACATTCCCTTTAACAACAGGCACGCTTGTTTTATAGCGGATTGCTATTATGATGGCGGATTTGCCAGGCGCAGCCAGGAACAGTACACAGTGCTCTAGTCAGTTGGGAACAGTTTGCTATTGATTTTTCCTCTTGACAAAATGTAATACAGAAATGTCACTTTCCGATGTTTTGGGATCACTCTCACTGAATCACGAGGTTATGAATGTATGGCGATATTTTTGCAATGTAATCTAACATTATCTCACTATAGACAATGCAGATCTTCTGTCAGATAAGCTCTCCTCTCCCGTGCTGCTGCTGGGGCATTTGGGTTAAATGGCATTGGCATGCAGTTCAACATCACGTCTTATTAAGTCCTCTAATATTTCCTAATTTATGTCATCAACACATCCGTGATTCGTGGAAATGTGTACGCTAGATTTATACCTATTTTTTCACATCGGACACCACACTGATTTCCCTCGTGTAGCAATATTTGTCCTTGTAATTATGTATGGTTTGGAGAAATGGGAACTGTGTCGTATAGATGAGAGGAGCAAAGTGCATTGCGCAACACAGGCGCTCAAGCAAGCGCTCCTGCAGGTGTAAGCTACAGCTGTACCTTACCATCAGGCAACTCAACAACGAGAAACAGTTTCCAAGTTGACCTAACTTTCCAACTCTGCACAGTATCCCATTAACTGCATGACAGTAGGCTATTCACAATATTTTATGTAAAGTAGAGTTTGTAAACACGTTATCATCAACTTAATGCACGCACAACTTTTGTTTGAGCAGGAGAGAGAATAATAATGAATGGACGCAACTACAGAAATTGTAGCCAAGGCTACTTGCTGCTTTCTTTTACTATCTATGGTTGCTGGTTAACAGCACATAATAAGCTGATTTAAGCTAATTCACAAACTCAAGACTTCAAGGCCATCATGGATATAAAACGTTTTTTGAAAACAACAAAAGGATGGAGGGAACATAGCAAAGCTTGGAGTTATTTCAGATGGGCTACAACAAGGTAGGCGAAATTGTGGTGCTTGTCAAAACCTTAGCGCAGCTGGAATAATGCTTATAGGCTGGTGTTAAAGCGCACACGATGTTTAAAGCCATACACAACGGTAAATTGGAACAAAACTAAAGGTAACTTTAGCCTTTATAGGGCTGTATAAAGTTGTCCAAATTAATAGGTCGTAATTAGGCGTTGTGTTGTAAAGATATTGCATGTAGATGTACATAGGCTACTAAATTTTTAGTTGACCAATGCACGAACAAAACCGGGAAACGGACAAATATTACCAAGGCTTTGAATGTTTCCATCTGTGCACAGGGTGTCTGTAGATCGGTGTGTATAGCATTCATTCCTGCAGGCCTGTGGCCATGCATGCGCCCTTAAAATAGCATCTGAATTTGCACCACTGACTTCAGACCAGGAGGTTCCTGGTCTGTGGCGGAATTGTTTTCTGAAACTGCAAAATATCAACAGTCCCTGCGCCGGAACACGCCCCCTCTTTTTGCTGAAACGCCTCCGTGGGCGCACATGAACCTGTGGAGGGAAAATTCCATTATGCGCTGACTGCAAAATAGGAAAGACAAAAGCGTGAGTATACAAAGTCAATTGTGTTGAAGTGCAAGATAGAGCCCAGTGTATGTCTATTGTATTTCTCTGTAGACCACACCGACCCAGACCATAGGTAAAGGCCAAATATATATATATATAACTGATACATGCTTGTTTGTGCATAATCATAATGCAAGTAGTAGTAGGGGTTCTGTATTTCTGTTTAGGAAATCAAAAGTATCAAAAGTACTAACTTTTCATTAAATAAACAGTTAATGTACATGTTGAGACATTAGTTAAGATACATTTTAATTTATGGTTTCTGATTATAAGTTTCTAGTTAATCAAAATGATCATGGCAACCAGTGTTGTATACGCAAGTATACTTGGCCTATAAACCTGATTTACATTTACATTGTACCAACACGCCACTCAGCTCCTAGTACAGACTTTGGTTATATCACATCTTGAATACTGCAACGCTCTCCTCACGGGCCTTCCAGCTTGTGTGGTGAAACTACCCCTCTCTATCTTCAAAAAACTCTTGAAGACACAACGCTTCTAATACCTCCTCCCTTAGCACTTCTGACAACCTCACACACCTAATACGCACTTACCACACTCTTCCCCCTCTTCTTTCCTCCCACTCCTCTTCTCTATCTACTCTTCTACCACTTCTCCTCCTCCATACTTCTAGTAGTACTTAATATGTAGGCACTCCTATCCTCTAGTTCTAGTATTGACATACAGTGACAACTCCTAGCTATATTCTCCTCGGCACTGTAGTTAAACGTTATTCTAATGCTGTAGCCCAATAGTTAAAAGTATAAATATTAAAATGTGTAATTGTTAATAGCTTAATAATAAATTGTATTCTATTGTTGAAGTGTAACTCAAATCTAAAAATGCTTATATGTTATTACATTGCTATAAGTCGCTTTAGACAAATGCATTTGCCAAATGAATAAATGTAAATTAGTCCATGAGCCAGCGGAGAAGTCGGTGCCATGAAAGGGCACCAAACAAACCTGTTTTATTTTGTTTATCTATGCCCCCACATTAGCCTGGAAAATCCAGACCCTGGTAATCTAGAAAGATTAAGGGTCTGGCCCCGAACAATGTAATGGCCCAACTCGAGGGGCGGCAACAAGCATGCATTTAAAAATCTCACTGCACGCAATTGGATAACACTAGACCATGTTTACTCTGAATGATTTCGGATTTCGACGCAATCGGATAACACTACGAACAATATTTACTGTCCTGTTGCAGCGCTGTCTTCATCAGTTTAGCTGGTTTAGCAGTTTAGCCGGGATGCAAGGGGTAAAAATAACGTGCATCATTGCTCATTGCCAGATTGTCTCTCAGAGACAATTCCATTGTTCTCTCGTGAGAACTCTGGATTTCCAGGGTACCCCCACATGACAAAAATGTGTGATGGATAGCTGAAGATTTCTAGACCCTATTAAGTACAAAATGAATGTGATTTTATGGATTTAGATTTAAAAAGTGTACACCCTAATACATTTTGGTCTGTACCATTAAGTGAAAACTCATTCAACCATATGAGCCATATATTTTCTGAAAGCGTATACTAGTGATGGGGACGAGACCGCCTATGCCGAGTCCGAGTCGAGACCGAGTCTGTTGGTTTTCAAATACAGTCGAGTCCGAGTCAAGACCGAGTCTTTGAGGAAGCAAGTCCGAGTCGAGACCGAGTCCTTTAGGCGTCGAGACCGAGTCGAGACCAAGACTATAAAAAAATTTCAGTTTTAATATTCATAATTCAATATCACTCCAGTTAATAATCAACAGTTAGGCCTACAGACTAAGCTAGATTGGGAATTGTTTAGAGGAGCAGTTTTAACGTCCTAATATGGACTATGCTGACCTACAGACACTCACCGGCAGCAGAGCCATAGAAATAAATAAACGGCTCTGACGGCAGTATCTTTGCATTGCACCATGGGATGTCATTTTTAAATAATGCCGGTCAACATTGCATTTTATTATTATTGTTGTTATGTGTTGTCTGTTTTTTTTATATGAACATAAAAAATGCGTTGGTCTCGAGGACTCGGTCTGAAATTACGAGTCCTTCTCCTCCCACTGTGGTCCGAGACCGAGTCAAGACCGAGTCTTTGAAGGAGTCCGAGACGAGACCGAGAAAGCAGAAATTGGTCTCGAGACCGGACTCGAGTCCAAGACCAGACTCGAGTACTACATCACTAGCGTATACCCTCAGGATCTGATCTAACATGACATGAGACATGTTCCACCCTCCTCATTAGTATGCTGCCCACGCATAATACCGTAAAACTCCAAATAATAGCCCGGGCTTTTATTTTCCCAAATTGCCAAACTGCACCGGCTAGTATTAGAGACAGGCGCCTATATGAGACAGGCCGTTAATTCCCTTTACACAAAACTTTTCCTCTGCAAAGATGGAAAATATTATCAAATTAATTATTTTAAACACACTGAATGTCTATCTATATGACTAGGCTATCTGATGACAATTACGGATCATCATTCATTTAGTGTTGAGATGTTGTTCATGTTGTAAGATCCAAATAGCAGGGATAGCCAAAACAGATGAAACACGTTTTAGTTAAACGTAATTTACAAAGAGATCGTATCACACTGAAAGCTCATATTTTGTCACAAGCAAATAGCCTATATCGGTCCTTTGTCAAATACAGTTGCATTATCAGCCCTGACCAAAACCGTTCAGGAATTATTTATGCAAAAGTGGAACGTGCTTAATGTTTCATTCTCCCTCCTTTTCGGCACGAATGAAACAGCATGAGAGAGCATGAACCATATTGTTTCTCCCGTTTTGTATTTGCCAAATTTGACAACAGTCTACATTTCAAATCATAGCCTACTTCCAGGCACGCGGAAACATATTTTTGACCAGGGGTGCTGAATAATAAAATAATCATGGATGTCCGACGATTTCTCCCCCAGCATATGATTTGAATTTAGACAGCTAAATACGCCATTTTAGCGCCGTGTATGAGTAGGTCTAAGAGTGAGAAGTTTTATAATGCCCTGGGCAGCCACATTCCACTGCAACTATGCGCAGCACTTGCCACTCCGACTCATCAATAAAAACTGTGCGCGCACACACCAGTCCCATAGAAGCGCACTTGACTTTACATCATTAACCTATTTCAGTATATAGCCAGAGAATGTCCGTAGACGTGCTCTGATATAGCCTAGTCCAAGGTAAATTCCTTTTCTGACTTCTTTCTCTTTATCGCCATGGCATTTAGAATAAGGAATAACGTTCGCGAACCCTTCTGGTTTTGTTGCCAGCATAAAAACAAGCTTACCATCGGCCTATCTGCAAATTTTAAACACAATTACTCGGAACTCTAGCTTTTCCCCACCGCAGTCTTTTAATGCCATCTCAAAGTCAAAGTCAAAGTCAAAGTCAGCTTTATTGTCAATTTCTTCACATGTTCCAGACATACAAAGAGATCGAAATTACGTTTCTCACTATCCCACGGTTAAGACAAGACATATTTTTCCAATTTAAGTCCACAGACAAACATAACATTCAAGTAAACAAAAAAGTAAGTAAATAAGTAAATAAGAGGGCACATATAATAATGAAAAAAATAAGAGCAGCAAAATTTGGTTGAAATTGTGCATAGACAGTCAATAAAATACTAGTGCAAAGTCAGGCCAATAAAAGGCTTGGGTAGTTCTGTTTGACCTAAGTAATAAAGAAAGTGGCATAGTGGTGCAAGTTATGTAAGAGCAGCAGAAGTGTTGTGTTTTCAGGACAACAACACCAAGTTGTAAAGTGTACAAGTGTGCAAGTGTGCAAGTGGAGTAGTGCAGGCGGCCATTGTGGGTCCAATGTCCAGGATGTTATGTAGCTGAGGGTGGAGGGGGGAGAGGAGGGAGAGAGTTCAGCATCCTTACAGCTTGGTGTATGAAGCTGTTGGTGAGTCTGGTAGTGCGGGAGCGCAGGCTTCTGTACCTCTTCTGTACCTCTTCCCAGAATCTAATCATAATGTGCGCAGTCTGCACCATACTTAAGCCCAAATCACACCCAAGATTCGCGACGAGATGAGCTGCAACATTCTATTAACCAGCAACTTGATGCAACATTCTAAAACCTTGCAACTGTGACCAGACATGGTGAATGCTTTGCGACGGCTTGCAATGATGTGCAACATCTAATTTACACTGTAACCTCCTTTCTGTAATGGTTTCGTGTCATTGCGAATCTTTGGTGTGAATTGGGCTTTAAACAGACGATCTGACAGGTTTTAGAAGATTAAATACAACCCGAAATTAAAAAACAGACCAGGCCTCTACTGGAGACCGGCCTTTAACCCAAACCTGTAGCCACGCCAGGCGTTTAAAAGAGACAGGCGTCTCTTTGGGACTCGGCTATTATTTGAAGTTTTACGGTACATTGGGTATTTGTAAATAGAGTATATGGCTGATAACTTTTTGGTCTGTACCATGAAGGGAAAACTCATTCAACCATACAGTATAAACTGTATTTTCTGAAAGTTTATAAATTCCGGATGTAATCTAACATAGGTTAGGACATTTCTCACTTTCCTCTTTACTTTGCTGCCCCTTCATAATACATAAGGTATGAGTAAATCGGGTATTTGGCTGATATCTTTGGGTCTGGCCTTTAAGAGAAAACTAGTTGAAATGGGTATTTTGATTACTTTCAGTCGGGTTTTCGGGGAAAACAGCTCTCATCTCAACTGAAACAGCTCTCATCAAGGTTTTCAATGACATACGTCTCAATACAGATTCAGGTAAAACATCAGTCCTAGTGCTACTGGACCTTAGTGCAGCATTTGACACTGTTGATCACAATATTTTATTACACAGACTAGAACACTGGGTTGGATTTACAGGCATAGTTATCAACTGGCTGAAACCATATCTACATCTTTGTTGCCATTGGAAACTGTACCTTAACACCAATGTCCTTGACCTGTGGTGTTCCCCAGGGGTCGATCTTGGGGCCACTATTATTCAACCTCTATATGCTCCAACTTGGACAAATCATCCAAAATAATTTGATTTCATATCATAGCTATGCAGATGACACAAATTTACTTAGCTCTGTCACCAAACGACTATAGTCCCCTTGAATCTCTGTGTCAGTGTATAGAACAAATCAACACCTGGATGTCTCAAAATTTTCTTCAGCTGAACAAAGAAGAAAGAAAGAAAAAGGTAAAAAGGAGGAAAGATTTAGGGTTGCCACTGTCCTTGACACAAAAGGGTTGAAAGCAAAGGATACTGTTAAAAATCTTGGTGTATTAATTGACAGTGATCTAAATTTCAACAGCCACTTGAAAGCGATAACTAAATCAGCTTTTTACCACTTAAGAAATGTTGCCAAACTTAGAGGGCTGATGTCAAAAGATGATTTAGAAAAACTCATTCATGCATTTATCTCCAACAGGGTTGATTACTGCAATGGACTTTTCACAGGCCTTCCTAAAAAGACTATCAAACAGCTTCAGGTGATAAAAATGCAGCAGCTAGGGTTCTCTAAACTAAAAGAACTGACCACATTACTCCAATTCTTAAAGCGATGGTTTGTAGTAGGGCTGGGATAAACGATTATTATGACCGCCGCTAGCGAAGCGGTCATATAGGGATTGTCAAAGTTTTTTTATTTTTTTATTTTTTTTTTTCCCCGTCATCTACTTCCTACTTCCCCTAGACTTTTACGGAAAAATTTAATTTCGTCCCCGGGGTCCACTCCCCCCCCGTGCTGGGCCCCCCGAACCGCAAAAAAAGCAGTTTTTCCTAAATAACTACCTGAACCGTGGCACCGAGGATGAAGAATCTTTTATGGTATGTTGGTCTCAAGGGCCCACATCAATCTGGCCCATAATCACTCATTTGTGATTTGCACCCCCCCGGTAAAAAATGAAAATGCAATATTATTCTGCTTTAATCGCCCCTATCTTCAGTTAAGATGTTCAGAACTGCACCAAATTTTATTTGTATGATTGACCTGGCATTCTCTGGGGGTATGCCAAGTTTCGTAGAAATTTCGTAGGGGGGTCTTAAAAAAAATAGATTATGTGTACATTTAGTGACTGTACACTCATTGGCCTGTAGATGGCGGTGCACACATATACACATGCACACACACACACAGGCACCCACATACTATCGGTATTAGAACGGCCAATACATAATTACAAATTCAGTAGGATTAAAAGAAAGCCAAAATATATATTCATCATCATCATCATGGCTGCATTTCCAGTATTGGCGATAAGTAGTCGTTTGTCCACTAGATGGCGCATCGTTGCAGTGAGACGTAATTTTGTTGGAAGTTAAACGTGGGTTGGAATAACAATGGACGCTTCCTACAAGGACTATAGTTTACCGCAGAGAACGTCTAATAAGGATAGGATGATGTTCACATGAAATGTAATTCCCATTTCTTCTTGAAGCCGAAATAAATCTGAGGATGTTTATCGGACATGCTTGGTTTTTACTGCAGGTACGTTAATCTTATAATATCAATAAGGACCTAGGTAATGTTACAATTAGCGTTGGTTGAGTGATGGAGGCCAATTTGATTGATTGCATTTGTAGAAAACTATAAATGCGGTTATACCAAGCAAATTGATAGCAGCACTGTAATTGTATCTTTCGACTGTCATTTGTTGCATGTGCTACAAAAATCATTCTGTGCAATGGAAGATTTACCAACGTTACACCGGTCTGATACAGTTTTGCCTATACATGCGTGAGACTGAGACGCCTGTTTATTTTGTTTTAAGTGCGTGCAGGGTGTGAGAGGGGAATCGATGTGCTTTGATTCCAGCTTGGTAGTTGTAGTCTGTGAAATTAAAAAGCACGTGTGTGTGAAGTATCCAAACAATGACACCTTCATTTCATTATGGCTGCTTTAGCAACACACCTTAAGCTACTGTGTAGTGGGTCCCATTTAGAAGTGGCTACTTCATTCGCGCTTTCCTTGACTCATGGAGCTGCGTGAATTTTATTACAACTTTTCGCCACGATATGGCAGTTTAAGTCCGCTTGATACTGTAAGGCGTAAGCCATTGGTTTCCAAAGGAGATTTTATTTGTGTCGCCAGCATAGCCTATTGACAATTTATGTTGTAAATAGGCCTACCTTATAAGCCTACCTGTAGCTTAGGGAAGCTAACAGCTTTCTATTAGGATCTAGTGTGTTAGTTACAGTTTTGTCATAACTCCCTGATGCATTAGAATAGCCAGAGCGTGAACAATATTGGGTGCCTATGGACTAGGCTTGGTGAACCCAGCCTGATCTGCCCGCTATTTATTTTTTGATTTCTTAAAAGATTGAGGTTGGTCTGGTGAAAGCCAGACTAGCCATGGACCTCAGTTACACAATGCAAGGGAACATGAATCAGCCTATATTTGCACGAACAATAACGGACAACAGCTCTTCAACTTTGGCCCGTTAAAATGTGTATGAACAGTCTAGCGACGCATTTCATCAAGGCCCATTTGGACATGTCAGTTATTTGCACCACTGGTAAGATGTAAAACAGCATTTCGTTTCAGACTACTGTTACTTAATTTGTGCATTGACAATAAAGTATTACATGAACTAAAGATGACTAAAATCTTATGTAGAAGAAGAAACATTCACAAAAAATCCATCCATCCGAAAATGACCTTTGTTTTTGATAGCTGTTGAAAACGGCACGGAACTGACAGAGATGTTTTTGTTTATAAATAAATAAATAAATAACATTATGCTGATGGGTCATTCCACGTCAATTCAACCAGGGCCCACGCACTTAGGTCTCAAAAAATTCTGAAAAAATTACCAGGTGTACCTATGTTACCCAGGAGACACACTGTAAAATTACTCTCATGTAAGATCAATACTTTCCAAGATACAGCCAGTTTTACAGGGGGAGGGGGTGTTGATTTTGTTCGGGCTCTTTTTTTTGTCAAAGTTCACAAGCCCACAGCGCAAGAACTAAACCATGTAGGAGGCTCAAATTTTGCATGCTGGTACATAAATAGGAATAGTATGTAGCAAAATCGTCACGTTTGGTCTGGATAATCCTGCATGGTCATAGCTGTCCCTCAAAGTTGATACAAATTTTTTGGGAGTTTTTGGCTGGGCTCTGTTTAAGCCTTCAGAAGACATATTTGTACTCAACATAGGCTCTTGATTTATTTTCCTTACTGAGATAAGTAGAAACACTCTCACAAAAAACAATGAACAGAAAATAAATTCCTTCAGGGTCTGAACAGCAGACCTTAGGAGTCTAAAAAATCATTTTGGTTCTCATTTTCAGAGCTCCTAAACACCTTGTGGGAATATACAAATATTTTTTAAATATTTTTTTCTTTATTCTCCATGATCTTTTCTTTTTAAAAACACCAATTTGACTTGTCTTATGCAAATCTTTCTTTTTCACTTTCCACCCTGAACATGGGCAAAATGCACCATTGACATCAATATGTTTTGTATAGAGCTACCACAGGTAGGTGCCTATATAAAACATATTGATGTCAATGGGGCATTTTGCCCATGTTCAGGGTGGAAAATAAAAAAGAAAGATTTGCATAAGACAAGTCAAATTGGTGTTTTCAAAAAGAAGGGATAACATAGGTAACATAGGTACACCTGGTAATTTTTTGAGACCTAAGTGCGTGGGCCCTGGTTGAACTGACGTGGAATGACCCTGATACCTTTTGCTTTTCCCAAATACAATGTAACCTACAGGTGTAAGTGACCTTTCATCAATCCAGTTGCAATGGATGAACTGTGATTAACTGCCCTACTTGTGATTGTTTAGAGATGTTAAAGGTTTTATAACAATGCTACATCTTCTTTGGCTATTCTACAATCTATTCACCTTTTCAGCACCAGTAGGCTACTCTCTGTGCAGCCGCACACACACACTCAGGCATGCCAAACAAGCATACACAAAAGTTTCAAGAGTGGGGAATGGAGTAAAATATGGAGACAAATTGATTGTGTGTGATTTATTTTCGCGGAACGGATGTACAGGACAGAGCGGCGGTCATATTTTGTACCGCTATGCGGTACATCTAGTTTTTTAAACGATTAATCTAGCGATTATTTTTTCGATGCATCGATTAATCTAACGATTCATTTTTTCAGTCGATTTCGATTCGATTTGATTATCGATTATCTCCCCATTAATTCACTAATAGCAACTTATACATGTTTATTTATATATCTGAATGAAAAAACATGAATTCTTTAACATTGCAATATATGTTTATTGCTCTTAAGATTCCAAAATAAAAGACTATACAAGTGCAAAGTAATGCATTAGTCAGAGGTAGCATTCAATAAAGTTCAGTAGTGTATGTCTAATTGAGTGCCTGTCATTTTAAGACGTTCATGTGGGAATCTTTGCAATTAATTTAATGTCAAAGTCGTCACTGACGCCAGTTATTTGTTTGCAAATTAATAATTATAAATATATTTAGGTTTCTAATTTATATTTACACTTCTAACCGCCATACATCCATATTTTAAAATGCCCAAGGCAGAAAATAAATTAAAAATCAATTTGCTGCCATATGCACGTAAGTAAAAGTCATACACCTGCAGATAATAATAAGGTGGTGCGCACTTTTGGACGAGTCAGCTGAGAATATGTAGCCTTTGATTTTCATGGAGGGGGGGGAGGGTCCTTGTTAGTTTACGCAAACCAAACCAAGCAGGCTGATTCTGATTTTGATAATATGATCTGCACAAAAGATAAACTGAATGAAGCCCAAAGATATGAAGGCATATCTGGCTAGTTGTTATTTTTTGAAGACGTAAATGGTTGGGCTATAGGCCTAGTTTGCAAGAAGGAGACATAAAGCGTGAGCATGCCACACTATCCACAGCTGTGGTAGCGGGGGGTAGGAGGATTAGCCTACTGTTAGCGCAGGATTTATATAAAATTCTTCAACAGAAGGCCTGCCGCGAATGCAGGCTTGCCCAAAAAAAAGCCTGTGGTTTGTGCAGCCTACAGTAAGTAGGTCTTAGTGAGTTACGAGTCCTCTAGACTTCTTTTCAGCTGTCTCAGAGGTGGAAAGTTGCGTTCGTTGGGGACATGGCCGGATTAACAATTCATAGACCCATGGGAACAAATGTCTGATGGCCCCCCCCTGCCCCCCAGCCAACGTGAATCGGGCGGTCAGTTAATAGGCCTATCGTGAAGATTTGTATTGCCATTTAAGGCACGAGCGCATCTGTGAGGCCAAGCCTCACCAAGTAGCCCGTTTGTTTACAACTAACATTAGGCCTACATTTAATTAAACTGCTTATAGGCTATGCTGAAATAGTTTCAACATTTTGAATATCAGTGTCGGGTGAATTAGGAAATGCCTTATGGCTGAAAGCTGCTTGGGATCCCCCCTGTCAAGCAATAACCATACAAAAAGTTAAAAACAGATGACATGATGCGCGTCACTGACATAATGTGCAAATAATATAGCCTAGATATTCCAATATATTCGAATACATGTGTTTATTTTAAAGGGGATATTTGAACGTCATTTTTGAGCAATTTTGACAGCCCTAGTCCACTGTAGGCTACGCCAATCGTCTATTAACACCTTCCACCTAACTCCGGTGAGTTGGGGTTGCTATAATGCGTGTGAAGTAGCACCATTGAGTAGCCTATGCGAAATAGCCTTAAAATCGTTCCGGTGTTGTGTGCCTTCTGGTTTCTCCACCTACTGGTTTCCTTGCGCGTGCATGCGCTGCAGCAGTTGTCAGACATTCACAAACAAGTTGTTTTAGGCGGTTTGAAGTCGCTTTTCATACGCCATGAGCGCTCGGCTACATTACAGCCACTCGGACAAAAGACATGTAAAAAATATATGTTTTGAAAACTAGCATTAAACTGGATTTGATCCCGCAAAAGCAACACACGTGTGACTCTCCATCCTGATTCCCTACTCTTTGAGCCAACTAATATGTTACACGAATCAATTAACTATTGTAGGCTACCATTAATTAATAACGTAGGCAACACCCAGGTAACATGTTGTCCAGGCTATCTACAACAACTGGTTACCTTGGGCTGCTACAGTCGTCAGTGCACTGTACACAGTAGGCCTATGCTACTCTTTGTGGTTGATAAACTAAAAATAAAAGATGTATTTGGTGATGACGTTTTTGTAGGCCTAGTAGACCTGGTACGAGAAACGATCTACATAGCGCACCAGACCGCAATGTCTTCAAGGGTTGAATGAAGGGAGTGTATTTTTCATTAAGTCAATAAACATTCTTAATTTTCGAATGTCTTTGTCAGGGAACATCTGACTTTTAAAAAACATAGGCCTGGTATTCGCTCAGACAAGGAGTTATAAGATAAAGGCAATACCATTTGTGTCACCTAATGCAGTTCAGTGAATTAGCAAGATACCATCAGAAGGCAACAATCATAAGGCACAGTGCGCGCGCACTCTCTCCCCTGCGCATGCAGCTGTCTGCGTGTTGTAGGCTAGATTTGCGTGAGTTCTTTCTATCTGCTTTACTTTTGTGAGTTGCGACCACCTAGGCTATGTTATAGACGTTCTATGAGCTACCAGTGTTTAGCTGTGTCACAAAACAATAAGCTTTGTAAGACTACTTTTAAAATGATATTCAGGGCTATATACATTTTAAACATTCGGGGCTGAAGACCCGACAAAGCCTTGCGTTAATTCTTCAGGTGGGAAGTGTCAGGAATTTTCATACGAGAGACGCTCTTATTGGTGGTTAGTATATGAAGTAGGGAATTGACAGCAACATATCCAATCACATTATGAGAGATGCTGAATTTAACATAAACTGCGATGTTTGATTTTAAATTAATGTAAATTTAGCCGGGACTGTAAGCTGGCACACGTGGGTGCTCAATGTTTTCAGTGGGTGCCCGAGAGACGGAGCACCCACGGTATCGGCGCCTATGACGAGCGTATCTCGCGGTTGCATCCATTACAAACAAACATGCAATGTGAACGTCTGGGATTGGGGAGAGCACTAAATGCTCTTCTGAATAAGCACGAAGTCAAGCCTTTAAATGAAAAACACTCTTTAATAATCAAAGAAATAAACGCTAATGAAGTAAACTTGTGACCATCAAAAATAGTTTATCGTCTGTAACTCCGTGATAACAGGACGTAACAGGAAGGCATTTGGCTGAGCAACGGAGGTTAATATGCTCTATATTTTGTCCAAATGATGTCTGTCTATCATCGTTGCACTCGGAGAAAACCAGAATGTTTAATTTGTCCTGCGTTTCTTCTACGGCTGCAAACGGGATTCACTCGCCGTTAACCAAATATTTCTTTATTAGGGCAGGGCAGGCATATTTCTGGCTATTAAATTATTTCTAAACCAGTCTGCTAAAGTCTGTAGTGAAGTCTGTGTAGGGTTTTCCAGCTCCATTTCTTTTTACGAGACACCCTGCTCACTTGAGACCTCTGCCGGTTGTTGCAGCGTCGTTGCAGCGCCACTGGAAAAATACAAATTAAAGTCGCGTGATGCCGCGTGATCCCGCGCGCGGACCGCGAGGGAAGCTGGCCAAGTCGAAGCACTGCCCACTGTATGTATTCCGGAGTACCTGTATTCAGTTACTTCCCAACACTGATAACAAACTATTGTCAATTAAGGGATACGTACACCGGCGCCGACATGGCTGCGGTTTTCCATTGTTCCATTCCATTGTTCTCAAAACAACTCCACACACCAGCATCGCACTTTGCCACAGTGGCATGATGTGCGTTGCAAGTGACAGTGAACTCATGTCAGCCCCGGTGTAAAAAAATGCATTAGATAGCATACATATGCAATACATGCAATACATAGAATTCCAATCATATCATCTGATAGCACACACACATTTTTAAATTACTCACTAAGGTAATGTTTAGTTCCTGTAGCTTTGTGTGCCACCAGCAGTGTTAATTAATGACAACTAATTGATGACATTTGCTGGCTTCTCTAGGCAAATGAAGAAAAGTCAAAAGCCAAAGCATCCAGTTCACCAAGAAAAGATGGTGGCAAAACTGCCAACAAAGCAGAAAAAGGGAAGAAGAATCCAGAGCCAATAGTATCTGTTAAAGACACAAAACTTAGACGACGAGGAGAAGAGGATGATTCACAGAAATACATAGGTTAGTCACCATAAACTGATGGAGCTAAGTAGTACTGTACAGTACTGTAGACCTAGTGAGAAGTAAAATGCTAAACTTGTAACTTCTAAATCAAATACATCTGATGTTTTTACTTTACTTTCACTATATAGATGGTGGGCTGTTATATGTATGGTGGGTTTTTCAGGATGTAAAGGGATGTAATCATGGGTTTTATAAGGGTTTATGCTAGTGCATGGGTTTTATAAGGGTTTATGCTAGTGCATGGGTTTTATAAGGGTTCATGCTAGTGCATGGGTTTTATAAGGGTTCATGCTAGTGCATGGGTTTTCATGTTTTAGAAGAATGAAGTCATGAGTGTCATAAGTCTTAATGCCACTGCATTTGCTGTGAGCAGAGTGAGATCATTGTATCCTGTGTAGGCCAGAGGAGTGGGGCACCAGGATGAGAGCATCTCCTCCATACATGGTCAAGGGAAGGGGGGGGGGGGGGGGGGTTATCAAGCTGGCGAGGAATGGACGGGACAGGGATGAGGAGGCCATTGTGCCTCATGAGTTAGGCCCTGTCCAGCTAGGAAGAGAATCAGATGAGAAGGCCTTAACTTTGTTTACATTTGTTACCTATGTATTACATAGGTTTGCATATAGTTTTATGCATGATGGGAAGATGGTTTCCACCAATGTAAGCGACCCTGCATGGTACTGATTGGCGAAGGGTGTTGTTGGAGTTGATGTGAGAGGGTGGCACATCTCAAGGGCGGAGGAGTATAAAATATAGTGTAAAGCCATCCGTAGGGCAGATCTCGCCGAGGGTACCAGCTGGTAACATCTCACCTTCTCCCTATTGCTTTGACGGATGGGCTGTACTATCATCATTTCAATCTTTGGAAAATCTTCTATCTATATTGTCTCCTTCGGGCGCCTGGTTTCAGTGTGCTAAATTACTAAATAGTCAAGTGGTAATTGTTAATTGGACAATTGGATTCGGAAGTGGACATTTTCCACGACATATGCTTTATTTCTGAGAACATTGGTGACCAGCGATAGACAGGTTGTTTTTTTCACATGAACTAAATCTACTTCTACTACTATCTACTTTGTCAGATATTAAAATAAACTGTATGGATTACAAGATACTGTGAACCAGGGGCTGAGCCAAGGGGTGTAATATGGAGTAGACTTGTTTGGCAAGAGCTTCAGAAACTTACATTTTAAAACCTTTTTGCACTTTTTTGTTTATTTATCAAACCCACTGGCTTGAATTTGGCTAAAAGGAAAAAAAATAACAATTCCACCACATCAGAAGGCAGCGGCGATATCAGTCCCAGACACCATGATTGCTGGCTTGATGAGAATGGTGAGGGAAATGAGAATGGTGAGGGAGGTGCTAACGCTGCTACAATTCAAGACGTGCTAGCCGCCATCAGTGCCCTTAGAGTTAAATACCAGCCTGAAAGCTGATGTGTCGGATATCAACGCCAGAGTGACCACAACGGAGGAAGACACTGTCTCATGAGAAATGTATTGAGGATTTAGAAACAAATATAGCGTCCGCGACCCATGACATTTCGGAATCACACAATGCACTTACATGTGGTGCATGTGTCAAATGAATGTATCTGATGTGTGTTCTATTTGTTTTTGCAAGTTTTATACATTGGAAGCACTAACTCACTTCCTGTTGGGTGTGACCCCCATTCCCTTATGTTTGTTATGGGAGGTCCATATCCCTACCAACTTTTGTGTGTGTGGGTGAAACTATTTGCCAACCACAAGACTCAATGACATGAGTGGGCGCTTTGTAGTCCCTGGGCCACACCTGGGGCTAAATCTCAGTCATATATACTGTGTCGTATATACTGCGAGGGATGATAGGGGTGGCAAATTTCATCCATGGGAACCATTGATTTCAGCCTACCTGACGACATGGCCACCCCCCCGCCCCTGCCCCCCAGCCCATAATATAAAATTAGTACACCTGCGAGTTCATACACCAAATGTAAAATGAATCTGATGAAATTTCCAGGAATGGTAGCCGTAAGGCCAGTAAAATTACCGTTTTATCTGTTGCCAGATGGTGGTGCTATACCAAATATGCATTGTGGGCATGTGAATATCATCATTACTATATACCAGGGGTCGGCAACCCGCGGCTCCGGAACTGCATGCGGCTCTTTGATCCCTCTGATGCGGCAATGCAGATGATTCCGTGCAAAACTGTTACATCCATAACGCCAACACAATGCCCTGGTATTTAGTTGGCGTTATGGATACAGCCTCAATTCTTGCATGAAACTTCACCTCACTGAATATGAGCCAGCCAGACTCCAAGGCCATCACCAAATCTAATCTCTGGTAGGCCTAATGTTCAATCTCGCCAATGACATGTCAATGAAAATTGAGTGTTGTGTTGTTAACTATGATGTTACTTTGCATAGAAGGTGGAACAGAAGCTGCAGGAAAACAACTTGAAGGAGACATGGGACTGCATGAAGGTTATCACTGGCCTAAAGAAGAACAGCAGCTCTGTGGAGGGGGACCTGGACAGGGCGAACCAGTTGAACCACTTCTACAACAGGTTTGACTGCCCTGCTCCAGCTCCAATGGCGGTGGTCTGTCCACCATCCCCCAGCCCCCACCCTCACACCCCCTCAATACCAGCGCAACACTCACCTCCATCATCACAGGCTATCGTACCCCCACCATCACTGGATTTTGCACCCCTCCCCCACATGGCGATCATGAACAATGAGGTGACAACGACCTCAGTCAACAGCCATCAGACACACAGATCCCAGATGCACCCCTCCCCCTCCCCTCCCCTTACACCCCTCACCATTACAAAAGATCAAGTGACAGTCCAACTTAAGAAATTGCGCAGCAATAAAGCAGCTGGGCCTGACAGACTGTGCCCAAGGCTACTCAAGGCCTGTGCTGCTGAACTGGGGGAGCCACTGAAGCACATCTTCAATTTGAGCCTACGCCTTGGACAAGTTCCAACACTGTGGAAGACATCATGTCTCACCCCTGTCCCTAAGAAGCCACACCCTAGTGAGCTTAATGACTACAGACCTGTCGCTCTTACATCACATGTGATGAAGACAATGGAGCGATTGGTCTTAGGCATGCTCAGACCCCAGGTACGCCATGCACTAGACCCGTTACAGTTTGCTTACCAGGAGAAAGTGGGCGTGGACGATGCCATCACTTATCTTCTACACAGGACACATTCCCACCTGGACAAGGGGAAAAGTGCTGTGAGAATCATGTTCTTTGATTTCTCAAGTGCTTTTAACACCATCCAGCCCCTCAGATTGGGAGACAAGCTCTTGCAGATGGGTGTGGACGCTCACCTGGTAACCTGGATTACAGATTACCTGACCGAGCGACCACAGTTCGTCAGACTGAAGAACTGTCTCTCTGACACTGTCATCTGCAGCACCGGAGCGCCACAGGGAACTGTGCTCTCTCCAATCCTGTTCACCCTGTACACATCTGACTTCTGCTACAACACCGAGTCATGCCACATGCAGAAGTTTTCTGATGATACTGCAATTGTGGGGTGTATCAGGAACGGGCAGGAGGAGGAGTACAGGAGCCTGGTGGAGGACTTTGTGCAATGGTGCAAACTCAATCATCTTCAACTTAACACGTCAAAGACCAAGGAGATGGTGGTGGATTTCCGCAGGTCTAAGCCCACTCTGCTACCAGTTCACATTGATGGGGTCAATGTGGAGGTGGTTAGCACTTACAAGTATTATTTTTGTAATTTGTATTTTAGTATATTTTTATATATTGTATTAAGTGTTAGTATAATTTGTATTTTAGTATATTTAGCATATTCTTTATCTTCTACTGTCCTTACTGCTTAGTTGTGTTTTTATATTATATACTTTAATTACTCTTTCTGCTGTTAAAGAATGTGTTTGTGTTGTATGTATGCTGCTGCTGAGACCTTGAATTTCCCCTGGGGATCAATAAAGTATCTATCTATCTATCTCTATCTATCTACCAAAGGACACTGGGAAAATAGGGGGTGGTGTTTAGCCTACATGGGAAGCCTAAGGCCTATACTTCATTCCACTTTACATTTCAAGTTACTTGCACATTACACAAACTAGTAGAACATGTATTAAAAAATCCTCTATTGAATGAAAGTAACTGTATGTTAAATATCTAAACTTTTTCTTGTAACCGTCTTTATGTGGCTCTTCTGAGATTTAAAAAAAAATAATTTGGTAAAAGTGGCTCTCCAGGCAAAAAAGGTTCTCGACCCCTGCTATATACCAACTACAATAGTACTTTGGATGGTTGCTAGGGTGTTGCTAGGGTAGAGATATGGTGGTTGATATGCTTAATAAGCAGTTGCTATGCTGGTTGCTAGGGTAATCATATACATAAGTATAAGTATTAATATACTCTTTTGATCCCATGAGAGAAATTTTGCATTGGCATTTATCCCAATCTGTGAATTAATGAAACATACTCAGCACACAGTGAACACACAGTGAGGTGAAGCACACACTAATCCAGACACAGTGAGCTGCCTGCTACAACAGCGGCGCTCGGGGAGCAGTGAGGGGTTAGGTGCCTTGCTCAAGGGCACTCCAGCCGCTTCCTACTGGTCGGGGTTCGAACTGGCAACCCTCCGGTTACAAGTCTGAAGCGCTAACCAGTAGGCCACGGCTGCCCCCTCATGTTGCTCGTGTTGGTTGCTAAGGTTGTTGCTAGGTTGACATTATGGAAGGTGTTGCTAGGTTGTTAATAGGGTACTTGAGATGGTTGCTAGGGTGTTGCTAGGGCAATCATAGTCGTTACTATGCTATACAAAGTGGTTGCTTTGTTGGTTGCTAGGGTACATGAGATGGTTGATAGGGTGTCGCTAAGGTAGATAAATAAACTAAATTAACTTCACTGGAAGCTATAGAATTTATTCCACCCCTTGAGCAGCCAGTGTGCTGGGCAGGTTAGTCTCCCTTACTCAGCCTCTTGGCAACTAAAACTAAGTCACGGATAGTCGCCTACAGAGGGTGTTCCAGATGGAGGGTGCAGCAGCTGAGAAGGCCCTGTCGCCCCAGGTCCGGAGCTTGGTCCTGGTGGCCTTGAGTATGTTTGCATCAGCGGCTGGTGGGTGTGGTGTTGAGGAGGTTAGTGAGTCAGGGTTATTGAGAGCTTTATAGGTGAGGAGAAGTATTTTGAAGTTGATCCTGTATGACTGGGAGCCAATGGAGGTTGTGGAGAACAGGGGTGATGTGGGCCCAACAGCAGATGAGAAGGCGGGCAGCAGAGTTCTGGACCTATTCAAGTTTATTGGTAGTTTTGTAAGGTTGTGATGATGGCATGGAGTTTTTCAGCTGCAGTGAAGGACAGTGAGGGACGGAGGCGTGCAATGTTACAGAGGTGAAAGTTTCCTGTGAAGTCTTAGGCCGGCTGCAGACTGCCAGCATGACGTGAGCGTGTCAGCCGCGTGGCATGTCCGTTTTCATTTCAACTCTCATGTTAACGGTTTAGAGGTTGCACACTGCCTGAGTGACACGCACGTCTCAGGTGCGGCTCAAGCCGTGCTGAAAACTTGTGCATGCTAGATTTTTTACAAGTGTTGGAAACGTTTCCATTCAAAAGAGAGTGAATAGATGTTTTAACAGGCAGAGGGGCCGCCGCAGCGTTGTGTCAGACACGTTTATGGTGTGAATAGAGATAGAAAACGCCATGCAACTGACACGCAACAGACACACCGCACTCATGCCACACTTGCAGTCTGAAGCCGGCCTTAGAGCAGTCGCCTCTGCGACAAACATGAGAATTGAGTCATTCTAAACCTAAAAAAAATAATTTGAATCTAATCTAATCTGATTTCTGCTTTGGCCAATTCTCAATTGATAATTCATTATTGCTATCTTTGCCAAGCCATTCATGCTACTCCTCTGCAGGTCTGGCTAATCAGGTTCACAAATTCTTGCCTTGTTGATCCCATGTTTTTTTGCAGTGTTCCATCCTTACACATACTCTTTTGCATGGAACATAGTGTTGGCCATCCAAAGAAAAAAGAATTTGCAGAGGCACTCTGAGGTTGAAAAAGTATAAAAAGCCTTTAATTTGTCATGGCAAGAACTGGTTAAAAGCACATGGGCCTACGCGTTGCGGCCATATTCGCCTTCGTCAGGGCATAGGAAGTAGAACAAAGCTTAAAATGGACACCCTTAGGTGTTTAGTGGGTGGAGCCTTCCCATTATGTCACACACCATGTGACTAACAACAAGTAGGTTGACAAAACCCAATTAATTAGCAAAATAATAACAAAGAGACATATCACTAGCGAGAAAGAGAGAGAGAGAAAAAAATAGATTTCAGTTGAGAAAATAATAAAAGAACACAAATAAATGTCCATACTTCATAAAAAGGGGGAAAAGTCACTAAGTTCACCTCATTAAGGCCAGGGAAAGAGGTTGCTTTGAGTTTACTGATCCAAAAGGTTTCTCTTTGGAGAAGGGTCCTTATATGGTCTCCACCATAGTGTTGGCCATATTTAGACTCCTAGACATGTGAGATGTGTTGAAATATTGTGTGTCCAATCTCAGATGATGAACCAGATGATGGACCACAGCATTATGTCCTCCTACTGGGGTTAAGCCAGCCAATGCTCCTTTCTGCACTGGATTCTATTGGTGTACATGTATCGAACATCATCAGACTTAGCAGTCAAGATAGAGAACACTGTGAAAGGGCAGCTCTCTTTTCCTCAGATACAGGTAAGATTCACTTCAATTTTATTACAGTGCCCTCCAGAATTATTGCCACCCCTGGTAAAGTTGACTAAAAATCATGTTTTCCCTTCAAGGTTGGATTTTTCCTCATTGTTTTCATTGTGAGATTATGATAAATCATCTAAAGATAATTTTTTAATACTTATTTTTAGTCAACTTTGCCAGAGGTGCCAATAATTCTGGAGGGCACCAGGAAGATTGTGTTTTCGCTCCTGTCTGTTTGTTGGTTGGTTTGTTTATATCCATCAATCTATCTATCTGTAGTTTTTTAGTTTTTTAAAACTGTAAAGTTACAGTTTTTCTTCTACATTGATTTTGGGATGGCAGCCCGCCACGGCTAAATGAATGCCGCCACAGTATCAAAATTATAGCAGACGCACAATTAGTTGCGGTTGCCTTTTAAATGATCCTGCCGATGTATTCTCCCCCGCTGGCTGCCCCTCACATTGCAATTTAACAGTAGAGCAGTAGAGTAGTCAGAGGCCCATCCCATTATGGCCCATATAGTTTCACTACACATATTGTGTTGATATAGCCTAGTTTATTGTAAAAACATTAACTTTCTTCCGCAGTGTTTCATCCTCATTTTGTAGCGGTGGCCACTGCTTCAGAATTAGGGCAGGTGCACAATATTGTCCGGGTGCATGGTAGGCTATAAGTACCCTCCACTGGCTGGTACTCACATCATCACAGTTTAACAATAAACAGCAATGCTAATCAGAGAGGTACCTGTCTAGTTTTATTCCGTAAATATATTGTTTTTATAGACGTTAGTGGCATGCGCTATAAAGAGCTGCCATTTACTGCACTATAGTGAGTTCAACGTTAGTTGAGTTTACAACTGAGTTTACTATTGTACAAATCACACGCAGACATGAACGCATCTTCAGGTGTTGTCAGAGCCCCATTAACCCGTTTACTGCCAATGGTGCATAAATGCGCCCACAATGAGTATGTTCTAGAATGCCAAAGACGCATATTAATTAATGAGGCCACATTAATGAGGCCACAGACTCCCTCTGCTCCACACTGAGCTCGTGTCTAGACGAGCTGTGCCCTCTAACCACAAGGCCAGCTCGATCCAAACACTCTCATCCATGGCTAAATGATACCCTCCGATCGCAGCGCACCAAACTCAAGAGCCGCGGAGAGGAAATGGCACAAATCCAAACTAACTGATGACCTCAAAAACTACCAGACACTCCTAACCTCTTTCTCAGCCAGCATCACTGCTGCTAAGATGGCTTTCTACAGTATCAAGATCAACAGCGCTACAGACACTCGAAAACTTTTCTCAACCTTTAAATCGCTACTCAACCCTCAGCTGCCTCCTCCTCCATCCAGCCTTACTGCGGATACCCCTGCCTCATTTTTTACAAACAATCGGCAGTCAATTCTCTACATGCCCAGACAACGCATCAGACTCAGATACCGCACTCCTACAACCTCTAGGGGCTGCTGGAACATCTTTTTCAGCATTCGCGCCTCTCTCCGAGAGTGAAGTATCTAGACTTCTGACATGTAGCCGTCCTACCACATGCTCGCTGGACCCTATACCTACGAGCCTACTTCAGTCCATCAGCCCGACCATCGCACCAGCTATCTGTATGTGATCAATGCCTCGCTAACCTCCGGCACATTTCCAACAGCGTTCAAAATGGCCCGGGTAACACTGTTACTTAAGAAAACTTCTCTCAACCCTGCTCAAATCGAGAACTACCGCCCTGTCTCACTCCTGCTTTCCTATCCAAAGGCATTGAACGAGCAGTCTCCAAACAGGTCTCTGACTTCCTTTCACAGAACAACCTTCTGGATCCAAATCAGTCTGGGTTCAAAAGCGGCCACTCTACCGAAACGGCTCTGCTGTCTGTAACAGAAGCCTTAAAAGAAGCCAGGGCGACCGTCGGTCATCAGTACTCATTCTGCTTGACTTATCGGCTGCCTTTGACACGGTTAATCACCGCATCCTTCTCTCCATACTCTCTAACATGGGAATCTCTGGCTCTGCTCTCTCCTGGTTTGAATCCTACCTCACAGGACGCTCGTTTAGCGTATCATGGCTTGGTCAGCTATCTGCACCTCACTATCTCACCACAGGGGTCCCCCAGGGCTCAGTGCTGGGCCCCCTTATCTTTGCTATCTACACCACCTTCTTTGGGACAGATTATCTGTTCGCATGGCTTCTCATACCACTGCTATGCAGACGACACACAGCTCTATCTGTCCTTTCCACCTGATGACCCTTCGGTTTCAGCACGGATCTCGGATTGCCTCTCAGACATAGCTACATGGATGAAGGCACACCACCTCCAGCTGAACCTCTCAAAGACTGAACTGCTGGTCCTTCCAGCTAAACCTACCATACACCACGACATCAACATCAAATTTGACTCCCTGTCTGTTTCACCTACCAGGACTGCAAGAAATCTAGGAGTTGTTCTCGACAACCAACTAACCTTCTCAGATCATGTTGCCTCAGTCGCCCGGTCATGTCGTTTCGCACTCTACAACATACGGAAAATCAGGACTTACTTGACTCAAGATGCTACTCAACTTCTGGTTCAGGCAATAGTCATCTCACGACTTGACTACTCCGACGCTCCCTGCTCCCACCTACTTGAATGCCCTCATACAGACATACTCAGACTCAGACGAACGACGTCTAGCTCTACCACCGGTACGCTCAGGCCAATCCAAACTTTTCTCATCTGTTGTTCCTCGTTGGTGGAACACACTGCCAGTTCCTACAAGGGCAGGGACATCCCTCTCCATTTTCAAAAAACTCCTGAAGACCCAGCTCTTTAGAGAACATCTCCTCTCATAGCACCACTTACAACAAGTCTTGCTGATACCAGCACTTACCAGCCGTCTTGAACTGACACTCAACTGTTTAAAAACAGCACTCACTGATGCACTTATTTTTACTGTACTCTACCGTTTTAACTGTTACCATGTTGTTTGGTTAAAAATGTGTCAGCCAAATGTAATGTAATGTAATATGTGTGCCCAAGGAGCATCATCACTGCCGCTATAATATGTAGCCATCATTGGAGTCTAAGCATGCGATAAGGGAGCTAAAGCCATCTGGGTTTGTTGGATCTACAGAAATATATAATTGGGTATTGTCTGCATAGCTGTGGAAGTTTACATTATGCTGATTTATGATGTTTCCTAACGGAAGCAAATAGAGGGAAAAAAGTAGGGGCCACACCAAAGGGCAAATCATGTTTTACAGACACATGATCCTCTAGACTAACATACAAATCTCTGATAATGTTTTAATTGGTTCAAAACATACATTACTGACAGAGAGACCAACCCACTTATGGCAATGAGCTTTTTACTGGATTTCCTAAAAAAAATACCATGCGGCTGTAAGCAGTACAAAATTCAGCTGCAAGGGTTTTTACAAAGCCAATAGAACAGATCATATTATGCCCATTCTCAAATCTTTGCACTGGCTTCCAGTTACATAAGGAATTGATTTTAAAGTACTTATTATTTTTAAATCACTAAATGGATTGGGGACAAAATACCTAGCTGACATGTTACAGCAGTTTATTCCCCCCAGGCCTCTGGAAAAATCTCAGGAAAAATATCTGTTTATAAAGCCCCATGCTAGAACCAAACAAGGTATATGAATATATAATATTATAATGTATATATATATATAATAATTATATACATAACATTTTGTATCATTTAAATTACAAAGTAATTTTGTTGTAGACAATTTCTTAAGAAATAATGTTAATTTGATGCTGTTTAATTAATTTAACTTTAAGACTCTTGCCAGCTCCACTCAAATGTTTGGCTGCTATGCGGTTCAGCTGTGGAACAGTCTTCCAACTGACATAAAATCTGCCTACAGTGTTGCCAGTTTTAGATGCTTAAGACACTTTTTACAGTGGCTTTTCCCCAATTTGATTCATTTCATTTTAAATCACTTTTATTGTTTTCAATTCTGAATTTTACTTTAGCTTATTTTAACTAATTCTCCAACATCATCAGTAAAAACAACAACAATCCCTGGGTACTATTCTCAACAGTTGAGAAACTGACAACTCCTCCCTCACAACTCCCATCTCACTTTCTCTCGGTTAATGCATGTAATGAGTTTGCCTCTTTCTTTAAAGCCAAAATTGACCAAATCAGTTCTAACATCTTACCCTATGCACTCACAACCCATGGGCTAGACTCACAACCTACACCGACGGGTCCTAAGAACACAATGTCCCAATTCCTTCCACTAGACAACTCGAAGCAAGACCGTAAACAAACTCCGCCACCTGCTGTCTTGAACTTTTTTAAATCTGTCCTCCCCGTTCTTGCATCAGATCTGTTCACAATTAGAAATTTATCCTTGCAGTCTGGAGTATTCCCTAAGTCCCTAAAAACAGCACTAGTAAAGCCCATATTAAAAAAGAGAACACCAGCACCATTCCTAGGCCAATCTCAAACCTGCCTTATACTGGCAAAATAATTGAGAAAATAGTCTACGCCCAGCTTAATGACTTCTTAACATCCCATCATTGTCTTGACTGTTTCCAGTCAGGCTTCCGGGCTCATCACAGTACTGAGACGGCACTGATTAAAGTTTTAAATTATATACATTTCAACCTGGATGCAGGCAAGGCATCAGTCCTAGTCCTTCTGGACCTCAGTGCTGCATTTGATACGGTAGACCATACCATACTTTCAAATAGATTAGAGCACTGGGTTGGGTTCTCAGGCACTGCACTTAGCTGGCTTAGCTCCTACCTTAAAGAAGACAGAAACTTTTTTTGTCTCTATAGGCAACTGGACCTCTTCTATCACTCCCCTGTGCTGCAGTGTCCCCCAGGGATCCATCCTGGGCCCTCTACTATTCAACCTCTATATGCTCCCCCTTGGAAAGGTCATACAAAAACATCAGATCTCCTACCATAGCTACGCTGATGACACCCAGCTCTATCTTGCTCTCTCACCTAATGACATTAGCCCACTTGAAACATTGCTTAGCTGTGTTAGTGATCTTAACAACGGGATGTGTCAGAATTTTCTCCAGCTGAATAATGACAAAACTGAAGTGATTGTGTTTGGGAATAAAGACATGAGGCATAACATCTCCTCACTTCTCAACACCAAAGGTTTTCAAGTAAAAACAACGGTAAAAAACCTAGGCGTCTAAATCGACATCAACCTTTCCTTTAGCAGTCACATTAAAACGGTTACTAAATCAGCTTTCTATCACTTAAAAAAATATCCAAGCTTAGGGACCTAATGACCCAAACAGACCTTGAGAAATTCATTCACGCCTTTATATCGAGCAGACTGGACTACTGTAATAGTCTCTTCACAGGCCTTCCAAAGAAAACAATCAAGCAACTCCAATTAATCCAGAATGCGGCAGCAAGGATTCTGATGAGAGCCAAAAGAACAGATCACATAGCACCACTACTCAAATGTTTACACTGGCTCCCTGTGAGTCACAGAATCTATTTTTAAAACACTGCTTCTTGTTTTTAAAACTTTGAATGGCAGTGGCCCCATCTATCTAAAAGACTTGCTTCACCACTACACACCCCCTAGGTCACTCAGGTCGCAACAAAAACTACTCCTGGTTCCACCAACTATTAGAACTAAATGTGGTGAAGCCGCCTTTAGCCCATATGCAGTCAAACTCTGGAACCAGCTTCCTGAACACACTGAAGATTGCACCCTCAACAGATTGTTTTAAAACCAAGTTAAACACCTACCTTTTCTCTCTTGCTTTCCCATAATTTTATTTTATCTAATCTTTCCCCTGCTTTCCTATAATTTTATTTTATCTAATTTTTCATTTTCTTATTTTCATATGTTTATTTTATTTTTTATTACTTTTCTGGATATGATATGTATCGACTTTTATAATTTAGATTTTTACCCAAATTATCTTGATGTATATATGACATCTCTCTTTTATGTAAAGAACTTTGAACTGCCCTGGTATGAAATGTGCTATATAAATAAATGTTGCCTTGCCTTACAGCTCAATCAATTTTCTAATTTCAAAATCAGTCAAGTTAGACTATCTTTTTCTTAGGTCCTCCACTGCCAGATCAGAATAAATGACATGCAATTGTTTATAGCAGGGGTGTCCAAACTTTTTGACTCAAGGGCCACATTGGGTTTTGAAAATTGGCCGGCGGGCCACACACAAAAAATTATATATATATATATATATATATATATATATATATATATGTATAATTATATACATAACATTTTGTATCATTTAAATTACAAAGTAATTTTGTTGTAGACAATTTCTTAAGAAATAATGTTAATTTGATGCTGTTTAATTAATTTATAAATGGTGCACTGTCACTTTAAGACTTTTGCCAGCTCCACTCAAATATAGCCTATGGCTAGTGCTGTGCCCTCACAGTTTATAAATGGTCAGTATAGTGGGAACTACTGTTGTGAATTCCTTTTAAACGTTTCTTTAAAAAAGGAGATATCAATTATCAACAATGACAAGCCAGCTGGAACCTGCCGCACTCTCTCCCTCTCGTGCATGCTCAAATGTGTTCCCAATTAAATGGAGTAGCATAACGTAGAGATCTGCTGCAATGGAGATGCTATGTATCTTGATGTAACAAGCTGTTTTGACATTGACATTGTATGATAATCTAATTAAATGCTCGGCGGGCCAGATTAAAGTGTGTGGCGGGCCGCATTTGACCCGCGGACCGTAGTTTGGACACCCCTGGTTTATAGTGTCCCCCCCCCACACACACACACACATCTACCTCCCGCCTCCATCTCCATTACAATATGCATTGTGCAATGCAGTCTTTTTTCAACACAATTGAGCAGTAACCTATACTTGCAACTTGCTAGGAAATATGATTGTAAATAATATGGTCTTGTTTTAAACAGATGATGGACAAACAGTATTGTGGATGCTAAAAGAACTGAATCATTTCTGGACTCAACTGGAAGAGGTTTTTCTCAGCGGTTGCAACCAGTCCAGGCTCTTTGATGTAGTTCGTCTGAACTGCATACTGGAAAAGAACTTGTTGTGCCCTGATCAAGACAATGTTGAGGCAATGGTAATGTCAAGTCAATTCACTTTAATTTCTATAGCACACTTAACAAACAACTGCAGTTGACCCAAGGTGCTTCCCAGTAAAAACATTATGGCAGAGTACAAATATACAAAACTCAGAGCCTCACAGTTAAAATAAGTCAATAAATAAAAAGGGGACTAGCAATGCAATCAAATACTGAAATAATACATAGGGTGTGTTCGAAACGGTAGACAGCTGCCTACTGCCTCCCTCCCTACATAGAGAGTTGTCTCACTAGACATGACTTTGGATTAAATGCATCTTTTAAAAACGAGCGTAGCACTCTAGAATCCTTGATTAACACTACGGTATGACGTCAGCAAAGGCCTGATGTTAAACTAAATTAGCTTACGTAAGCTAGCAGGCTAACGGTATAAATTAGTTTTACGGCCGGCAGATATATCAGACCAGACGCTATTAATGCTTACAACAATGGCATAATCAGATAGTAAAGTGTTTATTTCTCATCTCTAATCTACAAATCTAAGCAAAATATGGTCACACAAATGACATTTTAAACAGATTCAGCAGCCATTACTGATGTCATCTGCCATGTTTGTTTACCTTTCACAGCTGTTTCAGACGTTGCCCCTAGGGATTATGGGTAGGAGGGAGCATGAAGTGTGCATCGATGCTGCCTCCAAAAATGACCGTTATTTGGGAATTCTAAGATATCTTAAAAGGCAGCAGAATTAGTTTTTTCGGTTTCGAACCGCACTTGCTGCCTTGCTCCCCAGTTAGATATCTTAAAAGGCAGCAACTTTACCCGTTTCGAACACACCCAAAGACGCAAAGTGGCTGAAAGTGGTACTAAAGCTTCACGCAGCTTCACGCCTCGTAATGCGCGACTGAAGTGGCCATTTGAAAGTGATGCCCACTGTGTTCGTTAGTCAAAAACATCGACACATCGAAACGTTAGTCAAAGTTTAATAATGTTCTGCACCTTTTACTAAAGAGTAAAGAAAAGAAGACATCTGTGCTGCACCGGCGTCTCTCCTTCTCTCTAAACCAGGGGTTCCCAAACTTTTCCATGACAAGGCCCCCCAAATACCACTAGGTTCTGGCCAAGGATCCCCTTGATGTGACCCCCCCCCCTATTAAACCCATCGACAATACTACGGCAAATGTAAAAATACATTAAGCTAATCCTAATAATTATTTTAGCCACAAGCACTTCGCGATGGAGCATACAGTGTGTAAAAATTGTATTTGGGGCTTTCTGCTATATGAGAGCTATCACTCTACTATTATTCCCAGTCATTATCATGGGAAATATAATGTTCAGATATGCCTCACATTATTATAATGGCATTGTATAACAACCCTCATAGTAATAGGTATATTTTCAATTTTCCAAATGTATTTATTTTTTGCTTTTATTTTTCCTTCCAACTTGCTGAGGCCCCCCTGGCACCCCCTCGCGGCCCCCACTTTGAAAACCACTGCTCTAAACCTATCTGTCCTGGGCCCAGTTTCCCGATAACGACGGAAACACGCTCTTACGAGGGTTTTCTACGATTCATCTTACGATCGTTTGTTTGGTTTTTCCGACTGTTTCCCGAACATGCTCGTAGCGTGAACGCGCGTGCACTCCTCTTAAGATGCTCTTAATGGGAGCTGTCCACGTTAATAGTTCTGAAATATCCTCTGATTTGACGGTGATGTCAGGTGACTGCACGCCACAGCTATAGGCCTACCATTTAAACTTCGGATCTACACATTAATTCACATCAATACGAAAATAGAAACACTTTGACATCTGCATGTAAGCATCCCAAGTAGGTTATATACCACACAGAGAAATAAATAATTGTAATTATTTTAAGATTAGATTGTTGCACCATGCAATATTTTTTCACGGTGTCACTTAAGAACACGTTTGAAGATAAGAAAGAAGTCGAGTAAGAAAGAGAGGAAATGTGTAGGCTTAGATTTTGATTCAGTAGGCTACAGACTACACCACATGTTGCTTTCTCTGCTTTTTACCTCATAGGCCTAATAGGCTATTTGTATCTATGTTTTTGGTGGCATATTCATGGTCCAGTGCATGTAGCGTACTACAGACAATTTTGACATTTAAATATGTCATGCATATTTGTATTTGTTCATCTCCAGTTTCCATCAGAAAGTGACAAATCTGCAAGCGTCCACATCTGTCAAAGAAACGTCATCACTCGTGAAACGTCACCAACGCAGCCAGTTAACATGGGTGCCAGTTGCCATGTAACACTGGTAACGAGTACTCTGGAGCACTCGTAGATCTACGAGTGTTTTCACGACGCTCTTAAGCTACGATGGTTTCGGGTAACAGTCGGCAAATCTTAAGACGTTCGTAAGAGGGACTTTACGACGCTCTTAGGCTTAAAGGAGAATTCCGGTGTGATATTGACCTAAAGTGTATTGAAACATGATACCGAGTGTGAACGTATGTCTCATAGCCCATCTCGGCTTGTCCCCTGCACTCCAAAATCTGGCGCTAGTTAGCCGATGCTACCAACAGCTTTTTCAATAGTGGTGCTTCGGCATCGGGCTAGCCATGCAAATAAATCACTGTTTTACACCCATTTACGAGGCTCAATGTATCTCCACACTGCATTGGTAGACTTCCGAGGGCCCTGACATTTAAAACGAGACATTGAGAACTTTGAAAAAGCACTGTTAGTTTACTTACAAGACGATTTATACAGACAGTATCTTCACGAAGTTTAGCGTTTGCAGCCATCTTGAATTTAGTCACGATAAGTCGAGCAACGAGTAAGAATGAACAGGTATGATAAGGGATCAGATTCCAAAAATAATTCAGTGGAAATGCATGGATTCCAGTTGCTGCTACTGGAAGAAACTGGAATCCATGCATTTCCACTGAATTATTTTTGGAATCTGATCATCGGCTAACTAGCGCCAGATTTTGGAGTGCAGGGGACAAGCCGAGATGGGCTACGTTCACACTCGGTATCATGTTTCAATACACTTTAGGTCAATATCACACCGGAATTCTCCTTTAAGATGCTTTCGGGGAACTGGGCCCTGGCCTGGTTGCACCGGATTGTCGCCAAACGACAGAAGCGCGGAGAACAAGTCATATTGGTAGGCTACAGGAAGTGGGGGGAGGGTATGGGATGACCAGAGCCGTCTTCGCTGTGCTATTCAGAAAGCATCTTCTATTGTCTTTCCAGGCGCACACAGCTCGTTACCATATAGCCTATTGAGTGCCTTAACAGATAGGCTCTGCTCTTGGGTTTGGCCTCACAACGAACTCAACCCTCTTGTTGCTTGCAGTTTGTTAAATAAAGCAATGCAGATTACATTATTTATTTCTGATTAATTGCGTCTTTTGATGTCTTTTGCAACATCTGCTTGTTGGGGGCAGCCGTGGCCTACTGGTTAGCACTTCGGACCTGTAACCGGAGGGTTGCCGGTTTGAACCCCGACCAGTAGGCACGGCTGAAGTGCCCTTGAGCTCTAAGCACTGCCACCGTCAACTTCAAGGCACCTAACCTTAAAGGGACACCAGGCAAGCTTGATGCTTTTTCTCTACGAAACTCCCCCTCGCTCGGTCTGAAGCTCTTTTCCTTTTCTTTGCATCTTCCGTCGCTGCTTCTTCGCTGGCCCTGCCATTATACACACGTTTGCAACAATCGCTAGCCTGCCTCTGCTTTGTATGCAGGATGTAAACTGATCCTGCTTCGGTCGGCAGGTACGATACACTGAACTTGCAAGCGGGATATTCTTCCTACAGGCAGTAGGGGCGAGCGAGAGAGTCTTCATTCGCCCTGTAATGAGTCAATTAACCATATACCGACTTACGAAGATGAGTAATTAACACGAAAACGTTGCCTGGTGTCCCTTTAACCCTTGCCTAACCCTAGTGCCTTCTGGCAGCGCTGCCTTGAAGTCGATGGTGGGGACCCAAATCGTATTGTCAGCAGTGGAATGGTTGGCACTGCCAACGTTACGCTAGTGACATACAGTAGGAGCTGAGCGTTGAACTTGGTTTATAAGGGTCTAAGCATTACTTTACATGCTTTGCCGAAGGTACCACTGCTGCTTTGGTATTTTCAGTGTGATCCCAACCTAAGGTATGTTTTGCAATGGAATGATGTACAACAGCTACGGATTTACTGTAGGGTTCTGTTATCACATTGCCAGAAAAAGATTCATAAGCCTGATATTTAGCTAAATGTTTTAGAACCATTGTAATATAGGGTCTTAAAGGAGAATTCCGGTGTGATTTTGACCTAAAGTGTGTTGAAACATGATACCGAGTGTGAATGTATGTCTTATAGCTCATCTCGGCTTGTCCCCTGCACTCAGAAATCTGGCGCTAGTTAGCCGATGCTACCAACAGTTTTTCGATGGGGGTGCCTCGGGCATCGGCCTAGCCATGCAAATAAAGTTGCTGCTGGAAGCAACTGGAATCCATCCATTTCCACGGAATTATTTTTGGAATCTGATCCCTTATCGTCCCTGTTCATTCGTACTCGTCGCTTGACTTATCGTGACTAAATTCAAGATGGCGTCGAACGGTAAAAGTCCTTAAGGTACTGTCTGTATAAATCGTCTTGTAAATAAACTACCAGTGCTTTTTCAAAGTTCTCAAGGTCTCGTTTTAAATGTCAAGGCCCTTGTAAGTCTATCAATGAAGTATGGAGCTACTTTGAGCCTCGTAAATGGTGTAAAACAGTGATTTATTTGCATGGCTAGGCCGATGCCGAGGCACCCCCATCGAAAAACTGTTGGTAGCATCGGCTAACTAGCGCCAGATTTCTGAGTGCAGGGGACAAGCCGAGATGAGCTATGAGACATATGTTCACACTCGGTATCATGTTTCAGCACACTTTAGGTCAAAATCACACCGGAATTCTCCTTTAATATATCAGGGGAAATTGATATTTGTTTGATATCCAGATGCATTTTGCTTTTCAGCTTGATTGTGGGGCTCAAATATTTGAAGTCATTGTCTCCCTTATCTATGACTGCCTGGACTGGCGACGAGAGCACATACATTACCTCAATAGCATGAAGATCATTGATGTTCCATCCATCTCTTCTGGCCAGACCCAAAAAAGCCCTGAGTCTTCAGCTGAGGTACACTGACTACACAACATAAAACTTCACTTTTTCCAAAATTGACTACCAGGGCCCAAATTTGGCACTAATTTAGCCAACAGATATATGCAAATTTCCACACTAACATTTTTTTTTATAACATGCACTCAAAGTTAGTGTACAATATGAAAATGTTATGCAATTTATAAATAGCATTTTTTTTCTAATTTCAAACATACATTTGTACAGTCCAACTATCAGGCTTAAAATAAAAAACAAATACTTTCCATGAGATATGCTTAGGTTACCAACAGCAGTTTAAATATAGTAAAGGAGTCATTTTGACCAAATTTTGATCAGATTGGAAAGAGCTATGCTAATTTTGGACCAAGTTACAGGAACTTAGTTATAGGAACAGTCCGCTTTTAAATCAGTTCTACTAACCTGCTATCCCCTAAAACCGTTTTTTAATTTGCATTCACACTGGCCAAGTGGCTATAGGAGCTGGAGCTGGGCGTAAGGAGTGACTTCAGCACGGCGACGGTGTTTATAGCGTCGTAACTTGCTACAGGGTTTAAAATAGGCACCCACTCGCCTCGCCAAATGCGAGTAAATTAACTAACTACCCAGCAAACACGCAACGTTCCCTAAAGGTTCTCTGAAGGTCACAAAAACCTTTAAAAGACTGGGAACGTCCTTTAAATAATAATAATAAGCTTTATTTGTATAGCACCTTTCATACACAGAATGCAGCTCAAAGTGCTTTACATTTGGAGCATGTAACACAATAATAGTCAGTCAGTCATTATTAATCACTTTCACTTTTCTTCATTGCTGTGGCCGTTTATGATCCAATCAGCAACATATCAGAAATATAGAAAATAACATGTAACACAGTTATTAGAGAAGAGTCAGTCATTCCCCTTTTGTTTCTGTGGTCGTTTATGATCCAATCAGCAACATATCAGAAATACTATTATACTACTATGGATATATAAAGGCTTTGCTGACAAATGCCTAGGCTAACAAATGCTTAGGCCCCGTTAATGCGGATTCCAAGCAGCCAGCCTTAGCTTGTTCTTAGCATATTGACTTTATACACAGACATTCAAGACTGGCAGCCTTAACCCTTTACCCCCCACAAGCACGCCATATGGCAACTGTGGCAAGGAAAAACTCCCATATTCCAGGAAGAAACCTTGAGCAGAATAATTGGGGGAGCCCATCTGCTTCTGGCTGGCTGCGCCCTCCAATGGCAGCAGATATAGAATAATCCGAAAAAGTAGTCTACAGGATAAGATGAGTTAACTAAAGGCTTTCCTATACAGGTATGTTTACAGATCTTTTCAAAATATTCACTGAACTCGCCTGCTTGATGTACAGAGGCAGGGTGTTCCATAGTTTTGGGGCATAATGGATAAAAGCAGCTTCTCCACTTTGCTTGTGGAGCACTTTGGGTACAATTAAAAGATTAGAATGGGATGATCTAAGTTTCCTTTGTGGTTGATAAGATATTAAAAGATCAGAGATATATGAAGATGTTATGCCATTCAGAGCTTTGTAAGTAATTAACATAACCTTAAAATCAATTCTATAGGAAACAGGGAGCCAGTAGCCTGGGTTTTCCCATGCTGCCTTACGCGCGCGATTTTATTCACATTGCTAGGCAGCCTGGATACCATGGAGCAAACTTTCGCCTCAGTTAGGGGACCAATCACAGAACGGAGGGAGGGCAGCAAGACGATGACGACACACCGAAGCCGTTATGAGCTACGTACAGACGCATTTGATAGACATTCGTAGCGCCCAATAAACAGCTCTGGGCATTCGTAAACCACGTTTCAAATACGAGAAAATGAATGCCTAGTTCCCAGACCCCATCTCAATGAGATAAGGTCTGACGTTAGCCAGATAGGAATTCCGTCCCAGTGTATGTTTGCTATCTGGGTAGCCAGACTAGGGAGCCAGTGCAGTTCAGCCAACACAGGGGTGATGTGTTCTCTCTTCTTGGTCTTAGTTAAAAGTCTAGCCGCAGAGTTCTGTATGAGTGCCAATTTCTTTTAGATGTTTTTGGGAAGACCAGTGAAAAGTGCATTGCAGTAGTCTAACATGCTAGTGATAAAGGCATGAATTAGTTTTAGGGCATTAATTAGAGTTAAAAAGGGCCGCACTTTGGCAATGTTTCTCAGGTGGAAATAGGCTGTCTGAGTAAATTTACTGATATGGGGCTTAAAACTTAACACTGCATCTAAGATGACACCGAGGCTTGTTACTTTTGGTTTGACCTGGTGCGCCAAGTTCCCCAGATTACTAAGAACAATGTCTCGCTTTGGTTTTGGCCCAACCAAAAGTACCTCTGTTTTGTCATCATTTAGTTTCAAAAAATGTTTGCTCATCCACTGATTAATGGAGGTTAGGCATGCAGTGAGGGAGTAAAGGCCATCTGGGTTAGTTGGCTCCACAGAAATATACAATTGGGTATCATCTGCGTAGCTGTGGAAGTTTACATTATGCTGACTTATGATGTTTCCCAACGGAAGCATATACTGTATAGGGAAAAGAGCAGGGGACCAAGGCAGCTCCCCTGGGCCACACCAAAAGGCAAGTCATGTTTTACAGACACATGATCTCCTAGACTGATCTCTGCCAGTAATGTAGGTTTGAAACCAGTTTAGAGCATTATCAGAGTCAGAGAGACCCATCCACTTTGCAAGGCGGTGAATTAGGATGCTATGATCAATAGTGTCAAATGCCGCACTCAAATCTAGAAGAATGAGGATTGAGACTTTGTTTGAGTCAGTAGCCAGTCTAAGATCATTGACTATTTTTACTAGAGCCGTTTCTGTGCTGTGATTTGATCTAAGCTTAAAACCTGATTGGAATTTTTCAAGGATACTGTTTTCATTGAGGAAGGTATTTAACTGATTACAAACGACTTTTGTAAGTACTTTGCTCAAGAACGGTAGGTTTGATATAGGACAGTAGTTGCTCAGATTAGATTGGTCAAGATTTGACTTTTTAAGTAAAGGTTTCACAACAGTGGTTTTAAAAGCAGTTGGAAATATACCTGTTTCTAATGAGGTATGTATTACCTTGAGAATAAAGGGAGCTAAGCTATCATATACATTTTTGAGGAATCTAGTAGGGATTAGATCCAAAGCACGTGTTGAGGAGCCGGTTTGAGTTATAATTTTACTATGTTCAGATTGAGTAATAGTGCTAAAGAACCTTAATTTTGGGGGGCTGTTTTTGGGTGTACTATCAAACATATTACCTATGTTACCAATAGCCTCCCTTATAGAAATTGCTTTGTTTTTGAAGAAGTCTGCAAATTCTTCGCATCTTAGAGAGGATGCCTGACTGAGTGTATCAAAAGATGTTTGATGCAATAGCCTATCAATGGTGGAGAACAACACCCTAGAGTTTCCACTGTTTTCAGCAATTACCTTAGAGAAGTGGTTCCTTCTCTCATTCCAAATAGCTCTATTATAATTTGCTATTTTTTCTTTTAGAATGGCACGGTGAACCTGTAACTTAGTTTTTCTCCATGTTCTCTCAGCTTTTCTACATGATCTTTTTAGATCATGGATATTTTCGTTCATCCAAGGTGTCAGTTTGCTACAGGGCCTTTTTTTAGTCTTTAAGGGTGCGACTCTGTCAAGCAGAGCATCTAGTTCACGATTGAGCGCCTCTACCATTTGATCAATTGCATGATGTAAAATATCTAAAGTTATGGAGTCTATAAGAGCTATGAACTGCTGTTCTGCTCTAATGTCCAAGAGTCGCGATTTGATTGCAATTTTGGGATGAATTTTTGAAGTATGTAGTACTATATTAAAAGATACACAATAATGATCAGACATATATCATAAGTACTGATAAGTCTGTGACTTCTATCCCTCTAGAAATGACTAGATCGAGGGTGTTGCCAAGGTTGTGGGTGGGCCCTGTAACATGCTGCTTTAGCTCTAAACTGTCTAAAACATTAAGGAACTTACTGGCTTTAGCATCAGTTGTCTTATTGACATGAATATTAAAGTCGCCATTTACAATTATCTGATCATAGCTAGTGATGATGAGCGACATAAGTTCAGAAAAAACTGGTCGAGAAAGCCAGTCCATAGTTTAGGAGGGCGGTATAAGGTTAATAGAAGTACAGTTGGGTCAGCCTTCAGAGTAAGGGCAATATACTCGAAGGAAGTGAATTCGCCAAAGTTGACTCTAGTGCAGCTATATTTGTTTGAGAGAATGGAGGCAATTCCACCCCCTCGTTTGCCCTGTCTAATTGATTGGAAGAAATTATAATTTGGGGGACAGGTTTCAACAAGAACAGCTTCGCTGTCTGAAGTCAGCCAGGTTTCAACAAGAAACAGAAAATCCAATTTTTTTTCACTGATAAAATCATTGATTGCAAAGGTTTTGGTAGTAAGTGCACCTATATTTAGTAAGCCCATGTTAGCTGAAAATGCCTCTGGCTTTTGAGGAATATGCTGAGGTATGGAAAGAATATTTATTTCCATAGCATGAAGCAGCTTGATCTATGGTAGTAGTATTGTATGTTACCCTGCAGAAAACATTTTCAGACCCATCCACATGTATGATACCATTTGAATCAATACCTGGGGGGCGTGAATCTGTAATATTTTCTACAGAATGTCAATGCCTCAGTGTGGACGCTACTGTATGTTGTCAGAAAGTAGCCTGGCTCCATGTCGGTTTGGGTGGAGACCATCACGCTTCAGCATACTGGGCCTCTTCCAGAACAAGCCCCAGTTGTTGACATTGGGGATGCTTAGGCTAAAGGTTTATCTAAAGGTGTTGTGAAACCTTCAGAGAACGTTCCCAGAATGTTCCCTTATGGCTGTTTTTGTGCAACTGTCAGTGAACCTTTTGGTAATGTTGATGGTTTTATTAAAGGCGAACTATGCAGGTTTTTAGCTTAATATGCAGGTTTTTTAGCTTAATTTACCTTCACTTAACAGCTTCGGAGTCATTGGAATGGTTATATGACTTTTTTCGGGTTGAATGGTGGCCGTCTCGCTTCTCCCAGCGCCTGTGAGCGGAAAAAACACCCTTGCATCCAGCAGGCTGGCGGCCTCAGTGTCAGGAAGTAACGAGTGTAACGAATTGCTTTACTGCATTAAAACACACATACTGTACACGCCAGGCACCGGCTAGAACAAGGTAGCGATGGAGTTTCTCAGAAATTTGTCATGACAGAGCCAGGGAAAAGAGGCAAAACCCGAGAAAACAGTGAGGAAATTGCCAATACTGCATAGTTTCTCTTTAAGGATAAAATTTTTTATCCTTTAACTGACATTCCCAGAGCGTTCTCTAAAAGTATTGTTTTCTGCAACTGTCAGGGAACCTTTTGTGAACGTTCCCTGAAGGATTAATTAAGGTTGAATTTTTGTATAATCAATGGAATAGATCTGTCAACATGTCACACGGAGCTGATTTTACCTAACGTGCCTGTGTGTGAGAGAGAGATAGAGGGGGAAGGGGGGTTGTCATGGGCTAACCCAAAGGTTCAACCAAATATAGGCTAGCATTATACTTTTAGCTCTCTTTATGCTTCAACCATGGATTCAATAAGCAGCCGGAGCTGTGCTGATTTGGAAGCGTCTTTCATGTTGAGGTTGGAACACTTCGTAATTTAATTTAGCTTTAGTTAGTTCCCAGCATGCATTGAAAGTCAGTTGCCGCGTTTATTCTTGTTTTGATTTTAAACAATATGGTTGAAACAGTTTAGCCTTCTCTTGCTGGTGTTTTGAATAATAACATGACAGGATATGCCCATTGTAATCATGTAATTTGTAATGTTTCGAATGGATGTGCGCTGGGGCGCATTCATGGATGATAGAAGGATGGTGCATTGTGCACCCGCCCATATCACTGTTGATAATGAGCTCTTAAAGCAACACCAAAGAGTTTTTTGTACCTTAAAACAGTGTTTTTCAACCACTGTGCCGGGGCACACTAGTGTGCCGTGAGAGATCATCAGGTGTGCCACAGAAAATTACCAAAATGTCACTCACTGGTCCAGAAAAGCAACTGTTGCATCAAAGAATTTATAACCACATGCTCTCATTGATTGTATGATTGCACTATTTGTGGTATGCAGGCATTGTACAACGGGGGCCCTATATCCAGTATTCACAGAATCATCACATATCCAGTTCATAACAACAATTAAATTAGATATAGTCACCTACAAATGAAACAGAGGGCGCTTGTTTTATTGAGCAGGTATTGCATAGAAGCCATAATAAGGCCATATCTGTGTATTATTTTAGGCTATGGTATTGGTATGTTTATTTTTTCTTCACACAGGATGTTAGTGTGCCGTGGGACATTTTAAGTGTCAAAAGTGTGCCGTGGCACAAAAAAGGTTGAAAAACACTGCCTTAAAATAATGTTTCCAAAATTGTTTCCGTGGTTCATCAACTCGTAACAGGGTGAACGGCACTTCTGCATTCGCTTCGCGGCCCTCTATTGGCTATAACCGGACTATGTAAGTTTGCCAGATCAGATAGCGGATCTGTAGTTCGATGGAATGAGAAGAAACTACAAATTTGACTTGCATGATGTCGCAATACATTAGCCTAGAAATCTAGACGCACCCTAGCGGCTGCAAATTAATTTGCTTAGCCTGTACGCCTAGTAGCAAACCATAGGCATTTCTATTGGCTGACGCCGTGGACGTCATCCAATCACAGCGCTCTATCTTGTTAGAGAGTCTTAAGGCGGGCTTAACAGGATGACGACAGTCCTGCGACAGTGAACAACAAGCAAGGTGGCTATGGCGAACGAAGAGCGGTTGTTTGAATCGGCGTTGGCGTCAACTTTGGAGGAGTTGGACTTGTGCTTTTCTTTGAAAGTTGAGCAACACAATGCACTTAAGTCATTCCTTTCGAAGAAGGATGTATTTGCCGTTTTGCCGACCAGATACAGATATGGTCGTAGCGCTGGCCTATTGCATGCCTAGGCAGTTTGAAAGACAATTCTCTGCCCGCCCCTTGGATTAAGCGAGGTGAATGGGTCGATTCCAGACTATACATTTCAATGATATAGGATGGCCCGCCAGGCTAGCAATACATCGTAATTTCATAAAATCATGCAACATATTCTACCTTGTCTATGGACATCTTTATTTGCAAAGCCGTTGCTGGATAAACAAATAGCGTACGTGCGACAGAGGAAAAGTTCTTTGGTGTTGCTTTAAAATAACATATGAACAACTCGCCATGGACTTTGTCAGTGGCGGAATTCATTTTAGGTAGTGTACGATAGCGATTTTTAGACACTAGTACGGTGTCTTGTGTAATCCCGCTGATTTTTATGCATATTTTGCTAGTATAACAAGATTTTTTTTTGTCTTCAAATTTTCATGATCCATTTTCACACTTAGATGACATCATCATTTATATAATGCATAATTTAAGACTGGGACTACTATCACTTGGGGGTCAAATGTGAGAAAACACTGGTAAAGAGGGTATTTTGCCTAATTTTTGGGTGCTGATTCTGAATATCATATTTACTTAGGCAATTTTTTAGTTTTAAACCTGCTAATTAGCATTTGCGGCCTAAAACTGGCCTCCATAGGCAACATAGAATGGGTGAATAGGGTAAAAAATGTAACTCCTTGATATTCTTATGAAACTTTACCAGTTAATTATTTATGTAGAGACAATATTTTTTTGCATTACAAGTTTTCTGAAAATATATGTTTATGGATGTAATTTAACAATATCTCATTAATTATGCACTAATTTGCATACATTTCAATTACAGACATCTGAATATTGGATAGTTAACATTGAATGTAGTCACATTCAGGTTTGCCTTCAGAGCCTTAAAATAATGGCTTATTCAAGCGCCAGTCCTAGGTTATGCCGATTTCAGTCGTCCCTTTATCTTAGAGACGGATGCAAGCCATGCAGGATTGGGGGCAGTTCTGTCACAGGAGAAGGATGGGTTACAGCGACCAATAGCCTTTGCTAGCTGGGGCTTGCGGCCAAGTGATGTCAAATTATAGTGCCATGAAACTCAAATTCCTTGCAGTCAAGTGGGCAATCACGGAAAAAAATGGCAAGTATCTCCTGGGCAACAAGTTCACCGTGTACACTGACAACAATCCCCTCCAATACCTGCAGTCAGCGAAACTGGGCGCTCTGGAACATTGCTGGGTTTCTCAGCTTGCCCTCTTCATTACAACATCAAATATCATCCTGGGACAGCTAATCACAATGCCGATACCCTTTCTAGGCTTCCCACAAGCCCCACTAACACTTTGCGATCTGTGTCACACGGCCTGGACGTCCCTCTGCCGCTTGCCATAGCCAACATGCAAGCCTCGAGTGCACCTATTCAAGACTCTTGGATGACAGAATCTTGTATGGTGGACACCATCCCTGGTCGAACCAAAAGAGACCTGAAAGTCCTGCTAGGGACTGATGTCTGTATTTCCAGATACCTGGTTTTGGTGACAGGGATGACCACATACCCGTTAAGACAAGTGGAGTGAACCAAGGGAAGTCCGCAGTTAATAAAGCAGTGGTAGCAGATAAAGGTAGTGGATGGGACCTTGTACCGAGCTATCCAGGCTCCTCCTTCCAGGGATCCAGTGCTGCAGCTTTTACTGCCAAAGGTGTTGCGAGTCAAAGTGTTCACTAGCCTACACAACAACCACGGCCATCTGGGGGTGGACAGGACCACAGATTTGATATGACAGAGGTGCTACTGGCCCCAGATGTGGCATGAGGTGCAAAAGTGAGTGTGAGCACTGTGTGGTTGCTAAAGCAAGACAACCCAAGCCAGAACCTTCTTGGGAAATCTGTTAGCCACTAAGCCTTTGTAGATAATCTCCATTGACTTTACTCTCTTGGATTGGGCTAGCACAGGACAAGAGAATGTTCTGGTAGTCACAAATGTTTTCTCAAAGTTTACCCAGGCCTTTCCCACCCCTGATCAGAGAGCTTCCACCGTAGCTAAGATTCTAACTGAGAGATGGTTTTATGTGTATGGCATGCCAAGGAGAATCCACTCTGATCAGGGGCGCAGCTTTGAGGAGGAGCTGTTGAAGCACCTGTGTGACACCTAACAAAGACTAGAACCACCACTTATCATCCAGAGGGGAACGGTCAATGTGAACGTTTCAACAGGACACTTCATGACTTGCTCAGGACCTTAGCCCCTGAAAAGAAGCGTAAATGGCCCCAGTTGCTCCCTCAGCTCCTGTTCGCCTATAATACCACTGTGTACGAGTCCACACAGCACTCCCCATACGAGCTGATGTTCGGTCTGATAAAGACCCTGGTGGGTCGAAATGTTATGCTTTTAACTCAATAAATTTAGTTCTTCTGGGAGATTGCAGTGTGCGGTCCTGACACTGTACCCATATTACCACCTGGCACTTTCAGGCTACTGCACGCTGGCCCAGCGTGCAGTAGCCTGAAAGTTGCCGGTTCAATTCCCGGCTTTCACTGTTAAGCCCTTAAGCAAGGCACTTAACCCAAAGTTGCTCCGGGGACAATGTGATGCCTTGTAATATAGCTGACATACAGTATGTAAGTGACTTTGGTCAAGAAGTGTCTGCTAAATGTACATGTAAACTCTTTTGCAAGAACCATTTCACGGTCGCCACAAAATCCAGGATACATGGGTGTCTACCAAGTATAAAATCTTTGAAAATGACACTGTCACATGCCAAAAGGTTGCAAGATAATATGAGACAATGGAATTGTCATATTTTTTAACATTTTTATAAAAAAATGGCATGTCCAAAATTATTCATACCCTTAAAATTGTGGAGTGTCTGGATGGAATTGGCACACACTATAAGATCAGGCATGTATGGGGAAGAGGGCCCCCTTAAGACGTTCCACTCATAATACTGCCGGACAGCATTCAAACCCCTTCCACCTCCCACAGTTCTCTGTTCTCTGCCAGTGTAGCAGAAGTAAATATTCTCCCTGTCCCCTTCAGGCCTTGGCAGTAGATAGGTATGCTACCAGGACGGTGAACATTAAAGCCAGGTGTGTATGTGGAAAGGCTGACCTGCAGCGCTGGTGCACACACCCACCCGTGGGTGGTCATATACGTAGCTTCCTCTCTCGGAGAACAATGCCGGCCATTTGAATTGTTTGGCGCATGGATGTTTGTGGTTGTTGTTGTTGGAAGAACATGGCTTTATTGTTAATTCTAAGACTTCATTGCTTCTCTCGCACGCCCGGCCTGTTGGCTGTGGATAACCCGTTGCTTTTAAAGAGAGCAAATGCACATGGTTTAGTGTCTGAGCAATGTTTTCCCTTGAGTTATTTGTTTGTTTTAAGTTCAGGCTGTGAGAGGGCCATCCGTGGTTTGTCTGTTTGTACCTTATATACTTTTGTTTGTTAATTTTGCCTACTGTTACTCAACTACCCATGCCTATGACACCTAGTGGTGTACTGTGTTGCCTGTACTATTTTAGATTATTTCCAAGACAGATTTCTCTTAAGGTAGACAGAATGACATGGCAGGTCAAGGAAAGCATCAAGAAAAGCAAAGATTAAGAAATCGTTTTTTGACATAGGCAACAAAGGTGGAGGTGTTTTTACACTTTTCAGACGCTCAAAGTTTGAAAACTATGGATATTGTTTTAGTACCAACAACCTTTCTACATTATCTGAGGGTTTTGTGTGCAAAAAGTAGAATTAATTGTCAAAAAATTAGAAGAAAATGTGAAAATCACTTTTCTGATTAGATATAATCGCTTATTTTAAAACATACAGATAAAAACACTAAAGATGGATCGTGAAAATTTGAAGACAAAAAAAATCTTGTTCCTTGGACTCTATATTAGCAAAATATGCAAAAAAATCAATTTTTACATGAAAATCCAGCGGGACCCTATTTTCCAAACACAGCGTACTGTACTACAACGCGCCACACCACTCCTTAGGTTAAGTAAGTATAAGTATAAGTACTCTTGATCCCGTGAGGGAAATTTGGTCTCTGCATTTATCCCAATCCGTGAATTAGTGAAACACAAATTTCCCTCACGGGATCAAAAGAGTATATCTAGAAACACAAATTTCCCTCACGGGATCAAAAGAGTATATCTACAGATAAGAACAATTATTCATACCCCAAACGGCAAATATTGATTTAATGTTGATTTTCTCTTTATCGATATCTTTGAAAATGACACTGTCACATGCCAAAAGGTTGCAAGATAATATGAAACAATGGAATCAAAAAAAGAAGCGTTTTCATATTTTTTAACATTTTTATGAAAAATGGCATGTCCAAAATTATTCATACCCTTAGAATTTATGGAAACATCTTTATTTGCATTCACATCTGTCAAAATGGTTCTGATAATACCTACCAAGCCTCTCCATGTCTCCACAATGATTCTAGACTGCACCTTTTTAACAGCAATCTGGGTTTTAAGTCAAGAACGATTATTTGCCATCCCTCTGGCCTTGTGCTCACTTTTTTGACGGATTGAGGTCTGGACTCGCTCTGTTTATATTGTTCTCGGTTAACCATTTCTTGCCTTGTTTGGCTCTATGTTTAGGATCATTGTGTGGTTTAATGGTCCAATGGCGCCTATTGGGGCAGGTCTCAGCACACTTCCTGGTTGAAAAAAATATTATTTCAACATAAATAATCTAGTAAAAAAAAAGTAAAGTATAAAAATATCAAGGAGGAACATTTTTTACCCTATTCTATGTTGCCTATGGAGGCCAGTTTTAGGCCTCAAATGGCAATTAGCAGGTTTAAAACTAAACAATCAGCTAAGTGAATATGATATTCAGAATCAGCACCCAAAAATTAGGCAAAATACCCTCTTTACCAGCATTTTCTCACATTTGACCCCCAAGTTATAGTCATCCCAGTCTTAATGATGTCATCTAAGTGTGAAAATGGATCGTGAAAATTTGAAGACAAAAAAAAATCTTGTTCCTTAGACTCTATACTAGCAAAATATGCAAATAAAAATCAATTTTCACAAGAAATTCCAGCGGGATTACACAAGACACCGTATTAAGAGAAGAATGAATTTGGACGCACTTTTAAATTGAAAATTGAAAATTAAATTAAATTAATTCACGCTGTGAATGCTAAGATTATTTTCACAGGCCATAGGCTACATATTAAAATCGCTAATAGTCAGACACAAAGCAGAATATTGAAAGAAGGGGGCACCAAGGTTAAAGTGGCCTGTGAACCTCCGCTTTTCAAAGGGGCATCACGGCCAACACAAAGGGCAATGATGAAATTCCATCCCTGCTGATGAGAAAAAAGTTTGTAAATTTCTCTCAAATATTGATAAAAAATAACTACTTTCTCTTCATAGTTGGACTTGTACAGTTTACCAATGTAAAACTAAAACAAAAGTTATTTTAATAAAAAACTCTTTATTATATTGGAAAATTGATTGGATGAACTTGCTACCAAAGTCAAAAGGTTTCATACAGTGGGTTGCATAAGTATTCACCCCCATGCTAAAGTTGACTAAAAAGTGGAACAAAAAAAAACATCTTTTGGACATTGATCTTAATGCCTTGATCTAACTGGAAAACTCTAACCTTTAATGATACCATTTTTTTGTGAATGAATAATGTAACCTAAATAAATAAATGTTCTTCATTAAAATACAGGGTGCATAAGTATATACCCCCCTATGGTAAATTCCCATAGAGGCAGGCAGATTTTTATTTTTAAAGGCCAGTTATTTCATGGATTCAGGATACTGTGCATCCTGATAAAGTTCCCTTGGCCTTTGGAATGATATAAATAGCCCCACATCACCACAGTCTTCCAACTTTAAAGATTATTTTGAACACATTTTTAAAAGCCTTATTTGTCAATGACACATAGCACAGGTTACTTCAGGTCACTAATGCAGTGGCGTATAAGGCACATTCTTGAATTTCCCCTTAGGGATCAATAAAGTATTTATCTATCTATCTATCTATCTATCTATCTATCTACATTCTTCATCCAGTGGTTCAGTAACAAGACTTGTATGAGTAAAATATTTATGTCAGTACACATATTTTTGTAAATTGCTTAGCCATAAAGTATCCCACAATCATGATTCTTGTATTGCCAGACTCTACTCTTCGTACCTTCACAAATATGAATAGATATTTCTACTGGCATGCTCCCTGGTGACATGAATGCAAATAAATGAGAAATAATTCATGATATGCAAATTATGTTTCCTTGACATGAAATATGCAAGTATTATCACATCATAACTGTGTCACATTATTCATTTTACTTATCTCAGGGACAACTTTCAGCTATCCCCACCTCTGTGTCAAAGAAGAAACAGTCAGAGGACAGTCCTGGTAGGATTAGGATTTGAACACATTGTTTTTGAAAAAAAAAAAAAAAATACTTTTCTTACATGAACAATATGTTAAGGTTAATGTACTGTTAGATGTTCTGTTGTCATTGCGACAGAATATACAATGAAGCTCTAATTGTTCCTCTTAGATTTTCAGATAGAAGCTCTGAACACATATGTGGACATGAGATTGTACTGTGATCTTCTAAAGCAGATACCACCAGAGTGCATCTCTGTACCCCTAATTCTCCATTGCATGCTGGATCAGGTTGGTTTGCTATGTTTTACACGTATCACCACATCATTGTCAATTCCAGAGTACAGCATAAGGAAAAGTTTACATCACAGATTTATATCACTAATCGTTCATGGGTGTGTTTTGGGCGTAACATCATTTAAACCAATGAGAATGACATCTGTGAGACCGTATGGAACAGTTATTCCACTGAACCATGCTTTACTGAAACCTAGCAGAGTATATAGCCTACATGCATCTGCACTCATCTATTATTTAAACTCATTGGCAAAGTGAAACTAACTTTACCATGGTCTCATAGCAGAGATGGGAAGTAACGAAGTACAAATACTTCGATACTGTACTCAAGTAGATTTTTTAGATATTTTTACTTTACTATTTATTTTTGAGGCTACTTTTTACTTTTACTTCTTATATTTTAACATGAATATCGGTACTTTCTACTCCTTACATTTTAGAAAACTGGGTCGTTACTTTAGTTTCAAATAATTTCAGTGGAGTTAGCCTACTGTTTTATTTTTCGCGTCATCAGTAGCGGATGGGAATATACGTTGCACTTGGCGCACCACTACAAGATGACGCGACAGATTTGGGCGCCATTCATTCGCGGCAAATCATTACAGCTTGATGGCAGTAACGTTAAAGGAGAATTCCGGTGTGATATTGACCTAAAGTGTATTGAAACATGATACCGAGTGTGAACGTATGTCTCATAGCCCATCTCGGCTTGTCCCCTGCACTCCAAAATCTGGCGCTAGTTAGCCGATGCTACCAACATCTTTTTCAATAGTGGTGCTTCGGCATCGGGCTAGCCATGCAAATAAATCACTGTTTTACACCCATTTACGAGGCTCAATGTATCTCCACACTTCATTGGTAGACTTCCGAGGGCCCAGATTCCAAAAATAATTCAGTGGAAATGCATGGATTCCAGTTTCTTCCAGTAGCAGCAACTGGAATCCATGCATTTCCACAATTATTTTTGGAATCTGATCCCTTATCATACCTGTTCATTCTTACTCGTTGCTCGACTTATCGTGACTAAATTCAAGATGGCTGCAAACGCTAAACTTCATGAAGATACTGTCTGTATAAATCGTCTTGTAAGTAAACTACCAGTGCTTTTTCAAAGTTCTCAATGTCTCGTTTTAAATGTCAGGGCCCTCGGAAGTCTACCAATGAAGTGTGGAGATACATCGAGCCTCGTAAATGGGTGTAAAACAGTGATTTATTTGCATGGCTAGCCCGATGCCGAAGCACCACTATTGAAAAAGATGTTGGTAGCATCGGCTAACTAGCGCCAGATTTTGGAGTGCAGGGGACAAGCCGAGATGGGCTATGAGACATACGTTCACACTCGGTATCATGTTTCGATACACTTTAGGTCAATATCACACCGGAATTCTCCTTTAACGTTAGCACGTAGTAGTATGTCTCAATTAAATTGAGTCAAAAATGCCCTCCTCCTCTCGCCTTTGATGCTTCCCTAACTTCTAGGTGCAGTGTAGCCTATATCCTTAGCAATAAGTAGATGCAGCATTGGTTCTTGAACAGGGATGTAGTGGAGGCTAAACGCAAGTAAACACAGTTTCCACTTCTGAAATTTCAGAAATAACTTAGTTTATCCATCTCTTATTAGAGTTTATCCACCTCTCAAAAGAGTTTATTCACCAGTACAACTGTTAACATTTAAAAATCTCACTGTATTATCCACAATAACAATATGTACACTCATCAACACTCTATGAACCACTTAATGTCACTTGTATTGTAAACATTGGACAATAACCTCCACCATCATCAAACATGTTCTGAATGCCTTTTCTAAAAATCTGATACCGCATGGCACAGTCCACCTTACCGTGATCACAGAATTCATAGTTTACCCACCTCTGATTTTACCACTACATTCCTGGTCTTGAAATATTCACAGGAATCCATAGGAATTACATATTCATGTTGTTTTATCCAATATTAGTTGTACAGATGTATAGTCCATCTTATACATAGGCTACCCATGAAGCCAACAAAGAAAATGCAGAATAGAGACTTTGGTGTAATTATTCCATTTTGTGTAGTCATTCTATATCAGAACCTGACATAGGCTACAATCCAAATAGTCTACAAGAAACCTCAGAAATGCATACTTTTATTGTCAGTATGCATTTTGGGTAACCAAAAGTCCTATGGGGAGTTTCCATAGGGCATTACAAAACGCATGAGCATACCTTGGCAAATAATGATCTAAAGTACTTATTTTTCATTCTATATTGATCGACTTTTGCACACAGCTTCGCAAGACCTGTTGCTAGGGCTCAGTTGTGTTTCTAAAATCATATCAAGTGACCTAGAGGGCTGAAATGTGGTCAATTCAAGATGCTTGTTATCCGGCAGAAAGAAAAAACAATATTATAGGCTTTGTAACTCTGTGGCAGTGCTTCCTAAGAAACTACAGGATCTTAGCTTTCTAAAGATGTCCAGCATTTGATGGTAGGCCAAAAGAACACCCTCTGAAGTAGGCAGTGCAATGTTGGGGGGGAAAGCCTAGAAATGGCCCAACAGGTTATGGGAAGACTTAAAAAGAGAGACTGGCACTCTTGCACTCTGGTAACATTTGTGTGGTCCAGGTACCGTTGCATAAAAAAATGTTGTCATTCACAAGACTACTTTTACTTTTATACTTTAAGTAAATTTCCAAGCCTGTACTTTGTTACCTTTACTTGAGTAAAGAAGTTAAATCAGTACTCTACTTTTACCAGAGTATTTTTTAACACAAGTATTTGTACTTCTACTTGAGTATGGGAAGTGAGTACTGTCACCTCTGTCTCATAGTCAACGACAAAACAGTTATACATAGTTACTTCCACTATTGACTGACAATAGGTTACCATCGAAAACATAGCATAACATAGAGCTGCTGCTTAGATCTTGTGACAGTGCGTCTTCAGCTGTGCTTCATATTTGCCTCTTGTCTAATCACTTGTATCCGTCATTACCAATTTGCAAATGATGGTGAATAACTTACTCATTGTGAGATGTATTTCGTAATATCTTTATTCTAATTATGTTTCCCATTGTAATCGTGTCATTTGTAATGTTTTGCATGGATGTGCACTGTGTGCGTTCCTGGATGAGATAAGCAGGGTACGTAAAATAACATATAAACAACTTGCCATGGATTTCTGACCAGGTTTCTCTTGGTCAGTGGCGTAATGCGTTTTAGATAGTTATGTATGATAATTATCTCTCCCCCTTGCCTGGGATGGTTCTCATTGGCCTACCCCCACACCTATTATACAATTGATTGGTGTTATTTGCACCATAGTTTTCTTCCTGGCCCTGGATGAGGCCACAGCATGGACCTTTGAGTGTTATGTTGATAAAATCAGCATATGGGAGATTATGTGGAATCTGATGTTCTCAGACTGCAAACTGTAAATCCCTACACCTACTTTAATTACAAAAAGGACACTAGTTTAACATGTATAATCTTGTCATTCTTATGGCTACATTTTATATACATAAAAAAAAATGCACCAGCTGTCCCATAATGTTCATCAGTTCTGTGTTGAATTTGATTTATTTGACATTTATTTGTTGTAAATTAAGTTAACAAAACAGCTATAACTCTGTTAAAACATTATGAGACAATCTTTGTCCTTTGTTGTTTTTAAGCTTTGATGCAAATGTTTATCTTGAGTTAAGTTAAAAAAATGTTTTGAGTTAGACCATGGATAGCATGGATAAATAAAAAGCATGGAGTTGGCGACAGTACAAGCAGGAAATGGCAAAGTTTTATTACATTTCACATACATACAGTGACATCATTAGAATTATGTGAGCTTCACAAGTAAGGAAGGTGCAAATATTATGTAATTTATAATGGGAAATTATTGGAAATGTTGGATTCTCTGGTTGTTGCGTTGTGTTTTAGTTCTAATGTCTGTATTGAAGATGGTCAATAAAGCTTGACGGCGGGATCAGGATCGGCGATTAGATGATGATTTATTGTAGATGGTACAACAATGAATAACAGAACACAGGCTAAGTCTCAAACAGTAAAACTGTGCAGAGTCTAACAGTTGTGGTTGTTATTAGAAGCGGCTGCTGAGCCTTCCGACAGAAGATGCTCCTCGGGTTGCTTCCTCGATCCGTCTCCGAGTCAAAACCTAAGACAAAGCCTGTTATACTAAAACATAGAAACGTCAATCATGCCAACGTGGCAGGTGCCAACCAGTGTACAAAACCCGGCCCTGGCCAGATGGAGATACTAGCCCGAATAGGCAGACATGATGTCTCCCTCGGCCCATGTTATCACTGATGTTCCTCGGATGTTCCTAAACATCGGCCTGTATGACCTTCCTGCTGGTACACAGGCCTAAGGCACAGTTATGTACAATAATATGGACCTCTCCCTGTTGTATACTACACACAGAAGTAACATATGAACACATCAGAATACAGTAAGAATACCCCAGAATTCTACAGAAATGTTATTTGTTGTTTATTCTAATTGCAAACCACACACATCCATTGGTAATCACACGTACACATTTAATACTGAAAGACTCTCATTTCGTTTATTTGATGTTGCCCCTAGCAACCCTGGGTGCAGCCTACAGTAGTCCAGTTTCAGAGTGACGAGTTTGTGGCCAAACAAGTGCCCAAAATATCGGTTTCCATGTGTATGTGCTGGATGGTGTGCGTCCTTTATGAAAGTAAGTGTTTTATAGAGTTACAGACATGAGTCATGTTGTAGTGGTCAACATAAATGTGTCCCTTCTGTTATTAGAATGCTAAGTGGAGAAGCATGCTAAGCAGAGATTTAGTATCATGAATTTCTTGTGTGGCTAGCTATAGGGAGGAGATGTATGTTGCTAATTGGGATTTATGTTGTTTAGCGTAATGCCATGGTCATTTCATTTGAAATGAGATGCTTGCACTCGTAACTTAGTCACTTGTAATTGCTATTTTTTTTACTAACAGTAATTTACGAAGCACTTTAGCTCTAAAAGTAGCACCTAAGTCTGTGACAGCTTGAAAGAAGTCGCGAGGACTCCTAACACAATGTTTTGATATGCGTCTACTATGGTCTACAGGAGCTTCCAATCGCGAGGGAACAATTTTGCATTGTAGGCATAACTAAGGGATGCAATAACACCACCAACAACCAAAACTAGCCTACTGATTGTCAACATGTACATTAAATGTAACGTTTCATTGTGAATCAAATTAAAATGTTTACTTTGCAAACGTAGGGATAGGCATATGGTGACAGATTAATTTAATAATGTTGCTGTGTGAATCACGGTAAGTGTGAATGAAGTGGCCACTTCTTAATGGGACCCACTGTATGGAAGTGGGCTAAGTAAAATAGAGGTGTTTAAAATAAGATAAGGTTAATCAAAATTCTATGATATGCCCGCTTGACAACGGCAGAGATAGAACTGGCCTTTGGCCATAGCAACCATCCATTTAGAACGACTGGCCTTCATAGCAACCAAAGATCTGAGCTGTGATGCATACATGCAATGTGAGGCAAAGTATAGAAAAGTGATGAAATATACAGAGACAGGTCAAGAAATATAGTGCAATGTAGACAGTAGTATACAGTTGATTTACAGACGGTGGTTTAGAGTAATATGAAGTATTCCTTTATTCTGAAATACATCTGAGATAGGCTACATCAATAGGCTCTCCAAACAACCCCAGGCTCACAAATCAATCCCAAACAGACATAAGGTCTTTATAGAGCAAATCCATATAGATTATTTGTCAAATAAACCAGTAAAACATAATTTGTGGGATGGAATATATAACATTCACACTCATAGCTCATATTTTTTAAAATAAATCAGTGAAAAAGTATCCTGACAAACAAGCAGATTTTTAATGCCTTGGTCATATTTCATAATTTCAATTCCTCTGTAGGTTACCTGATAGCCCAGTTTGAGAGGCGCAAGACACGTGACATTATTTATTTTTGCAGCCAATCACTGCTGTCATTTTATTTTATTGATTTGATCTCAGTCATAGAAGCTAAATTCGAAGGCAGGCCCAAAGGTAAAATCCAACGAACCGCATTCAACCCGCAAGCCAATAGTTGAATAGCCCTCTCCTAGAGCTTTTGAGATATTGCCACTGCTCCAAAACTGAAAGGCACTGTTACAATGCCTGGATCAAGCCAGGTTCAGCATAACGTATGCCACTGTCTGCTCACGTTGGTGACCGGACCAGGGCAAGCACACTTTCGCAATTCCCGCCGGAAATGCAGTCGAGTTGCTGCATTTATTCAGCAAGTTACATTCTGTTGTCAACCCTTCCTGAAGCATATAGTGCTTATTCTTATAGTTATACCAGGGGTCTCCAAACTTTTTGGGAATGAGGGCTACCTGAAGGACCCAAAATCATATGGAGGGCTACTCATGATATTGAAACAAACAGACCCTCACTCCTTTTTTGTGAGGGTAATCCTCCTAAATAATAGGCCCATGTGATTTTTACATTTAAGTTATCAATACCAATCACCAATATCAAGTTAAAGGAAAATTCCGGTATTTAGCACTTTGAGTCCCTTTTCTGGTTTGTTTTGGATGAACTAGAGTGGTGGACACCGAAATTTTGACGATCGGTCTTGTCTCGATTGCTCAAGGGCACTTCAGCCGTGCCTACTGGTCGTTCTGGAGTTCGACCGGCAACCCTCCGGTTACAAGTCTGAAGCGCTAACCAGTAGGCCACGGCTGCCTTATTTGCTATTGTAGAACTATATACCTCACAACCACGTATAAACTTCTGCTCAAAATTTGAGCCTGAAGCATAGACAGTAAAAGAAGGTCTCACGGAAAGACTACAACCAAATGTAAACATCCCCCGTTTCCGTTTCCAGTGGCTCAGTAATATCAACGTGCAATGAGTCTTCCAACAGAAATCAATGGGATTTTACAAAATGGCAAATAAAACATGACAGAAACTGTATTTCGCTACACTACTTGTTTTGGAGCGACCGTTAAGGGTTGTTTTAGGACATGTTTGTGCATGCCTGTAGGCAGCCACTCTGAAGTAGTCAAAGGCGATTCAAAACGAGTCAGAAAAGTAGAGCCTGGACCAATCGTCCACCACTCTAGTTCATCCAAAACAAACCAGAAAAGGGACTTAAAGTGCTAAATACCGGAATTTTCCTTTAATGTTACAGATGTATGGTCTACAACTAAATATCTATTAAAAAGGTCCACAATGGAGCATGTTTTTAGAGTGTGATCTGCAGGCGACTTGTTGGCTAGAAAGTGCGCTGTGGGCACCTCATAGGCATCCCGTGGACACCGTTTTTGGAGACCCCTGATACTGCCTACTGCAATGTTTGTTCTACAGTGTAGGTCGAATGCAGCTAGGACTAGCTCGCTAGATAGCACTACGAGAAGTACTGATAGAAAACAATGCAATTTACCTCAATGTGTTTGTGAAGGTTAGATGTAGAAGTTTTGAAGGCTGATATTGTTGTAAGCTTAGGGTGACACAATAAGCATTTCATTATGGTTGTCTCCCTTCCTTCGCATGGGATGGAACAGTGTGGCAGATGTGGCCAAGGGTTGACCACGGGAGTGGGGGCTGCTTCAGTAGTAGGCTACTAGCGTTCATCTCTGAATCCATGGCGTTTCTAGTCCTCAGTCCGAACGTAACGGCTCGTCTCCTCGGGAGCACTAGGGAGGGCGCATTGCTAACGTGTACGCTTGTATTCCAATCAATGAAGATATGTACTTCTATCGAAATACTGATTTTAATGAAGGCCCAATGGAAAATGGAATTGAGTAAAGAGTAGAATTCTAGTTCAAATATTTACTCGAGTAAGAGTAAAATTACAGCCTTAAAAAGGAACGTGAAAAGTACTCGTTACCCGAAAAAAGTACTTTTTTTACTCATTTGCGTTACTTGTAAGCCACCACTGCCATTTCAATGTCAACGTGTGACTGAAAAGTGCACTGCAGACATTATAGTGACTATGATGAACCAAATAATATTTTCGTTGTCTTCGATAATTAAGACGCCCCACTTCTCGGGCATAGAAAATATAGCCTTCTTTTTTCGTGTCTGTTGATATTGATAGCGTAAAAATCTCAGGGAATGTAGAATGTAAAATTACTTTTGTTGTAGGCTAGGGCCTAAATTCAGTTTTTATTAAATTCAGAATTATTATTTTTTTAACCTTATTTGAGATTTAGTAGCCTATTAGCCTGTGTGCAGACAAGACATCTCCGTTCTTTGACACAATGCAATTCATAAAGTGTCTCATAGCAAATGGCCATCTGTAAGGTGTGTTGTGGGTTGTTGACATTAGCTATGGGTCTTACAACTTCAAATCATCTCATGGCAGGGTCTTTTCACTACGCATGGGGCCCATATTGGCCCTTTTCCACTATGGGGTAAAACCCCGGTGTCTGGGGTAAAGCCTCTTTAGTAGGCCAGGGCCGAATTGGGCTGAACCTAGGACTTTTGAACAACCCAGTCTCACTCCCTACTCGTCAAAGGTCTGACGCATGGTCAAGGGTCCTTGGCGTCAAATTCCAACGAGAAAGGTGTACCTTCTGCGTTGTTTTCCGCCGTGGGGTCCGTCAGATAGACATTCATGTTAATCCCTCATCGTCAAATATAGACAAAAGGAAATAAATGTCCATCAAAGGTGATGCCGTCACGTTAGACTAATGATTTGTTTGAAATGATCTAAAAACAAAAATCGCAGACCATGAGAGCCATAGGCTACCTTAGGTTACTTTGATCTTGCATAATTTTATTCAGCTTTGGTGTAGGTAACGTAAGGTAAAATAATAATAATAATAATAACAATAATCTCTAACTAAACTAACACGCGCATATTTCTGTATTGCGACCATTGTAGCCTACAGTTGTAACAGCGCGTATCAGTCATTTTACTCCCCGTATGCGCTCATTATAATAGGCTCTGCTTCTGCCTAGATTCGAACTCAGAACTGCCTGAAAGTTGCAGACCTGTTCTGGAAATACGTGCATTAACCCACTCGACTGTCAGACAACGCTATCTGCTTCGAGTAGGCCTATTAGGTAGGACTGTACAGTCCTCAGTACACAGTACAGTACAGTACACTCCTCTGCCTGTTCTGGACCTATGTTTTGAACTCTGCCTTGGATTATTTTTGCCCTGGATTTTCCATTTACTTTTTGCCTGCCTCTTGAGTTTAAAGACTGCAATTTGTGTTCCATGAGGAATTGATACCTGTGTCTTTCTCATTAAAATAAAACTTTATCACTGATCTGAGCTGTCTGCGATTGGCTCCTTAAGAATTGAAAACCTAACAGAAACGGGTTCTTACAATGTTATGACTAGTTTAAATGTCCTTGTAATTGATTTGATGTATGCTTGCGGTGTTGTTGCTAAGTACAGTTTATACTTTCCAGCTAATGTCCCCGATGTTACAGCTCCTTATGGACACAGAACACTGAGACCACGCACCGGTGTTTAAGACCGGGGAAAAGCCTTGGGCCAGCCATGGTCCTTAATGGAAAAGGGCCATTAGTGACTAAGTCTACATTGAACGGTCCAACTCATAAGCCAAACCCACTGTCAATGCAGCATTTGCAGCAGTGCCATCTTTATAATCTGCGCTGCCGGTGTAAGCAAAATATACTGTCAGATATTTATTAACGAGAAGGCACAGCATGCAGAACGCAACTCTGCTCCTGAACCAAATGGATGGTGAACAGCCTTGTGCAATGGCAGCGTCCGCAACACAAACAATACATCATTGTCTATTGCAAGTTGCCTGAATATGTAAGTCTACTCATACGATACACAAATAGATCTCGCCAATGTTAACGCAACTTCTTAACTAATCTTTTTGTTTTGAGTTCAGTTTGAGATGCAAAGGCTACTTTGTTTCTTTAAGTGCCATAGTTTCTTCCTACACTCGCTTCATGCCTGCAGACTGTCAGTAGGTCTAATACAAATCATAACGTCCGAAAAATGTGTAACTTACGGGATAAACGTAAAGAATTCCCCAAAATATCAGATGCAATTGGACACACTTTAGGACAGTTTAGCCTCTCATTTCCCCAATTTAGTGCAATACATCTTCCTCCTATACAACACCTGCTAGTCAGAACATTCAGATGACACCATGTTCAAAACCTGTAACTTATGACACGGTAACAATTCCGCTAAAAAAATCATTCAGAGTAAGACTGTGTAGAAACCTATTGTCATGTGACCTAGTGAACTATTTAAATAATGCAGTGATCTGTGAATTTACAAGTCTGATGAAGAGCTGAGGTTCAAAACGTTACTTATGGTGTAAACTCTAATAAACAGAAAAAAAGGGGAGCTAGTGTGCGGATATTCCTTGCGATTTTTTATGGCTTTACTTTTTATTCCAGCACCTATTTTTGGATGTGCGCATGTTACTTTTGTTAGGATTAATCTGATTACTAAGATTGTTAGCATGCTTGCTTGCTCTGAATGTCTGCCAGATTACTATTTGAGGCGTGCCACGACGAAATGAGTCCAGTGTCGCAGAAATTAGGGCTGAACGATTTATTGCATTTGCGATAATATCGATATGATGAAACGCGATTTTCAAACCGCAAAGGCTGCGATTACACTTTGTAATATGTGACGTCACCAAAACGCATTTATTGCGCTTGCCATATATTTGGTATTTTCTATATGTAGCTACTGCTGTCCGTTTTTAAATAATTTCAACATTTTCTCAATGGTCTATAACATTTTAGAGGACTAACAGGCTAGAGTAGGCGCCCTATCTCATAAGATTCCATCATAGAATTTTGACATAGAAGAGGGAGTGGGGGTGCCGTGAGTGCTGGGTGAGCAGATAGGCCTATGAGTAGTGAGTTGCCGTCTATGGGAAAAGATGGATACAGCAAAAAAAAAGCTGTTGACGACTAAAAATAGAAAAAGAAAGAGGGAAAAGGAGATGGCATGGCAATGGATGCAACAGCAGTTAAATAAGTGGACGGTGAAAGACAACAGGTAGTATTTAAAGTGATGACGTCTGTACATGGAGGCTTGCAAATATGAATGTTAACATACTAACTAGCGTTTGTTAAGCATAATGCCGATTGAAACATAGCCTATTCCATTCAGATAGCTAGGTGGCTACCATGCTCATACTGCACTTTTAATGGCCAACTGCAAACAGAAATGTCATGCTAGCAGCAACTCATTACATGTTTCCATATCCTAACAATGAAGGCTCCTTGTATTAACTTAATATTGTGTTGTCAATGTGGTGCAAATAAACCAGGCTAGAGTGCCTATCAGCCTTATCCATTGTGAGCAATAGCTGGCAAAATGACGTTATGAGAACCGTTAGACTCCCTTAAAGTGGCAATGCACCATTTATCAATACTTATCAAGTATAACATCAAGTTAAACATCAAATTGGCAGCATATCTTTAAAAACATATTCAATAGAAACTCATGCACAGTAATAGTGTAAATTATCGGCCTTTTGTTTTGCTTTAGTTGTTTGTGTTTTTTTTTTTTTGGGGGGGGGGGGGGGTGGGCAATATTGTTGTTGCATACCCCTCAAAAATGGGTATCTGCGCCCCTGACTGGAGTACAGTGGCAGTGGGGGCATTTGCGATATCCAAGGGGGTTGGCGGCGCAAACATTTCATCTCACAGGTAATGAATTGATGCATAATGTTATCCGCAAGTAGTTGACACAGCTAACCACCAAAAACCCAGCTGTTCTAACATTAGCTTACCAGCTAAGGCTTTAGGCTACATACATGCTGCTAACTGCTGCTAACTTTGCCTGTATAAAGAGTTTTGTCTCCGCGATTGGCTTTGTTGTGATATGAACAAACTAGTTCATTTGCATGCATGCATATTGCGCTTAGGCGGGTCAATATAGGGTTCAACGTCAAAAAAATTGATACAAAAAGTTTTTTTTATGGATTCTGGTACTGTTGGACATGCTAAATAACATACTAAAAATCTAGTAAAATCTGACCTTGGGAAAGGGGTCATTTTCAAAATGGCCGCCAAAATGGCTGTCAACAGGTTAGAATGGCTATATCTCAATTACTATTCAGTCTACAGGGGTGAAATTGATATCAAATGATGGTCAAATTAAACAAGAATAGGATTTTAAATGTTACAATTGAAAATGTTTTAATGCTCTACCTTTTTCAGCCATAAATTAAAATCAATGCGTTTTAATACAGAGCAAATGCAATACAGGATTATTAACCATCTCCATGGCATGGAGGAAGATAAGACATGTCTTAACTGGTGTTATATCTCATCTAGAGGTTATATGCTTTTAGAAAATATATTGTTTGGGGTGTTTAATCTGTTTTGCCTGGACAATATAGGCTAAAATGTATCCCCTTTACACTATATTCGCCTATTGTTCATGGCATGGAGGAAGATGGCACATGTCTTAACTGGTGTTATATCTCATCTGCAGGTTATATGCTTTCAGAAAATATTTAGTTTAGGGTGTTTGATTTGTTTTCCCTGGACTGTACATGCCAAAATGTATCTGCTTTACACTAGATTCACCAATACAGAATAGAGGGCAATGTATTGTTCATGGCATGGAGGAAGATGGGACATGTCTTAACTGGTGTTATATCTCATCTGCAGGTTAAATGCTTTCAGAAAATATATAGTTTAGGGTGTTTCATTTGTTTTCCCTGGACTGTATATGCCAAAATGTATCGGCTTTACACTATATTTGCCTATACAGAATAGAGTATGTATTATGCTTGGCGTGGAGGAAGATGGCAATGTTATTTTGTTGATTAATGTTATATTTCATGTACAGGGTATATGCTTTTACAATATGTAGAGTAGAGTTTGTGAGTAAGTGGCTGTTTTATGACTTTAATGAACCATGACCCATGTACTATAGGCATGCATTGTATATTTGTGTAGATCAATAATTGTTGGCATCTATCATTAGGGGGGAGCTAATTAAACTGAATCTTAAACTATATGCATAAGTAGATCAGAAATAATTATTATATCATTATTCATCATCCTCTGACTCCTCTGAAAGGAACTTGTGTGGATTGTCACATTGTTCATTTTGACACGTTCCACAGGCAGCAGTGCAAGGTAATCCATATCTTCTACACGAACAGCGGAGTGTCTTGCCGAAATGCACACAATTAAGAACAGTTGACTGTCTCTGTACTTGGATCTAACATGAAAGAGTATTTGATTGAGGTTGATTCCATTCCATTCGGTAATCAGTATCTGAAAGCTAAACTGAGGGAGCGGTACGGGAATAACATACAGTATGTTTCACAGAAGGAGAAGGTTTTGAAGGCATGGTGACACTGAGAGAGAAAACATCATGCATCCTCAGGTCCTACTATAAGAACACTAAAAAAGGTGGAGATGAAGAGTCATCAGTGACCTCTTAATCTGATAAAACATGAAAAACACTTTCCTAGGCTGAATAATGCTTCAGATATAGTCAAAATTAGCCTCTGGTGGCCATCTTGAAAATGACAAGTCTTTGAAAATGATGATCTGATACTTTAGTGTGACATATATGACTCAGTGACCGCTAAATCTGATTAAACATGAAAAACACTTTCCTACATGTAGGCTGAATAATGCTTCATAGCCAAAATTAGCTTCTGGTGGCCATCTTGGATGCCATCTTGAAAATGACAAGTCTTTGAAAATGATGAACTGATACTATGTCTGACGTATATGAATCAGTGACCTCTAAATCTGATTAAACATGAAAAACACTTTCCTAGGCTGAATAATGCGTCAGATATAGCCAAAATTAGCTTCTGGTGGCCATCTTGGACGCCATCTTGAATATTATAAGTCTTTGAAAATTATGAACTGATACTTTAGTGTGACATATATGAATCAGTGACCTCTAAATCTGATTAAACACAAAAAACACTTTCCTAGGCTGATTAATGCTTCAGATATCCCAAATTAGCTTCTGGTGGCCATCTTGGACGCTGTGGTATTGATGATGCTAACCTTTAGTTAACACCAAGCGGAACGGTCATTTATTTGCGCTGCAACAATCTACAGTAGTTTGTTCCGATTCACGTGCAAGTAGCCTACAGAGGAGAGGAGCGAGTCTATGTGTGTGTGTGTGTGTGTGTGTGTGTGTGTGTGTGTGTGTGTGTGTGCGCGTGCGCGTGTATGGAGAGCACAGGATAAGGAGAAGGTGTCAGTGCCACTGCATGTAGACCTAACTGTTATCTCACGAAAGAAGATCATATCTACATGAAATGGAAACAAAATAGAAACGTATAAGAATCATTAAATGTTTACAAGGCTGGAAGTTCAACAAATATAGGTCTACTAATGTGATTAAAATAGTCAAATAAAAAATATTTAATTCATCAATCTTATTCAATGACCTAATGCCATCATAACATAGGCCTGGGCTCCAGGAAAGAACAGTTTATGTTTAACTTATCTAATTTTGTGTTGGTCATACTATAGAATAATATATTGCTTGTCTTTGTTGAATAAGACAGAAGATAAAGAGCTTAAAAAAGAATCGCATCGCAATCGCAATATTGGTGAGAAAAATCGCAATTAGATTTTTTTTCAAAATCGTTCACCCCTTTGCAGAAATCCATTTCAACATATAGGAATTTGAATGCAGAGAGGGTCCGTGTACCATTTGTTCATTTGATATTCAATTGAGAATCAAAAATAAAAAAATAAAAAAATGACTAATTTCATTATTTGTTTATGAATGTGAAACAAACAAACAAATAACATGTTGTTTTCCAGGCTTTTGATTTTATGGTCAGATCAAAAGTATAACGTTTAAAAAACGGCCTCACGGCCAAAACTGATTTTGATATTTCTTTGTTCCGATTTCTGTGACCTGGAAGTCTATCCAAAGTCACTTTCTTGGTATAGACCTGTCAGTGCTCAGTGTTGCCAATTTAGTGACTTTGGAGGAACAGGTATTCCACTAGCCCATGCTTTACAAAAACCCTGCAGAGTATAGCCTACACGCATCCGCACTCAGCTATTATTTGAGCTCATTGGCAAAATGAAATAAACTTGACCGTGGTGTCATAGTCAACGACAAAACAGTTATACACGGTTAATTACTTTCACTATTGACTGACAATGGGTTACCATCGAAAACATAGCCTGAAAAAAGCCAGACTTACCCCAATAATGTTCGAATGACTGAATAAAAAACCTAAGGACATTTATCCTGCAGAGGAGTTGCTGCTTACATCTCGTGACAGTTTGTCTTCAGCTGTGCTTCATATGAGCCTTTCGCTATAGACCAGGTTTTTCTTGGTCAGTGGCTTAATGCTTTTTAGATGGTGTAAGATAGGGATTTTTTGATAACGCGCCAGACCACACCTTAGTACCACACCCTGAGCGCATTGTTCGATAAAAGAGACACGTATGGCGAAAAATCCGAGTGTAAGATAAGAATACGCTTTGCATCATGATAAAAATATGCTTTGCGCTGAGTTTTAGATCACTAAGATGAAAGCCCATTGTCTTCATAATTGAGTGTTGTAACATTGTTTGGCCTTCGGCTCCTGCTTGCTAAGTTTCCATATCTTCCAACACTGTTTCCTGAGTATCAATCTTTCTCAGTCTGGAGAGATGTACATGTACATGGACATAGGTGCCACCGTGCCTCCCCTTACAAAAATTCACTATGGTTTCCTATGGTTTAAATGCAGTAACTATAGCCCATGGTGATCACCATGCTCCTAACCATAGTACTACAGTGGTTTATGCATAGTTCTTCATAGTAGCTTTGGTTCCACCATGGTTCCCCTATCGCACTTCATGGTGACTGTGGTACTACTATGGTTTTAACATGGTAACCGTGTAACTACTATGTTTTTTTAACAGTCCATGAAGTTGGGTTAGGAAAAACCATGGCTTATACCTTCTGACGAAAACCATGGTTTATACCTTCTGAAGAAAACCATGGCTTATACCTTCTAACGAAAACCATGGTTTATACCTTCTGAAGAAAACCATGGTATATACCTTCTGAGGAAAACCATGGTTTATACCTTCTGAGGAAAACCATGGTTAATGACCATGGTAATGTAAGGGTTTAAACCTTGTAAGGTGTTCATATTTTTGTTACTCAGCCAATGTTCCCGGGTGGACCCACCACATTATTAGGCTTTTAAATCAATAGAGCCATAACAATTTATGTTAAAATACTTAACAGATGTTTACTTTAGCTCAGTAACCAATAATATAGACATCATTAATGGTTCAAGATCACATTTATGATCATATGATCATTTTTGTTTTTTTTAATGAGAAAATGAGGAAATTCAATTATAAAAAGGTAAAAAATAGAAACAAGATTTTTGAACATTACAGGTGCTTATTTCTTAGAACTTAATCAGAACAGGTGAAAGTGCTTGAAATGTAACAAATTTGTAACTTTGTGTGGGAATAGCAGGTGCAGACATTCCCGCACACAGGACGATTCTAAGGGCCCAGCACTGACAGGGAGCTCTCAGAGGGCCCAGAATTATTGTCTGTCATAAATTTTCTAATTGCACCACTGCGGGGTATGGTGCTTGGTTGTCAACTATAGTGATAAACCATGGTTATCATGGTTACCCATAAAAACAAAAAAAATATGGTCATGGTTACCCAAAAAAAACATGGTTAATTTCCGTAAGGGTCACAAAGACCATCTTGGCCAAAGACCACACCTGGATCTTTCCACTGTGCGCAATCAGCCCGTTTGTAGTAGACTTTGTCCCTGGTTTCATATTGGTCATCATTTGGCCGCAGTTGTTTGCGAAGGGCTTTAGCAGTCTCTTCTGTTTTTTCTGTGTTGTCATATTTCCAGTCATAGTCAGAATTTCCTCCTCATTTTGGAGCTCAATTTTTTCTAGATTATCCTCAGCACTTATATTCATGTAATAGTGTCCTGAAGAGGTTAAATCAAGTTTCACTGGCCATTTAAACATTACAGTTTTGTCCTGCTCAATGTCTAACAAAGCGCCTGCTCTTTTCAACGATGCTTTGGTTAAGAGCAAGGGGATGTCTACTGGGACAACTTCAGTTTCTATATGACATTTAGTTTGACCTATCACAGCTGGAATTTCCACTCTTTGTAGAATGGAGAACTCTGCCATCACCAAACCGGAATGAACTTGCATTGTCTTTTGTCAGTAGTTTGGCCAACATTTTATCTACCACTTTGCAGTGTGACCCACTATGCATGCTATCAAATGGTTTTATTACTGATAAAGAGAAACTGTACCAACTGTACCCATGGTACATTTCTGTGCAAGAAATTGCATTCTTTTGAATAAGTGATTAGACACCAGGTGCATGGTTCAAAAGGGTTGTTCGTACTTTTCTTAATTAAGCATGGGTGTGTTTTGGGCATAACAGTCATTACACCAATGAGTGTGCCACGTCCCATTCCCTTTAAAGGCAAGGAGTGCATGTACAACGCTATTGGCAATATAATGACAAGTGAATACATCTCTACAGAAGGAATCGGCTTGCATGCATGACCGTCTGGCTGTAACAGTAGGATTCCACTAAAGCTTGCTTTGCTAAAACGTGTGTGTGTAACAAGCAGAGTGTACATGCATTTGTACTCACCTACAGTAGTATTTGAACTCATAGGCAACGACAAAACAAACTTGATTAATTACTTTCACTACTGACTGACAGGGGGTTCTAACATAATTCCTGAGTCATTTATGTATATTTGTGTCTGTGAGCCAAGTTGTTGTGTTATGTTTTTAATACACAGCATACAACAAAACACATGTTATCAATAAACATATGATTAAAGAAAGAAAAAAAAAATGTATCTAACTAAAAATTCCTGTCGTTATCTTATACATGGTAATTATCTAGGTGGTAATGTCAGAGCAGGGAGGTCCTCTGGAATGTACCACATCCATAGAGCCCATGCAATCTGAGTGCAACTTTACCTACCATGTGATCTCAGCAGCAACTAACCTGCCATGTTCACCTAGGGAAAAGAAGGTTTGTTTAACTCCTTTAAATTTTCTGTCATAGCACAGTGTGGCAGCTATCACTAATACTAACATGTCTGAAATGAAATTATGATTTGACACAATCAATCTTTTTTTTACACCAACTAATGAAACTGCATTATAGCCAAGACTCTCAAAATACAACTCCAACAACCATAAGTCCAGCCTCTAATATAGGTTTTCCGTATGCCTCTACAACATATTTGTGTAACATTACTATAGACAGCCAATCACCAGCATTTTAAGATACAAGCATGCTGGATACTTATTGCATTACTGAGACTGGTGAGATTTACTGCCTTAGTATAGATATTTGGCAGAGTGTGTAGCTCAGTGGTCTAGTATAGTATAGTATAGTATATATACTCTTTTGATCCCGCGAGGGAAATTTTGTCTCTGCATTTATCCCAATCCGTGAATTATTAGTGAAACACACACAGCACACAGTGTTCACACAGTGAGGTGAAGCACACACTAATCCCGGCGCAGTGAGCTGCCTGCATCAACAGCGGTGCTCGGAGAGCAGTGAGGGGTTAGGTGCCTTGCTCAAGGGCACTTCAGCCGTGCCTACTGGTCGGGGTTCGAACCGGCAACCCTCCGGTTACAGGTTCGAAGTGCTAACCAGTAGGCCACGGCTGCCCCTACAAAGGGTGGCAATCAAGTCCCAGATGATATTGCACGTTGTGCCCTTGGACAAGGCACGTCATCTCTACCCAGCTGTAAAATGGGTACCAGCTTCTGCTGGGAGTAACCTGCGATGGACTGGTATCCCGTCCAGGGGGAGTCTACAGCTCTCGTCCGCTTAGCACCATGGAAACCGGACATAAACGCCAGCCCAATTGGCCTTCATGACTAGGAATGGATTAACTGAACTGATAGATATTTGGCACAGGCACCAAAGGCACCAGTGCTATTGCGCCACACATTGTAGTTCTCCTGTTTATTCGTTTGGAAAATCGCCACGTTTCATGTTGTGTGACCGTACACATTTTTATCAACTACTCGTGCAACTGTATTTAAGTAGGGAAAACGTGGATGTTTTTGATTACTTCTATCTATGGCAGGGGTGTCAAACATAAGGCCTGGGGGCCAGATCAGGCCCGCCAGCAGGTTTCATACGGCCCCCAAGATGTTTTGGGTAGGAAGGGAACATTAGAAAGAAAAGATATTCACATCCAGCTGTCTTCAAAAATGTTTAATAAGCAATATCTGTGATAAATTGATTAAACATAGCACTACATACCATCCTCAGGAAGGAAGAGGCCAAAAAACTGAAGTAGGGCATTTTAAGAGAGAAAGAGCAGGATATGACGGGTAAATGATTTGTACTTGTTTGCTCATAAGTGGGTATAATAAAGGAGTATATCATCAAACAACACTCTGATACCAATGCAGAGAAATTATAATGACCATGACAATGACGGCACCAATGAGGTCTCATTCCAGCAAATCTGGCCCACGGCCTAATATGAGTTTGACACCCCTGATCTATGGCTACATCTGAGCCCGCTAGCATAGCAACATGCTAACACATTCGCGCCGCGCACCAGAGCGTTTGAGTGCACGTACCGACACGGGAGAGGTATGACTCAACTCGTGAAAGTTAAGGTAAGAATATATATTACTACTGACATTGGGTGGCGTGTTCCTTTAAAGTAAAGTTGCAAGTCCCTTTAAAGGTACTCTATGCAAGATTTTCACCTTAATATAACCTTCATGAAGCCAATTTGATGGTAAACAAACTTGTTTAGGCAAATTGTTCACCTAGGATAGCTATACAGCATAGACATAGTGAGTTGCTATCGAGAAAACCAGCCATGCAACTTCAAGAACGGCATCCCGGCAAATCTCGCAAGAATCGTGAAACATTACCTTGCGAATCTTGAGGGAGCTCTACAGTAGGCAAAAATACCTAAACCTGCATAGTGTACCTATAACAGGGCTAAGGTGTCTTTTTGTAGCTTATTGTAGTTGATGCACTTTCACAAGTTTAATTTTCTTTGTATATTCATATATGGGTTCTATCTAGTCTTATCTTTTCCCTAATCCTAGTTGCCCGGGATGTAGGAAGATGGGGGTGTGTTTGAATAGAACACAGGAGGTCTTTCTTTTATGTGAACAGTTGGAAGAGACCGTAAGAGGCCATAAGCAGTAACAATAAACACATTTGTGTAGTTAAGGTTTTTTTTATAGCAAACCTCATTTTAGGGAATTTTAAAGGTGAGTTACTGCTTGACAAAAGCTGGAGTGCTACAGGTATTCCTTGTATCCTCTGGTGCTCTTGGATGGGTTAAAAGTTCATGAATCAGTTTGGAAAAAGATTCCAGGTCCAGGCACTCAGTAGAATGCAAATTTTTTGAACATTTATTATTTAGGGCTAATCCATTAAAAAACACCAACGCGTGTCGGCTCACCAGCCTTCATCAGGGTGTTGGGAACAGAGAGTCTGAGCATAATTATAACATGGGTTTCAGGTGTGCCAATGAGGCACTTGCTATACATTTCTTCAGCCACTAGGGGCAGTCATTTTGTCAAGCAGGTCAGTAATCAAAAACAACAGGGCAGTTGGGAAAATCCAATTGAGAAACTAGCAATGACATCATTCCAAATGATTATTCTTCACAAACAAAGAACTCCACTTCAAAATTGAACAAATATGAACACACCATGTATCACAATTCATAGTCAAGATCACGATAGCAATTCCAAAAACTCTAAACGCATTCCATACATGCATTAAAAGACAGTAAATATGAATAGGTTATACATTACAGTTCATGATCAAGATGTCAACAGTAGTTCTAAAACCTTGGTGCAGGTCTACTCCACACATGTATCAAAAAGTCCATAAATCACAAATCACGGTAAAGATTAGAACAGTAATTCTAAAATCTGGATGTATTCTTCATGTCAAAACTAAATAAGTCCTAACAGGTTCTGTCAAATGTCATAATTCATGGTTATTCTAAAATGTACTAAAATTTACTCCACACAACAACATATCAAACAGACCCATTGTTCTGAAGACCCACAATAGGCTACAAAAAACTACAGAAAAGGTGAAAGGTCAAAATCTTCATTGAGACCTGGATGGCTAGTAGCTCTCAGCGAATAGATCCAGTATGTCTCCCTCTGTTTAAGGCGTTTTATTTTGTCCCCACCCCTGGCATCAAGGCGAATAGATTCAATACCAATTACTCTTAATGTTGAATCCCTCCCATGATTAGCTTCTGCATAATGTTTGGCCATTGGGTAATTCATATTTCTAGTTCGAATGGCATACTTATGTTCAGCTACCCTGTCTCCTGTGACTTCTCACTAATTTGTCTTTAATAGTAGGGGCCCTTCTAAAACTAATCCCAGGGGGTTCAGTGAATATTTCCCGTAGGGCTGGGTCACATTCAATGAGGTTCCTGTTCTTCTTTATGATATGTTTAATCTGGACAGCCTCTTTGCTATAGCGGGTGACAAAATAGGGTTTCTGAGTTGGCACTTTTGGGGGTCTAGATCTAAGCAGGCTCTTCCTCTCAAGTGCTTGTGCTCGATTATGAGCTTGAACGAGAGTTTGGGTTCGATACCCTCTCTGTCGAAAGCGCTGCTGCATATCCATAGATTGATGCATAAAGTCCTGATCTGAGTCACAGATACGCTTTAATCTCTGTATCTGTCCATAGGGTATGTTAGTGATAAGCCATGGCGGGTGAAAGCTATCTGCATGCAGTATAGTGTTCCGATCTGTGGCCTCTCTGAAAATAGACGTATGCAAGAATCCCTCATTGTCTTTAGAGATACGTAGATCTAGAAAGTTTATGGCTTGCAGATCATACTCCAGACTAAGTTTTAGGTTCTCATTTAGGCTGTTTACATAACTATGGAAGTCTAGAAGTTCTTTTTCTGTGCCTGAAAAAAACAGTATCACATCATCAATAAATCTACCCCACCACAAGACTTTATCTCTGAAAGGGTTGACTTGCGAGAAGATATACCGTTCCTCCCACAAGCCTAGAAACAGATTGGCATAGTTGGGCGCAAAGCAAGCGCCCATTGCAGTCCCCTTTTCCTGTCTGTACAGTTTATCTTGAAAGAGAAAAACATTTTTCTTTAAAGTTCACTCAGTAAGTTGCACTATAAAGTCACTGGGAGGCATCAAATGTTCTGAGTCATATGGAGGGCTACTCAACAGAAACAAACAGACCCTCACCCCTTTTTTGCGAGGGTAGTCCTCCTAAATAATAGGTCTATGTGATTTTTACTTTTAAATTATCAATATTGTGTAGGCCTATAAGTATATATTAAGCAACTGTATTTTCATCTGATTCTTTATACATTATTAATACATTAATATCAATATGCAACACTACCAACATTTTTGTTCAGTTTGTTCATTTCAAAGTTTGCATGGGGAATCTAATCTAAAAAAATTTTAACACAAAAAAACCCAAACAATCTTTTTGTGCAATTCATAATTTGGGTTACAATTTGTACCCATTATACCCACCCACCATTATGAATTCAGGGGTTGTTTAAGTTCTGATTTCAGTGGACAATTCGGTTTTAACATTTCAATAGTAATGGCCCACACCACCCTAACATACGAAAACCCCTTTTAAAGTTCTAAAGTAAGGTTCTGTTATTGAGCCATTACCACTTATTATAGGTCTACCAGGTGGATTCTCTAGATCCTTATGGATTTTAGGCAGTATATAGAAAGTAGAATATCGTGGGTATGGGCAGAGCAAAAACTCATTCATTCTTAGTAATCCAATTGTGTGATTTTGCCGTGTTCAGCAGATGCTCTAGCTCTCTTTTCATAGTGTCCATTGGATTGGATGAGGGCTTAGAGTAGTACTGAGAGTTCTCCAGTTGGCGTAGAGCTTCACTTATATATTTCTCCTTGTCCCACACAGAGACAGCACCCCCCTTATCAGCACTTTTTATAATTATATAATCTCTATCTAAAAGCCACTTCAGTGCTTCAGATTCTTTTTTTGTGAGATTATAATGTGTCTTTTTTTGTTTACTGTACAATCTTTCTACTTCATAGGATACCTTTTTGGTAAAGGTAGCCAATGTGGGATTTGTAGTGCAGGGTGAGAAAGTAGATTTAGGCCGAAATGGAGAGTTTACTACAGTGGTTGAGTAGGTGGTACCCTGTGTGTTCTGGTGGTACCAGTGTAAACTTCTATAGAATCGATAGAGGTCCACTTTGGTGTCAAAGTCTTTACCTGAGTAGGTGGTCGAAAATGAGAGGCCCTTAGATAGGACAGAGACACAGTCATCAGAGAGGGGTAAGTCTGAGATATTAATTACGACTGATGTTTCAGACGACTCCTCGTGGTTGGAGGTGGCTGGGAGTGGAGTGCGCCGCCTCCCACCCATCCGCGTTTTCCTCTTCCTCAGTACTACTCTAAGCCCTCATCTAATCCAATGGACACTATGAAAAGAGAGCTAGAGCATCTGCTGAACACGGCAAAATCACACAATTGGATTACTAAGCATGAATATGAGTTTTTGCTCTGCCCATACCCACGATATTCTACTTTCTATATACTGCCTAAAATCCATAAGGATCTAGAGAATCCACCTGGTAGACCTATAATAAGTGGTAATGGCTCAATAACAGAACCTGCTTCTAAGTTTGTTGATTACTTCATTAAGCCTTTTGTTGCTGATTTGCCTGCTTACATTCAGGACACTACCCAGGTTTTAAACAAAATAGACCAAATATCCAACATAGGCTCTTGCATTATGGCCACTATGGATGTGGAATCTTTATACAGCAACATTGTACATAATGAGGGTCTAGAGCAGGGGTTCTCAAAGTTTTGATTGGTGAGGGCCAATTCAGGAACCCAACATTGAACTGAGGGCCGTCAAAGGGGCGGGGGGAGCAAAAGAAAAAAAAAAAACCTGGGGGAAAAATCCCATTTGTAATCATTTTAATGACCAGGTTGCATCTCTACAGTTTATATTTATTGCATTAAACACATTTTAATTCATAACTGAGGCTAAACCTGGCAAAACTTGTGGAAATCTTAAGAAAAATTGCAATGCACACACAATCCCTGGGGTTCTCTACCCTCTAACAGACAAATTTGGGATATAACAGTTCTGGTTGTAGTCCATTTCAAGTACAAACTTATTTAGAACAAACAGTCTCAGTGTGCCTTGCTTCTTATCAGCATAGGCCTTATTCAGGGGCAATTCCAGCTACCAAAGCACCACAGGAAAACCTGACGGCCACGAAACACCACTAAATGGAGATTCATTATTTTCAAAGCACACAGTACAGTTGTACAGTTTTAACAGTTTTACAGATGTTATCAGATGTTATCGCGGGCCGCCATTGGCCCCCGGGCCGCACTTTGAGAATCTATGGTCTAGAGCAGTGGTCTCCAACATGGTGCCCACGAGGCACCCCCAGCACACCTTCTAAAAATAGCCAACAGGTCGCCTGCAGATCACGCTCTAAAAACACGCTCCATTGTGAAGTTTTCAATAGATATTTAAGTCTAGACCAGAACCATTTTAAGAATGTATGTAGCCATACATCTGTAACATTAAATTGATATTGGTGATACATTACAAATTGTAGCTGCGTTAAATTTTAGCCTTTGGCTCCAAATCCGTTTCCCATTCAATCTTTAAACAACAACGGAAGCATACACGCTGCTCGCATGCATAGACAGTAAAGGGGAAAAAACTTGCTCGTCTGGTGTAGCCAATGGAAGCATATCTTTGCAAAAGTTCTGTGGCCATTCCATAGTCGTCAAATACGGTTCTTGCATGATTGTTCAAGGACTGAAAAACAATTGCTTTAGCTCACAGGCCTTTTCTCCTCTGTAGGCTACTGCCGTATAATAGCGCTGAAAATTTTGTGGCATGCATGACTGAGCAGGACCGTGCATTACCTTTTCTGTCAGATCATGGAGAGATTTCAGGTGTGCAATAACTTTAAAAGGGGTTTTCGTATGTTAGGGTGGTGTGGGCCATTACTATTGAAATGTTAAAACCGAATTGTCCACTGAAATCAGAACTTAAACAACCCCTGAATTCATAATGGTGGGTGGGTATAATGGGTACAAATTGTAACCCAAATTATGAATTGCACATAAAGATTGTTTGTTTTTTTTGTGTTAAAATATTTTTAGATTAGATTCCCCATGCAAACTTTGAAATGAACAAACTGAACAAAAATGTTGGTAGTGTTGCATATTGATATTAATGTATTAATAATGTATAAAGAATCAGATGAAAATACAGTTGCTTAATATATACTTATAGGCCTACACAATATTGATAATTTAAAAGTAAAAATCACATAGACCTATTATTTAGGAGGACTACCCTCGCAAAAAAGGGGTGAGGGTCTGTTTGTTTCTGTTGAGTAGCCCTCCATATGACTCAGAACATTTGATGCCTCCCAGTGACTTTATAGTGCAACTTACTGAGTGGACTTTAAAGAACAATGTTTTTCTCTTTCAAGATAAACTGTACAGACAGGAAAAGGGGACTGCAATGGGCGCTTGCTTTGCGCCCAACTATGCCAATCTGTTTCTAGGCTTGTGGGAGGAACAGTATATCTTCTCGCAAGTCAACCCTTTCAGAGATAAAGTCTTGTGGTGGGGTAGATTTATTGATGATGTGATACTGTTTTTTTCAGGCACAGAAAAAGAACTTCTAGACTTCCATAGTTATGTAAACAGCCTAAATGAGAACCTAAAACTTAGTCTGGAGTATGATCTGCAAGCCATAAACTTTCTGGATCTACAGTACGTATCTCTAAAGACAATGAGGGATTCTTGCATACGTCTATTTTCAGAAAGGCCACAGATCGGAACACTATACTGCATGCAGATAGCTTTCACCCGCCATGGCTTATCACTAACATACCCTATGGACAGATACAGAGATTAAAGCGTATCTGTGACTCAGATCAGGACTTTATGCATCAATCTATGGATATGCAGCAGCGCTTTCGACAGAGAGGGTATCAAACCCAAACTCTCGTTCAAACTCATAATCGAGCACAAGCACTTGAGAGGAAGAGCCTGCTTAGATCTAGACCCCCAAAAGTGCCAACTCAGAAACCCTATTTTGTCACCCGCTATAGCAAAGAGGCTGTCCAGATTAAACATATCATAAAGAAGAACAGGAACCTCATTGAATGTGACCCAGCCCTACGGGAAATATTCACTGAACCCCCTGGGATTAGTTTTAGAAGGGCCCCTACTATTAAAGACAAATTAGTGAGAAGTCACCTCTCTGCTCCAAAACGTGAAACTTGGCTTCGCCAACCCAAGAGAAACTTCCCCTGTGGTAATTGCAATTATTGTGAGAATATGGTTAAAACTGACAGATTTATAGATGTTCTCAATAATAAGACCTATTCTGTTAACAGTTTCATAAATTGCAATACTACTCACGTGGTCTATCGATTAGAATGTCCTTGTGGTTGTTTCTATGTAGGCCTTACGAAAAGGAGACTAAGAGACAGGGTAGCTGAACATAGGTATGCCATTCGAACTAGAAATATGAATTACCCAATGGCCAAACATTATGCAGAATCATGGGAGGGCAGAACATTAAGAGTATGAAATATGAATTACCCAATGGCCAAACATTATGCAGAATCATGGGAGGGCAGAACATTAAGAGTAATTGGTATTGAATCTATTTGCCTTGATGCCAGGGGTGGGGACAAAATAAAACGCCTTAAACAGAGGGAGACATACTGGATCTATTCGCTAAGAGCTACTAGCCATCCAGGTCTCAATGAAGATTTTGACCTTTCACCTTTTCTGTAGTTTTTTGTAGCCTATTGTGGGTCTTCAGAACAATGGGTCTGTTTGATATGTTGTTGTGTGGAGTAAATTTTAGTACATTTTAGAATGACCATGAATTATGACATTTGACAGAACTTGTTAGGACTTATTTAGTTTTGACATGAAGAATACATCCAGATTTTAAAATTACTGTTGTAATCTTTACCGTGATTTGTGATTAATGGACTTTTTGATACATGTGTGGAGTAGACCTGCACCAAGGTTTTAGAACTACTTTTGACATCTTGATCATGAACTGTAATGTATAACCTATTCATATTTACTGTCTTTTAATGTATGGAATGCATTTAGAGTATTTGGAATTGCTATCGTGATCTTGACTATGAATTGTGATACATGGTGTGTTCATATTTGTTCAATTTTGATGTGGAGTTCTTTGTTTGTGAAGAATAATCATTTGGAATGATGTCATTGCTAGTTTCTCAATTGGATTTTCCCAACTGCCCTGTTGTTTTTGATTATTGACCTGCTTGACAAAAATGACTGCCCCTAGTGGCTGAAGAAATGTATAGCAAGTGCCTCATTGGCACACCTGAAACCCATGCTATAATTATGCTCAGACTTTCTGTTCCCAACACCCTGATGAAGGCTGGTGAGCCGACACGCGTTGGTGTTTTTTAATGGATTATCCCTAAATAATAAATGTTAAAAAAATGTGCATCCTACTGAGTGCCTGGACCTGGAATCTTTTTCCAAACTGATTCATGAGTTACTATTTGTTGCTGCTTACTGTCTTCTTCTTTCCAACTGTACACCCACTTTTGATGTTTTATTTTTAACAAAATGTCAAAACCACATAAGCTTCAATAATAATAATAATCATAATGATGATTATTATTAATAGTAATATTAGTAATAATAGTACTAATATTATCTGGGTTCACATATTTGATGCCATTGCAATGGTTTATTATTGTGCAGATAAAATTGGGGAACTCTTTACAGTTGAATTTTGTGTGGTCATAAATAGCTAAGTTAAGAAAATTATAAAGTTACAGTAACAAAATGTTGTTAAGTGCAGTCTGTAGATTGGACATATCAAATGTTTGAGGTGTCCATGCATTGAATATTTGGCAGAGGCTGATGGAGAACTTTGGGAAACTGGAGGATATAAAAACCAGGAGTCAACCCATGGCACCTTTATTGATAAACTTCCATGACAAAAGAGCAGAAAGATTACATAAATGTCCTGTGAGTAGTCTCACCTTCCCTTTGTAGCTCTTTCTCCATCTAATTTTTTGTCTCTAAACTAAGATTACTATAGGTAACGTTTTTTTTGTGATTGTAGGGGCTAAGTAATTTTAATGTCACAAAAATTGAAGCTGACATGATGAAGAATGGCCCAGTGTGGAATCTATTGCATTCAAAGCTCAACCAGGACAGAGTCATGGGCTGTTTTATTCAGAACCAGGAACTCATTCGCCTCTTCAGTGATGGTAACAATTAACAATTGTAATAGTTAATAAATATCTAAATCTGTAATTCAATGCCAAAACTGTTAAATCAAGATAAGAATAAAAAAACAGTGTGACATCCTGACTGCAACAGAAAGGTGTTTGGCCAGTATTTTGGCAGTATTCTACAACGCATGTCCAATTTCAGTATGGGTGCCGATTTGTCTGTAGTTTTACTTGTATTGAGTCAAATGGAATGTTCATGACTTTATTTCCATACTATTAGTCAGATTCAGTAAATTGCTCCTCATAGTCCTTTAGCTGTCCGTTCAGTGTTTGCTCCTGTGTTAGGTGCAAACTGAAAGCTAAAGATGAAGCTGAAAGATGGTGGTTTGTACTGAGCCATCAACAATCCCATCAATCAAGGAAGGAAGAGCTGTCATGATTGGCTGTTAAGATCAAATGTCAATAACCTTTCAAGAACCCACAACCTCCCTATACACACACACACATAAGCTTTGTCCCATTACAGCGGGCTGGATTGTTTTAGGGGCTAGATTCGTAGACCGGTTATGTCATGGTGCTGTGACTAGAGCTCCTTCAACCGCTTCTTCGAAATTTGGCCGACAAATCCTGCCATTTTTTCCCCAACGGCCAAGTATCCAGCAGGTGGATCCTTGACGGCCAAATCTGTCCCAAGAATTATTATGCGCTGGTGTCATTTATGATGTTTGTTTCATTCAAGACAAAATGGCGGGATAGTCCCCACCAGTGGAAGAGGAGTACGTCTTTAACTAGCCTTTTGAAATTAGTGAATGAAATTTGAAATGGCTGAATTAGTATGTGAAACTAGAAATATATTTCCTGATAGAAATACAAGTTCTTGCAAAGCCGATGCTAGGATGTTGCTAAGGTACTTGAAGTGGTTGCTAAGGTGTTGCTAGAATAAACATAGTGGTTCCTAAGTTATATAAAGTGGTTAATATGTTAATTGCAGGTTGCTGAGTTGCTAGGGTAATCATGTTGGTTGCGAAGGTGGTTGCTAGGTTGACGTTATGATAGTGGTTGCTAGGTTGTTGCTAAGGTACTTGAGATGGTTGCTAGGGTGTTGCTAGGACAATCATAGTGGTTACTATACTTTAACAAGTTGTTGCTATGTTGGTTGCTAGGGTACTTGAGATGGTTGCTAGAGTGTTGCTTGGGTGGATATTGTGGTTACCAGCAGTAATTGCTGGTTACTAGGGTGATCATGTTGGTTGCTAGGTTATTGCTAAGGTACTTGAGATGGTTGCTAGGGTGTTGTTAGGGCAATCATAGTGGTTACTATGCTATAAAAGTTATTAGTAGTCTTATTTAAAAAAAAATAGTTAAAAAAGAGAAAAGGTTCCATTGAAGTTGCTGCAGTCAGTGACAGGGAATTTACACCAGGTGTGTAACTGTAGCGTTCCGTTCGCGACAGTTAGCATAGTGGTTACTATGCTATAAAATGTGGTTGCTATGTTGGTTCCTAGGGTCATGTTGGTTGCTAAGGTGGTTGCTAGGGTACTTTAGATGGTTGCCAGTGTGTTGTAGGGCAATCATAGTGGTTACTATGCTATAAAAAGTCTTATTTTAAAAATAGTTAAAAAAGAGAAAAGGTTCCATTGAAGTTGCTGCAGTCAGTGACAAGGAATTTACACCAGGCGTGTAACTGTAGCGTTCCGTTCGCGACGTGTAAAATGCATTTTAAAAGATTGGTCTATTTTTTTTTAACATACGCGCCGCTATCACATCTGGTGTAGCTACTTCCATTGATCACTAATTGTTGCAGCAGACGCAACGCAAACAGAAGGTTTCAGTTACGTGCCTGGTGTAGCTTCCCACTGAGACAGCACAGGTGCATCTGATTGCATTGTAAGTGTTAATAGCCACTTAGATGCCCCAGGCTCAGCGGACTTTTTGGCCCTGGTCCACTCCTTTGACCTCGAACTGGTTCAAAGCCCACCGACTCACAAAGCTGGCAAAGAGCTTGACTTGATCTTCACTCGGAACTGCAGCACAGACACCCTCATGGTGACGCCTCTCCATCTTTCTGACCACTTCTTCATCCAGTTCAACGTCAGCCTGTCAGAACAGCCTCCGGCTCCTCAGCGGATGGTCACGTTCCGCCGCAACATCCGGAACCTGTCTCCAACGCACTTCTCCTCTGTGGTTGCCTCCGGTCTACCTCCACTCAACACCTTCTCCTCTCTGGAGGTTAATGAAGCCACTGACTCGCTCTGCTCCACACTGACCTCGTGTCTAGACGAGCTGTGCCCTCTTACCACAAGGCCAGCTCGATCCAAACATTCTCATCCATGGCTAAATGATACCCTCCGATCGCAGCGCACCAAACTCAGAGCCGCGGAGAGGAAATGGCACAAATCCAAACTAGCTGACGACCTCAAAAACTACCAGACACTCCTGACCTCCTTCTCAGCCAGCATCACTGCTGCTAAGACTGCTTTCTACCATGACAAAATCAACAGCGCTACAGACACTCGAAAACTTTTCTCAACCTTCAAATCGCTACTCAACCCTCAGCTGCCTCCTCCTCCATCCAGCCTTACTGCAGATACCCTCGCCTCATTTTTTACAAACAAAGTGGCGGCAATCAGCAGTCAATTCTCTACATGCCCACTCAACGCATCTGACTCAGATACTGCACTCCTACAACCTCTAGGGACTGCTGGAACATCTTTTTCAGCATTCACGCCTCTCTCCGAGAGTGAAGTGTCCAGACTCCTGACATGCAGCCGTCCTACCACATGCTCGCTGGACCCTATACCTACGAGCCTACTTCAGTCCATCAGCCCGACCATCGCTCCAGCTATCACACATGTGATCAATGCCTCGCTAACCTCCGGCACATTTCCAACAGCGTTCAAAATGGCCCGGGTAACACCGTTACTTAAGAAAGCTTCTCTCAACCCTGCTCAAGTCGAGAACTACCGCCCTGTCTCACTACTGCCTTTCCTATCCAAAGGCATTGAACGAGCAGTCTCCAAACAGGTCTCTGACTTCCTTTCACAGAACAACCTTCTGGATCCAAATCAGTCTGGGTTCAAAAGCGGCCACTCTACCGAAACGGCTCTGCTGTCTGTAACAGAAGCCTTAAAAGAAGCCAGGGCGACCGCTCGGTCATCAGTACTCATTCTGCTTGACTTATCGGCTGCCTTTGACACGGTTAATCACCGTATCCTTCTCTCTATACTCGCTGACATGGGAATCTCCGGTTCTGCTCTCTCCTGGTTTGAATCCTACCTCACAGGACGCTCGTTTAACGTATCATGGCTTGGTCAGCTATCCGCACCTCACCATCTCACCACAGGGGTCCCCCAGGGCTCAGTGCTGGGCCCCCTCCTCTTTGCTATCTACACCACCTCCTTGGGACAGATTATCCGTTCGCACGGCTTCTCATACCACTGCTATGCAGACGACACACAGCTCTATCTGTCCTTTCCACCTGACGACCCCCTGGTTTCAGCACGGATCTCGGATTGCCTTTCAGACATAGCTACATGGATGAAGGCACACCACCTCCAGCTGAACCTCTCAAAGACTGAACTGCTGGTCATCCCAGCTAAACCTACCATACACCACGACATCAACATCAAATTTGACTCCCTGTCTGTTTCACCGACCAGGACTGCAAGAAATCTAGGAGTTGTTCTTGACAACCAACTAAACTTCTCAGATCATGTTGCCTCAGTCGCCCGGTCATGCCGTTTTGCACTCTTACAACATACGGAAAATCAGGACTTACTTGACTCAAGATGCTACCCAACTTCTGGTTCAGGCAATAGTCATCTCACGACTCGACTACTGCAATGCCCTCCTGACAGGTCTCCCAGCCTGCGCAGTGAAACCACTTCAGATGATCCAGGACGCGGCGGCGCGCCTGGTCTACAACCAACCCAAAAGGGCACATGTTACCCCGCTGCTCATCCAGCTACACTGGCTACCTATGGCGGCCCTCATCAAATTCAAGTCTCTAACGCTTGCCTACAAAGTAGTCTCCGGCTCTGCTCCCACCTACTTGAATGCCCTCATACAAACTTACACTACCTCCAGACCGCTGCGCTCCTCTGACGAACGACGTCTAGCTCTACCACCGGTACGCTCAAGCCAATCCAAACTTTTCTCATCTGTTGTTCCTCGTTGGTGGAACACACTGCCAGTTCCTACAAGGGCAGGGACATCCTTTTCCACTTTCAAAAAACTCCTGAAGACCCAGCTCTTTAGAGAACATCTACTCTCATAGCAACACTTACAACAAGTCTTACTGATCCTAGCACTCACCAGCCGTTTTAAACTGACAAGTAACTGTTAAAAACAGCACTCACCGACGCACTTATTCTTACTGTACTCTAATGTTTTTTTAAACTGTCCTAAAATTGTGAGAATTGTTCTAAAACTTACTGTTTACCATGTTGTTAGTCGCTTTGGTTAAAAAGCGTCAGCCAAATGTAATGTAATGTAAAAATAGCCTATTATGATGTCACAAAGCCAATGTTAAGTTTATGGCAAAATTTTGTTTAGTTTTTATTTATTATCTCAAAAAGTAAATATTAACAATATTGCTTTGCATGCACTGTAATTATATTGCACTAAGTCAGAGGCATCACTGAGGTCCAAAACCCACCACAGAGATTGTGTGTCTCTCTCTCTCTCTCTCTCCAGGTTTGATGAACATTGATGATTCGTCTGAGCTGCTAAAAACAACTCTGCATTCTTTGAGAGACTGGAATGTGTTGGAGTACTTCAATGTACCTGTCTTTTCACAGGTAACTCTTACACTCTTGTAAACTCTTCGGCTGTGTCTGCAATTAAAACTTTAAACAGTTTTTTATTTATCAGATGGCACCAGAACCACACTAATTTTCACAGCTAATGTTAATCCATGCTAAAGAGAGTGAAACCAGGGATGCCCCTTTGCCAGGGGTGTTTTGTTCAACTATAAGGTTACTACACAAACTCTTACCTTGTCTGTTTTGCTACATTGATGGCACAATATGAACAATAATATGCGTAATATTATTTTGTTATAAGCAAACTTCATTGCTTTGAAAACGTAAAGGAAGCACATTTTTAATAACGTCCCTCTGTCTGTGTCCATCATAATTGGCAAAGACACATCTGTTTGGCTGCATTTCGAAAATATTTCCATGCTCTAGTCATAGTCTTGCACAAAATAAATACACGTTAATAATATTATATTTGCCGTTGCAGTTAAACAATCCAGGAAAAGCAGAGGGTGCTGCTGCAGTACCCTCAGCACCCCCACTTCCTTCGTCACTGAGTGAAACTGGGAGTTTCAGTAATAGTCAGTGGGGCAAGGGTAAAAGTATTGTTTAAAGATGTTTACCTTGCAATGTTAATTGTTTACATTCTCTCCCCCTGTAGGTTTTGCAAGAAGCATCTCAGACATATCACTGCATGGATACTTACAGAATCTCCGAAGATGGTTCACTCTTGATCTTCTGTCACAATCCTATAAGCTCTCAGAGAGACAGCAGGCAATCATGGGATGTACCTCTTCACACAGATGTTGGATTCAGGTAAAAAAAAAAAAAAGAATCACTTTCTTTGCCAAGGAAGTTATGTTTTCAGTGTGGTTTGTCTATTTGTTGCTGGGTTCTAAATAACTCGGACAGGACCTTTTCACAGCAGCCATTTTTGACATATATGACATGCCCAGGTGTTAAAAATTACATTTTACTAGTTCGCCCATTGGATTGCTTTATACTGAGTGCTGAAAATAAGCATGTTAGCTGGCCATGGTCCTGGATGACAATAGCAGAGATCACGTGCGAGTAATGTACGCTGACATCCCCTATGGATAAGGGGTAATTAGAGTTGAGAGCTAATAGTAAAATTAAGTAGAAAGGGGAGGTGGTGGGAGGCTTTGAGACTCCAGAGTGTGACGTATTAGGCAGGTAAGGAGGGTTTTATCTCCAACAAATAGAAGTTGAGTGTGTGATGGCTGACAATCAACCCTCCTTCTGAGCTTTGTTTAGAAAAATTGGTAACACTTTATTTAAATATTTCATGAATATCTTCATCTTTTTGTCTTTCTTTCACCTTTTGAAGTCTTTATCGAATGTCACTTTACTATACAAGTTGTGAAGTATTCGTAATCACTGAGTTTAACACTGGGAGGTAAACTAGCCTACATTCAGCTGACCAGTATTTATGTAACCTGGAACGGTTGGACATTCCCAGTAGCAAAAGATGAGAAATCATCTGCAAAGGTTACATCATAAAACAAAAACATTTTTATGAAACAAAAATTTGCTTGACCGTGTTCTGTCTTTTTGGCACTGGAGTAGCAGCCCATTGACTCAGATGTGACGTGATCAGGTAAGAGGTTTGGAACAAAAACGGCAATGCTGCTTTGCGATTGTTGGACTTTTATTTTGACAAGTTGTCGTAGTTCTGTCTTCCACATTCATGAAAGGTTTGGTATGAATGTTGAGTCATGTCTCATGAAACAGTCATGAATGCTTTATGTGCAGTTTATGACAGCTGCTATTAATGTGTTATGAACTCACCCGTCAAGTAAAGTGTTACCGAAAAATCATTATAATCAAGATTTCGATTCTGCTACACTTAAATTGAACAGAATGTTTATTACGTATTTACTAACAACAGTGCTTGCCCTACAATTTCATGTCAAAATGGCTGACATGGCAAAATTATTACATTAGAACTGTCCCATTGCTAGCTGGTTTGAATGCTGACTTTATTGGATATCTGACAGGGTTCCTATGCGTCCTGGAAAATCAGGGAAATTATTAATCAATTTTCCAGGCATAGGAAATGATAGAAAAAGTTAAATATCCTGGAAAAAACATGTGTAACATCCCCTAGGCCTTATACTTGGTACTAAAAAGGGCATTCTGGGTTATTTTACCAACTCTAGATTCAACTATATATACTGTTCCCACTGTTTCTTATTTACTAAGTTATATTCTCTGTATTACTTTGTGTGCTTAATAAACTAATCTATCTAAATCAGTAAAATTCAACCGGGGGTCCACGATCCCGAGGAGGTCCACGGAGGTACTGCTGGGGGTCTGCCAAATTATTTAATCTGAAGCATTTTTTTTCCTCTTCAGAAAAATTAAAAACTTTCTATAGGCTACATAAACATAAACAGAACGTAGAAAATCTGATTTGTATTAGTTTATAAAATATCATATAGGCTACATATGAGTCTTCATGCAATCATGTGATCACCGTGAGAACATGCACCATTTAGTTATCTTTGCGTCAAAACCAAAGTGACGTCCATCTGCCCCAGAATCTGTGCCACTCACCGGGGTCAGACAACCTCTCACTAGGTAGGCTATGAGATATTGCATCCATACTCAAGCTGTGATTGTTAACTCTATAGCTGATGACAGACCGGGCAATTTTTTGGCAACACAGTGCAACTAATGAGGGCAGCAGACAACTAGCAACTTTGTTAGCAAAACCACAGCTATTTAATTAAATCCCATTCAATCTCAATGGAGTAATGGCAGCTAACAGTTTACTGTTACAGTTTACAGTTTAACAACTTTAGCAAGTAAAAATAGATGTTAGTTGTTTTTTTAAGCATTTGATGAAGTAAAATGTCCATTTTGTGTTTCAACATAAACACTTAGCGGAGTAAAAAGATATACGAAGCTACTCTTTTTCCCTCCCTTCACTATTGTGACCCTGGTATCTTTATTGAAGCTCACGGATGGTTGGTCATGTGAGTCATTGCTAGCACTCTGATTGGATTTTCTCGTTGCCCATAAATATCCAAATCGTTCAGATAGAAATTATGTTGCCCAATCACGATGGGAGTGTCATCAACTGCCCATATTGTTGTCCCATGATTAATCACCTTAAGGTAGAAAAAATGTCAATAATAAAGGGGGGGTCCTTGGGCTGAAAAAGTTTGAAGACCCCTAATCTAAATTATTACCATGTAACACCTACTTTTTAACCATATGAAATACTAGTCATATGTCAAACTCTACTAAATGTATCTTAAAGGTGCTCTTAGCGATGCCACACATTTTTTAGGCTAAAACACTTTATGTCACTTACTGCAAGCATCACCTAACCAACCGCTAGCTGTCTGTGTCCTGAATACACTGTAAAAAAACGTGATCTCTGTGGACAGCCCAGGCTCCAAAAACGACAACAAAAACAACCTGGGCAAACATAACAAACTGTTCCAGCAAATCACAGACGAGATGCCCGTTTAGTAGAGTTTCAATTGCACAGGAGCAGCACGGGAGGGAGGGGCAGGAAGTAGCGAGCTAGCTCTCTGTTTTGTTTGAAAGTCAACAGAAGTGACGTTACCCAGCATCGCTTAGAGCACCTTTAATAACCCAGAAACTCACTTGTTTACATATTAAAGCAAAATAGTTTTCTTAAAGAATTGTAAATGTAAAAGTATTAAATCTCAATGTTATAATTGTACAAAACAAAAGTGTTCAAATAATACCCTATAAATATAATATAATATAAACACAGCTAACAATGTTCAAATAATACCCTATAAATATATACAATATAAACACAGCTAACAATGGTATTAAATTGCAATAGCCTATAGATTAAATGTAATGGAATATTCAACTAAGGTAGACTGCTGTTGTTCACAGCACTAAGCTATTTATGGTTTCTGATATACTCCGAGTCTCTGGCCCTCTCTTACAGCCAGGCATAGTAAGCTGGCCCTCGGAAGAAAAAGTTTGGGGACCACTGGCTTAAGGCTTGACTACACGGTGGTAACGGAAATCGAAATTTGCTGTCTACAATATTGTCAGTGTTGGGTTAACGCAACTACGCAAATCAAAACAGTGGTGTGATAATTGAGCCAGTAGAGAAATAACTGTTCAGAATTAATCTGTAGCCTTGGGTAGGCTTCTGCGACATTTTTAACAGGCTACGCTATAGAGGCTTAGACAACTATGACCCATGTTTTGGTTTCGTAAATTAATTTGCCCTACTTCTTGACTGCAAGCAATGTCATTTTTATTTTTCTGTACAATAAACAAATACATCTGCTTTATGCCGCAGAATTACATTCATATTTGGAACTTACATAGTCCAATGCATCGTTACACTACGTTAGTGTTTCCCAAAACCATAGTAGCAACGAACGTTTGCAACCACTATCGTAAAGTTGTGTAGTTAAAACTACACCTCTCGACCTGTGGTAGAATGCTAGTAGAAGCATAGTTCCAGGGATCTTCATGTCAAAGACGTCACTGACGCCAGTTATTTGTTTGCAAATTAATAATTATAAATATATTTAAGTTTCTAATTGATATACACTTCTAACCACCATACATCCATATTTTAAAATGCCCAAGGCAGAAAATACATAAATTAAAAGTCAACTTGCAGCCATGTGCACGTAAGTAAAAGTCACACACCTGCAGATAATAATAAGGTGGTGCGCACTTTTTGACGAGTCAGCTGAGAATATGTAGCCTTTGATTTTCATGGAGGGGGGGGGGGGGGGGTCCTTGTTAGTTTACGCAAACCAAGCCAAGAAGGCTGATTCTGATTTTGATAATATGATCTGCACATAAGATAAACTTAGGTAAACAACAATGTCAATATTGTGGTCAAAACCCAGATTCGAACTCTTGGACAGGGGGCTGGTAACTGCTGTGCAACGGCGGCTGTCATCTGTCGGCCTTAACGCAATGCGCCACAGAAGTATGTGCAGGTGCCCGTTCACGTGCTACTAAACGTCATTAACCACCTTAGTCCAGACTACTGAAGTTTGGAAACTATCATGGTCCAAACTTACAGTACTATGTAAGTAGGCCTATGACAGTTTTGGGAAACAGTCGTAACTTACATGTTGGTTAGTTGAACGATGCATCCTGTTAGTAAAAAGCTAACCTCCGTAGTTGTACGGGAAACGCACCCCAGATCAGTGGGGTGTACTACGAATCTCGATTAGTGGGTTAGCGAGGTATGTTGCGCTCAAAGCTAGGGTATGCTGTGACACGAAAGTGGATTTGTTTTAGTGTCGCTATATCACCATGGCATCTTATGCTGTCAACCAAACCTGGTCGGGAGGAGGTTATGTGCTAAATTATAGCTCAAATCGTGTAATCTACCGCAGACTGACCAATCAATTGTCTTAAACGAAGTTATCTCACGTGTAGGATTCTGTCATATATCTTACAGGTGGAGCTCCGCCTCTACTAACATTTTGGATCTCGAATGCACTTTAATAGTGCTGTGCGTGCAAATATCCCACTATGGACGTGCATACCATACAACAACTGATGGCAATTGATTTATTTGATGTTATAGGTTAGACACAAAAAATGACCGCAGTGTAGATAAAGCTATCGCTCATGAATGCGGAAGTAATTGTTTTTAAATACAGGCGGTCTTGTGCGTCTCCACGTTACACGATTGGCCAAAGTCATCCCAACACCGAGAACGCGCACAGATCTGAGCTGAAAGCCTAGTTTGAAAAATATATCACATAACTGATATCGTAGTATCACTTAACGTATACCCCTGAGTCAAGGCTTTGTCAAGCCTTGATATGTCTACATAGCCTAGATATGTCTAACGTGCTTCGTAGTATACCCCACAGCTTGTAGGCCATTAGCAATCTGTTTATTTTATTTTATGAAGCCTACACAGTAGATCACATGCCACATTCTCACTTTCAATAGACAGATGCAATAGCCATTGGTCAAGTATTGAGTATAAAGCAATTAAGATAGTACCCTATACAAAAAGTACTTCATACTATCATAAAAATTTGTTAAAACGAATAGCATTTTGCAACTTGACAAAACACTGGATTAAATATCGTAGGCACAGGAGAAAACTTGTACATCCATCCTTTTTTGAAGACGTAAATGGTTGGGCTATAGGCCTAGTTTGCAAGAAGACATAAAGCGTGAGCATGCCACACTATCCACAGCTGTGGTAGCGGGGGGTAGGATGATTACTGTTAGCGCAGGATTTATATAAAATTCTTCAACAGAAGGCTTGCCTCGAATGCAGTCAAAAAAAGGCCTGTGGTTTGCGCAGCCTACAGTAAGTAGGTCTTAGTGAGTTAGGAGTCCTCTAGACTTCTTTTCAGCTGTCTCAGAGGTGGAAAGTTGTGTTCGTTGGGGGCAGGGCCGGATTAACAATTCATAGACCCTTTGGAAAAATTGTCTGATGCAATTTTTCTTTTTGTACAGCCACAGCATATTCTGTGTTATAGCTATGAACACATACAATAGCTCGATTAAAAGGTGAGACTTTAAGCTCTCGGTGGGTGCAAACAGTGTATTTCTACACGCCTCTGTTCCTGAGAAGTCCCAAGCTAAACAGTGGTAGTTTTCATCAAAATCGCTGTTTTTTCTAGAAATGGAGATATAACGTCTTTCATGAAATATGAAGTGTTGCCTGTTACTTACTTGTGTGAACTTTCCGGGAAGTGATCAGCGAGACCTGGCGAGACTGCCACCTAGTGATAAACCCACGAAAATGGCCTGGTTTTGACCTGACGTGCATGCGTCACTGATTCGACGCAAAGCGGCAACCGAATTATGATAAAATGTCCAGATAAAATGTCCAGATTGTGCGTTTTCATGAGTTTTCGATTGTCATATATTTAATTTCCATTCATCACAGAGTTCCTAAAATCACATATAAGGTGTGTTAGAGTGTCTAGTTTCGTAATTAAAAAAAAAAGCTAAAAACGTAATATTACGCTTTTTGGCACTCAACGCATTTGGCACTCAACGAGTTAAGGCACGAGCGCATCTGTGAGGCCAAGCCTCACCAAGTAGCCCGTTTGTTTACAACTAACATTACATTTAATTAAACTGCTTATAGGCTATGCCGAAATAGTTTCAACATTTTGAATATCAGTGTCGGGTGAATTAGGAAATGCCTTATGGCTGAAAGCTGCTTGGGATCCCCCCTGTCAAGCAATAACCATACAAAAAGTTAAAAACAAATGACATGATGCGCAACACTGACATAATGCGCAAATAATATAGCCTAGATATTCCAATATATTCAAATACATGTGTTTATTTTAGAGGGGATATTCGAACGTCATTTTTGAGCAATTTTGACAGCCCTAGTCCACTGTAGGCTACGCCAATCGTCTATTAACACCTTCCACCTAACCCCGGTGAGTGGGGGTCGCTATAATGCGTGTGAAATAGCACCTTTGAGTAGCCTATGCGAAATAGCCTTAAAATCGTTCCGGTGTTGTGTGCCTTCTGGTTTCTCCACCTACTGGTTTCCTATCTACATAGCGCACCAGACCGCGATGATAGATCGGAAGAGCGCATCTTCCGATCTACATACCGCACCAGACCGCGATGTCTTCAAGGGTTGAATGAAGGGAGTTTGCAAAAATTAGTGTATTTTTAAAGTCAATAAACATTCTTAATTTTCGAATGTCTTTGTCAGGGAACATCTGACTTTTAAAAACCATAGGCCTGGTAGTCGCTCAGACAAGGAGTTATAAGATAAAGGCAATACCATTTGTGTCACCTAATGCAGTTCAGTGAATTAGCAAGATACAATCAGAAGGCAACAATCATAAAGCACAGTGCGCCCGCGCACGCTCTCTCCCCTGCGCATAAAGCTGTCTGCGTGTTGTAGGCTAGATTTGCGTGAGTTCTTTCTATCTGCTTTACTTTTGTGAGTTGCGACCACCTAGGCTATGTTATAGACGTTCTATGAGGTACCAGTGTTTAGCTGTGTCACAAAACAATAAGCTTTGTCAGACTACTTTTAAAATGATATTCAGGGCTATATACATTTTAAACATTCGGGGCTGAAGACCCGACAAAGCCTTGCGTTAATTCTTCAGGTGGGAAGTGTCAGGAATTTTCATACGAGAGACGCTCTCATTGGTGGTTAGTATATGAAGTAGGGAATTGACAGCAACATATCCAATCACATTATGAGAGATGCTGAATTTAACATAAACTGCGATGTTTGATTTTAAATGAATGTAAATTTAGCCGGGACTGTAAGCTGGCACACGTGGGTGCTCAATGTTTTCAGTGGGTGCCCGAGAGACGGAGCACCCACGGTATCGGCGCCTATGACAAGCGTATCTCGCGATTGCATCCATTACAAACAAACATGCAATGTGAACGTCTGGGATTGGGGAGAGCACTAAATGCTCTTCTGAATAAGCACGAAGTCAAGCCTTTAAATGAAAAACACTCTTCAATAATCAAAGAAATAAACGCTAATGAAGTAAACTTGTGACCATCAAAAATAGTTTATCGTCTGTAACTCCGTGATAACAGGACGTAACAGGAAGGCATTTGGCTGAGCAACGGAGGTTAATATGCTCTATATTTTGTCCAAATGATGTCTGTCTATCATCGTTCCACTCGGAGAAAACCAGAATGTTTAATTTGTCCTGCGTTTCTTCTACGGCTGCAAACGGGATTCACTCGCCGTTAACCAAATATTTCTTTATTAGGGCAGGGCAGGCATATTTCTGGCTATTAAATTATTTCTAAACCAGTCTGCTAAAGTCTGTAGTGAAGTCTGTGTAGGGTTTTCCAGCTCCATTTCTTTTTATGAGACACCCTGCTCACTTGAGACCTCTGCCGGTTGTTGCAGCGTCGTTGCAGCGTCACTGGAAAAATACAAATTAAAGTCGCATGATGCCGCGTGATCCCGCGCGCGGACCGCGAGGGAAGCTGGCTAAGTCGAAGCACTGCCCACTGTACACTGTTCAACTGTATAGTAAATGTCTTGCAGGCAAACGTTACAAAAAGCGTTCATCATGTTTTACAGTGGGTGCTATTTTGAAATCGTCGTTTCACTCACGCTCCGCGTGTTTCACGCAGCTTCGTGAAATGGATTACAACCGTCGCCACTAGGTGGCAGCTTAAGTCCGGTGCGGCCAGAGCCGGATATGGAGCCGTATATGGAGAGCCATATACGGCTTTGGCTGTGGCATCGCTGGTGTGGACTGCCCGTTCGGCGATCCATTTGGCAGGAGCAATGACCTGTCAATGGATTTAATTAACCATACCTCACTTGTTGAAGCTTGGCGGATCAACCTCTGTGCGGCTCTAAGCACTTTATAATAATAATATTAATAATAATAATAATAATAATAATAATAATAATAATAATAATAATCAGAGGCATTGCTAGAAGTTGAAAACATTTGTGGCTTTAGCCCAGAAGTAAAACCTCCTATATAAGCGGGGGTTCGGGAACATTTTAAAAGTTGGTTTCTTAAAGGAGAATTCCGGTGTGATATTGACCTAAAGTGTGTTGAAACATGATACCGAGTGTGAACGTATGTCTCATAGCCCATCTCGGCTTGTCCCCTGCACTCCAAAATCTGGCGCTAGTTAGCCGATGCTACCAACAGCTTTTTCAATGGTGGTGCTTCGGTATCGGGCTAGCCATGCAAATAAATCACTGTTTTACACCATTTACGAGGCTCAATGTATCTCCACACTTCATTGGTAGACTTCTGAGGACCCTGACATTTAAAACGAGACATTGAGAAGTTTGAAAAAGCACTGGTAGTTTACTTACAAGACGATTTAAGCAGACAGTATCTTCACGAAGTATGATAAGGGATCAGATTCCAAAAATAATTCAGTGGAAATGCATGGATTCCAGTTTCTTCCAGTAGTAGCAACTGGAATCCATGCATTTCCACGGAATTATTTTTGGAATCTGATCCCTTATCATACCTGTTCATTCTTACTCGTCGCTCGACTTATCGTGACTAAATTCAAGATGGCTGCAAACGCTAAACTTCATGAAGATACTGTCTGTAGTAAACTACCAGTGCTTTTTCAAACTTCTCAATGTCTCGTTTTAAATGTCAGGGCCCTCAGAAGTCTACCAATGAAGTGTGGAGATACATTGAGCCTCGTAAATGGTGTAAAACAGTGATTTATTTGCATGGCTAGCCCATGTGATTTGTGTAAAACAGTGATTTATTTGCATGGCTAGACACATGGATTATGCTATCAGCATAATCCATGTGTCTCTTCACAAATGACCAACACGTTATCAAATCATTCCGTAGCCTTGACTCGATTCAGTTTTATTGCAATGTTGAACTTAACTTCCAGGCCACTGTCAATTTTTACATTTTAAATTTAAAAATTTTCAATTTTCCAGGCCTGACATCTTTCAACATTATTACCCTCAAAGTTAAATAAGAAACCTTTGCAACTCAGCTATTTAATTAGGGTGCAGGCTACTTGTTAGGCATATGGTGTGTTTTCTTTTTTTTTGAGAGAGAGAGAGAGAGAGACACACAAAGTTGAAATCATATCTTCATGGCTTCAATCTGGCCTACCAAATATCTGCATAAAGTAGACTACTGTACATCACATCACATCACAAGCGCATCAAACGTGCATACTGTCTCCGAGTGCGTGTTTCAAAGGCCTAGGCTACTTTGAAAAAAAATAAGCACTTGAATAATGGTCTAGGAGCTGAAGTTTAGACTTTTTTGTTAGAAAACTATTTCATTTGAATTATGGACTGCCTTTGAATCAAGTTTGATCAGACTTTAAGTTGATATAAGAAAGGTTCAAGATGCTAGGTAGCCTACCTGTTAAGAAATACATGCATTTTTTCCCCGTGGAAGTAGACTAATTTAAGAACGGCAAAATATTATTTTTTGAAAAGTATACTCTGATTTTTAAAAAAAGATTGTTGCTTTTGGATTTGACATGGCTGATAGGCCTATATTAATTAATGACTGTTAATCAATGGCCTTGGTACGCAGTGACATAGCTATTAGGGATAATGTATAACTTCATAAAAATACATCGGGGTCCAGTTTGCATCGGGGTCCAGTTCGTCCTGTTGGGGCTTATTTTCCCGATAATGGCGTTCTTAACATTATCCCGTTTATTATACGGCTACTTGCCAAAATGAGAGAAGACACTTTGCGTAATGTCTTTTTAAATGTAATTGTTACCGTTTTCATTGGCTTATGCCGAGGAACAAGCTTCGCCAAACACACTGAACTTGAATCCAACATTCTTTAGAATGTATCTGAACAACCGTTTCTATGTGAATCTCAAGCACAAAATCTGTTGCCATTGACAGTGGTCAAGAGACCATACCATTCCCCCTCATCTGACTTTTGTGCTTTCTGTGCTAATACACCACCCCTCCCCTCCCCTTAATCCACTGAATAGACATCTTATTTCCATCACAATAGCCAGCAGAGAAAGGCCAACACATCAGATCAGCTTGCTTACTTGTGTGAAACAGCAATGTGTCATTAACCTGTTGCGTCACAGGAGAAGCACCACTTAACCAGAATTTAGAAATAAAGTATCAAAAAAACATCAAACCCATGTTTACCCATGTTTACATGTCAGCAACATTAACATATAGCCTATAAGCCCTATAAGTTTTGACTCTCACTGTGCGCAAATTTTGTGTAAAATATGGACACGAGACTTCTCCTGCCCATTGCAGTGTGCATTTCAGTGCCTGTGTTTCATGAACTGAATTCTTAAAAGAAAAGGTTGGACAAAAGGATACACAATTAGCCTAGGCAACACATTTATATTTGATTTAATTGCTGGCGATCGTGCCTCTACCGACACTTCAGGTAGGGGCGGCCACAGCCTAACCTCAGTGAAACGCTTGTAAACCTTAAAAACTTTGAAGGCCTACTAAATGGCTTGGGCAAAGGTAGCAAGATAACATGGTAGCCAGATAACATGGTCAGCTATGTTAACTTGTTACAATGATAATAACATTAACTGACATCTTTTTAATCGTACAACTCAAGTCAATTTCTGTGCCGTCAGCTGGTTTAGATGGTGCAAAAGTAGGTAGACGTCTGATTATCAAGCTAGCAGTACAAATTATTAGTGGTTATGCTATTTAGGTGTTTGTTTTTTGGGTGGCATATAGATTCAGTGCATGTTCTAGGCCTACAGACAATTTTGACATTTAAACATGATATCAGAAAGTGACAAATCTGCAAGCAGCCACATCTGTCAAAGACTCGTCATCAATCGTGAAACGTCATCAACCAAGCCAGTTAACATGGAAGCCAGTAGCCATGTACTGTAACACCGGTCCCCAAATATAAGACGGGGAAATAATTCATTCAATTGCCTGCCAGTAGAGCTATCAGTCCACCAGCAAGACATTGTTTTGATTTAACTCAATGAAATAAGACCTCTTAATATTTTATTATATTTGTTGGATTAATACTGTTGGCAAAGACTCCAACACTCGCTCTCAAGCTCATTCGCTTGCCACCCCTTCGAGCTTAGGCTGAAGCAGGCTACATTTAAACACAATTGTTGCCGCGACTCAAGGCATTCCAGCCTATGAATTTAATAAAAAGTAAATAATGCATAATTTAACAATAACTCAATGTAGGCTAGGCCTACTTGGCTACGCAAAAGGGTTTCCATTACATCACAGCCCCTGTTCAATGAACGGCTATTTGTCTCGTAATATATGGAAGAATATTAGACTCAAAAGTTTTGTACGTGTGTATCACGTTTTGAAACGGTAGAAATTATTTGTAACTGTAAAAATGATCTGTACAAGTAATTGTCAAAATTACAAATATGCCCTACTCTTACAAATCTATTCTACAGGTACGGATCGGTTTTACAGCTACAAATCATCCTACAGTTAAAAATATTTTACCATTACAAACATATTCTACAATTACAAATCACTATTCTACGCACAAAAAGTTGTCCTACAGTTACAAATCTTTTCTGCAAGTGCACAGACTTTTGCACCACCTTAGGGATGAGAAGTGTCTCATATGTATTGTGTGTGTGTGTGCATCAAGATTTGTAACTGTAAAACTAATTTGTGATTTAACAAAAAAATAACACGATTTTAAGTATTACTCATATGTCCTTCACTTACAAATATATTCCACAGGTACTAAACCTTCCACAGTTGCTTGTCTTTGAATTGCAAAGCTATTCTGCCATTACGAATCTCTGCTGCTCGCACAAGTATTTTCTGCAAGTATACGGATACTTTTCAGACTGTTCTGTTCCTGTTGAATAGCCAATGGCGATGCTCAGGTTGTCAAATAAGCCATTACTTCAATTCATCGTGTTTCCTTACTCTCTGATGACATATGGTGATAATTTTTGCAATGGTTGCAATTCATTTTCCATTATTTCCTACACACTGGTCCTTTAAATATGAACATTTGTTTGTTGTCATTATTGATATTTGATATTGTACTTACAATATTGTTATTATTTTGCTTAATGTTGGTTTACCATCTTTTAAAAACTGTTTACTGTTCATTTTAGGTATAAGGTTCTTAGTCTGTAAGTCACTGGACAAAAGCGTCTGCCAAATTCTATAACCATAACTGTAACTATTAAATATATGAACCTTCATGAAGACTTATTTGTGACTTTCACTGATCAGATGTACTATAACTATCATAGGAATTATTTGGAGCATGTTGCTAGCAGTTTGAGTGGATGGAACATGCAGATAGGCAGAAGCCCAGACGTTGCTGTGCTCCCTCAGTCTTGTGCAGGTAATACAAGTACTCACATGCATTTTGCTAATACTGTTACTGTGCAATCCACTAGATAGTGAGAATACTTACATTGGGCTTACTGAATTTTCAGACACTGTCACTCACAATGAAAAATATATTTTAATGGCAATTAAACTGAGATGATTGAACAGCAATATGGTTATTCGTCATTAAAAGTTCAAATAATTACAGAGCATGAAAATGCACTGTACTGTTCTTCCTAGGCTTCTTAATATTATTCTTCCAACCACTTTTTCGGCATCCAATTTAACTTGAACAATTTAACGTACAAACTCTGTTCAAACTTTGTAACATAGGTCTTCTAAAGGACTCGTGTGGTATGACTTTTCAACTTTGTAACTTTTATACTTTTTAAACTATTAATTAAAAACTACTCAAAATTTCCCCATAGACTTAACATTGGGCTGATGACATCACAATAGGGCCATTAAGCAATAGGGCTTATTCGCAAACACCGCCGCAGCCATATTGTTGATATGACATTCCAGTTCTATGGGCTATTCTATGTGACAAATCACCTGTAGCGCGTAGATTTGATCTGAGCAGAGCACAGTAGCCTAATGGCTTTATCTCGTCAATATCAAGAGTAGATAAACTTAATCGCTGTGGACCCATATCTAATAGACTCAATAGCATTAAGTAAAGATCCGTCATTATTGTCAGTTGTAACTTACCCCGATATTTATAGCCTAACTGTCTTGTTCATACATCGGCACACGTCGCAGCTGGAGGCAACAAGGCGTTCAAGTCGCTTGAGTCAAGGTCGGCAAACTTATATTTGTTCCATCAACGACATTGTCTAACATTGCCATGATCGCAGAGAATAAAGCTGCATCTCATTGGACTGCAATTGTATCTTGCGTTTGCCTGTTGCTTACAACCTGCAACCAAGGACTTTGCTAAAGTAGTTTAAAGTAGGTTAGCCAGTGATCGTTCTTGTCTGATAACTTCTAGGAGGATCTATGATGCAACTATATGGTCTTGAGGCAGAAAAGGCTATCATATTTCTCTGTAACATTTCCAAAATCCAGGTGAACAAAACACTATACAAATCAGAATGATCTATTATCAATTATCTGATATCTTTCTCCGCTGAGTTTGTTATTTATCCTATCTAGCCACAAGTCTCTCCTGCGCTGACTCAACTCCTCAGTCTCATTCTCTTCTCGTTCTCTGACCATCTGTCAACATAGAGCATTGAAAATAAGGGAGATTTTCCGGGTTACTCACCCAAAATACAGGGAAATTTCAAAATGTGTCTTTCTGTTGCTATCCCTCTGCTGAAAGCAAGAATTCGTACTACAAAACTGCTGCAGGAAAATATTAAAACAGGAAGACTGGAAAAGCTGGAAAAAAGTTGACAGGTATGTTTTTGACTATGGGCCCTATCATGACATTCTAAAGTGCATCGTCACTCGTCAAAAGTCTATTCAAATTTAGTAGGATGTCCAGTTCACATTGGGAGGGGTTTCGTTATCAAACGTGGAGCGCATGGCGCAACAAGGTGTTCCTAGGTTTTTTAATCAGTCATATGGGTGTGTTTGGGGCGTAACATCATTTAAATCTGTCATTCCCTTTAACGGCACAAAGCGCGATATGTCAAATAAATGCATCCGTATTTTGGCATTCAACGGTGCATTTGAAGGAGGCTGCTTGCGAGACCGTATGAAATAGTCATTCTTAAACCTAGCATAGCCTTCACGCATTTGCAGTCGTCTATTATTTGAACTCATTGGCAAAGTGAAACTAACTTCACCAAGGTGAGTCAAAGAAGACAGTTATATGCAGTTACTTTCACTATTGACTGACAATGGGTTACCATCGAAAACATAGGCTGGAAAAAGCAACACTTACCCTAATATTGCTCAAATGACTGAATAAAACAACATTTATCCTGCAGAGGAGTTGCTTATATCTCGTGACAGTGCGTCTTCAGCTGTGCTCCATACGTGTCTCTCGCCTCTCCCCTAATCACTTTTAACCGTCATTACCAATTTGCAAATGATGGCGAATAACTACTCATCATGAGATGTACAGTATTTCGTAATATCTTTATTCTAATTATGACGGCCGCGCAGCGACATTAGCGCCACCTAGTTAAAAATTAAAAAGCAAAAAATGTGGTGTTTTCATCACAATATCTCTGGCTGACAAGGTCAAAACTGCACGAAATTAAAAGTGTAGGATCATTATGACACCCTCCGAATGCATGGCAAGTTTTGAGTACTTTCGTTCATGGGGGGCCTTACAATAAAATAATTTATGTGTACATTTAGTGACATACACCAACAAGGATTCCCGGGACACTGAAAGACCGGGGTACACGAAACTTGGTGGGCATGTACCCCCACATGGATAGCATGGAACCGTCATTTTTCGTTGACCCCCCGAAAGGAGGGTAGGGCAGACACAATTCTCTGTGAATATCTTGAGAACTGTAGGGCCTAGGATGACCATTTTTTTCCGTATGTTTGCCTCCAGGGGTCATGTTAACCCATTTCATGTGCACACATGTGCACAAACAGATACACACACACACACACATACATTCACAGTAATCATACGTATGACACATACTCACACAGTAGACATATGTACGCTCTCATGCACAGGCACATACGCAGGCACAAACACAAGCACGCACGCACACACACACACACACACACACACACACACACATAACATAAACATAACACAAACAATCAAGAATTTCTCAGAATTATAAACAGGCAAGATGGAGGTGGGGTTGTATAAAATGAATTTTACATGTGGAATCTATGAACTAATCATGTTTTGGTACTTGTTGTCTAGCAGATACCAGTGAGAATTGAGTGTGGATAATGCAATTTAGTGAGACAGTTAGAATCATATAGGCCTTTCAGCGTGATTTCTTTTTGTGGAAAAAATGTGCTGGACTGGGCGGCGGTCATATTTTGTACCGCTCTGCGGTACATCTAGTTATGTTTCCTATTGTAATCGTGCAATTTCTAATGCTTTGCATGGACGTGCGCTGGTGTGTGTTCATGAATGATAGAAGGATGGTGCGTGCATCTGCCAATATGACTGTTGACATGCGCTCTTAAAATAGCATATGAACAACTCGCTATTGACTTCTGACCAGGTTTAGGTGGTGTGCGATAACGATTTTTAGACAACGCGCCAGGCCCTCCCTAGGTTGTTAATTGCCACACCCCTGGGCGCGATGTTTAAAAAATAAACGTGCAAAAAACCGAATTAAACTTTGCGCGGGTGGAAAACGGGTTTTACGCCATGCGCTGGTGTGCAAAATACAGCCCAAAGTTTCTGACTAGCCAATAAAGGTCATTTTTCATTACTAAATAAAAAAATGCCATTTATTTCTGTAAGGCGCACACCACATATGTCTGTAAATTGCTCAGCCCCAGAGAATCCCTCCACCATGGCAATGATATTGCCAGATTCAGGACAGTATGCTCTACACACACATGTAAGGCAAATCGACCTGCCAGCTTGCAGTGGTGAGATACATTTCAAAGTATAAGAATTTTTATAATACGCTTTTTGTATTTTTATTATTTAAAAATCAAAACTAAATCAATGCAAGTATTAATAAATGAAATTGTGGCAGATTTGGGTAGCCTAGACCCTGCTGAAAAAAACAATATATAGTGTGTATGGCACTTACAATGAGGTTACTAGACTACACATCCTGTTCAACTGTTTCCTCTGCCCACAACTGTTTCAAAATAAGTCCTCACTACAATAATTCCCTATTAAATAATTTAACCATTTAAACTATCCACCTATTTAACTGTTCAGCCATTCCAACTATATTAACCCTTTGCAGACCGCGCCGAACATTCAATTTTTTCATACTCGATGGCCTTATGGCACAAAAAGGCTTATTGTGTGATTATGCTACATGACAGAGATATAATTTACCCATCATTATAATGTGTATCATCAGATGACATATGTATATACTAACTTAGCAACAGCCTAGCAACCACCTTAAGTACCCTAGCAACAGCATAGCAACCATGTAAAATACGCTAGCAACAGCCTATTAACCATGTCAAATACCCTAGCAACAGCCTAGCAACCACTTCCACATTTACAACCAATATAGCAACCAATGAGTTTAACCTAGCAACCAGCATAGCGACCACCACAACTAACCTAGCAACAGCCTAGCAACCACCTCAAGTACCATAGCAACAGCATAGCAACCATGATACATACCCTAGCAACAGCCTAGAAACCACTTTTATGATGACAAACTAGCAACCAGCATAGCAACCAACATGATTACTCTAACAACCAGCATAGCAACCACCATAACTACCCTAGCAACACCATAGCAACCATATGATTTACCCTAGCAACAACCTAGCAACCGCCACAATGTCAACCTAGCAACCACCATAGCAACCAACAGAATTACCCTAGCAACCAGCATAGCAACCACTTAATTTGGCATAACAACTATCATATGTACCCTAGCAACACTATTGTAACTATATCTGCATCATTTGTTTTTACTCTGTATGATATTTTACATCATATTTTTTCATTTTCATGCACTGGTAATTCCTTGGAATTGAATTTCTAGTTATTGTTTTTTGTTATTTTCCTTTTGTTTTATTATGTTTCTCTTTCCATCTCTTTTTATACCATACTGAACAAGCTTCCCAAGCAACATCAGAGGAAAGGCCAGAGACATACATACATGAGGAATCATTAAAGGTATGATCAGTATATTTTAAATGTAAAATGTAAATGTATTTGGGTCGTTTAAGGGGGATCTAAAGGCATTTCTGTTCAACATGAACTTAGTTCTTTAAGCGCTTCTTATGCGTTATGGTTTGCATAATATTGTTTTATTTCCATTAGGCTGTTGATTAATTTGACATTATTGTTTATTATTGATATTCTCCTTAATGTAGTCTTACCCTCTTATTGTTTTTATAGTATCGATTGAATGGACATTATTTTTTATTATTGCTTTTTTCCCTCATTTTCATTGTTTATTTTATTGATTGAATTGACATTGTTGCTTATTATTGCTATTCTCCTTATTATAGTTTGACCAACATTCTAATCTGTTCCCTGTTAAATTTTAAATATTATTAGGGCCCGAGCACCGAAGGGCGCAAGGCCCTATTGTTTTTGTAAGGATTATTATTATTATTATTATTATTATTATTATTATTATTATTATTATATTAACTTTGTCTCAGAGCGTTTTCCTTTTTTGAGGTGGTTAACCCTTTAGGCGCCAGAGGTTTTTTTCCGAAACGATCAATTTTGACATCTTCATTTCAAAAGGCTATATCTTAAAAGTGATAAGAGATAGAGACTTTCTGTAAATTAGAGAAATATTAAGGATGACCCAACGTTTATGTAGAGATTAAATGTTTATATCTAATTTGCATATTATGACGTCATATGGTGGCGGCCATCTTGGATTATAGAATTTTCATGAAAAGTCGCATGTTTGAATGATAAAATGCACCACTTCTTTCCCCCCAAAATGTCCCTCACCTTCTGTATGCTATATTGCACAATACTGAATGCTCAGGTAAATAGTAAGTAGTGAACAAACTGTAAATCATTACTAATAAATGGCAGAAACAAACCAAATGCATGTAGCGGTAGACTGGCCTTTTGCTGTAGAGATTTTCCATTTACTACATACAGTAGGCACTCTGATTCCATGTATGGGGCACATATATATTATTCAGATGACACACAAACACAAGTAGACAAGACCTGTTTAGTTCAAAAGCTCATTTGCCACGACAAGGCACAGATCAGGAGTGAGATGACGAGACAAGACAAGAGACAATGTTAGTATTTTTTTTCTTTTTGTTGTTTTTGTTGATGTTTTTTTTTTTTTTTTCTTAGCTGACAAAGACACACACATCACAAGGACATGAACACACAAAAAGGAACACATAGTGTACTGTATGTCCTAAATGATCAGGGAAGTAGATAGCAAATCAACAGTGTAAATCATTACTAAATGGCTGACATTTTTTTTGTAGCAGGCCTTTTGCTGTAGAGATAATGATAATGAATATCCCTATCCATACAGGGCCGGCATTCCCATCATCTTGTGATAGACTATGCATGACCTAATGTGTGTGTGTGTGTGTGTGGGAGAGGGAGAGGGAGAGAGCGTGTCACCACCTCCACCATGCGAGCAGCATGGCCAGATCTGCCTCGCGCGCGCCGAGTGGAGAGAATTTGCGCAGCTCGGACTAGGCCTACTGTCATTCTCATTGCGACTCCCCACACTGCCACTACGTTCCCCCCTAACTGTCCTATGAGCACTTCGACCTCGTCTAACATACCCAGTGGCATTAGACAAAGGCTCCACCACGTTACTGTCGCCGCGATTGTGGAGAGGCACGCGTTCATAAGACAGAAGCTAGCGCTATGGACATTATGCTACCTCCATTATGCTACCTCCAGCCTCATTCGCCACACCACTATCACCCTGCTAACTTCCCGATGAACACTCCGAACCCGTGAAACATTATTCCCACCAGTGACATTGGGCAAACGATTCAACGTTTGTGCTTGGTGTAAGCTAAACTATGGAGTAAACTCTCACTTTGTCCAGCTGCATCATTGCAAGGCAGGGACGCATCTGAAGCCTCACTAAACGAATCACCGTCATTTTCTGAAGGCAGATATTCCCCTTCAGAATCAGGGTCCGCGAATAGAAGACCCAACACTTCATTTCAGGTAAACTTTTTTCATGCCATTAGACGATAATCTAATGCAAATACTCGCTGACGTTGACAATATCGCTCTGACAAAGTGGCTCACACGCACACTAGCTCCGGTATTTCACGCACTGATTCAATGCGCTGTAGCTAGAAAGTTTTGTTTAAAGCGTGCCCTTTTTTTGACTCGGGGATGACGTATGACATGTCTGCCATCTAGTGGAGTGGAAGTAGAACGAAATATGACACCCTATTTGACTAAATCGGCCGTTTTATTCAGTACCGCATCTTGTCGACTATAGTCGACTGTGGCGCCTAGAGGGTTAAGATGGGTGAAAAGTCTTGAAATTTGGCACACACATCAGGTGTCACGCAAAGCAGTTAGGTACAAGAGCTTGGCCCCGGGCGTGGCCCAGGGACTCAGTAGCGCCCCCTTAGGTGATTGAGGCAGTGGTTGGCACATACTTTCAGCTAGACGCATCAAATTTGGTAGGTGTGTGTATCTCCCCAAGATGAACAACTTTCGTATGTACATTGCATTAGCCACGCTCAACAGGAAGTGAGGTATTTGGGATTTTGTGCAGACTAAAATGTCATGAATCGTGATGCCAAAAGAGGTGCTTCCCATGGGTGAAAACGCAGGAAATTTGGCACACACGTCAAGTGATACAGTGAATAGACAGGGATAAAAGCTTGGCACCGGGCGTTGCCCAGGAACTCCATAGCGCCCCCTTATGTCACTGTGACTTGTGGTTGGCATATAGTTTTAGATACACACACCAAATTTGGTGGGTGTATGTAACTCCCAAAAACAAAAAAAAACTTTTGTATTAACATGCCATTAGCCACGCCCACAGGAAGTGAGGTAATTTAGATTTTGTGCGTTGTGGACATGATCAATTTTAACGTACTCCTCCTAGACGGTTGATCCGATTCATGTCAAAGTTTGTATACATGACGCCGAGATGTTCCTGATTATAAATTGTGAAGCTTTTTTTTGATATGTTGTAATTTGACGAAATGGCGAAATTATTAATTTTAATACCCTTCCACATAAACAATAAATGTGTCATAATTCACCATGCATGGCTTGAAATGTTTTAAATTTCACAGGTCATTGAAGACCATGTTAATGATAATATTCACAGGCCCATAATGCATGTTTGGCATAGCGCCACCAACTGGCAACAGAAAGAATGACAATTATACTGATGTCATATGATCAATTTGTACATACTTCTCCTAGACGGTTTGTCAGATTCATGTGACATTTGGCAAATATGGTGCCAAGATGTCGCTGATGTTAAATTGCGAAGGGATTTTTGATATGTTGTAATATGTCATGATTTTAATATCTCACCACATAAACAGGAAATGTGTCATAAAGTCACAGTGCATTGAATGAATGGTCTGAAACTTCTCAGGTTAATAGATATTATGATTATGATGATATTCAGACACCCAATGGGCCTGCCTGGCATAGCGCCACCACCTGGCCAAGTAGGAAATGTGCCAGAAATGGACAATGCCTTAAGTGACTGATCTGAAACTTTATAAAATATTGGATATCATTATTGTGATGATATTCACACATATAATTCATATGCCTAGCATAGCGCCACCATCTGGCCAAACAGGAAATATGCCAGAAATGCTCTATGCTTTGAATGAAAGGTCTGAAACTTCTCAGGTTAATAGATATTATAATTATGATGATATTCAGGGACCCTATGGGCCTGCCTATCATAGCGCCACCACCTGGCCAAGCAGGAAATGTGCCAGAAATGGACAATGCCTTAAGCGATTGATCTGAAATTTTACAAACATTTGGGATATCATTATTGTGATGATATTCACATGTGTAATTTCCATGCCTACTGTAACATAGCGCCACCATCTGGCCAACCAAAAAGTGTATCAGAAATGTTCTTTGCTTAAAATGAATGGTCTGCAATTTCTCAGGTTAACATATATTATGATTATGATGACACCCAATGGGCCTGCCTTGCATTGCGCCCCCACATGGGCAAGCAAGTAAATGTGGCAGAAAATAAAATACAAAAACACATAGCACACGCATCAACTATGTACATTTCACAAACGTACCACGTCGGTGCTTTGTTTGATTCCGACATGTCACGGGTTGCGGCCTGCAGGTGCTCGGGCCCGCCATTGCCGCTTGCGGCTATATTATTGTTTTTGTATTTGTATGTCGCTTTGGACAAAGCGTCTGCCGTATTCCATAACCATAACCATAAGCATAAATCAGGTTTTTAGGTCAAGTATACTTGCATATACAAGGAATTTGGTCCATCCGTGAATTAGTGAACACACAGAGCACACAGTGAACACTCAGGGCCATATGTACGTATATTTGTGAATGTAGCGTTATCAGCGTCATGGACAAACCGCAGATTGAGACCCAAGTTTCCGTTATATTTATCAAACTAGTGTAAACTGCGTCTTTCTCTGCCCATAAACGCAATTTACGAACGTCCACTATGGACTATGGAAAATTGGTCAAATCTAGTAAGTGAATGACGTGAAAGTGAAAGTAAGACATTCAAAAGGCCAACGAAAGTTAAGGTTGCTAATGAAGTGTGGAGATACATTGAGCCTCGTAAATGGGTGTAAAACAGTGATTTATTTGCATGGCTAGCCCGATGCCGAAGCACCACTATTGAAAAAGCTGTTGGTAGCATCGGCTAACTAGCGCCAGATTTTGGAGTGCAGGGGACAAGCCGAGATGGGCTATGAGACATACGTTCACACTCGGTATCATGTTTCAATACACTTTAGGTCAATATCACACCGGAATTCTCCTTTAACACCTGCTTTTACAAGGCGGAAGTATTTAGGCGCAGAATAGATGTGCGCGTTCAGGAGCAGTCTTTGTACATATCGCGGAATACATAATTAGGCGCTCTTTACGCTTCCCCTCCCATCTTTTTACGCTAAACTCCCACTTTCACCTGGATCCTCCCATGAATGCATATGCATGACACGAAGAACGCAATTAGCCATTTTCAGCTACCGCGACAGGCAGTTTGCGCTTTTACATCATTGCGGCCTGTTTGTACATACCTCGCAATGATTTTACACACACGTTGCGAAACAAATACGCCTGAAGTGGGCGCAAAAGCGTTAGTACAGTACATCTGGCCCACAGTGAGGTGAAGCACACACTAACCCAGAGCAGTGAGCTGCCTTGCTACCGCGGTGCTCAGGGAGCAGTGAGGGGTTAGGTGCCTTGCTCAAGGGCACTTCAGCCGTGGATGTGGGCATGGGAGAGCAGTGCTTCCCCCATCCACATTTTTCCAACTGGTCAGGGATCAAACCGGCAACCCTTCGGTTACAAGCCCGAAGACCTAACCAGTAGGCCACGGCTGCCTCATATATATATTTCATATATATTTAATTTATTTGTTATGTTTATATTATATTTATATTTAATTAAGTTAATAATTAATTTAATGAAATGTATTTGCTTGTTGTCCAAGGGTCTACTTTTTCAGAGATAGCCCCCTATAGCCCCTTACTAGTTGCTGCTCAGCCTTGCCATGCCAGCCTCTGATGACCATATGCTTAGAAGAGCATATCGGCATTTCATTTTATTCTTTATATTATTCTCAAAAGCCATTGCCTATGTGTCCCAGCATTTTTAAGCTCCCTTGCCTCTGACAGCCGTAGCTGGAGGCAATATGCTTTCACGTTGTCCATCCTGGGGTGTGTTTCCCGTACAACTACGGAGGTTAGCTTTTATCGTTCAGCTAACTAACATCAAAATTACGACTGTTTCCCAAAACCGTCGTACTTACATAGTACTTTGTAAGTTTGAACCATGATAGTTTCCAAATTTCAGTAGTCTGGACTAAGGTGGTTAATGACGTATACTGTATTAACCCTTAGAACCCGATTGACGCAAAGTGCGTCAAAAAACACACCCTTTCTTCTCTGTTACATTGCTCCGGAACTGTTCATCGCAGCGAGATGAAACCTTTATTGCATGACAGAGCAGAAGTGGGGCTTTCCAACGAGACTACACACTTGTCTGTACGATCAAGTATGAAAATAAAAAAAAATCATGAAATTAAATCAAATTGCATCATATTTTACAGTCTATACTTCTCTGCGTTCACCTGCACACCCATTACTCTCGTTTGAATTACTCGCGAACCCGTGATCGCATCGATATGGCAAGCATTTCAGATGAAAGAGGGGGCACAGGGCTATCCATTGGCACCATGTTTATCGATCCTTCTGGCTTATAAAAACAGACGAAGTGACAGCAAAATAATAACTTCATATAGCTGGACTTACCCCACATTTTTGTCTGTTCATGTGGCAAAGCATGTTTATAATCCAACGCTATCATGTGTTTCTCTATGGCAAAGCATGTTCATATTCCGGTTTTGAGATCCTAGCAAATTCCTGCATGGCATCCAATTCAAGGCTCACATTGCATCCCAAGTTGTTCAACAAATAAACACCTTTTTTGCCTTTACTTTGTTCATGGCAATGCAGTAAAAAGTTGAGAATTATTATGACTGCATACACATAGGCACGCAGGCTAACACACAACCTCGGGTCAAGTCAGGTCAGATCAGTTCGTGTCACAGATATGGAGCGCAGAAAGGTCATTTTTCATCACTAAATAAAAAATGGCATTTATTTCCGTAAATCACATAGCACATATTTCTGTAAATGTACATGTATATTTCTGTAAATACAATGTATGGTGGTTAGAAGTGTAAATATCAAACAGAAACCTAAATCTATTTAGAATTATTCATTTGCACACAAATAACTGGCGTCAGTGACGTCTTGAAGTGACATGAAGATCCATGAACTATGCTCCAGGTCTACCACAGGTCGAGAGGTGTAGTTGTAACTACATAACTTTACGACAGTGTACGCAAACGTTCGTTGGAACTATGGTTTTGGGAAACACTTGTGTAGCTTAAAGGACTAGTTCGGTATTTTACTCTTAAAGCTCTCCTGGACCACCAACACTGCATCACTGGCGAAGAGAGCTCAGCGCCGCCTGTACTTCCTGCGGAAACTCAGGCGAGCAAGTGCTCCACCAGCCATCATGACCACATTCTACCGAGGCACCATTGAGAGCATCCTCTCCAGCTGTATCGCTGTGTGGGGCGGAAGCTGCACTGAATACAACAGGAAAGCCCTGCAGCGCATAGTGAACACAGCTGGAAGGATTATTGGTGCTTCACTCCCCTCCCTGAAGGACATTTACACCACCCACCTCACCCGCAAGGCGACCAAAATTGTGAGTGATGCAAGTCACCCCGCTCACAATCTGTTTGATCTACTGCCCTCTGGGAAGAGGTACAGAAGCCTGCGCTCCCGCACTACCAGACTCACCAACAGCTTCATACACCAAGCTGTAAGGATGCTGAACTCTCTCCCTCTTCTCCCCCCTCCACCCTCAGCTACATAACATCCTGGACATTGGACCCAAAATGGCCGCCTGCACTACTCCACTTGCACACTTGCAAACTTGTACACTTTACAACTTGGTGTTGTTGTCCTGAAAACACAACACTTCTGCTGCTCTTACATAACTTGCACCACTATGCCACTTTCTTTCTTACTTAGGTCAAACAGAACTACCCAAGCCTTTTATTGGCCTGACTTTGCACTAGTATTTTATTGACTGTCTATGCACAATTTCAACTAAATTTTGCTGCTCTTATTTTTTCATTATTATATGTGCCCTCTTATTTACTTTTTTTACTTACTTTTTTGTTTACTTGAATGTTATGTTAGTCTGTGGACCTAAATTGGCAAAATATGTCTTGTCTTCACCGTGGGATAGTGAGAAACGTAATTTCGATCTCTTTGTATGTCTGGAACATGTGAAGAAATTGACAATAAAGCTGACTTTGACTTTGACTTTTTGACTTTAAAGCCCTGTTATCAGATAATATATGATTAAATAGAACGTTTAAGATTGAAATTTGGACACATGCTACTGTCCTGAGAATTTTCGGTTTCTGTGGTAGCGCACACCCCCCCCCCCCTCTACAACGCTGCATAGGTGCACTGGAACAATCTTTCTAAAATGCATTAAACTTTCGAGTGGTCAAGGGTGTTCACTGATATGCTCACACAAAAATCGCTGCAAAAGATTCTTTTCAACAGGTTTTATCGTAGTTTTTGTCCAACTCCATTGACTTGTATTGGATGTGCTGTGAGGTACGGTATTACTCCGCCGCCGGAAACGGATATGGGGTTGTTTGTATTCTTTCTGTAGTCTTATGCAGTCGCGGTATCGTAGGCTACGCTATTCAAATTATTGTCACGTCCATGGCTAATGCTAAAATGTCTTGGAACTTGCACAATGTGAATGATAGCCTACGTGAATCATTACGTTTTCATCATGAAAGTTCCACAGCCAAAAAAATTGTTAACGTACACAATCATGTAGCCAAATTATTCATGTAGGCTAGGGTTAGTGTTAGGCTTATGATGTGAACATGACAGGTTATGGACATAACAAATAAGTTACAAACGTTACGTTACAAATTGTCAACCTTCAAAGTTCTTCCAACTCTGTCGTCCCAGGAGGTAATGTGGGAACCACTGTATTTCTCAGGCGAAAGAGCTTTTTGAGCTTTTTCGACCTCCAGCGAAGTTCAGTAAAATGCAGACCGCAGAGACACAGTGATCAGCTTTCTGCAGATCCTCAACAGGTGTGCTCACATCCAACCCCAGCAACTCCAGCCACAACTTTAGCCTTTCTGGATCGTTGAAAGGAAGTCTGTGACAACTTTTTGCCACGAATTTTCCCGCAATTCGGAACTGCACAAAATCGCCCCATTTTTAGCTGTCTGTTGAAAAATACTTCAGCGATCTTTTGCTACTTCTGTGTATTCAATGAAATGCCAGTGGTTTGCTTGTAATTGGCAAGTGTACGGTGTAAGGTGCATTATCGCCACCAACTGGACTGGAGTGTCTATTTTTCAAGCTCTCAACGGAAGAATGTACGGGTGTGAGGCGTTTAGAAAAATAGCTCCACAGTTTTACAACGAATGGTAAAACACCTGTTGGAAAGCATCTTTTGCAGCGATTTTTGTGTGAGCACATCAGTGAACAGCCCTGACCACTCGGTGAGTTTCACGTCTTTGTAAACGAAAGTTTAATGCGTTTTAGGAAGGATTGTTCCAGTGCACCTATGCAGCGTTGTGGAGGTGGGGGAGTGCTACCACAGAAACCGAAAATTCTCAGGACAGCAGCATGTGTCCAAATTTCAATCTTAATTGTTCTATTTAATCATAAACTATCTGAAAATAGGGCTTAAAGTGTAAAATAGCGAACTTGTCCTTTAACAATGCATCGGACTATGTAAGTTGCACCACCATAGTTCAAATTATCGTTTTAAGAAACAGTTGTGTCGTACTTACATCGTTCCAACCATGTAAGTTTACTAACATAGTTGCTAACTATGCTTTTGGGAAACGCACTCCTGACAATGATGGAGAAATCTGGAGATTTTTCACATAGATCTTCATTTCTCTAGGTCACCGAGTACTGTCGGTGCGAAAAAACCCAAAAGCAATCGGTTTTACCTAGCTCGAATTCTGCAACCAACAGCTGAAGTAGCCAGGTAGCAACAGCACTACACAGTGCTGTAGCTGCCTGGCTGTTTTAGCTGTTTTGTTTTTTTTAATTGAACCACATCCTTTGTGTGCTGTAAATGCATGACTATTGCCTACATACATGAGTTGTAACTGGGGGATAAGCGGCATAATGATCTCCACCTCGTCCATTGATTCTGTATATTTCGGGACACCTTGTCAGCCATTATCCCATACATCACAATACACCCTCACTGTAAGACCAGAAAGTGTTCTATTCCAGATTTTTCAATAGATTTGACATGGAGCCCTCATCCACCCTCACACGTCTCATCTCTTCAGACCTCCCCACTCACCACCAAGAACCCATTCAGCCCTTCTATGGTCCCTGCACCTGTAACTGTTCCTTCTCCCTAGCCACTATCACTGAATATCACAGCTGATTGGGTGAAGAGGCAACTGGAGGGACTTTAGGCAAAGCAGCAGGCCCTGATGAAGTAAGCGTGGAAGTGCTTGAAGGCTGAACAAGTCTGTGGAATCTTTCAAAGCATCTTTAATCTGAGCTAGGAAGGGTTCCAATACAACTCTGTGGAAAACATCATGTCTGGTCCCTGTGCCTAAGAAGGGGCATTCCAAGGTCCTATGACTACAGGCCAGTAGGCCAGTAGCACTAACATCCCATGTGATGAAGACCTTGGAGAGGGTAATCCTTTCATACCTCAGACCCCTGGTCAGACCAGCCTTGGATCCCCTACAGTTTGCCTATCAGGAACACATTGGAGTGGATGATGCCATCATATACCTGCTCCACTGAGCCTACTCCCATCTTGACAAGGCTGGGAGCACTATGAGAATGTTTTTTTACTTCTCCAGTGCATTAACACCATACAGCCTTCAGTGCTGGAGGACAATCTAAGATGAATGCAGGTGGACGATCCATTTGTGACCTGGATAACAGACTACTTCACCAACAAACCTCAGTAACTGCAGGGTGGCCAACTGTCACGCATCTGGTGTGACACTCACGCTTTCAGCATCAATCTCACACTCTCACGCACAGGCAATAAATGTCATGCCAAATCCATTCTTCTTTTTTTCTGATTCGTTCATTTTCTGTTGATGACTAGACTAGACCACAGCATTGTTTCTAAATGACAGGAGACAGGTTTATGGCATAAATAGACTCTTTAGAGCAAGACCAGGTAGGTGTAATATCTGCCTACAATGTTCTCAGCACAGTTTTCTATGATTGTTGATTCGCTGATCCGGCCCGCGACACCTTCATGGAACACGCTGCTCTTCGAGATGAGGCAGAGGGGCACAAAGCGGTCACCTCTCTGTTGAACTACTTGGAAGTAGCCTAGTCATCACACAGATATCACATGAAAGAGCGTTTTCTCATATTTTATTCGGTGCTAGCCGCTATTTGCTGTGATAAACATAATCAGTGTTGGGGAAGTTGCTTTTAAAAAGTAGTGTTTGCTTGTTACTCGTTACTTCTCAAAAAAGTAACCCGTTACTTTACTTAGTTACCCTCAATGGAAAGTAACTTTTTACATTAGTCGTTACTTTTATGTTGCTCGACTTTGGGCAGAACCTAATATCTATTCCTAAATGTGTAGGCCTACATAAAGTTCTACTATGGAGGACATAACAGGTATTTCTTTTGTGCTCTTTATTATAAAAAATGCCACAAACAGAGCACTTGACAAGAAAACATTGGCCTTATAGACTTCAACACCACCACTAAAGCCCTATGAAACAATATCAAATAACATAGCCTCGATACATCTTAGGCATAGGTGAACACAAAATATATGAGGGCTTATTTTATAGCCTTATACTCTTTCATTAAACAGGCACTCCTCCGAAATTTGGTGCAAAGCTAGTGCAAATCGTATCAATAGGCTGGCAGTTGAGTTAACAGCAGTGGACAAAATCAGGGCACAGTGTAGGCTACAACTAAGGGCCTGTCCCGTTACTCTTCGCTCAATATATGACAAACCGTATATATCAGATTAAACAGCAGACCTTACCGAATACAAAGTTGTAATGCATTCCCCTGTTCCAGTGTGCTAAAATAGATATATCTGTTAATATTAAAATCAGAGGATATACAGCTCTAAGAGTTTGTCAATGTAGCCATAATGGTTTATTTTCACAAAATGCTAAACATGCATGTATTTAAGTGTCTTAAAACTGAGCTGTGCTTACACTGCGTTCCAAATTATTATGCAAATGACATCTTAGATTTTCCTAAATAGTTGATACAAATGACAGTCAGTATAATTTTCAAGTCATCAACTATAATTCAAATTTTATTGAACAAACCTCCCAATGTTAACAGTATTTTTTTCAAAAATAAAAAACTGAAAATGCACAAATTATAATGCACAACAGAGTTTCAAGACATGTTATAGGTTGTAAAGAACTAACATTTGTAATTTGTTGAATTTGCAGCATTAGGAGGTAATACAGGTATAAATTAAATCAAAAGTTATTTCAATCAAAAACATCTTAACAGGCCAAGTTACATGTTAACATAGGACCCCTTCATTGATATCACCTTCACAATTCTTGCATCCATTGAACTTGTGAGTTCTTGGGGAGTTTCTACTTTAATATCTTTGCAGGATGACAGAATAGCCTTCCAGAGCTGCTGCTTGGATGTGAATTGCCTCCCACCCTCATAGACCTTTTGCTTGATGATGCTCCAAAGGTTCTCAATAGGGTTGGGGTCAGGAGAAGATGGGGGCACACCATGAGTTTCTCTCCTTTTATGCCCATAGCAGCCAATGACCCAGAGGTATTTTTGCAGCATGAGTTGGTGCATTGACATGCATAAAGATGATTTTGCTATGGAAGGCACAGTTCTTCTTTTTGTACCACGGAAGAAAGCGGTCAGTCAGAACTCATACTACATACTTTGCTGAGGTCATTTTCACACCGTTAGGGACCCTAAAGGGGCCTACCAGCTCTCTCCCCATGATTCCGGCCCAAAACATGACTCCGCCACCTCCTTGCTGACGTCTCAGCCTTGTTGGGACATGGTGGCCATTCACCAACCATCCATTACTCCATCCATCTGGACCATCTAGGGTTGCACGGCAAACTGTTTGAAAATTAGTCTTCATGTATTCCTGAGCCCATTGCAACCGTTTCTGATTGTGAGCATTGTTTAGGGGTGTCAGCTCTTAATGTGAGAGCACAGCACAAGTTACCCTAACATAAAGGTAATCACCACGTGGTTTACACCACTTTCTGTCATTACAAAATCATTTTAAGCCATAGGTTTTGGCCCTATTTGTGTATCTAAAGGCTGGTGAAGCACTGCAGGGAGACGTTTTTTGTCTCGTTCCAGTAATTGGTAGACCTACATCTAGGTGATAGAGTCGTATGTGCGTTTGTTAGCATGTTCAATGTATTTCCACTCACATACCCAACAACTGATGAAACAACACTGACACACAGTCTTATCCACCACTCTCTCGCCTGTAACGTTACTACTGTAACTGACCGGGAAACCAAAGTTTTCCCAAACTTGCCATCTTAAAGAGACCTCTCTTCTGGGTCGCCACCACTCACCATCCTTAGTGCTGCTATCTCTGACTGACTCACTTATCCGTCGACCTGACAAAAAACCTACATAGGCTTCACAGAGCTAAAGCGGGACTACAGATTTGGTGTCCCTAAAGAACTTGTGTATCTAACAGTAGTTCCGCATTAATTAATTTGCGCACAAGTTTTATTTATTTTCATACCGTGTATTCAGTGAATTTCACTAGTTTTGACAAGATTCTTTTGAAAATATCCTTTTTCAAAATCCTTTTGCTGGGGTATATTTATATGTGCGCATATTTATATGTGCACAATCTCCGTCTGGAAGCCTATTATAGGTTCTCTCTTGTTTTCACGCTAATAAACAATGATCTATATGCCCCAAAGAAACAAAGAGCATAAAGAAAGAGCAATAGGGATCAAGGTGGTGCATAATAAGAATGTTTTTATAATCTTGTCTAACAATGTGCCCACTTTTAACACTTTTTTTAAGAAATGTTATGTATAGATTCATGTGCAGACTGACAGGGTCTAAGAATATGATTATTGTGTCCATAGCTGATGTCTCTAAGAGTGACACAAGGTACACATCTTCCTTTTGAAAACACTCATCAATGAGAAGCTCAAAATATTTAGCCTAGGTCCACTTTCAGACTCGTTGTTAAAGGCTGCATTTGGCCTTGGAAAGGTCTGCGCTCCCTGAGCGCCTTTTAGTTATGAAAACTTTAACCATTAGCGACACATAACTCTAACAACTTTCCAAGACAACATCAAACTATCAGGCCTAGGTGAATTCACAATTACACTCTAATTGCGGGATATTCTAATTCACATGCTCCAGGGAGCTTTCCGGAGAAGTTGGATGTCTGCTCGTTTTTTGCGTAGTTTTAAGAAAAGAATCGTACCGGCATACTTTGATGTGAAAATGCGTGGTTGCTATGCAAAATGGTTGGCAGGTCTGATTGCATGGATTACTGTTTCAAAGTCATTAAAGGGTAGAAAAGGTTAAACCCTTTTAATGAGTGACAAGATTGCAAGATTTATCACTTGCTTGGTCACTCTATTTTTCTCATCCTTGTTTGATTACGATTACAAACTAGCCAGTCTGCTAACACAGTCAATAAATCAATATTTGTCTGATTTTTTTCTTATCAAACAGATGTTTTAACATCATAACATGATGTTTTATTATTATTATTATTATTATTATTATGTCACAAGGCCATGAAGCTTGAGCAAGAGCGTTTGAAAAAAGAGGAGCAGGAGAAAACAGCCCAGAAAGAGAAAACTGGGAAGACCGCTGGAAGAGGAAATAACAAGTCTGACTCAGCAAAAGACAATAAAAAGTTCCCCTCAATCAAAAGCCAAGAGGAGCTACTACACTCTTTTCAGTCTACACCCAGAGAGTCTGATGATCGAAACACCAGTGGAGCACAGACAGTAAGTTGCCTGATGGTATCAATTCCATATTCGTGTCACCCATTAGTCAAAAATCCTTTGTGCTATCATATTAGCCTATTGTTTTGGATATTTGAGGACAACCATGTAGTATGTAAAAAATTGTTACATGGTCGATAGAAGCATGAATTGTGGTAGAAAATGTGCCTTGGGTGATTCTAAGGCACCCTGGAAGGTGTGCCCAACAATTGAGTGAGTTTTTGAAGAAATACAAAATGGCCACCTATGCAATTGCCTGCTGATTCAAAAGTTAGCTATCCCAAATTTATGCTGCAGCAGATTCACAAAATTTGAGGATATCAAATGCTTTAATTGCTGTTTTCTGTTCTTTTGGTTATTGTGCCGCCAATATCTTGTATAACAGACACGATGCCAGCAATTTGTTTATTTATTTATTTTATTTATCCTTTGTTTAACCAGGGTGGTAACATTGAGACAGAGGTCTCTTTTCCAAGTGAGCCATCGCCAAGAAAGGTAGCACCTACAGTACTTAGAGGGGATGAACATACAACAATCCAAATACACAACACATATACTATGAAAGCAGAATAACAAAAAATGGAAATATATCAAAAGGCAGTCTAAAATCATTCACAGTGATAATTCACAATAGTTTCAATAGAGAATTTAAAATCAGAGAGTGGGATGAGTACCAGTATGAAACAACAAGGTCAATAAGAATGAACAGGTATGATAAGGGATCAGATTCCAAAAATAATTCTGTGGAAATGCATGGATTCCAGTTGCTGCTAAGCTGCAGGGCCGTCGCAAAGGGGTGCGAGGCCCTGTGCGAACTTGGCAGATGCGATGTCCTTTTTACTTATTAGCATGAAATCATGTGATAGCCTACTTTACACATAGCCTAGGCTACCGTCGGTGTATTTTAATAGTAGTCCAATAAGCTACACCAGCTTGTCTTTAAGATGGGAAATTGTATAGCCTATAACATTAGCTGAGTCATATTTGGCCATATGCTGTTTATCATGCTACATCATGAAACCAAACTAGTGTAACAAAGGCGAACACTTTAACAGGGGGAATTAATTGGGCATGAATCATTGTGCTGAACACTATTTGTGAATGAGCAGAAACACAAATTTAAACTATTGATAAGATGTGCACTATGAAAACTGGTCTGTAGGATAACATTAGACAAACTAGAGAATGTAATTCCAGGGAATTACGAGTGCATGAAAATGACGCTAGGACAGACATCGTGGTTGCACAGCTTAATAAAAGTTGATAGTTTAAAAGTAGACAGTTTAAAAGTTGAATGTAGATTGGGAGTTGATCACCCTAGTTGACTGAAAAGCCCAGGCTGCCAAACAGTTGTGGGCAGAGGACACAATTGGCGGGAGTCATAGCTGATGACGACAGTTGGATTGGCTGAACAGTTAAATAGTTGGATAGTTTAAATGGTTCAAATATTTCATAGGGAATTATTGTAGTGAGGACTTTTATTTTGAAACAGCTTTGGGCAGAGGAAACAGTTGACTGGAGTCAAAGTTGATGACAACTGACAGTTGGAGTAGTTGAACAGTTAAAAAGTTGGATAGTTTAAATGGTTAAATAATTGAATAGGGGATTATAGCAGTGAAGACTTTTATTTTGAACCAGTTGTGGGGAGAGGAAACAGTTGACTGGAGTCAAAGTTGATGACAACTGACTGTTGCTAGAGTAGTGGTGGTTGCTATGCTGGTTGCTAGGTTAATGATGTTGGTTGCTAGGTTTTAATGGAATGTGGTTGCTAGGCTGTTGCTAGGGTACTTGAAGTCGTTGCTAGGTTGTTGCTAGGGGGTCCATGGTGGCTACTATCAGAAATAAAGGAGTTACTACAATGGTTTGCTAGTATAATCATCTTGGTTGCTATGGAAACTGATATAGATGCTTAATTACAGTGCATGAAAATGCACTGTACTGTTCTTCCTAGGCTTCTTCTTATTACAGTGCATGAAAATGCACTGTACTGTTCTTCCTAGGCTTCTTCTTCTTATTACAGTGCATGAAAATGCACTGTACTGTTATTCCAACTTTTATTACAGTGCATGAAAATGCACTGTACTGTTCTTCCAAGGCATTTTATTACAGTGCATGAAAATGCACTGTACTGTTCTTCCTAGGCAACTTCTTATTACAGTGCATGAAAATGCACTGTACTGTTCTTCCTAGGCAACTTCTTCTTATTACAGTGCATGAAAATGCACTGTACTATTCTTCCTAGGCAACTTCTTATTATTATTATTATTCCGCTTACCACTTTTTCCGTACGCTATTTCTCTTGAACAGTTTAACTTAGAAAGAGTATCTAAAGAATCTAAAGAAAGAATATCTGGGTTCATTGAATTCAACATAGAATTTTAGAACCTTCAATTGTTACTATAACTTACGGAACTTAGAATGTTCAAAAACCTACACCTTTAAGGGTTATGCATACAATCTGGGTCAATTAAGACTACACATCCTATTCAACTGTTTCCTCTGCCCAAAACTGTTTCAAAATAAAAGTCCTCACTACAATAATCCACTGTTAAACAATGTAACCCATTAAACTACTGAACTTTTTACATTCAACTTTTAAACGGTCTACTTTTAAACTATCATTAAACTATCTATCTATTAAACTAGCTGTCTATCAACAACTTTTAAACTATCTACATTCAACTTGTAAACTTTTAAACTATATACATTCACTAGCTGTCTATCAACAACTTTTAACTTGTCATCAACTATGTCAACACTTTTCATCAACTATGACTCCTACCCACTGTAGCTAGTTAGCATGGTTAGCAAAGTTAGCATGTTAGCATTGCTAACATTGTTAACATTTTTAACAAAACTGCTAAAAATGATTAGCTAGGTTAGCTAAGTCACATGGTTAGCATAGTTAGCATGCTAGTTAGCATTTTTAGCAAAACTGCTAAAAATAATTACCTAGGTTAGCTAAAGTAACATGGTTAGCATAGTTAGCATGTTAGTTAGCATAGTTAGCATAACTATTAAAAATGATTAGCTAAGTTAGCTAAGTAACATGGTTAGCATAGTTAGCATGCTAGTTAGCATAGTTAGCATAACTGCTAAAAATAATTAGCTAGGTTAGCTAAAGTAACATGGTTAGCATAGTTAGCATGCTAGCATGTTAGTTAGCATAGTTAGCATAACTGCTAAAAATGATTAGCTAAGTTAGCTAAGTAACATGGTTAGCATAGTTAGCATGTTAGTTAGCATAGTTAGCATAACTGCTAAAAATGATTAGCTAAGTTAGCTAAGTAACATGGTTAACATAGTTAGCATGCTAGTTAGCATTTTTAGCAAAACTGCTAAAAATGATTAGCTAAGTAACATGGTTAGCATAATTAGCATGCTAGTTAGCATAACTACTAAAAATTATTAGCTAAGTTAGCTAAGTAACATGGTTAGCATAGTTAGCATGCTAGCATTGTTAGCATGTTAATTAGCATAGTTAGCATAACTACTAAAATGATAAGCTTGGTTAGCTAAGTCACATGGTTAATATAGTTAGCATGTTAGCATTGCTAGCATAGTTAGCATGTTTAGCAAAACTGCTAGAAAATGTTAGTTAAGTTAGCTAAGTAGCATGGTTAACATGTTAGCATTGCTAACACTGCTATAAAACATTAGCTAAGTAGCATGGTTAGTAGAATTAAAAATCTTAGCATAACTACTAGTAAACATTAGAGCCATTCCAACTTTCAGTTATCACCATTAAACTATTTGAATATCAACATTCATTAAACTGCTAGAAAACGTTAGCTAAGTATCATGGTTAGCAGGTTAGCATTGCTAGCACTGCTATAAAACATTAGCTAAGTAGCATGGTTAGCATAGTTAAAAATCTTAGCATAACTGCTAGCAAACATCAGAGCCATTCCAACTTTCAGTTATCGTCAAATATCTACCTATACACAGCCATTAAACTATTTGAATATCAGCATTCATTAAACTGCTAGAAAACGTTAGCTAAGTAGCATGGTTAGCATGTTAGCATTGCTAGCACTGCTATAAAACATTAGCTAAGTAGCATGGTTAGCATAGTTAAAAATCTTAGCATAACTGCTAGCAAGCATTAGAGCCATTCCAACTTTCAGTTATCGTCAAATATCTACCTATACACAGCCATTAAACTATTTGAATATCAGCATTCATTAAACTGCTAGAAAACGTTAGCTAAGTAGCATGGTTAGCATGTTAGCATTGCTAGCACTGCTATAAAACATTAGCTAAGTAGCATGGTTAGCATAGTTAAAAATCTTAGCATAACTGCTAGCAAGCATTAGAGCCATTCCAACTTTCAGTTATCGTCAAATATCTACCTATACACAGCCATTAAACTATTTGAATATCAACACTCATTAAACTTCCAGTCTGTCAACAACTTTTAAACTATTTACCTTCAACTTTTAAACGGTCTACTTTTAAACTATCATTAAACTATCTATTAAACTAGCTGTCTATCAACAACTTTTAAATTATCTACTGTCTATCAACAACTTTTAAACTATCTACATTCAGCTTTTAAACAGTCTACTTTTAAACTATCAACTTTTATTAAGCTATGCAACCACCATGTCTATCCTAGCATCACCGTAGTAACCATCTCTGTATTATCTGTTTTAACTATACATGATATTTTACATCACAACTTCGATAACAATAAGAGTGCATTTTCATGCACTCTAATAAGAAGAAATCGGATAACAGTAGATTGCATTTTCATGCACTCTAATAAATGACATTGACTCGCCATATCCTGACTCAGAAAAAAAAAATCTTGCTTACTTTGCCGCAAACTCAGCAATGAAATCATAGGCCAGCTTGCAGGTATACGTCTTTTTCAATTCATAGAAGGGCGAGCCTACTATAGCCTCTCTCCTGTGACATATGGTGCGCAAATAGTTTATAATAGCCTATTCAACTTCGAAAAGCTTCGTTCACCCGATGTCAGATTGCAATTTCAAAGTTCGGGAAGCTTTGTTCAATCTTTTTAAACTTTAAGTGCAGTAGCCTATCTACCCCCTTTGGAATTATATCTCGAGCCTATTATAGCCTAGGTCCAGTGCGTTATGTCCTGGGATTCGGACGTGCTCAAAAAGAAAAAAGGAAAGAAAACTTCGGGCTAGATTGAGAGAGAAACTTGATGATCATTGATCGTTGTTTTGGGACGTTAAGCCTTTTCCATAGGCGTCAGTGAAGGAGCTTGAAGAAATATGCTGTCACGTCAGGTTCATAGGCCTAATATGACTTCATGCTAAATTTTTTTGAAAGATTCTTAGTGATTATGAGGAACAATATGAGAGCCATTTAGTGATCACTGATCGTTGTTTTAGGACATTAAGCCACGTTAAGCTTTTTGCTTAGGCTGCAGGTTTTTGAACATTCTAAGTTCCGCAACAATTGAAGGTTCTACAGTTCTATGTTGAATTCAATGAACCCAGATATTCTTTAGAACGTTCATTTCTCAACAATCCCGTGACACCGATGTGACGGTACTCCTTTAAGGATTAATTAAGAATAAACGCTTAATGTCATCTTTGGCCAGGTGCGAGGCCCATCAGACGCGAGGCCATGGGCGACGGCCCACATTTCGCTTTTTTCATGAACAAAAGTTAGGGGACCCTCCCTCCTAGACTAAAAAAAGTTGGGTGACCCTCCCCTCAACAAAGAATAAAAAGACATGACCCTCCCCTATTTGCCTCCGGTGGTCCTTTTCATAAATACCGAACGGTCCCTAACGGTGGGACCCGTGAAAGCGAGACCTTCGCTTTTCACACTTACTTTCCATTTGCGTTCAGTTCTCCTACACAGTCTTTTGAGGCTACGTATTTCATTAGTGATCCAGGGAGATCTGTTAACAATAGGTTTCCTTTTAGTTTTAAGAGGAGCTACAGTATCTAGTATGGTGGTGCATAACTCATTAAATGTGTTAAGCTTGTCATCTGTATCTTGTAACCCACCAGCATCAGGCATGGTATCACTAAGTTTGTTAAACAAAGAAGAGAAATTACAGGCAGTATGATCATTAAAACGGCGAAAACTAACATTACAGTATGTGTGAGGTGGAACAGCAACTGGAAGAACACTGTCAAAGATGACACCAATAGGTCTTTCACTAAAACATTGTTCAGCTCTAAGCCAAGAGAAAAAACTAAATCTAAAGTATGCCCATGTGTGTGAGTTGGTTCTAACAAATGCTGTAGTAAATTAAAAGATAATAGAGAATTCAGCTGAGTAACAATTTGTGGAATCATCAACATGAATATTAAAATCTCCAACAATAATAGTCTTATCATAGTTGAGAATAATAGAAGATAACAAATCTGAGAATTCCATTAAAAATGCTGTCAGTGGCAGATGGGCAACATTTAAAACAATCATTATATACAACTACTAAACCTCCTCTACGGCCACAAACTCTAACAGAGCTAAAGAAGTTGTAACTGGGAGGGAAAAGTTCCCCTAATTGGCTATGCTCACCCACCTTTAACCAAGTCTCAGTTAAAGGTTAGAAGACAGAATAAAATCATTCATAGTGAATGTCTTGTGAATGTGAACTAGATAAAGATCTCACGTTGAACAGTGCCATTTTAAGAGTCTGTGAATTGTTCTGAGTTGATGTACCAAGGTGTGAGGCGTCACGTGATCTGGTAGATGTAGCAATGTTCAAATCACATGCTCTTACTGAAGCAGAACTTTTAACCACAGGATGAGCGGCCCCAGTCTGGTTGTTGATCAGATGTTGATCAGGTGTCACTTTACTGCCGGGCGTAGAGGCGATAGCGGGAGCGGACTGCTCTAGAAATCCGCGTTGTTTTGGCAAGAGATCCTGTGGAGTTGATGATGTTCTCAGAGGGATACTTTCCTCTGTCGCTCGGGTGATGAGAGAGCGAAGTGCGCCTCTGTGCAAGTAGCGTTTCCGCCGGAGGATCCCCGTTGCCCCCCCCCGGCAAAGGTGGAGCACCTCATTGCTGATGGGGTCGGTGGAGGTGAACTGTCGAAGTTCAAGGAATGTGTACTGAAAGCCCCCCATAGCCGAAACACAAACTCTGACACGGGTTGACGCATCAGCCAGTGAGTCTGAGTTATGTTATCAGTGCACTTGCAGTCACCTAACGTCCGTCTAGCTAGCACGAAGCCTCAATCTCCCCACTGGTCAGTCAACCAACTATACCCAGCAGCTGGACAGTCAACCGACTAGGAACCCAGCATAGGATGGGAAGTGAGAGAGAGAATAAAATAATTAATTGAAATAAAGGCTATCTATAACTGTACAGCTAAACTAAACAAATGTACAATAATTAAGGAAAAATAATCGTGAATAAAATAGTAAATATTAAAAAATCTGAATAAGTCTTCTGATGAGCGTCTGTTATATCGACCAGTCATAAACACTAGGTCTAATTCAAGACTCTTTTCCTCAGTGGTTCCATGCTGGTGGAATGAGTTGTCCAGTGCTCTCCGTTCCTGTGGTAGTTTTGGGTCGTTTAAGAGGGGTCTAAAGACATTCCTGTTCAACATGCACTTAGTTCTTTAAGCGATTCTTATGCGTTATGGTTTGTATAATATTGTTTTATTTCCATTAGACTGTTGATTAATTTGACATTATCTGATCTGATATTTGGCAAAACAACAAAATAATCTGTAGGATAGCTCAACTCCCTTTCAGTCCAGAAGTTCAAGAAGATAACTAAATAACTAAAATGCAACCAATATCTCTCAAAGAAGTGTGGAAGTAGGCTATGGTTTAGAACCTGATGAGACACCACAGTCAGCTAAAACACACGCTTGACATCAATGGGAGATTCCGCTGTGTTCAGTCGTCACTGGAGAGGAAGTTGCACCCTTTTGGTACAGTAGGCTGTTCATAGGCTGTTTTTCTATCAACGAAGATTTCTGTTTAAAGGTGGCCTACAATATAGCTATGTTTTGTATGAGCATTATTACCAGATATTTTGACCGTCACGTTTTAAATGCAAAGGCAATGCGGTAATTAACGGCTAACATAAACTCTAATACAAACTGTTTATTGAATTAACTTTAGTCTTTTATTTACAGGCATTTACTGGCTACAGAATGAATGGTTGTGTGATTCATCTTACCAGTGAGATGCATTCTCTCTACCCAGCAGATGGAGGAGTTATCCAAGTGGAAAGATATCAATTCATCCATGGTAAAGTTGTGGTTAATTTTTTCTATATGAAAGTCAAGTCAAGTTTATTTATACAAAGCATTTCATACAGAGAGGTCATTCAATGTGTTTTACATAAATAAAAGCAAATAGTATTAGTGAATAAAAACATAAAAGGGCAATAGTTACAAAATAGTTTAATCAGTAAAGTACACAATATAATTTAAGAATAATTAAGAAGAAAACATAAAATACACAAGGTAGAATAATTAAAAGACAGATTCAGAATTTGTAACTCAATGATAACAAGAAGTGCATTTGATCAGTTAGCAGAAGGCATCTGAGAACAGTTTGGTTTTAAGATTTAAAACTGGCTACAGTTGGGGCCTTTTTGATGTCATCTAAAGGTTGGTTCCAGAGCTCAACCGAATAGCAGCTAAAAGCTGCTTGACCATGTTTAGTTCTAACAGCGGGTTTTACTAACTAGTTTTTCTCCTGAGACCTGAGAGATCTGAAGGCATGTAATGCTGAACAGTGCTTGAAGTGTGTGTGTGTGTGTGTGTATGGGAGGTGGTTGCCGGTACCCGTAGTATGCTAACTGGCATATGAAAATCATTATCACATTTGACCTTTCTACAGTGAAAAACAATGCTTTGAGATGTATCTATACATTATAAATTTATTTAGTGAAGGAAGTAGCTGACTCTCCTCTCACGTTCATTGACTGTGGTTTGCGCTGCATTTGTTATTCGACTTGTTAAGCCTTTCCTTCAAGGTGGCCGCGACAGGAAGACAGTTAGGTATGCTAAAAAACACACCCTCCAGAAAATTCAATTTTATAACCTTTCGAAACAGTTACAATGTTTACAATACTTTGAATTGCCTGTAGAGAACCTCACCACACTACCACAGAAGTGTCATTCTATTTTGAGCATTGTCAGTGGTGGAAAATAGAGTTTGTTTTTGACGTGTGTCTTTGCCCTTTGCACTTGCATTGTCACACAATCATGCAAAAAACTGTCTTGCTCAAAAACTGCACCAATTAACATTATTATGCCCTCAAACAACTGTTTGAACCTTAAGCTATTGGAACTGGTTAAGCTATTGGAAGAATGGAAAGTGCTTTATACTGCTGATCGAATCATGATGGGAGGAGACTTTAACCTGGCACCTGATATCTGGTTGGACCATGTGCCTCCAAAGGGACAATGTCATAACTATGATGAAACCATTATGAATGTTGTTACAAGTCTAAGATTAGTTGATTACTGGAGACTGAAATATCCTTACACTGCACAATATACCTGGTTTAATGCATCAGGCGATGGTCAGTGCTCAATGTTAGATTATTGGTTGATCTCAGAGGAATTAACCAATAACATTACAAAATGTGAAATATCCGCTTCCCCCTTAACTGATCACTGTGTAGTTACATTGTCCTTTATCTAGACATGAAGGGCCCCGAGTCAAGTGTGGAAATTTAATAATACATTGCTGGATAATAAATTCTGATAAAAAAAGTTTTTGCTCGAAATTCCACACCGCCTACTAATATTGGCCCTGTTTCTAGTGTTAATTTTGTCACCTATTTTTAATTTAGTCCTAGTCTTAGTCTTGTGACGAAATGTCCTTTTTAGTCTTTGTCATATTTAGTCATTCAAATATCATTTTTGTTAGTCAAGTTTTAGTCGACTAAAAGTCTCGTCATTTTAGTCTAGTTTTAGTCAAAAGAAAACTAAAGGTATCTTAGTCTTAGTGGTCAGTTTTAGTCAACACATTTTAGTCTTTTTTTTATAACAAATTATTTCTGATTACCATTTTAGTCAAATAGTGTTTCACACATCTCAATTTTCCAACAATATTGTGTGTCCACAGGGCTACTCGTCTGTTATAATTACTCATTCTGATTTTTTGTCAGTCAGTATGTTTACATGCACAGGTAAGTCGAGCTACAGTTATAGCTCGGCTGGGATTTGACCATAGACAGTAAAAGATTTGACTGGACCACTGTCATATTCGTAGACCAGTGTTTCTCAAAGTGTGGTCCGGGAATCACTGGTGGTCCACAAGCTATCCCAAGTGGTCCGCGAGCAGACGTGGTAAAATATAATATAGATGAGTTGTTTGCAATATTGAACCAACTTGTATGTAAAAACAGTTCTGCAACACTGTCTATGTAAGATATGCCAGTTTAAATCATACAGTATGAATCCACACAATAAGCAAAGTGCAAAGACAATAAGCAAGGTGGTTCAGTGAGTAGGCCTATAGTGTAGACTAATTATAGGCTACTGTTGAAGTAGGTATAATCTTTTTTTTTTTTAGCTAGGGTTAGTTAAGTGGTCCTGAAACTGAAAAAGTTTGAGAAACACTGTCGTAGACCAAAGTATTAATGTTTTACTCCGCCTCGCTAGATGGCGATATGCGCCCAAACACAACACATTCCCCAAACAGACTCTCCATCTTAGCCATAGCTAACTTGCTAGCGAACTTTCCATATTAGCTTACTTGCTAGCAAACTTTGCATCATCAGTCTAACTAGTTAAATAGTTAGTAGTTAGTAATAGTTAATTACATGATGAACATTTTCGTATGGACATTCTGGGGGATGTTAATTTGTATGAGAGAAGCTTCAACTTCTGGGTATGTAGCATTGTGGCATAAACCTTAGGTAGTTAGCTTGCTAACTCTGGCAGAAATCTCCAGTGTTATTATTCCATGTAGTTCCGTGTTGCAGCCACAGGGTTGCAGCAACAGCACGTAGACTAGCCTACAGGAAAGCTGTTGCGTATGAACTCATTCGGAATATTTTGAAAACGTAACAGCTAGATATTCTGTCTTCTCATTTTGTAGACGAAAATGAAGACAGATTTTATCCTAGTTTTTATTTCATGCAAAACATTTTAGTCTCGTCTTTTTTCGTCAACAATAATGCATCTTAAGATAGTCTTAGTCAGTGTTTCAGGACATTACTGCCGTCTCGTCATCGTCTCGTCTTAGTCATAAAATAAAAGGTTGTTGACGAACATATTTCCTCTCGTCTCGTTTGACGAAATTAACACTACCTGTTTCCACATACTTTGACTTATATTCAAGTGCTTAGCCTCTTTTGAAAGCAGAGGCCTAGTAGATTATTTTGGTACCAATAGGTTGACTGTGTGATGAACTGTCAGAGAGTGGCAAAGGGTAGAACATCTCTGGAAATGACCATATTCTGCCCTCTTGGTCATTTATTTTGTCTTGGAAACACAACTGAGGCCTACTACCAGGTCTTGTGAATCTGTAACTCAAAGTAGATGAATATAGAATGAAATATGAGTACTTTAGACCATTATTTGCCAAGATATGCTCATGCGTATTGTAAAAAAAAAAAAAATTGATCAAATTTAATCAATATGTTTTATATAGAGTTACCACAGTGCCACCTGTGGTTGTATAGCAGTGGTCCCCAAACTTTTTCTTCCGAGGGCCAGCTCACTATGCCTGGCTCTAAGAGAGGGCCAGAGACTCGGAGTATATCAACCATAAATAGCTTAGTGCTGTGAACAACAGCAGTCTACCTTAGTTGAATATTCCATTACATTTAATCATAGGCTACTGCAATTTAATACCATTGCTAGCTGTGTTTATGTTGCCACCATGCCATATCAGTGTAAAATGTAGCTCAAATGAAATAATACTAATAAAAAGACTCATAGCTCAAGTTGTGAACAAGCAATATCCTACAAATAATTTAAAGTTATCAAACTATGACAGTTTTATGAAGTGCTGGCAAACACATCTGAAATGACCACCATTCTAACTTTCACTCACCTGATGAGAACTTTGAACTCTGTACATTTGAACGTGTGAATACAAAATAAAAATAATTATCCCAGAAAGTCCCAGAAATATGACTTGAATAGAAGTTAGTTAGTTATTAACAAATAATTGATAAACGTTTAGAATACTTTGAGCACTGATGCAGTCAGCATAGGCCTCTTACATTGTTTGCAGGTATATGGAATCAGAACAATGCCATAAAGATTGTGTGTCCGTGAAAAGATATTCACATGTGTAATAGAGTTTTGTCTTCGAGAATATGATTTGCACAAGTGTAGAACCGTTTTGTAACTGTGGAATTAATTTGTCTGTGTGCAAAAAAAATGCGTACCTGCAGAAATATTTTGTGCACTTGTGAAAAACATTTGTCCACAGAGATTTAGTTTGAATGTGTGTGGAACAGCTTTATAGCTACAGGCATGGGAGTAGTGCGACATCGATCTTTCGTGTGCAAACTGGATCTATGAAGCTACAAAACTTTTTTTTTTTTTACAAAACACGAATTTTGGCAGTGTTTTGTCGTCGTTTCTGAAGAGCCAATCAGCGAATTTTGGCACTGTCTTGACAGTTTCTGCAGAGCCAATCAACACATTGCATCGCCTACTGACTAGCCAATCAGGGGACGTCCTGCTTCACAGCTCTCGACCAGGGTCGGCAGCAAAGAGTCTAGAACAGAGCTGGTCTGCAGGCACAGAGCTAGCGAACTTAGGTCGTAAATCTAACAAGTTATGCCTTTTACAACAAGGTTTTTGATGGAACTGTGGTGTTTAATTTCCATAATCTTTGTTTAGTAAACGCATACAACCGTCAGTTTTTTGCTAAGCAAGAAGAATCAAGAATTACGATCCAAAATGAGTTGGCGGGCCGTAGTTTAGGGACCACTGTTGTATAGAGTAACCTGTGGTAACTCTATATAAAACATATTGATCTCAATGGGGCATTTTGCCCATGTTCAGGGTGGAAAATAAGAAAGAAAGATTTGCATAAGACAAGTCAAATTGGTGTCTTTAAAAAGAAGGGATCATGGAGAATAAAGAAAAAAATATTTTAAAAATCTTTGTATACCCACAAGGTGTTTGGGTGATCTGAAAATGAGAACCAAAATAATTTTTCAGACTTGTGAGGTCTGCTGTTCAAACCCTGAAGGGATTTATTTTCTATTCATTGCTTTTTGTGAGAGTGTTTCTACTTATCTCAGTAAGGAAAATAAATCAAGAGCCTATGTTGAGTACATATGTCTTCTGAAGGCCTAAACAGAGCCCAGCCAAAAACTCCAATAAAATTTTGATCAACTTTGAGGGACAGCTATGACCATGCAGGATCATCCAGACCAAATGTGACGATTTTGCTACATACTATTCCTATTTATGTACCAGCATGCAAAATTTGAGCCTCCTACATGGTTTAGTTATTGCGCTGTGGGCTTGTGAACTTTGACCAAAAAAAAGGCTGAACAAAATCGACACCCCCTTTCCCCGTAAAACTGGCTGAATCTTGGAAAGTATTGATCTTACATAAAATATATTTTACAGTGTGTCTCCTGGATAACATAGGTACACCTGGTATTTTTTTCAGAATTTTTTGAGACCTAAATGCGTGGGCCCTGGTTGAATTGACGTGGAATGACCCTGTTGATTTATGCTGTTTTGTCGAGATGTGGCGCTCCATAATGCCACTAAATGGATTTGCCCCCTTTCATCCCACACGGTGAGCAACCCAGCCACCAAAAGCCCTCAGTCATCCCCAATGTATCTGTATCACACACACACACACACAGGACATGCTGTTGGATTTCACTGCTTCAGATGACGAATGTGTTGCAATAAGCGAGGTCCTCTCTGAAATGCCCCTGGCCTCAAAACCCTTGTATTTTACATGACATGAGCATATATCCCATTCCTTTTTATAAGCTCCTTTTATGTTCCTCATTTTCATTTTCACCAACCGATACAACTAACGTTAGCTTTCGTAGCAATTATTTGGTATGTACTACAGTGGGCATTACTTTGAAATGGCCACTTCAGTCGCGCATTACGTGGCGTGAAGCTGCGTGAAACTTTAGTACCACTTTCAGCCACTGTGCGTCGCTCTGCCACTGTACATTGCTCTGTCAGTAGCCTGCCTGCTGCCCCTTCTGAAAAAGCAGGAGGCTACCTTTAAACATAATTGTTGCCGAGAGGAATCCCAGCCTACGAATTCAATAACAAAATAAATCATGCATAATTAAACATTATGATTTAGGCTACTTGGGTATGGCTTAAGGCTTGGCTGCACAGTGGTAACGAAAATCGAAATCTGCTTTTGATAGCCTACCGGTGCCGCTCCACAAAACGAAAAAATATCTTCATTTGCTGTCTACGTTATTGTCAGTGTTGGGTAATGCAACTATGAAAATCAAAACAGTGTCTTGTGCAAGAACTGTTCATGCAGACTACAACTGGCGCGGTGTAGCCTACACAACTTTGTTCAAAATTGATGCATTCAAGTTAACTTTGCAAAGTTAGTGTTATAGCCTACTTATCACAACGTTGTCAATCGCAAACGCTAATTTATTCTAACGTCTCTATACTACCTGCTTCATTTGCTGAGGACGAAGAGAAAGCACCTTTTTTTGATAATTGAGCCAGTAGAGAAATAACTGTTCAGAATTAATCTGTAGCCTAGGGTAGGCTTCTGCAGAAAACAATGTTGTTGGCGATTTAATACTATCTAGCAACGTTTTTAACAGGCTACGCAATAAAGGCTTAGACAACTATGACCCACGTTTTGGTTTCGTAAATTAATTTGCCATACCTCTTGACTGCAATCTAGTCAATTGACTGCTTGACAGGTTATTTTTATTTTTCTGTACAATAAACAAATACATCTGCTTTATGCCGCAGAATTACGCACTTGGCCAGCCTATAGAACGGGCACATTTTGGAAAGAATAGAGAATGTATGCACGCAAGAATCTGTAGGCTATTTGTGGCGGGTTACCAGCAAACAATGTTTAATGCATTAACTCAAGACGTCAAACGTTTTCTAAACAATAAAAACAGAAAGGATGCAGCAGGCAGCAAATGTAGAAGACTCATTTCCAGTGGAAGAACAAAATGCTGAATGAAGCCCAAAGATATGAAGAATAATCTGGCAAGTTGTTATTTTATGAAGACATAAATGGTTGCGCTATAGGCCTAGTCAAGTTTGCAAGAAGGAGACATAACGTGTGAGCATGCCACACTATCCACAGCTGTGGTAGCGGGGGTAGGAGGATTACTGTTAGCGCAGGTTTTATATAAAATTCTTCAACAGAAGGCCTGCCTCGATTGCAGGCTTGCCCAAAATAGGCTAAAGGCCTGTGGTTTGCTCAGCTTACAGTAAGTAGGCTAAATAACAGACCCGCCACAATATGCGGTATGATGATTTTTTACGAATAAGATCTTTTTGGTGCCCTACGCGCACTGCATGTTCTTAAATAACAATGATCATCAGTAATATTCAACCATTATTTTGTGTAAATGGGCTATGCATTGGGTTAGACTCCAGGGGCCATATTCACAAAGCCTTTTATCTCACCACTAGGAGTACTCCTAAATAGCAATAAAATATTTTACTGATGTAAATGTTCCAATCAATGATCCAGGCAGCACGTTTTCTTCTCTCTCCTTCATTTTACAGTCTAATTTTTACTGACTAGAATGGCTCGGGGTCAAAGGTCATACGGAATCGATTAATCTGCACTATTTTTTTTAATCAGTAATTTTTTCTCAAATTAATTAATCGAAATTAATCCGTTATTTTGACAGCCCTAGTTATTTTAGATAGATTGCTGCTGGGCTAAATGTCTTGGTTCATGTCTGTTAACAATTCATTGCCGTCATGGTGAAGTGCGTAGCCTATCTCGCGGTTGCATCCATTACAAACAAACATGCAATGTGAACGTCTGGGATTGGGGAGAGCACTAAATGCTCTACTGAATAAGCATGAAGTCAAATCTTTAAATGAAAAACACTCTTTACTAATCAAAAAAATAAACCGCTAATGAAGTAAACTTGTGACTATCAAAAAACTCTGTGATAACAGGACGTAACAGGAAGGCATTTGGCTGAGGTTAATATGCTCTATATTTTGTCCAAATGATGTTTGTCTATCATCGTTGCACTTGGAGAAAACCGGAATATTTCTTTATTAGGGCAGGGCAGGCATATTTCTGCCTATTCAATTATTTCTAAACCAGTCTGCTAAAGTCTGTAGTGAAGTCTGTGTAGGGTTTTCCAGGCTCCATTTCTTTTTACGATACACCCTGCTCACAAGAGCCATCTGCCGGTTGTTTGGGTTATTGCAGCATTGTTGCAGCGTCACTGGAAAAATAGAAATGAACCCTTAGAACCCGATAGACGCAAAGTGCGTCAAAAAACACACCCTTTCTTCTCTGTTACATTGATCCGGAACTGTTCATCGCAGCGAGATGAAACCTTTATTGCATGACAGAGCAGGAGTGGGGCTTTCCACCTTTGCATCATATTAACAGTCTATACTTCTCTGCGTTCACCTGCACCCATTACTCTCGTTTGAATTACTCGCGAACCTGTGATCGCATCGATATGGCAAGCATATCAGATGAAAGAGGGGGCACAGGGCTATCCATTGGTACCATGTTTATCGATCCTTCTGGCTTATAGAAACAGACGAAGTGACTGCAAAATAATAACGTCATGTACACAAACCAACGCTGCACACCCATTACTCTCGTTTGAATTACTCGCGGACCCGTGATCGAATAGATATGCCACGCAAAGAGAAGACTCAGAGCTATCATTTGATACCAAGTACATCCTTCTGGGTTATACAACAGACGAAGTGACAGCAAAATAAAACTTCATATAGCTGGACTTACCCCATGTTTTTGTCTCTTCTTGTGGCAAAGCATGTTTATAATCCAACGCTATCATGTGTTTCTCTATGGCAAAGCATGTTCATATTCCGGTTTTGAGATCCTAGCAAATTCCTGCATGGCATCCAATTCAAGGCTCACATTGCATCCCAATTTGTTCAACAAATAAACAACTTTTTGCCTTTACTTTGCTCATGGCAATGCAGTAAAAAGTTGAGAATTATTATGACTGCATACACATAGGCACGCAGGCTAACACGCAACCTCGGGTCAAGTCAGGTCAGATCAGTTCGTGTCACAGATATGGAGCGCATAAAGGTCATTTTTCATCACTAAATAAAAAATGGCATTTATTTCCGTAAATCACACAGCACATATTTCTGTAAATTGCTCAGCCCCAGAGTATCCCTCCAACATGGCAATTATATTGCCCGATTCAGGACAGTCTGCCCTACACACACATGAAATGCATGTAGAGCTGTGAGCTTGCTGTGGTGAGATACATGTCTAAATATAAGAATTTTTATAATACACTTTTTATATTTTAATTCTTTAAAAAAAAATCTTCAAAATAAAATCAATGCTAGTATTAATACATGAAATGATCAGGCAGATCTGGATAGCCTAGACTCTCCTGAAAAAAACAATATATAATATGTGTGTGTGGCACTTACAATGACCAGAATAAATCCTTATGAATAAAGGTAGTGAAAATGCCCTAAAAACAGCTTAGGGTTGTAAGGGTTAAATTCGCGTGATCCCGCGTGATGTCAGAAGGCTAGCTCTAACCGACGCATACAGCCAACAACTCGCCCAACAACAAATGTTCAGAAGACGGATAAGGTACGTAAACAAGGACAGTTACATTTGCAGTAATGTAGCACATAAGGAAAGGAATAAAAACACATCACTTACACTGCAAACACACAGCTATCCAACTTCTTCCTCTCCTGAAAGTATATCCAGGCAGCTAACGAAAAAGTTTCCTGCAGCCAATTAGAGAGCAGCCTTAGGACACTTAGGCCTAGCCTTTATGAAAGATGTGCATAGACCACGCCTACAGTATGTAGCAAGGAGCTCATTTTTTAACGAATGCTGACATGACTGACAGTGTACACCCAATACATAATTAAAAAAAAAACTATTTGATATTATTTGTTTTACATGATTAAGACAATTACTTACTATACATCCATGGAAATTCACATTGTTTAATGACAAATAAGCAATATCTGTCATTACAGAGACATATGAGTATATCCACGTGCCAATGCTTGGTGGCCACACATCCTGTCTACATCGACTAACAAAAAAGGGTCACAGAACTTCCGGATGCGAAGAGACAGTTTTATACTTTTATGTAACACCCTCCGGCTGTGGCTGACACGTGACACAACCAGATACAGAAAGCCACTTCCAAGATAGCCACTTCCAGGTTCAGGTGGCTATCTGCATCTGGAGACTGGCAACCACTCTAGAATACCGCTCCATCTCTCATTTGTTTGGTGTTGGCTTGTCCACATGTTTCGTTAACACTCAAGAAGTGGTGGCTGCCATTAATCTCATTCTAAATATTAAAACACTTTCTGTGGCAGAGTTCAGATTGATAGCGCAAGGCTTCCTTGACAGAGGATTCCCTCAGGCTGTTGGTGCTATAGACGGTACTCGTATAAGCATCAGAGCTCCACCTGACACACCAGCAGATTACTTTAACAGGAAAGGCCATTATTCTATCATTTTACACGGGGTTGTGGACCACAGGTTGAAGTTCTGGGACATTAATATTAGGCGGCCTGGAAAAATGCATGATGCACGTGTCGCTCTACGACCAAGGTGAGGGAGGCACACTCCTGCCAAGGCAATCTGAAGAGTTTGAGGGAGTGGAGGTGCCGTTGTTGATTCTGGGCGATTCAGCATATCCTCTACTTTCTTGGTTAATGAAGCCATACAGTGAGGGTATAGGAGTAACACCAGATCAAGTAGATTTCAACTATCGCCTCAGTGAAGCTAGAATGACGGTAGAGTGTGCCTTTGGGCGCCTGGAGGTGTCTGAGCAAATTAAATGACTCACACATTACATTCATCAGCCAAATAGTGTCAGCTTGCTGTGTCCTTCACAACTTCTGTGGAATACAAAATGAGGGGTTTCTGGGTAGGGATAATGCAGTGACTGAGGACAATGCAGTGACTGAGGAGGAACCAGGGGGTGAAGAAAATGAAAGATTAGGATATCCGCAGGATAATGGAAAGGGTGGGGGGGGTGAGATTAGACATGCTCTCTGTCAGTATTTCTCAAGAATATAAATTGTTTTCTAAAGAAAAGACAGATAATAAATGTTGTGATATAACATTGTAATTTATTATTGTTGTTGTTGTTGTTATTATTAATACTACTATTATTATTAACATTCTTAACAAACAATTCAAAATAAGAAATTATTAAAATAAAAAAAAATATTTCAAAAGAACTGATGTGCTCTTATGTCATGTAACACAGAAGAGATGCCTCCTCTGTGGGTTGGGGTGAGGAGGACAGAGGAGGCCTTGGTGCCAGGGGTGGGGGAGTTGGCACGGGAAAGGGGTACTGGGGTTGTGGGTGCAAAGCTCCAATGAGACCATTCATAACTTGCATAAACATATTATTTGTAGCCTGTTGTTGGGCTTGCATGGTTTCATCAGGTTTTCTAGAGCTGCAGTCTCTTCTGCCTGACGAACTCTGTCTGCTTCCATGATCTCTGCCATGAATTCTCTTTGGTCAGCCTGCCACTGCTGCAACTCCTCGTTGCTGTTTCTGACCTTCCTTTTTCTGGCCTGGGAGCCAGGGATGGCAAGCCGACCTCCCTTTGTACTGGTAGGCCTACCTGGTGCAGCTACATTGTTGACTAACTCCTGAATTGACTCAGGATCAGTCTCTGTTGAGCAAAATAAAAAGCGTAATTTTAATTTCCACCAACAGAGGACTCTCTTTGTTTTATAAAACAATGAAACTCCTTTATCTAGAACGTTAGTCGTCACTGGTGTAACTGGCGTTGGTTACCAGGCTGTTGGTTACTCTACGACATCCACAGGCTGAACAACCGGCTTGGTACCGAGGAATTTGTCCAGGTCCTCGTACCATGGGAACTGGTCCCTTTCCTCCCCAGAGCTCCCACTTCTACTGAGGCGATCTCTCGTCTTCACATTAAAAAACATTAAGTTTTTTAACCTTTAGCCCTGCTTAGGGCATAGCTTAGAGATGGCTTGACAAATGTATCATGGTGGTTTATTTAAACATACAAAGGCAACAAATTACAATACAAAAAACATGTTACAATGTGTATAAAAATGCAAGCACGAGAGAGTTGTTCCGCTACACAGGCCCGATTGGAAACGAGCCGAGACCACCTCCTCCAGGCTGAAACAGAGTGCGATTGCTGCTTTCACATATACCCAATCGAACCGATCTTTGGGGGAAACGCTCCACGTTCCATTTCAATTAGCCAGGTGTGAAAGCGCTCTAAGACCCTCACTATCCAACTCAATAACCGCAACCCTCATCCACTGCTTCATCTCCACCTGTCTGGACTACTGCAATGCCATACTCACAGGTCTCCCCTCCAAGGCCCTGGACAGGCTGCATATGTTCAGAACTCAGCTGCCAGGGTCTTAACAGGCACTAAGCCCTGGCAGCACATAACCCCCACCCTCATGCAGCTCCCTTGGTTAACAGTCAAGTTCCGCATCATTTACAAAATCCTGCTTCTCACCTAGTCCCTCCATGCTCTGGATCCTAAATACCTCTCTGACCTACTCCACCCCTACACGGTCCCTCTGGTCCTCCAACAAGGACCAGCTGGCTATACCCCGCACCAGACTTAAGACCTTTGGGGACAGGGCCTTTTGTGTGTCCGCCCCAACTCTGTGGAACCAACTCCCCCCCACATCCGCTGTGCCTCTTCTGTGGGCCTGTTCAAAAAACACCTCAAAACACATCTCTTCACTGAGGCCTTTGGCCTCTAATTCCCCTCACCTTCTCACCCTTGCAGCCACACACATGCACACACACACTTACTACCACCCCTTCTTGTAAAGCGGCCTTGAGTTTCTAGAAAGGCGCTATATAAAACCAATTTATTATATTATTACTATTATTATAATAGGCCAACATTCCGCCATTCATTTCAATGGAGGCAAAAAGCGACAAAAAACAGGAATAACAAAAGAACAAGGGACAGTCATCCCAAATCTACAAGCAGGAGCCGTGCCGATATCTCAAAAGCTCTAGGAGCAGTAGCGGTGCCAAAAAGTGGGTGAACGGGAATAATAAGTAAACTTAAGAAGAACAATAGTGGGCTTGATCAAGACCACTAATAAAGTCAACTTAAAAAGAATAATACTATGCTTGAGCAAGCACACTAATTACATGACAACATGCATACAGAAAAGAAAAAATGTTGGTTACTTTCTCTTACAAGTCTTGCCTGTTGAATTTTTAAATGTCAAGTCTAAATAATTAGTCCATTGCTGTCATTGGATCCTACTCTTAGCTAATCCTACTCTTTCTGTCTTCAGCCGGTGAACCTCACTGCATCCATCCATGATTAGCATTGCTAGTACTGTCATGACTAACCACATGGACTGTTGAAACAGTGATTCTGTGGTTGCGAGTGGCTTAATCAAACCACTTTTACATGTCACACCAGAACTGTGTTTCCACGTTATTGCTTTATAGAGTAATCACTCTACCATCAAATGTTGTGTTTTACTATTGTGGACCTTTACGATATGTTCTACATTAATGCTATTTACCCACATTTGGTTTCAGGTTTGCCTCAAATGAAAATCTGTGTAATGAAGGATAAACATCACTTCTTCATATATTATTCTAAAAGCAGTAGAGGGATACAAAATGGATTCTCAATGCAAGGTGAAGACCCAAAGAGTTTAATTGGGACTTACATTTTGACAGCTGATTTGATTACAGTCCAATGTATAAAGTTGACAAAAGATGTAACTGCCACTGTACACAACATTACATTATATTTATAATTTATCACAACATCTACTAAATAATATAATTGTATTATTGTCTCTCTATGTATAAAGCAATGATCATCTGTTCGTCTGTTTGTCTATCGGTTTGCTCTATCGACTTCAAACTTTGCAGGTGTCTTGCTAAGGACAGAATAGAATATACAGTGTTTCCCACAGAATTGGATTCAATTTGTGGCGGTAGCTGACTTGGGGGGGGGGGGGGGGGTATTAAGATCATCTTGGTAGTGTTTTGGAGCCAAATTCTTTGTGTCCTAATATCGTGTCCCCCCGTTTTGGCGTGCCACCCCAAGATTTGCAATGGCCTCCCCTGGCCACCCCTGTCAAAATTTCCTGCTGGCGCCACTGCTGCTCTGTCGCATACCTTAACAGACAGGCACTCTCACCTTAGCTTGTGTAGTCACGTAATGCCACCACTGTTTTGTGTGTGATATTTATTTTACTTTCTGACGAACCTGTCAGAAATTAAAATCTGACCTATCTCCTCATTCTCAATAGACCTCAACAGTCCCACCCCTCCTCCGAGAGAGCTTAATTTCCAGAAGTTTCCCATTAATTTCTCCAATAAAATAAAATAAAAAAATTAAAAAAATCTGTATACAAATAGTTTTAGACCACAGGCTAACCAGCTACGACGTGACTCATAATCATACAACATATTATTTCGAGTAAAAAAACAAACAGAAAATCCAAAAAAGACAAAGGTACAAGACTGTGTACATATTTTAAATTCCGAGTGAAGGAACTACTATCCCATGAGCCTTTTCAAACTTGCACTTGTACTTTTCCGTTAAATTAAGTCTACCATGGACAATTTTATGGCTTGTCTCTGTTGACTCAAGTTGTCAATAGAGAAATTGTATTGTATTCTTACTTCGGCTGTGGGCGGACTGTTGCGGTCTATAACATGGCCCGAACTTCCCGATCACAAGTCACGCACTGGAAGTGATGCCATAAGGTCAGGGCAGTATACAAACCAATAAAGTTGAAATTTTGACTTTTAATCTCATAATTACAACTTTATTTCTCATAATTATGACTTTATGTCTCTTAATTACGACTTTAAATCTCATAATTATGTCGCAGCTCTGTTGGACGTGGGCAGGGTTTGGACAGAAATATGCGGCCCAAACCGCACTCTAATCCCAACCCCTATACAGGGCATCGTTCCCAAAATTGATTACCTCCTCAGCCGAGATAATAAGCTTAGTTATATTTCCACTAGTGTTTGTTTGTATGTTGAGATATGGTATTTGCAATTGCTGGAGATGCATCTTTCCAAGCCAGTAATTTGTAAAAGCGAGATGCTTTTTAAGAAACTATCAACTGTAACAACCACTGTGGTGGAACCGTTTGAGGGTGGCAGCCCAGTGATAAAGTCGAGGGAAAGATGAGACCAGGAGCAATGGAGAACTGGCAGGGGAAGCAAGAGACGTCAGGTTATCTGTTTTTATGGGTGGCTCAAACAAAGCAGAGACATAGCTGACAAAATCATCTCTCATGGATGGCCACCAGACAACTGTAACACTGAAAATCTTTTTGGACTACTTTTTTCAGACAGAAAATTGATAAGGAATTCATTGGGGAATCGATAAAGACAGAAAAGCAGAATTGACAGTGGCATCAATATTGATAAAATCTTGTCCGTTCCCATTCCTCTAATATCTACAGTGCTATTTCAAGCAATTCAAGGCCATGAAATACGAAAATCATACACTAACATAACCTTTCCTTTTGTGGTAGGGAGACACTCTAATCATCATGGCTCATTTTTTGGGGTGCTGTCCAGTGGAATGAAACTTTCGTTTAGTCATCCGAGCACAGGTAAGAAGAGACACCATTGCCATTGCACATAGGGCTGAAGTTATGTAATACTAATGTGCTCAGGGTTGTCAAGGCCAGGCTAGCTCACAACAGCCTAAATACATCTATGCTATTGAGTACCGAAGCCATGACGTAGCGTTGTCAAGGCAGCAATTTCACTGGATCTAAACAAATCAATTTAACCATTGAAATCACCATAGTGGTGGCTTTCTTAATCTATTTCAATAATTTTACCAATGTTTCTAAGACGTTAGCATATTTGTTTACACTGTAGGAATCACATACAACAACATATATTATTTTGGTCATATGGACTTAATAAAACGGGTAAGGATAGTTCATGAACTGCTTATTATGCACCTGTGCTACCTAGCACTGGTCTTCTGTGACTGCAGAGACTGGACCTGGCTGGACCAACATTTTTTTTAAATGGGGCGGTCTAGCCCAAAAGAATGGAATAAGATTACATTATGTTATGATCCCGAGCTGTAGGCATAATGATCTTTTAAGCTCATATTCGTAAAAAGCATGCTTTCAACACATCCAGATCATCTAAACATGTTATTTAATATATAGGCTGCAATAATACAAAATAACTGAAAAAAATCAAGTTACTCAGATATGCAGGTCTCCAAACTAAAAGGATGAGGTAGCTGCTGCTCCTTTCCCCATCATTTATGTTTACATGTATTAATTTAGCAGACATTACAGTTGTAATGTATTAGGTTTGATTATTCTCACAGCTACTGTCTGCCCTGTCCCTACTTAATACCCGTAGTGCTGTATGTACACATGCGCAGTACAATAATGTTGGCATGATTGCTCGCAGTTAATTCCGTACGTAGTCCGTGGTTTCAAAGGCATCTTTCGGTCTCTCAATTCTGACGACTTTTTTAACAGTGATCTTTTTCCTTTTATATCTATGTACCAGTGCAATATATTGGTCCACTTTGCCCAAACTGGGCAGCCTGTTGGAAATAATCGCGTCCTTCACCTTAGTGTAGCAGTAGTCGAGGATCACTTCTCCCATCGCGTTGTACGTGTTGGTTGTAGTATGGTAGTATGTCCCACTTGTCTTTAAAGCAGCTTTATGCACTTGTAATTTGTACAACTATGCACTTGTACAACTTGTAAACTTGTAATAGTAATAATAATAAAGCTTTATTTGTATAGCACCTTTCATACACAGAATGCAGCTCAAAGTGCTTTACATTTGAAGCATGTAACACAATAGTAGTCAGTCAGTCATTATCAATCACTTTTCTTTGCTGTTTATGATATGCTCAGCAACATATCAAAAATATAGAAAATGACGTCATAAGACTGGCAGCCTTAACCCTCTTACCCCCCACAAGCACGCCATATGGCAACTGTGGCAAGGAAAAACTCCCATATTCCAGGAAGAAACCTTGAGCAGAACCTGACTTAATAGGGGGAGCCCATCTGCTTCTGGCTGGCTGCGCCCTCCAATAGTAGCAGATGTAGAATAATCTGAAAATGTAGTCTACAGGATAAGATGAGTTAACTAAAAGCTTTCCTGTACAGGTATGTTTTCAGATCTTTTTTAAAAATATTTACTGAACTCGCCTGCTTGATGTACAGAGGCAGGGTGTTCCATAGTTTGGGGGCATAATGGATAAACGCAGCTTCTCCACTTTGTTTGTGGAGCACTTTGGGTACGATTAAAAGATTAGAATTGGATGATCTAAGTTTCCTTTGTGGTTGATAAGATATTAAAAGCTCAGAGATATATGAAGGTGCTATGCCATTCAGAGCTTTGTAAGTAATTAACATAACCTTAAAATCAATTCTATAGGAAATAGGGAGCCAGTGCAGTTCAGCCAACACAGGGGTGATGTGTTCTCTCTTCTTAGTCTTAGTTAAAAGTCTAGCCGCAGAGTTCTGTATGAGTGCCAATTTCTTTAGATGTTTTTTGGGAAGACCAGTGAAAAGTGCATTGCAGTAGTCTAACCTGCTAGTGATAAAGGCGTGAATTAGTTTTTCTGCATCTTGTTGAGTTAAAAAGGGCCGCACTTTGGCAATGTTTCTCAAGTGGAAATAGGCTGTCTGAGTAACTTTACTGATATGGGGCTTAAAACTTAACTCTGCATCTAAGATGACACCGAGGCTTGTTACTTTTGGTTTGACCTGGTGTGCCAAGTTCCCCAGATTACTAAGAATAATATCTCGCTTTAGTTTTGGTCCAACCAGAAGTACCTCTGTTTTGTCATCATTTAGTTTCAAAAAGTTTTTGCTCATCCACTGATTAATGGAGGTTAGGCATGCAGTGAGGGAGCAAAGGCCATCTGGGTTAGTTGGCTCAACAGAAAGATACAATTGGGTATCATCTGCGTAGCTGTGGAAGTTTACATTATGTTGACTTATGACGTTTCCCAATGGAAGCATATATAGAGAAAATAGCAGGGGACCAAGGCAGCTCCCCTGGGCCACACCAAAAGGCAAGTCATGTTTTTCAGATACATGATCTCCTAGACTGATATAAAAATCTCTGCCAGTAATGTAGGTTTGAAACCAGTTTAGAGCATTATCAGAGAGACCCACCCACTTCGCAAGGCGGTGAATTAGGATGCTATGATCAATGGTGTCAAATGCCGCACTCAAATCCAGAAGAATAAGGATTGAGACTTTGTTTGAGTCGGTAGCTAGTCTGAGATCATTGACTATTTTTACTAGAGCCGTTTCTGTGCTGTGATTTGATCTAAAACCTGATTGGAATTTTTCAAGGATACTGTTTTCGTTGAGGAAGGTATTTAACTGATTACAAACAACTTTTTCAAGTACTTTGCTCAAAAACGATAGATTTGATATAGGCCTGTAGTTGCTCAGATTGGTATGGTCAAGATTTGACTTTTTAAGTAAAGGTTTCACAACAGCGGTTTTAAAAGCAGTTGGAAATATACCTGTTTCTAATGAGGTATTTATTACCTTGAGAAAAAAGGGAGCTAAGCCATCATATACTTTTTTGAGGAATGTAGTAGGGATTGGATCTAAAACACATGTTGAGGAGCCGGTTTGAGTTATAATTTTACCAAGCTCAGATTGAGTAATAGTGCTAAAGGACCTTAATTTTGGGGGGCTGTTTTTGGGTGTACTATCAAACATATTACTTGTGTTACCAATAGCCTCCCTTATAGAAATGACTTTGTTTTTGAAGAAGTCTGCAAATTCTTCGCATCTTAGAGAGGATGCCTGACTGAGTGTATCAAAAGGTGTTTGATGCAATAGCCTATCAATGGTAGAGAACAACACCCTAGAGTTTCCACTGTTTTCAGCAATTACCTTAGAGAAGTGGTTCCTCCTCTCATTCCGAATAGCTCTATTATAATTTGCAATTTTTTCTTTTAGAATGGCACGGTGAACCTGTAACTTAGTTTTTCTCCATGTTCTCTCAGCTTTCCTACATGATCTTTTTAGATCATGGATATTTTCGTTCATCCAAGGTGTCAGTTTGCTACAGGGCCTTTTTTTAGTCTTTAAGGGTGCCACTCTGTCAAGCAGAGCGCCTAATTCACGATTGAGAGCCTCTACCATTTGATCAATGGGATGATGTAAAATATCTAAATTTATGGAGTCTATAAGAGCTATGAACTGCTGTTCTGCTCTAATGTCCAAGAGTCGCGATTTGATTGCAATTTCGGGATGAAATAGGGAGAATCGTGCACCTAACAGCTGGCAGCGCGCGGCAAGTAGAAAACCAGCCTTGAGATTTGGCTGACAGCGAGTCAGAGACATCTCGTAAAAATCGTGAAACATTACAGTATATATTACTCTTTGGAGATTGTCTTCACCTGTTGCTTGTCCTTTGTCTCCAAATCAAATGCACATGTACCATGTCCAGGGGGACTGGCTCAAGCCGTGAGAAGTATTTACAGCACGGTGCAGCTACAGCTACAGGGGTGTTAGGGGGGTGAAATGGTTTGAGAAGTGGCACATGGAGGAAGGTAGTGAGGTGGTAACTGGAGTCTTTAAGTGACAGGGTTGACCTGCTGCATGATGGTAATGGGACCAATATAATAATGACAGCTTTTGGCAAGGGAGTCTCATCTAGTCAAGTCGTGGGTGGTGAGACACACCTTTTGTCTTACAACGTACTCCGAGGTACATACTGTAGCCGTCGGGCGTCGGCATGGCTCCTGTGGTGGGGGACAGCCCTCTCACTCTCTCAGAACCAGTGGTCCACAGTCAGAATGTCTGAGGGCTCCCCTGACCTAGGGAACAGAGGCAGTTGGTAGCCGAGAACACACTGAAAGGGGGTCAACCCTGTGGTCGGCTGACTAAGAGAATTCTGTGCGTACTCGGCCCAAGGGAAGAACTGGCTCCAGTTCTACTGGTGGCTGTGGCAGAACGACCAACTTACATCAAGACCAAGTTGTTTATTAAGGATTTACCAGGAATAAATTACTTATTGATTAAGGAAAACACAGACATATCAGTTATGTATTAATGGTTGAAATGTGTTCCTTAAACTGTGTTATTGATGTGAGTACTCATTTTCATGCTTCATGTGCAGAGTATATGTTGAGATAAAAAAAAGTATATTCTGGAAGGCATAATTCATTCTTACATTTACTGTAGGTAGACAAGAGCAGGAGAGAACTCTCCTGGCAGAGATGCCATCTGTTGTCACCTCAAATCATTGTTCTCAAACTCAGGTACACACAGGCATACACACACTTATGCCCCCCCCCCCCACACACACACACAGAATGTGTTTTCCTCACTTATTATTTGTACTTTTCTCCCTCAAGTCTCTTATGGCAGATGATACAGCTGTGCCCCTGGACTCAACCCTCCTTCAAGGATTACATGTCTGCACCCCTGATGGTGTCACTGTCCACTTCATATGTCAGGAGACCAGTGGTAAGTTTATTCTCTTAATAAAGCTATCCGATATAGATCAGAGATGGAAACCAAGTGAATACCTCTCTTTTGCCCCTAGCTTTCCAAACACATTACATCACGTCATTAGCAAGTAAACCTATTACATCATGTTAAAATGTTAAACCTGTTAACGAAATGGCAGCAAATCCAGAAGTGACATTATAAATAGGCTAGAATTTGAAGCATTAATCTGGGAAAGCCTGCAGTTAAAGCGATGGTTCGGAGTATTTTACCTGTTGCAAACTGGTACTACCAACAAAATATATTCCTGGAACTGGGTGTCGTTAGACTAAATCCTTATGCATCGCTTTCTGCCAAGACTTTTATGGGCTTTTCCCAAATCACAGAAGTGACTTTGACTCAACGGTAGCGGTTGAGCGGTAGCGGAGAGTAGAAGTCATCAGGCAAGTGTTGTTTAAATAAACTCCTGGTGTGCCTTCCCACCTCGTTTTATGAGTACAGAACTTATTTGCACTACTGTGGAAGTTTGGTAACATTCCGGGCATTATTAGTGGGGTAATTTATGAGATATACCTTTGGTTCTATTAGCGCACTAAGCCTTTCGGCTGATAGCACTAACTACTGACTCTGAACCATCGCTTTAAGTCAACATATTAAAAATCACAAATTTTCATGGAAACTGTTGTATTTCTTCTCCGAAAAGCAAACATATGCAGTGTTTCCCACAGAATTGGACTCAATTTGTGTCTGAGGCTGACTTGGACAATGGGGGGGGGCCTGTCACTTTAAGGCGGAAGGTGGAAGATTATGTCTACTCACATTTTTGTCTTTACTAGATGGAGGGCCTAAGAAAGTTTTGGTACGTCAGAGCTCCATCCACCTCCACCCATCTCATGACGGCAATGATTGTACCAATACTGAGATCTCAAGAGTGATTACCACTGAAGGAACAGTGATCAGATACTTTAGAGATGGTTCAAGTGAGGTAATCAAATTCATTCAGACACACTTAAACATACACATAAGCTATGTAACTGGAGTTGTGTAACAGCACAGTCCCACACCAACTTCAACTTACAACCTCAGACATTGAAAGTGGACATTCTAGGACAGGGGTCACCAAATGGCGGATCGCGGTCCGACTCCGGACCCTGACATGATCCTATCCGGACCCAGACCATAATAATTTAGATTTTCACAGAAGATTTCAAAGCTGCGCTAAATGTTTCGTAGGTTAGGATAACAGCTTCAGGAACCATCATCTCGCTTGCTGCTACTCAGCCAGTGAAATCTGTGCATTCTGATAAAGTCGAGTCAGTGAGTAGGCCTAAAGTTACTATGGTGAAGAAACTCACTGATAGCGTGACAGGGAAAACGAGCGAGGAGAGGAGATGGGACGAGAAACAATCGGATGGATATGTAAGTTAGCGATAAGTAAGTTATTTTCAAATCATGGATTGCTCAAAGGGGAGAAAGCTAGACAGCGAGAACAGAGCTTTATATAACGATCAGGGCAATTACCACGCAGAACTGTCACGTCCATAACGTCAACTAAATAGCCCTACGATGGCATTGTGTTGGCATTATGGGTGTGACAGTTTTGCACGGAATTGGCCTGGACCGACTCTTATACGCCAATTTGAAGCACCTAGCGCCAATTTGAAACTAGGCCTACCCATTCAACAGTGAACTGAGACCACAGAATATTTACGATTTAATTAAGAGGGCAATATGATTGATCCACCACATTCTTAACACATCCATTCACTGCCCAACAATGTGATGTTCCTTAAAGGTTTCCAGGATTTCAGGTCAACATTAAAAAAAAAGAAAAAAAAAGAATTAAACTTGCTAATTGATCCATCCTTGTCTCAGCTCAAACCTTATTTTAAGTTCACGTTAAGATCTTAAAATAGCCAAGGCTACTCAGTTTTTCTCCCCAATTAGAGCCTACTCTTATCTTCCTTATTTCTCCTCATTTCGAATGTTGCCTTTAGGCGACTAATTTTATTTCACATTAAACATTAGGCCTAGGCCTACAATTAGGCTCCATCCATCATCTATCCATCCAAATATATATTATGATTAAAATTAAAATTATATTATGATGCTCCGGACCTTTGCTTGAGGAAATTAAAGTTTAATTGAATACCCCTGTTCTAGGACATTCTAGGGTTGAAGTGTCTGTTTATTAAATGCCACCCCATCTCAGATTTTCAACAACAACCAGGGGGACAATATATTTTTCTGCATTGTCATTTTTTTTTCTCAAAAATATTTAAAGAATGGAGGTACTGTAACGGGCACCATAACTGGTACCAAACGGACCTGCGTCCACCAAACGTGTTTTTTGCACTAGCGGCATCTATTTTCTATTCAAATCCTATGCAGTTCAGCAGGGATTTTTTTTTTCTGCAGTGCCTGGGGTGCTTCAAGTTGAAATGTGTTCAACTTTTAGAACAGCACTGGGCTGGTCAATGTCACTTCTCTCTTGCTAGCCAAATAAAATTGAGGAAAGGCGGGACCTACACTGTCAATAATGTTGGTAGTGGGAGAGGAAAACTCAACCACCCAGTCCTATTATATCTGCTATTTTTTTTTTACCCTATTCACCTGTGGTGTCTTGCCTTGTATTCAACACATTGAACAAGAAAGGGTTAATATACAAAATTGCCCAAGGGATATCACTGGGCACCCTCAACTTTAACCGACAAAACCAGGTCTGACGCCATAGCTGCTGGACTAAAATGGTGACCTATGAACATGAACTGTTCACTTTGAACCTATGTGAACTGAACTTTGAACTAGTTCATGAAAACACTGGTAGTAGGCTACTACAACCCCAAATCAGAAAAAGTTTGGACATTGTGTAAAATGCAAATAAGAACAGAATGTGATAATATCCAAATATATGTTCATTTTGAATTTCATGCCAGCAACATGTTTCAAAAAATCATGTTTACCACTGTGCTGCTCTTCATTTAAAGGGGCCATATTATGTTAAACTCACTTTTTCTGTGCTTTTGTACTTCCATTTGGGTCTCTGATGCTTATAAACACATTCCAAGTGCAAAACTCCAAATGTGAGTCCAGGTGTAAGGCGCACACAGTCCAAAAAGGAGATAGGTCTGGTTGTCCTATCTGTATGAGATATGTCTAGGTTGCCCAGCTACTCCATCACCAAGCTCCCTTCCAAAATTATCTTGATGAATCAAATTGAGGACATTGTGGGTTAACACAGAGGATTCACACTAAAGTTTGGATGTACGGCTTTGTACATCCAAAGATAACGAGGACAATCATGTAACCTGCGTTGTGTTGAACCTGCGCGATTCAGCCCTGCACACGCCCGGACTCGAACCTGTGAGCAGCAGCACCTCGGATCGGGAGGCGAGCGTGCTGACAGTTGAGCCAATAGCCCAGGCTACTGGCTCGCATGCCAACAGCCAGGGGCGTAGATTTGCGTGGGGAAGGACATGTCCACACCAATGTCAAATTACGACTGAAATGTCCCCACCAATATTAAGGTTGAAATGGGGAAAAAAACGCTCACATGCGCTACACAAAGAGTTAAATAATTTCTCACTTCAGTGCTGCGGATCATCTCGTACAGATCTTGTAATGTGCAGTAGCATATAAGGGTAAATCGCGCTGATTTGAAGTTACCTATAATAACTACCAGTGAGCTGCAGTCTCCTGCGCAGCATGGTGCAGCGCTTCAGCTTCACATCACTACAAGGCATATGAAGTACGTCCAAATTCACCCATTCTTCTCTGTTGAACTCTGTAGGCTACTCATCACACATGTGTCACATGATAGAGCCTTTTCTCAGCTTTTAAACGGTGCTAGCTAGCCACTATTTTCTGTGATAAACAGTTTGCGAGAAAAATAACTTCAAGAGATTATTCTCTGCACCCATATCCACATCCATTTGTCTCGGTGGAATATCGTAGGCCTACACACTCTTTATGCAACACATGACAAACCATATATCAGAATAAACAGCAGACCTTACCGAACACAAAGTGTAATGCATTCCTGTGTATAGTTACTGTAGCTGTTCCAGAGTAATCCGGTTTTGAAATAAACTGTAGCAAAATTCAACATGGTCTTTTGGCTTTAAGCATTTCTTAAAACTGAGCTGTGCTTACATCGCCTAGATATCTGTAATTATTAGAATCAGAGAATATACAGGCAGCTCACGGTTAAGAGTTTGAGTAAGAGTTTGTCAATGTAGCCATAATGATTTCTTTTCACAAAATGCTAAGCATGTATTTAAGTTAAAACTGAGCTGTGCTTAAATGGGTCAATGCATGATTTCATAACAGACCAAATAGAAACTAAATGTAAATGTTAAATATAGCCTACATATCTGTACATATTCAAATCAGATTATGTAGGCTACACAGTATAGTTAGATCAATTTAGACAGTAGCACATTTTAATCATGGAGGGAGGGGGGGGGAGGCTTTAGTGGGTAGTGTCCCCACCAAAGCTCAGACCAAACCTACGCCCTTGCCAACAGCACTCTTGAGGCAAGTATAAGTATAAGTATACAGTGGGCAGTGCTTCGACTTGGCCAGCTTCACTCGCGGTCCGCGCGTGGGATCACGCGGTATCACGCGACTTTAATTTGTATTTTTCCAGTGAGACGCTGCAACTACCCAAACAACCGGTAGATGGCTCAAGTGAGCAGGGTGTCTCGTAAAAAGAAATGGAGCCTGGAAAACCCTACACAGACTTCACTACAGACTTTAGCAGACTGGTTTAGAAATAATGTAATAGCCAGAAATATGCCTGCCCTGCCCTAATAAAGAAATATTTGGTTAACTGCGAGTGAATCCCGTTTGCAGCCGTAGAGACGCAGGACAAATTAAACATTCTGGTTTTCTCCGAGTGCAACGATGAAAGACAGACAAAATATAGAGTATTAACCTCCGTTGCTCAGCCAAATGCCTTCCTGTTATGTCCTGTTATCACGGAGTTACAGGCATAAACGATTTTGATGGTCACAAGTTTACTTCATTAGGGACTGTTCGTTATTTATTTAAGGGGCTACCGGAGGAGTTTTGGGAGCATTAGTCCAAAAAGACGTGACCCTCCCTTGCCAGCAATACATTTTTCTATGACCCTCCAAAGTGATTATGAAAAAATCACTGTCAACTTTTTCCGGGTTTATCGCCTACTGTATTTTAACGTTTTCACATATTTGGCCATAAGCCGTTTATCATAGGCTATCACGAAACCAAACTACAAAGGCGAACACTTTAACAGGGGGAATTAATTGGGCATGAATCATGCTGAACGCTATTTCGCTACCTTAGAATAATAAGGTTATATCTGCGTTTTGAGTAGGTACAACCGGGACGAATGAAACATTCCGTTTTTCTCCGAGTGCAACGATGATAGACAGTCATCATTTGGACAAAACATGGAGCATATTAACCTCCGTTGCTCAGCCAAATGCCTTCCTGTTACGTCCTGGTATCACGGAGTTACAAGCGATAAACGATTTTTGATGGTCACAAGTTTACTTCATTAGTGCTCTCCCCAATCCCAGACGTTCACATTGCATGTTTGTTTGTAATGGATGCAACCGCGAGATAGGCTATGCGTTTGACAATGAGTTGTTAACAGAACCAAGACATATAGCCCAGCAGCAATCTAGGGACTGATCGTTATTTATTGAAGGGGCCACCGGAGGAATTTTGAGTGCTTCAGTTGGAAGTTGCATGACCCTCTCTTGCCTGCTAGAAATTGTTCAATGACCCTCCGACAGAATTGTTAAAAAAGACATGACCCTCCCCTGCCAATTGTCTTCCGCCTGCGCCACAGCCACACACTTTGTGATAACGTTCTTAAATCAATCTTTCCCGTGAGCTTGCATGCTACCAGTCCTTCCTTTTCAAATGTGTTGCGCCTGTTTGCACAATTTCACAAACAATCATATGTGATTAATAGTATGACAAATAATCCCTGTGAACGGGGACCGAAACAATGCATGCCAACTTTTTCCGTGTTTATCACGTATTTTAACTTTCCCCGGTGTCTTGCCGTTTTAATGTTTTCCCTTAGAATATCCCATATTTTAATACTCTCATAACAGCCCTGCCATTGGGCCTGTCTCTGTGTTGCCCTGTTGCTACCCCTTGCCCTGCCAACGAAACAGATGTCTTCAAATCATCGTTTTCCTTGCTTGAAGGCGAACTTAGAGTGATGTTAACCTATTTAAGTTTAACGGCGCGATTGTCGTGAGAGCACGATTCATTGGCGCTTGCATGTTCGGCCTTATGTCTACGTGCGCACCTGAGGCTACTCAGCTGCAAGAGAAATAATTTCCCCTGTTTGTATGTTCACTGCAAGTTGGCCTACCATAACTTACCAACTCTGCACTGTAGACTGGCTATTTATATTTTTCTGTGAAATAAGCAAATGTATTTGTTCAACTTTATGAAGCAGAATTACGCATAGGGTACTTGGAACATAATACATTTGACAAAGGACAGATGAATGTTGCTAGTGACAAAATATTAACTTTCAGTGTTTTACGATGTCTTTGTCATGGGGGAAATTTTCCCCCATGCATTTATTCTAGGTTACTGTCAATGACTGCCGTGAGAGAAGCGGGTTCTGTGTTTCGTTCATGTCAGTGACTGACGCGAGAGAAGCGGGGTCTGTGTTGTGTTGCGTTGCGTTAATTTATTTTCATTGGGCATACCGTGCCGTGCCGTCCACAGCTCTTCAGTTCTGACAAAGCCAAAATTACTCCTTTTGAAACAATGAGTGCAGGAAGCGCGTTTGTATGGTTATATTGCTTGACGGGGGGGGGGGGGGGGGGGGTTGTCCCAAGCAGCTTTCAGCCATAAGGCTACTTTGAGAACATTTCAATTCACCCGACACTAATATTCAAAATGTTGAAAACTATTTCGGCATAGCCTATAAAGCAGTTTAATTAAATGGAATGTTAGTTGTAAACATACGAGCTACTTGGTGAGGCTTGGCCTTTATTTTGGGCAAGCCTGCATTCATTCATTCATTCAACCTTTATTTATTCTCGGAGGGTCATTGAGGGAAGCCCTCATTTTCAATGAAGCCGAAATTACAGAAGCGAAGCAAAGCGCTCCACAAACAAGACAACATTCGAGGCCTTCTGTTGAAGAATTTTATATAAAGCCTGCACTGACAGTAATCCTCCTGCCCCTGATAGGCCTACCACAGCTGTGGATAGTGTGGAATGTTCAAGTAATAACACAATCCAATGTGTGTCTCAATTGTCCCCCGCTGACCACCTCACACATTTCTCTAGATTTTGCAACGAACTTACATGACACAATGCCATAAAATATGCCAGTTTTAGGACACAGAATAATGTTTGTAATGATACCAGGTAGGCCAGGTATTGTCGAAGGTGCATGGTGAAGTGAAATTCTTACTTTGGAAAACAAACATTTGCCGATATCATCGCCGATCATCAGAATATTGCAATAGATTCTGTGTTCTGGACTGCAGGTAACTTGTTAAGCCAGTGGTTATCAAACTTTTATTTCATTCCCCACTTTGATCAAGGGGCATGACTGATGATAGTGGAGATAACGTGTTATCCCGAGGCTTTTGCAAGTCAGCATCTTCGACGGTAGTCTATTAAAAATTAAAAAAAGTTTTCGATGTCCCAAATGGAGAGCCATACTTTATTGTTTTTAACGATCTCTATGCTACTCACAAAAATGTAGGCATTGGGACATGATGAAGTAGGTTATCCAACTGTCGTGTGTTAAATTATTGTGATTACGAGCCAGTGGTTTTCAAACATTATGTGTGACTCGGACATCTAACTAAATGCAACAGGCTCATATCGTCCACGCATTCGCAAAATGAGGACCAGTGTTTTGTCAAATTGCAAATAGCTATTCGTTTTAACTATTTTTTTATGATAGTAGCCTATACAAAAAGCACTTCATACTATCTTAATATTGGAATATGGGGAGGGAAGTGGCGCGTCTGCAGTCAGCCAAATATGAATGTAATTCTGCGGCATAAAGCAGATGTAATTGTTTATCGTACAGAAAAATAAAAATGACATGTCAAGCAGTCAATTGACTACATTGCAGTCAAGAAGTAGGGCAAATTAATTTACGAAACCAAAACGTGGGTCATAGTTGTCTAAGCCTCTATTGCGTAGCCTGTTAAAAACGTCGCCAGATAGTATTAAATCGGCAACAACATTGTTTTCTGCAGAAGCCTACCCAAGGCTACAGATTAATTCTGAACAGTTATTTCTCTACTGGCTCAATTATCACACCACTGTTTTGATTTGCGTAGTTGCGTTAACCCCAACACTGACAATAATGTAGACAGCAAATTTCGATTTCGATTTTCGTGTAGTCAAGCCTTAAGCCATACCCAAGTAGCCCAAATCGAGGTAATGTTTAATTATGCATGATTTATTTTGTTATTGAATTCGTAGGCTGGGATTACTCTCGGCAACAATTATGTAAGGGACGGCAGGCAGAGCGATGTACAGTGGCAGAGCGACGCACAGTGGCTGAAAGTGGTACTAAAGCTTCACGCAGCTTCACGCCGCGTAATGCGCGAATGAAGTGGTCATTTCAAAGCGATGCCCACTGTATATACTCCTTTGATCCCGTGAGGGAAATTTGGTCTCTGCATTTATCTCAATCCGTGAATTAGTGAAACACACTCAGCACACAGTGAGGTGAAGCACACACTAATCCCGGCGCAGTGAGCTGCCTGCAACAACAGCAGCGCTCGGGGAGCAGTGAGGGGTTAGGTGCCTTGCTCAAGGGCACTTCAGCCGTGCCTGCTGGTCGGGGTTCGAACTGGCAACCCTCCGGTTACAAGTCCGAGGCGCTAACCAGTAGGCCACGGCTGCCTAGGGAGTGAGGTTTACCAACGTTCCACAAGCACAGCTAAGCTAGCTGGCATCCGTTTACACATAGACATCCAAAGTCAGTTTTTCCACATATCTCCTGTTAGTGTTTATTTTAATCTGTACTGCCACATGGAATATACATTTTGTTCTCTAATTATGACTGCCGCTAGCATAGCTAGCATAGCGGTCATATAAGGGAATGTCAAAGTGTTTTTTGTTTTGTTTGTTTGTTTTTTTCCCCATCATCAGATTTCTGAATTTTTAGTCAACGATTCCCGAGACACCGAAACACCGGGGCTTGTGAGCACATCGTGTCCAAATTCATACCCCTCCTTCTCTCTATATCTATATCTAACTTTATATCAAGATAAACAGCAGACCTTGCCAAAAACAAGGATATAAAGCATGTCATTGTACAATAAGCCATTCCCAAGTAATCCAGTTTTGAAATTGCAGAAAATTTCTACATGGTCTCCGACTTTGGGTTGAAATTGTAATAGCACCCCAAAATAATTAACTTCCTTCCTTCATGACTCTTATATTGCCAGATTTCAGACAATCCCACCTACACAAATATTAATAGATATTTCTCCTGGCATGCATCCTGGTGGCATTAATGCAACATGAATAAAATCATAAGGCTGACATAATACAGATGCAAATATTCACATCATACTTTCCCAGATATGGGTAGCCCAGACTGTCCTGAAATCCTACTGTAGATGATCATTACAATGATTAAGTATATATACTCTTTTGATCCCGTGTGGGAAATTTGGTCTCTGCATTTATCCCAATCCGTGAATTAGTGAAACACACTGCACACAGTGAACACACAGTGAGGTGAAGCACACACTAATCCCGGCGCAGTGAGCTGCCTGCAACAACAGCGGCGATAGGGGAGCAGTGAGGGGTTAGGTGCCTTGCTCAAGGGCACTTCAGATTAACTGATTAAGATTAGAGCTTAGGGTAGTAAAATACTCACTAAAACCCATATGCATTTAAGCAGCTCCTGGATGATATGAATTAGGATGCAAATAAGCATATGCAACACTATGCGAAACATACAAACATAAAATATGAAGGATACATTAACAATACATTAGCTATCAAATATAATAAAACAAGTAAAAGAAATATAACTAGATGTACCACATAGCGGTATAAAATATGACCGCCGCTCAGTCCTGTACATCCGTTCCGCGAAAATAAATCACACTTCAATTTGTCTCCATATTTTACTCCATCCCCCACTCTTGAAACTTTTGTGTATGCTTGTTTGGCATGCCTGAGTGTGTGTGTGCGGCTGCACAGAAAGTAGCCTACTGGTGCTGAAAAGGTGAATAGATTGTAGAATAGCCAAAGAAGATGTAGCATCGTTATAAAACCTTTAAAATCTCTAAACAATCACAAGTAGGGCAGTTCATCACAGTTCATCCATTGCAACTGGATTGATGAAAGGTCACTTACACTTGTAGGCTACATTGTATTAGGGAAAAGCAAAAGGTATCAGCATAATGTTATTTATTTATTTATTTATTTATAAACAAAAACATCTCTGTCCATGCCGTTTTCAACAGCTATCAAAAACAAAGGTCATTTTTGGATGGATGGATTTTTTGTGAATGTTTCTTCTTCTACATAAGATTTTAGTCATCTTTAGTTCACGTAATACTTTATTGTCAATGCACAAATTAAGTAACAGTAGTCTGAAACGTTATTGTTAATGCACAAATTAAGTAACAGTAGTCTGAAACTAAATGCTGTTTTACATCTAACCAGTGGTGCAAATAACTGACATGTCCAAATGGGCCTTGATGAAATGCGTCGCTAGACTGTTCATACACATTTTAACGGGCCAAAGTTGAAGAGCTGTTGTCCGTTATTGTTCGTGCAAATATAGGCTGATTCATGTTCCCTTGCATTGTGTAACTGAGGTCCATGGCTAGTCTGGCTTTCACCAGACCAAGCTCAATCTTTTAAGAAATCAAAAAATAAATAGCGGGCAGATCAGGCTGGGTTCACCCAGCCTAGTCCATAGGCACCCGATATTGTTTAATTTTTCCGATTGAGATATCCACGCTCTGGCTATTCTAAATGCAAAAATGCATCAGGGAGTTATGACAAAACCGTAACTAACAAACTAGATCCTAATAGAAAGCTGTTAGCTTCCCTAAGCTACAGGTAGGCTTATAAGGTAGGCCTATATACAACATAAATTGTCAATAGGCTATGCTGGCGACACAAATAAAATCTCCTTTGGAAACCAATGGCTTACGCCTTACAGTATCAAGCGGACCTAAACTGCCATATCGTGGCGAAAAGTTGTAATAAAATTCACGCAGCTCCATGAGTCAAGGAAAGCGCGAATGAAGTAGCCACTTCTAAATGGGACCCACTACACAGTAGCTTAAGGTGTGTTGCTAAAGCAGCCATAATGAAATGAAGGTGTCATTGGATACTTCACACACACGTGCTTTTTAATTTCACAGACTACAACTACCAAGCTAGAATCAAAGCACATCGATTCCCCTCTCACACCCTGCACACACTTAAAACAAAATAAACAGGCGTCTCAGTCTCATGCATGTATAGGCAAAACTGTATCAGACCGGTGTAACGTTGGTAAATCTTCCATTGCACAGAATGATTTTTGTAGCACGTGTAACAAATGACAGTCGAAAGATACAATTACAGTGCTGCTATCAATTTGCTTGGTATAACCGCATTTATAGTTTTCTACAAATGCAATCAATCAAATTGGCCTCCATCACTCAACCAACGCTAACGGTAACATTACCTAGGTCCTTATTGATATTATAAGATTAACGTACCTGCAGTAAAAACCAAGCCTGTCCGATAAACATCCTCAGATTTATTTCGGCTTCAAGAAGAAATGGAAATTACATTTCATGTGAACATCATCCTATCCTTATTAGACGTTCTCTGCGGTAAACTACACTCCTTGTATGAAGCGTCCATTGTTTTTCCAACCCACTTTTAACTTCCAACAAAATTACGTCTCACTGCAACGACGCGCCATCTAGTGGACAAACGACTACTTATCGCCAATACTGGAAATGCAGCCATGATGATGATGATGAATAAATATTTTGGCTTTCTTTTAATCCTACTGAATTTGTAATTATGTATCGGCCGTTCTAATACCGATAGTATGTGGGTGCCTGTGTGTGTGTGCATGTGTATATGTGTGCACCGCCATCTACAGGCCAATGAGTGTACAGTCACTAAATGTACACGTAACCTAATTTTTTTTAGACCCCCCCCCATGGATGAAATTCTACGAAACTTGGCATACCCCCAGAGAATGCCAGGTCAATCATACACATAAAATTTGGTGCAGTTCTGAACATCTTAACTGAAGATGGGGGCAATTAAAGCAGAATAATATTGCATTTTCATTTTTTACCGGGGGGGTGCAAATCACAAATGAGTGATTATGGGCCAGATTGATGTGGGCCCTTGAGACCAACATACCATAAAAGATTCTTCATCCTCAGTGCCACGGTTCAGATAGTTATTTAGGAAAAACTGCTTTTTTTGCGGTTCGGGGGGCCCAGCACGGGGGGGGGGAGTGGCCCCCGGGGATGAAACAAAATTTTTCCGTAAAAGTCTAGTGGGGCTACATACCCACCAAATTTCATGTGCCCCGGTGGTTCGGTGTCCCGGGTATCGTTGACCAAAAATTCAGGAAGTAGATGAGCGGCATAATAAAATATAATGTCAAACTGTCTAACAAGTCTCTTTGTTTTAGTGCAGCCAAGCCATTATTGTTTTTAAGAACAACATTTTGTGTGGTTTGTTGGCAGATCCTTTTCGCAGATGGCACAGTAAGCAGCTGTCAAGACTCTGAATATATTCTGCATTCAACTCAAGATCCATTCAGTAGAGAGAATGAGTGTTTGAAGGAACAGAGCATGGATGGCAGGGAATTTAAAGAAAAGAAAGGTATTGACTGCTGTGCAAATCTCTTCACAGTTCATCTTCAGGTCTGTGTTGGGAGCTGTCTAATTACAGTGCATAAAAAGGCACTGTTCTGTTATCCGAAGTCTTCTTCTTCTTCATGCCCCCAACCCCCCCTAGCTTAACTGTGACTAACACCCCTGCTGCTGGAAAAATGTCTCGGGAAAACAATGAATTTGGGTTCCCAAATCAAAGCCTACGTGATGTTTACTAGGAAAATGGTCCATTCATTGTGCCCACCCAAAAATTATATTTCCTTCTTTTGGTAATTGCCTTGCATGCTGACAAATTGATTTCAGGATATCATTGTGAATTTAGTGCACTAATGCATATTCCTATTCATTTTAAGCCTCCAAAATAATATTCTTCCATTTATGTCAGAATTGTACTTGTACTTGTAATTGTACAACTTGAGATGTTGTACTCAACAGGTAAGGCCACTTTGGAGATGGGCATAGGAAATGAGGTGGATGAACAGAAGAAACAGAATGATCAAGGTCCAGCCGAGCTCTGTGAGTCCTGGACAACAACACCACCATCTGGTCTTCAGCTTTACACCTCAGGAGATGCATCAGGGGACATTCAGCATATCCTAACCTACACATCAACTGACCCCTTCAGCCAAACAGTAAGCTGATGGAGAACTTTTTTTGCTAAATCAAAACCAAACTGCATTTTGCCAAACTGCATCAAATACTAAAAACTCCTTTTTCTGAAAAACTTTGAAAAAAAGTACTGTTTTTCAGTACTACTGAAAAAAAAAAAAACACCTCAAAAGCCTTTAATGACATACTTTTCAAATATACTGTAGTAGGGCTGCCACTAACCATTATTTTGATATTTGATCTAAATTATTCCTTTTCCTCCAAAAAATTAACCTCAGTAATTTTATTTCAGTTTACTTTACCTCCCTTTCTAAAACATCATTCGGTGTAAGAGATATATTTGAAAAATGAAATAATATATTTACTCAGACCTGTACTTATTATAGTACATAGAAGAACATGTCATATTCAATTCAAAATCATTTTCACTTCCTTAAAAAAAACTTTTGCTGACACATGGGTAAAAGCTTGTGACTGGAAAGTATTAAGTATAAATATAATAATAATAGCAATTAATTACCGTAGTAAGCTTATTTGTGGACTGCAGTATGATCCTTATATGTTGTCCTTTATTATGTCATTTAATTTGTGTTACTCTTAATACACCTCAATTGATCTTTCCCTATAATAACTGGCATTTTAGTTGGCGTCTTCTATAATATGTGATAAAAATGTATGATAATCATTTTTTTATCACAGGATACATTCTTATGTACAGGAAAACAAGAACGTTCTGTAGGCCAAAATCAAAACACTGGTGAACGTTCTCAAGACTATCTAGACGCGAGCCTCTTCTAGGTTACCAGATGTAATGAAGACTTAGCTAACGTTAGTTGACCTGCAGCTGCTTTAACGTTTCTCCAACCATGACTCAGCTACACATTACGGAACATTTAGTAAAAAAACAAAAAATACCTCTCTAACCATCGTAACGTATTTAGCTGAAGTTAGCGATGCAGATGAAGTTTAGCCTACCTTTCGCAGAGAAATATGGCCAGCTCTGCGTCAGACTTGATATTCTTTGTTTGACAAAAACGTTGCCATCTCAGGAAGGCTCCTCCAATGTCCACTTAATTGGTTTCTTGTTTTACCGAACAGCTACTCGTTCATGACTACAACTGACAGCTGTTGATAGATAGATAGATAGACAGATAGATAGATAGATATAGAAACGTTATTGATCCCCAAGGGGAAATTCAAGGACAGTTTGCAGTTGTTGACAGTTGGCCTTTGCTAATTTGGCAACCAAAATAGAAGAACGCACCGGCCCATTATTAGTACGCCATTATAAAATTAAATCGTTCAAAATTCCAAGATTCCGTCCCGTAACTCATTTTGTTTACGGGTTTTACGGGTTATAGTAATGTTGTCTAATAAGCCATTACTTCAATTCATCATGCTTCCTTACTCTCTGACGACATATGGTGATCCTTTTTGGAATGGTTACAATTTATTTTCCATTATTTCCCACATACTGGTCCTTTTTCCATGACGCTGATAACGCTATGTTCGCAAATGTACGTACATCTGGCCCATTGTATTTAAAAAATGAATCCAAAAGGTTTCCTGTTGGAGAAGCCAACATCCCCTCTAAGTGGTGACTGCTGTCGCTGCTCATTTTAAACTAGCCGGACATAATGTCAGCGCCCTCAGATATATTGGGGTGTAGCGGAGCTAGCGAAGCAGTCATATAGTGATTGTCAAAGTTTTTTTTTTTTCCCCCGTCATCTACTTCCTGAATTTTTGGTCAACGATACCCGGGACACCGAAAACACCGGTGCACATGAAATTTGGTGGGTATGTAGCCCCACTAGACTTTTACGGAAAAATTTCGTTTGGTCCTGGGGGCCACTCCTCCCCTGCGCTGAGCCCCCTGAACTGCAAAAAATGCAGTTTTTCCTAAATAACTACCTGAACCGTGGCACCGAGGATGAAGGATTTTTTATGGTATGTTGGTCTCAAGGGCCCACATCAACTTAGCCCTTAATCACTCATTTGTGATTTACACCCCCCCCCCCCCCCCCCCCCCCCCCCCCGGTAAAAAAATAAAAATGCAATATCATTCTGCTTTAAACGCCCCTCTCTTCAGTTAAGATGTTCAGAACTGCACCAAATTGTATGTGTATGATTAACCTGACATTCTCTGGGGGTATGCCAAGTTTCATAGAATTTCATCCATGGGGGGGGGGGGGGGGGGTCTAAAAAAATTAAGTTATGTGTACATTTAGTGACTGTACACTCATTGGCCTGTAGATGGTGGTGCACACATATACACATGCACACACACACACAGGCACGCACATACTATCGGTATCGGCAATTAGAACGGATGATACATAATTACAAATTCAGTAGGATTAAAGAAAAAAACAAAAATATTCATCATTATCTTTTGGCTGCATTTTAGTCGTTTGTCCACCAGATGGCGCATCGTTGCATTGAGACGTAATTTTGTTGGAAGTTAAAGGGGAATTTGGCAACTATTTCAACGTAATAAACCCCTTTAGAAATCATTTGGATGGTTTAAATGACCTGTTCCGGTGAAAATGGTGACTTTCCCCGCTGCACCTAGCGTCCCCAGGCGGAAAACCAACCTTGCAACATTAAGACTACCGTCCCGGAAAGAGAAGTGAGAAACAAGAAACTCGTTTTAAATCGTGTTTCTTACCTTGTAACATCCACATAGTTCTACCAAACGTATGCTAACCGTTCACTAGCTTGTAAACAAAGCCATGTGCTTTATTGTTACCTTTTCCCACAGTTTGAAATAGCATAATGCACAATTTATCCAGCAGAGGGGGAAATCCTGCCAAGTTTCCCTTTAATCTAAAGTGGGTTGGAAAGACACGCTTCCTAGCCTACAAGGACAACACAGGGTAGGATGATTTCTGCATGACATGTAATTCCCATTTCTTCTTGAAGCCGAAATAAATCTGAGAATGTTTATCGGACATGCTTGGTTTTTACTGCAGGTAGGCTACGTTAATCTTAAATTATATCAATAGCCTAGGATGTAAGTAAATAAAATAATTTTACCATTAGCATTGGTTAAGTGATGGAGGCCAATTTGATTGATGTATTTGTAGAAAACCATAAATGCGGTTATAGGCTACCAAGCAAATTGATAACAGCACTAATTGTATCTTTCGACTGTCACCTCATTTGCTTATGACCATAACATAGGCTGCTAGGAGCTAAGTGAGTTAGCCACAACACGTTCGCTATGTGATTGTTTTCTAATGGAAAATATATAGGCTACCTGAAAGATAACCTGTCTAGGATGCATCCTAAACACCGGGCTGGGACATTTCTGCTCAAAGTCTCAAAAAGCATCTGAGTCAACGTTCATTCACAAATACCCATAGGCTATAGGCTACTTCAATCCTCTAATTTCAAAGGTGATTCAAGTAAGGAAGAGCATGGCTCAAAGTAAAGTAACTGGGACTGAAACTACATAAATTCGTCAAAGTGAATATTTGTGTCAACTTGCCGCAATGTAGATTTATTAACGCACCCGTGATGATCTACATCTCCATTTAAACCAAATGTTTTAGAGCGCACGTTGAGAGATGTATCCAGGGCAGGGCTGTACCTACACATATTTGTTGCACGTGCTACAAAAATCATTCTTTGCGATGGATGATTTAGTACCCAACGTTACACCGGTCCAATACAGTTTTGCCTATTGCTATACCGTGAGACTGAGACGCTTTTTGTTTGTTTGAAGTCCGTGTTTAGGGTGTGAGAGGGGAGTCGATGTGCTTTGATTCCAGCTTGGTAGTTGTAGTCTATGCGATTAAAAAACACGTGTGTGTGTGAAGTATCCAAACAATGATAACGCTGTCATTATGGCTGCTTTAGCCACAGACCTTGAGCTACTGTACAGTGGATTGGGTTCCATTTAGAAGTGTCCACTTCAATTGCGCTTTCCGTGATTCACACAGCTGCGTGAAATGTATTACTACTGATATATCGCCAAGATGTGGCAGCTTAAGTCCGCTTGATACTGTAAGCCACTGGTTCCCAAAGGAGATTTTATTTGGGTCGCCACCATAGCCTAGTGACAATTTATGTTGTGTAATAGGCCTAGCATAGGGCCTACCTTATATAGCTTATGGTTTGTTAACAGTCACGGTTTTGTCATAACTCCCTCTATGCATTTTTGCATTTAGAGTAGCTCTGAAACTGGGGGGCGAACACGTCGCAGGGGGGGCGCCAGTGCGTGGATATCTCAATTGCAAAATTAAACAATATTTCTATTGGGCGCCTACCATGGACTAGGCTGGGTGAACTCAGCCTGATCTGCCGGCGATTTCTTTTTCGCCAGACTAACCATGGACCTCATAGTTGCAAAATGCAAGGGAACATGAATCAGCCTATTATTTGCACAAACAATAACGGACAGTAGCTCTTCAACTTGGCCCATTAAAATGTGTATAGTCTAGCAAAGCATTTGGACATTAAAGCTGAATATCATATGAACTAGATGACTAAACTTATGCATATGTAGAAGAAGAAACATTCACAAAAATCCATGACATGACCTCTCTTCTTGATAGCTGTTGAAAACTGCATGGAACTGACAGGGATTGTTTTGTTTAATAATAAATGGTAACACTTTACTTGACAGGTGAGTTCATAACACATTCATAGCAGCTGTCATAAACTGCACATAAAGCATTCATGACTGTTTCATGAGACATGACTCAACATTCATACCAAACCTTTCATAAATGTGGAAGACAGAATGACGACAACTTGTCACAATAAGTCCAACAACCGCAAAGCAGCATTGCCGTTTTTGTTCCAAACCTCTTACCTGATCACGTTACATCTGAGTCAATGGGCTAGTCCAGTTCCAATAAGACAGAACATGGTCAAGCAAATCATTTTTGTTTCATAAAAATGTATTTGTTTTATGATGTAACCTTTGCAGATGATTTCTCATCTTTTGCTACTGGGAATGTCCAAATACACAAATACGAGTCAGCTGAATGTAGGCTAGTTTATCTCCCAGTGTTAAACTCAGTGTTTATGAATACTTCACAACTTGTATAGTAAAGTGACATTCTATGTAGACTTCATAAGATATTCATGAAATATTTACAAAGGCTGGAAAGATTAAATTAATGGTATCCTTGGTAAACCTGAGTTTAATGGTATCCTTGGTAAACGTGAGTTTAACACTGGGAGGTAAACTAGCCTATAGTACATTCGGCTGACAAATACATGTAACCTGGATGCCATTAATTTAATCTCTCCAGCCTTTGTAAATATTTCATGAATATCTTATGAAGTCTACATCGAATGTCACTTTACTATACAAGTTGTGAAGTATTCGATTGTTGGACTTTTATTTTGACAAGTTGTCATCGTTCTGTCTTCCACATTCATGAAAGGTTTGCTATGAATGTTTAGTCATGTCTCATGAAACAGTCATGAATGCTTTATGTGCAGTTTATAACAGCTGCTATGAATGTGTTATGAACTCACCCGTCAAGTAAAGCGTTACCTAATAAATAAATAAATACATTGTGCTGCTGCTTTCCCAAATACAATGTAGCCTACAGGTGTACCTTTCATCAGTCCAGTTGCAATGGATGGACTGTGATGAACTGCCCTACTTGTGATTTTAAAGGTTTTATAACAATGCTACAATTTTTTTGGCAAGTGCTACAAATCTATTCACCTTTGCAGCGCCAGTAGGCTACTTTGTGTGCGGCCCGCAAACACACATTCCAAACAAGCATACACAAAAGTTTCAAGAGTGGGGGATGGAGTAGAAGATGGAGACAAATTTATTTATTTTCGCGGCATGGATGTACAGGACTGCGCGGTGGTCATATTTTGTACCGCTATGCGGTACATCTAGTTAATACAAAAAATTACAAAAATAGTTAATACAAAAAAAAAAAAAAAAAAAAACAGTATGGAGAAACAGACCAGAAGGCATAAGAAGTAGGCCTCAGAAGCCAGGCACTCACTCCCGGTCTCTCACCCCAGGGAGTGGGAAAACGATGGTGGTTTCACTGGCACGGGCAAGGCCCGAGGCTGCCCATAGTGGCAGCGAAGTGTGGCAGTGGCGGTGGCAGTGAAAAAGTGCGAGCAAGAGCGAAACAGCTCTTAATAATGTCATCCACTTTTAAAGGGGCAGGCTATCATGACGTCCACTCATGATCATACCACCACTCAGGGATCATACCACCACTCAGCTGCGCCAATCTGCCTGTAAGACACACAACAGGAGAACAGACACAAAGAATACACAGAAACGACCCACAGGGTCATAACAGTCTTACTATTTTCATTTCTATGATTTTTGGTCAGCACTACACAAATCACAGTTGCAGACAACATAAGCTAACTGGATAAGCTTAGTCATCTAGTCATCTTAGTCATCGTCTGGATAAGCTGGATAAGCTTAGTCATCTAGTCCAGTGTTTCTTAAACTTTTTCACGAAGGACCACTTAACCAATAAAAATGAAACGCACGGACCACCTAGCTAAAAAAAAGAAAAAAGATTAGACCTACAGTATATTAGCCTACACAATAGGCCTATTCACTGAACCACCTTGCTTATTGTCTTTGCACTTTGCTTATTGTGTCAGAAGATTAATATGAAACTGGCATGTCTTACATAGACAGTGTTGCAGAACTGTTTGGATTTACATACAAGTTGGTTCAATATTGCAAACAACTCATATCTATATTATATTTTACCACGTCTGCTCGCAGACCACTTGGGATAGCTTGCGGACCACCAGTGGTCCCCGGACCACACTTTGAGAAACACTGATCTAGTCATCTTACGTCATCGTCTCTGCAAATTATTGCATTTTTCAGTAAATAATGGCTCATTTACACATTTATACATAACATTTCAGAAAACTTCCAATACAAAACCCCTATCCTTTCCATCACCACCGTGGCAGCTTGCTTTCCGGTGCACGCTGCTGTTCTGAGCCGGGCATCCTTATCCTCTTCACCAGTGCATTTGCCTGGCATCCCAGGTCAGAACAGTGAGCTCCCAGCGGACCCGTTCAACTCCTCGCTCCTTGCATCAGATCGGAGCATCAAAAGGAGTTAAGGGGAGGCAGCAAGAGATCCCAATGGATGACATACATAGGGGGTTTCCACAGCAGATACTTAACTGTCCCAAAAAAGGATGGCGGTCTCAGACCAATCCTTGACCTGAGATCTTTAAATGCCTATGTGAAATAAATGCCATTCAGAATGATCATTGAGCGTCACATCCTAATCATAACATATACAGTTCTCAGTACATGTAACAATTCTAATAAATAACTTTGATACTATTATTTAATTGTAATGTTTCCCTAGGTTGTTATTGTAAAAGAAGATGGTGTCATCACAGTGCAAGAGGTCGATGGATCCAAGGTCGTAGAGCATGCAGATGGAACTCGCATCAAAACTTTCTATCAGGAAGCCAAAGAAGTTAATGAAAGTGAGTGCACGCTTGAACTGACATGTGAATTATTGTTGTGTGGAGTTACTTTGGTGAAGTTTCAAACTAGGAAGGGTCACACTAATTGGGTCTGTTTGAAACGGAAGACAGCTGCCTACTGCCTCCCTCCCTACATAGAGAGCTGTCTCACTAGACATGACTTTGGATTAAATGCATCTTTTAAAAATGAGCATAGCACTCTAGAATCTTTGCTTTACACTACGGTATGACGTTAGCAAAGGCCTGACGTTAAACTATATTAGCTTACGTAAGCTAGCAGCAGAGGTGGGACCAAGTCACTGTTTGGCAAGTCCCAAGTAAGTCCCAAGTCTTAGCACTCAAGTCCAAGTCAAGTCCCAAGTAAATAGAGAGAAGGGCAAGTCGAGTCCAAGTCCAAGTCTCATCAAAGCCAAGTCGAGTCCAAGTCCAAGTCCCAATCTTTTTCAAGTCCTGAACAAGTCATCAGGTACTCTTCACTTAATAATGGCATTATTAGACTATCGATCATAATTTTAACACTTCCATCTAATCCACAGATTTTTTTTTCATAAATACAGATTAAAATATGTTCAATGTTTCTGTCTTGAAATCTTTTACGATATATGCATGCGCATACAATATACACATGTGCATACCTTAGTAATCTGTACAAAACGGATAGCTACATGACAAATATATATATTGTTTTTCCAAATTGCAGAGCCCACTGTAAGTATGAGTAATAATTTGACTGATGGCATTTCACTGCACTAGGCCACAGATTTGCCTGCACACTATGTATCAGGCTGTCTGCCAGTGGCGACTCATAAGGGAAGCCAAGGTCAACACTTTTATATTATTTAAAAGATAATAATGACACAGTCATTTTGTTTTAAAGTATTCATTTCTTAAGATATACTACACATTTGATGCTGTTTATCTCATTTGTAAATGGTGCACTGTCACTTTAAGCCCATTGTGTGCCACTGTCCACACATTCTCATAATGATCTTTTTTTACCAGCTCCATTCAAATATAGCCTATTGCTAGTCCACAAACTCAAACATTGTTTGTGCCACATGTAAAGCACAATATTAACAATGATAAGCATGATATTAAGTTGGCACAAACAGCTTTCATTCCTTTGGAAATAGATGCATGTATGACATGATGCTTGCTTGACATTTTCTGTTTGCAATTAAATGTGAATTATGAGCCTGGTAGCCAGTAGCCACCTAGCTAGCTGAGTGGAATGCATTTCAATCGGCATATCAATGTGCTTCATGTAAACAAATTATTGAATAGGCCTACTTCAAGACTCACCATTTCCATTACACAAAGGCAAAGACAACTCTTCATATTCTTGTCCACTTTCCAAATCACAGTGGGTGCAGCCTATGTCATAGTGACCTGGATCTCATAGTTTATAACAGTAGTGAGAACCGGATAAATCCGCAATTTCCCCTAATCTCGTATTTGTTGCCTTCATGATTTCCTTTTATACGTTTCTTATATTTAAAAGAAAATATCAATCATCATCAACAATGACAAGCCAGCTGGAACCTGCCACTCGTTTTCTCTCCCTCTCGTGCGTGCTTAGGGTTCTCAATTAAATGCAGTAGGCTAGCATAAGTTCAAGTTGGATCTTAATGGAGAGGACTCGAAAAGTATCATCTTTATGTAACATGCTGTTGGTGCATTTTGACATTTTAAACGTTCTCTAACAAGAGTGCAAATCAGTTTGCAGTAAAGCTACTAGTTATTGACTAAATGTTGGTCGTTTCTCTGTCTCTTGGTGCCCTACACACAGTGCGTAACGCATGTGGGGGTAGCGACAGCACTGAACTGTGCTCTAGACTTTTTTTTTTTAGTCGCAGAGGGAAAGCATCTCTGGGGTGACTGGTCCACGATCAGGAAATTTAGTTTTTGACTCGAGACATGTCAAGTCGTCACAAGTCAAAGAGGCAAAGTCCGAGTCAAGTCTCGAGTGAATAGTATTCAAGTCCAAGTCGAGTCGCAAGTCATGCCGAATTTTATCAAGTCAAGTCTGAAGTCATTAAAATCATGACTCGAGTCTGACTCGAGTCCAAGTCATGTGACTCGAGTCCACATGTCTGGCTAGCAGGCTAACAGTATAAATTAGTTTTACGGCCTGCAGATATATCAGACCAGACACTATAAATGGTTACAACAATGGCATAATCAGATAGAAAATTGTTTATTTCTCATGTCAAATCTACAAATCTAAGCAAAATAAGGTCACACACATGATATTTTAAACAGATTCATCCGCCATGTTTGTTTACCTTTCACAGCTGTTTCAGACGTTGCCGCAAGGGATTATGGGTAGGAGGGTGCATGAAGTGTGCATCGAAGCTGCCTCCAAAAATGACCAGTTAGATATCTTAAAAGGCAGCAACTTTACCCTTTTCGAACACACCCATTTTTTGATCAATGGCCCCATTTATACTGTGTGCCTGGTGCTTGAACTTAGTTCCTGATAATCTTTAGGCCCTGGTTAGATGCCCAAACCTGCCATTAAGAGTCCATTTCACTTTGGATAAAAGCATCTGTTAAGTACCAGTCAATTTTATATTATACTGGGCAAGGCTTAAAACAAGGTTTAACCTGGAATGTACTCAAGTAACAAGCTCAGCCCAGTCAGGGCCACAGGTCCAAGCCCTGGTGTTTACACATCATGATGAATGGTTACTATGGCCACAGTTTGTTAATTCCAATGACTATATAGAACATACTGTAACTAAATGGAGCCACATTGTCCATCTACACTGCAAAAACTGCTTATAAAAAACTTCTAATAAAATCTAACCAAGATTATTACCGTATTTTCCAAACTAAAAGTTTGAAACTTTTTTTCATAGTTTGGCTGGTCTTGCGACTTATAGTCAGTCAGGTGTGACTTATATATAAAAAAATATGTTATTATATGATTATATGTTATATGTTAAAATATGTTATATGTTAAAATATATGTATTAAATGTTTTTAAATGTTAATTCATATTAACTGACATGAACCCTACTGTACATGAAACATTACCGTCTACAGTCGCGAGAGAGCGCTCTCAAATGCACAAGTTCTGTGCGCTTTCAGTCAGAGATTAGTGCTTGCACTATGCCTGAAACACACGTGCATACCTAAATCCTCAAATTATGGCCGGGATACTATTTATAGCCGGGCCTCAGATTCGGACAAATAAAGGCCAGTAATAGTTTTGTTTCAGTTTAACTCATAAAAGAGCTCTCCTTAATAGGGCCTATTTTATATTGTTGGCTGGTTTAATATTGTTGCCAATGAAAAGTCATTGTCCTACACCATGAGTCTCCAACACGTTGCTCTCAAGCTACCAGTCGCATGCCGTCCCCTTCTGAGCTTGCCAGAGGCTGAAGCAGTAACCTACATTTAAACACAATTGTTGCTGCCAGGCATCAGCCTATGAATTTTATACGTAAATCATGCATAATTAAAAAAAAAAAAAAAACTAAATATAGGTTATCGTAGATCTCTTTGGCTATACGGAATACAGTTTCCATTGCAGCATAGCACACGCTCCATGAATGAATGAAAGCGCATGGCATTTTCTTTCAGTGAATCATTGATCTTCCTGCCCTCCTCTTGGATGCCTTCACTCCTTCATCTTCATTAACATTAATCTTTTTGGCCTCAATAGTCCAGTTCCATAATCTCTGTTTTTGGTTTTGGATTTTGTGAAATACATTTCTAAACTAGATGTACCGCAGAGCGGTACAAAATATGACCGCCTGCCAGTCTAGCACATTTTTTCCAAAAAAAAGTCACGCTTGTCAAATTGTGTTTATTTCCTACTTTGTTCCTTTTTGGTGTGTTTGCAATTGAGTGTTTGCAGAGTGTGTGGATGTTTTTGTGTGTGTGTTTTTTTGTGTGTGGGTTTGTGTGTGTGTGTGTGTGTGTGTGTGCGTGTGTTTGTGTATGTACTGTAGGTGTGTTTGTATTTGTGGGTGCATGTGTGTGTGTGTACTATGTGTGTTTATGTGTTTGTGTGCGTGTGCATGTTTGTGCATGTCGTGTGTGTGCATGTATGTGTGTGTGCATGTGTAGTGTGTGTGTGTTTACAGTACGTATCTTTGTGTGTGTGTGTTTTATGTGTGTGTGTATATATGTGTGTGTGTGTGTGTGTCTTTATGTATGTGTACATAAATAAAGCAAATCAGGTAACCACCGACTCTTTGCGATAAGTGCCACGGGATCTTTAACAACCATGGTGAGTCAGGACCTCAATTTAACATTCATGCAAAGGAAAACATCTCCTGCAGTACAGTGTCCCTGTCACTGCAATAGGACATTGGGATTGATATTTGTTTGGTGGCTTTTGGCCACAGGGAAGAGTGTCACATACTGGTCAGCCACCAACACCACTTCCAGCAGGAACCTACTCATCCAAGGAGGTTTCTTATCCAAGTACTAACTAAGCCTGCTTAGCTTCAGTAATTCAGCAAAGTCAGGGTATCTGCTGGTCTGGCTGCTGGCTAAAAACAAAAAGGGAAAGGCATATACTGTATGATTCATCTTGCTTGTTCATAATTCTGAAAAATTCTTGAATTGTGTGCACGTGTGCGTGTACGTGTTTATGTTTGTGTGTGTGTGTGTGTGTGTGTGTGTGTGCTTGTTGATGTGCCTGTGTGTGTGCATGTGCATGCATGCGTACATATGTCTACTGTGTGTGTATGTATCATACGTATGATTACTGTGAATGTATGTGTGTGTGTGAATATCTGTTTATGCACATGTGTGCATATGGAATTGGTTAACATGACCCCTGGAGGCAAACATACACAAACAAATTGTCGTCCTAAGCCCTACAGTTCTCAAGATATTTACAGAAAACTCTGTTGGTGTACGGTCACTAAATGTACACATAAATTAATTTATTATATGGCCCCCCATGAACAAAAGTCCACGAAACTTGGCATGCATTCAGAGGGTGTCATAATGATCCTACACTTTCAATTTTGTGCAGTTTTGACCATATCAGCCAGAGATATCGTGATTACAACACATACTTTTTTGCTTTTTAATTTTTAACTAGGTGGCGCTATACATGAAATGAGTGTTAATGGGATGGGTTGACATGGCCCCTCAACACCAACATACAAAAAAAAAGGTGGACCTCCTAGGCCCTACAGTTCTCGAGATATTCACAGAAAACTGTGTCCGGCCACCTACAGGCCAGTTGGTGTACAGTAACATAAATTAATTTATTGTATGGCCCCCCATGAATGGAATTCCACGAAACTTGGCGTGCATTCAGAGGGTGTCATAATGATCCTACACTTCCAATTTAGTGCAGTTTTTACCATGTTAGGTCACAGATACCTACGATACCACCTCATTTTTACTTTTTCATTTTTAACTAGGTGGCGCTAAACATGAAATGAGTGGTTATGGAATGGGTTGACATGGCCCCTTAAGATCAACATACAAAAAAAAGGTGGTCCTCCTAAACCTTAAGGTTCTCGAGATATTCACAGAAAACTGTGTCCGCCCTACCTTCCTTTCCAGTCCAGTCCAGTCCAGCAGGGGGGCTACAGATCAAAACGATAAACAATGGTTCCATGCTATCCTTGTGGGGCTACATGCCCACCAAGTTTCGTCCACCACGGTCTTTCAGTGTCCCAGGAATCCTTGACGGAAAATTGGCCATGCGAAAAAAAAAGAAAAAAAATCTGACTAAACCTATATGACCGCCGCTTCGCTGCGCGGCGGTGCTACCCTTATCCGCCAGTATAATGTCCAGAGCCATTTTATTCTGTAAGGCTACTTTGTGAATGGCATATAATTCTTCATTAATTGCAGATAGGGCTTCTATAGTATCATTGGCAATCTTGTCCATAACAGAAGGTAACTCTGTATCCGTTAAGAAAAGTTGGGTCGGAGCGGCATAACAACTCCCTTCCCTGTTTGAGGGCAAACATGGGTATGCATGTTTCCCGCAAACAAATGTAGTCCCATTCATGCCCATCTTGACATCCAACATCTGGTTGTGGTCCGGCAGTGGGAGGGCGTCTGATATGAAAACCATCATTGTCAGGATCACGGTTGTCATCCACTCTGTGCATCCTGGGGTCACTCCCATGTCGCTATGATCACTGCTGGTGTCGTCGTCAAACGGCTGTTTTGGGGTTGTGGTCACGGACAGTAGTTTCTGAAATGACAAACAAAAAACAGCGGCAGTATACTAATGCCCACAGAAAATTGGAAAAATGCATGCAAATTAAGTTGAAAACAAGAATCTATCAAATTATAAAAGGGTCATATCATTTCATCAAATAGCCTAAGGTTCAGCATCATGTAATTTCTAGCAGTTATGATATGTTAAATATCAAAGGACAGGGCTTAGGGTTTAGCCATGGTCATCTGAGACTGCATCAGTTGTTAACAACGTGTGGAATGGCCCTTCCCAATGATCTCCGAAAGCTACTCTGGATGGGTTGTTAATCATCGCCCATCGGTCAGGCACAGGGGAGTGTCCCCCGTCAAGGGGCTCCTCACACACCTCTGTCACCTGATGGCATATCTTGTCTGTTTCAGTCAATTTAGCACAAGTACCTAAATCCGTTTGGTTATCAATGGTCGTGTACACAGATAATCCATCACTATGCTGCCTCACTGCAGATGTAAGAGCCTGCAGTGAGGGCCCATTCAGTTTCCCTGAACCGCAGAGAGGAGGGCTCTTTTCTGATTATCATTCAATTTTATAAATTGACAAATCATATCTTCACCGTTTTCACTTTCACTCTCGCTTTCATGACGTGTGTTCTGATTAGAACGGGGACCACGCTTGCCATGGCCACGAAGTGTACATTCATTTGCCCAATGGCCTCGTTTTCCGCATTTATGACATTGACTTGTGTCTTTTGACTTCTCTTTGGGAGCATGTTTAATTTTGGACCGTTCCCTTGATGGCACCTTCCCATTTAGTTTTCTCAAAAGACACTCCTGTTCGTCTTCTAACTCATACATATCAACACATCTAAGCTTGTGCTCAACATTGCGTTCCATCCTTCTTGCTGCATTGATTAGCATTTCAAAAGTGAATGTTGTGTCCTCCCAAGTGGGCGTGATCATTTTGACAGCTTGCTTCAAGTCTGGAAGCAAGTTCTGCAAAAGATTGGCCTTCAGCGCGCCATTGCTACTTGATCCAATGTTGTCCTCAGTCAGACCACTCATTCCAGAATGTCTCAAAAACACTTCAACAAATCTTTGAGTAAAATCATCCATAGCTTCATTGGCCTTTTGTGTACAACCAGATATTTTAGCCCAATCTGTGCTTGCATTCGTAATGCTCATAATCCACTCACGGAGGGCCACCCAACCATTTTCCAAATTTTGGCCGTCACCTAAACCAGTCTCAACAGCACGTCTCACCCTGCTAGCCTCAGAAGTATTCAGCACAGTGCACAACATAGCCACGCCATCGAACGGATGCAATTGGTAGATGTTGCGCAAGCGGTTAATTTTAGACCAGGCCTCCATGCCTGCTTTCCGAGGGTGCTTTAAGTCCTTAGACCACTGATCAATTTCATGAGGCTTAGCGACTTTGTAGAAATGAACCACATTTCCATTAGCTCGCCTTGTTGTCACAGGTCTGAGATTTACATGTTCATCTACCTTCTCATCAACATTTTCACACTCACTTTCATCATTGGGCATTGCTGCTGAGCCCATCACTTCACACATTTCCGTCTGAGCGGCTTCTCTCATTTCATTGAACGGATACAATGTTCCGCTGGATGAAATTTGATCAACACAAACGCTTACTTCGTGCCCAGATCTCGTGGATTGGGTGTTCGGCGTGACTTTGAAATTCGCAACCCCATTTTGTTTAAGCAATTTCATCTCGGCCTTAAGCTTAGCCAGTTCTTGTGTTAGCGCATCCATCTTGTCTTTATCTTCCTTCTTTTCAGCAGCTTTGCGTTTACGCATTGCTTGGCTTAAAATTGCTAATTCTAATGACGGTTTCTTTTTATCAGGCAAACGTTGCAATTTCCCCCATGCTCGCTGCAAATCGGCCAAGGGCCACAAGTTATCATCACCAGACACAATTCCATATTTCATTTCGATCCTTTTCTCGGTCTCGTCCACTCTGAGATAACTATTCAAAAAATGTCTCACCGTTTTAATTATTTCATCTTCACTAATTTGGGGCGATGACATCCCACCTTTCTCAGTTGTAGGGACGCGACAGCCACAGGCCCTGTTCCACTTACTGAACATTGTGTTCTGTTATGTTAGATGGTAATATGAAACTAAATATCTAAACAAGATGTTAGGCCTACTGGTAGGTACTCAACAAATCACTGCTCACACTTTAACAATTGACTCCAAACTATGTTTCCCAACTTGTGACTCGTATTTAAAATGAAGTTCCGCACTTCAAATTGAGCCGCACTTTCGGCCAGTCTAAAAACTGCACTTGATTCCCTCAGACAATTCAAAACGCTGTGCCCTGATCAATAATCTCCTGTCTGATTAGTGCTGTAAAGCGCACGCAGGTTGCAGCCCAGCGAGAAATATTATCCGGCACATGAAAGACTCCGCCAAAAACACTATGTGGATACAACAGTAACTAAAAAACTCTGTCATAGAATGAACATTCCTAATGATAGCCTCTAACTTAGCGACCGCTATAGTTAGCCCGTGCACTATTAAATTTCTCCTGTCTTGCTGCGTACAATATGCCCGTCCAGCCTCGGCTGACGCCACACCAAATCCATTCAGGATAAGACTTGTACGCAGTCTTACAGCCCAGCGCAAAATATTAACAAGCACATAAAAACCGTGCACTATCAAATTTCTCCTGCCTCGCAGCGAAACAATATGCCTGCCTAGCCTCAGCTATGCACCACACCAAATCCAGTCATTCTTTGTTGCAGCCTCACACCCTGCACCATAGAACTACAGAATAAGACTTGAAACACTGTCTTACAGCGCAGCGGGAAATACTAACAAGCACATAAATCAGTAGCTACAAACTCTAACTTAGCCTTAAGCTACAGTTAGCCTCTAATTTAGTCAGTCACCACTACTAAATTAGCCAAGAGATAAAAAATCTATCTCAAAACATCCACAAAATGAAAAAAACAGAATGCAAAGCTCAAAATGCTTAAATAGGCCTACGACGTCAAAATAGTTGTATACACAAAACATGCAGGACTGTTGGCTTTTAGACAGCTGCAGGCAAAACTTTTTCTTGCTCAACACACTGGCACACTCTAGTCAAACTGTAACCCAAAAACAGCAAATTTCTGTTCTTTTTTGTAGCATGAATAATTAAAAACGACTCACCGTTGAAACAGGCTGTTGTCCTCTTCAGGATGAATCTTGTTTTTTCCTTATTTCACGTACAACTGGGTGGACAACACCAACTGAAGAATGCTATTAAAATTGTCTCCTTAATTCCAAATGGAGACACAGTTGACCGAGTAGATTCCAGTGTAGTTAAGAGCAGGTAAAACTTGAGGCTGGCTTGCGAAAGAATAGTTCTTTTATTCTGGATGTAACAACAGAGTTCTGGTAACCCTGTTGTACGCACAGCACAGCACAGTGTTGCAAGATGAAGCCAAGGTAAGAAACTGAAGCAAAGATCTGGGAAACTCCTGGCTAATTATAATACCAGAATATACATTCACGTCTGGGGTCAAATTGGAGGGGGGAAACAGACAGTGATATAGCCTTATTGAATTAAGACATCTTGTGGGGGAACAATTAGTTAGGTACACCATTTGCTATTGTAAGGTGACAACATTCTGTCTGCATACAATAAACATCCTGTCCTCGCAGTTTCTGCAGCATTAAACAAAGAACCAAAAGAATGACATACAGAAAACCACTAAAATCTAACATCTCCCGTAAGATCATTTTGACTTAATTTAAGAAGACCTTGACTTATTTTAAGGTGTCTTATCAAGACAAATTTACTCAACGCACTGGCAGACAAATTTGCTTGTTTTTAGGACAAATTTGCTTAACGCACTGGCAGACAAATGTGCTTGTTTTCAGGATGAGATGTCTTAAAATAAGTCAAACTTTTCTTAAATTAAGTCAAATGATTTCATGAGAAAGCGCTAGGTAAGTGTCTTTATACTGAAAACAATACCAACTAGTTTTTTTTATCTTGATATAAGATTAATAACACTTGGTTAGATTGTGTTAGATAAGCAGTTTTTGCAGTGTGCTGAAAAGGTGAATAGATTGTAGAATAGCCAAAGAAGATGTAGCATTGTTATAAAACCTTTAAAATCTCTAAACAATCACAAGTAGGGCAGTTCATCACAGTTCATCCATTGCAACTGGATTGATGAAAGGTCACTTACACCTGTAGGCTACATTGTATTTGGGTAAAGCAAAAGGTATCAGCATAATGTTATTTATTTATTTATTTATTTATTTATTTATAAACCAAACATCTCTGTCAGTTCCATGCCGTTTTCAACAGCTATCAAAAACAAAGGTCTTTTTTGGATGGATGGATTTTTTGTGAATGTTTCTTCTTCTACATAAGATTTTAGTCATCTTTAGTTCATTTAATACTTTATTGTCAATGCACAAATTAAGTAACAGTAGTCTGAAACGTTATTGTTAATGCACAAATTAAGTAACAGTAGTCTGAAACGAAATGCTGTTTTACATCTAATCAGTGGTGCAAATAACTGACATGTCCAAATGGGCCTTGATGAAATTCGTCGCTAGACTGTTCATACACATTTTAACGGGCCAAAGTTGAAGAGCTGTTGTCCGTTATTGTTCATGCAAATATAGGCTGATTCATGTTCCCTTGCATTGTGTAACTGAGGTCCATGGCTAATCTGGCTTTCACCAGACCAAGCTCAATCTTTTAAGAAATCAAAAAATAAATAGCGGGCAGATCAGGCTGGGTTCACCCAGCCTAGTCCATAGGCACTTGATATCGTTTAATTTTCCGATTGAGATATCTACGCTCTGGCTATTCTAAATGCAAAAATGCATCAGGGAGTTATGACAAAACTGTAACTAACAAACTAGATCCTAATAGAAAGCTGTTAGCTTCTCTAAGCTAGAGTTAGGCTTATAAGGTAGGCCTATTTACAACATAAATTGTCAATAGGCTATGCTGGCGACACAAATAAAATCTCCTTTGGAAACCAATGGCTTATGCCTTACAGTATCAAGCGGACTTAAACTGCCATATCGTGGCGAAAAATTGTAATAAAATACACGCAGCTCCATGAGTCCAGGAAAGCGCGAATGAAGTAGCCACTTCTAAATGGGACCCACTACACAGTAGCTTAAGGTGTGTTGCTAAAGCAGCCATAATGAAATGAAGGTGTCATTGTTTTGGATACTTCACACACACATGCTTTTTAATTTCACAGACTACAACTACCAAGCTGGAATCAAAGCACATCGATTCCCCTCTCACACCCTGCATGCACTTAAAACAAAATAAACAGGCGTCTCAGTCTCACGCATGTATAGGCAAAACTGTATCAGACCGGTGTAACGTTGGTAAATCTTCCATTGCACAGAATGATTTTTGTAGCACGTGTAACAAATGACAGTCGAAAGATACAATTACAGTGCTGCTATCAATTTGCTTGGTATAACCGCATTTATAGTTTTCTACAAATGCAATAAATCAAATTGGCCTCCATCACTCAACGCTAACGGTAACATTACCTAGGTCCTTATTGATATTATAAGATTAACATACCTGCAATAAAAACCAAGCATGTCCGATAAACATCCTCAGATTTATTTCGGCTTCAAGAAGAAATGGGAATTACATTTCATGTGAACATCGTCCTATCCTTATTAGACGTTCTCTGCGGTAAACTACAGTCCTTGTAGGAAGCGTCCATTGTTTTTCCAACCCACTTTTAACTTCCAACAAAATTACGTCTCACTGCAACGATGCGCCATCTAGTGGACAAACGACTACTTATCGCCAATACTGGAAATGCAGCCATGATGATGATGATGAATATTTATTTTGGCTTTCTTTTAATCCTACTTAATTTGTAATTATGTATCGGCCGTTTTAATACCGATAGTATGTGGGTGCCTGTGTGTGTGTGCATGTGTATATGTGTGCACCGCCATCTACAGGCCAATGAGTGTTTTTAGCTTCGCTATCGGCAGTCATAAATAAGCTAAACTGTTATTATATCACTTCCACGGTTACAACCTAGCAACCAATATAGCAACCAATGGGTTTAACCTAGCAACCAGCATAGCAACCACCACAACTAACCTAGCAACAGCCTAGCAACCACCTCAAGTACCCTAGCAACAGCATAGCAACCATGTCAAATACCCTAGCAACAGCCTAGCAACCACTTACACAGTTACAACCTAGCAACCAACATAGCAACCAATGAGTTTAACCTAGCAACCAGCCTAGCAACCACCTCAAGTACCCTAGCAACAGCATAGCAACCATGTTAAATACCCAGGCAACAGCCTAGCAACCACTTACGCAGTTACAACCTAGCAACCACCATAGCAACCAACAGGATTACCCAAGCAACCACCATAGCAACCACTTAATTTGGCATAACAACCAACATATGTACCCTAGCAACACTATTGCAACTATATCTGCATTATTTGTTTTTACTCTGTATGATATGTTACATCATATTTTTGGCATTTTCATGCACTGTATTTCCTTTAGGAAATGCTTTTCTAGTTAATTAAATTATATTCTTGTTTAATCCCTTATTGCATGAGCATTCCCCGAGCGCCGCTGTTGATGCAGGCAGCTCACTGCGTCGGGATTAGTGTGTGCTTCACCTCACTGTGTGTTCACTGTGTGCTGAGTGTGTTTCACTAATTCACAAATTGGGATAAATGCAGAGACCAAATTTCCCTCACGGGATCAAAAGATATATACTTATACTTATAAGTCGTGACACACTGTTTTCCAGACATGCCGTGCAGAATAAGGAGGTGGGTGATGGTAAAGCAAACTGGCTTTCCCACTGTGCTTATGGGTGATGATGGAGGCTGCCACGTTTTGTTTGGAGATAGAACAACCATCATTGCCAACTCCAGTGGATCTTATCAGGTGAGAAAAAAAGAAATACTTGAAACCAAAGATTCACTGGCTGGTCCAGTTGTCTTGAGATGTTCTCACACTCTGGTGTCATCACCTGCAGACCAAATTTATCAATGAGAACTTTAGCTAATTTGTCATGCAGGCAAGTACCAATATTTGCTCATTTTTCTACATGTCGCAGGGTGCAATCAAGCATAAATCGGTTGAGTAATTAGTAGCACTTTAATGGAACATGATGAAGGTTTACTTTAAATCAGGATTATATCACTTCATTCTGAACAGAAACAGTATTTCTATTAATATATGTTATGTTAATAACTGATTACAACCATAAATGGTGCACCTGGAAGTTGTCAGCAGATTGTGTGAAATCGGTCATAGAATCCGTTCATCTTATCTACCAGTGATCTCACAATGGCACTCAGTATTCTGACATTGCCCTTAGCCCTTGGCACATGTATGCATCTGGGATCAGATGTTCAAACTGGCACTGGTTCTTTCCCCCATATTGTTGTTTGGCCTCTTTCACCGTCCTTGTGAAAACAGACATTTTCAAGTCCAGCCACATATTTTCTATAGGATTGAGGTCTAGGCTTTGACTCTGCCTCTCCAGAACATTCAGTTTGCTGTCTTTAAACCATTCCTGTGTAGTACTGTAGGTTTCCATATATTTTGCTGAATTCATTTTACTTTTAGACTTTACAAGCCTTACAGGGCCTGCTGTCGACAGTCCCACGATTGATTTCATCAAGTTTCATGTCATCACCTCTAGCGCCACCAACAGGCCAAGTTGGATGTTCGTTCACACAAATACGGTAACTTTTGACCTGTTTAACCCGATTGTTGAAAATGAGGTAGCATTGGAAACCTTGGACCAAGCCGAGTTCAACACACATTTCTCACAGGTCACAGATTTTATCCGATTGTCACCAAACTTAACACACATTATCTTCAGTCCATGTCTTACAAAGGCAATACTTTCTGCAGCCAAAAGCGTTTACCATATTTTTCAGACTATAAGTTGCACTTTTTTTCATAGTTTGGCTGATTTTGGCGACTTATAGTCAGGTGCGACATTTAACATGTTTTTAAATGTTAGTTAGTATGAATTGGTCACAGTAGCATACAGACAACACACACACACATTCACTAACAGCAGAAAAGTAATTAAAAGTATATAATATAAAAAACACAACTAAGCAATAAGGGCAGTAGAAGAAGTAGGATCCTGTTCAACTTTTGAAAACTCATGTCGAAAGGGTCATTGGTAATATTTGTCAAAAGTACAGAATCCTAACAGGAACTATACCCATCAACATGATCCTTCCATGTGAAGGTGAGGATGTCACATTTCTTGACAAGATCGTCACTGTGTGTTGTGCATTCAGTCATAACCAAGTAATAACCATACTGACTAACCAAGAATGGACTTTCTTGGTGTTTCTCCAAGGATCATCTCCTGTGAGTGTGTTTAGGATCCTGTTCAACTTTTGAGTAGCACTCAGTGCAAGGGGCTAGATTGTGTATATATTCATTTTGAGTAACTTTGTTTCTACTGAACATATTTTAATTGTCTGACATTTACTGCTTATACTGTTTAAAAATAATTTATTTGACTTGTATGTAGAATAAAGTATGTGAAATGGTGATTCTTAAATCTATTCTTCTGACTGTTTCCTTATCAATTTGTTAGACTAGACTGAATGAGGTATGGAACCCACTACTATTCACACAAGACAATGTTTAATTGTAAACAATTAATTCATTCACAGTGCAAATTTGCTGTAATCAGTGCTGAACAGTAACAAAATGCATGTAAGCAAGTTTTTAAAACTATTTGTAATCAGTGTTGAATAGTAAAAAAGTACATATAATCAAGCAATGCAAATAGAAAATATTAAGTATCAAGTAAAAATATAATATTAATTTAAGTTAAGTTATACAACAGTGGAAGTTGAAGTAAAGTAACCAGTTACAAGTTTAGGGAGAGACACAAGCTCAAAAAATTGCTGTGCCTTCTCCAAAAGGGCATTCCAGAGCAGTGGGTCAGGTGCAACCCGCAGCACGACACAGTCTTTCAAAGTCCACAAAACAAAATTGCAGTACTCCACATCAGTGACAAAAATTTGTGTCTGTACTTGCTTGTAGTATGGGCTACTTTTCTTTAGTTGAAGCTCCCCATCCACTACTTCCAAACAGAAGTTTGTGTCACCACTGCTGCATGCCTCCTCAACAGTGTGGTCACGGTACTTGTATGGACACTTAATCTCAATGCAGCCCCTTCCGCAACAGATACATTGAACAATCCCATCTGGTGATGCTCCAACCTGAGGAAACTTTGGGTTTATGATGAAACCACACTCACTCATTTCCATGCCACAGTGATGATTCTCAGTCTGTATTCTATACTGTGCTTTTGCATTCTCTTCATTTTGTCTTCCCCATGTAGTAGCAGCACAGTGGTTGGCAGGACTGTTGTTTGGGTAACACACTGCTTTTACAGTAGACAACGCAGGCTTTTCCAAGTTAGACACAAAGACTGAGTGCATGTTTGATGCAGTGATCCTTCCAGTGTGAAAGTGATACCAAGACGAGGATTGGTGCTGCCTCTTGGTTTGTCTTTCAACAAATTGTGCCTGATCAAGGGAAACATCCACCTTACCTATTAAGGTCTTGCAGTGTAGATGCAAGGCAGACAGTTCAGTGCCATTCATTTGCTCATCCCGGAGATGGCACAGTGAGGTTGGTGCTGAGAGTGGCTGTATAGGGTCTGCAAAAGCATCACAATAACTAGGAAAATTTGACAGAATAGCAGCTTTAGGGGACACTTTGTGAAGTTGTGCAAGATATGACATCCACTGCTCCTCTGTAGCAACTCCAAATTTGCAGGAGGCGTTTGATGAAGTTCTTAAAACAGGCATGCTTGACTCCTCCCCATCCAGAAGTCTTTTAAATGATTTTCTTTTAGCTTTTGCAGAGGTGAAATCTATTCTGTGTCCTGCCTCTGCACCCACCTTTGTCATGTTGCTTCAGTGTTTCCCCTACAATGTATTCATCAGCGGCGCAGCGCCACTCCTGGAATTCAAGCGCAACTGCAAAAAAAGTTGCCTAATTAAAAAAAAAAAAATAGACGCAAGTGATCTTCAGGAACAGCTGCCGTTCGTTCAGGTTTCATGTCAACAAATAATAGTAGGCTAACGTTGAAGACGCAGTCAGGGATTCCACAGGAGATCACGCTTGTTTGTTTATGTTTAAGTTTATTAGCAGACGCAATTTTGTGCAAAAAAACGTAGCCTACATTATGTTAACCAAGGAACCAAATTAAACATGCGAGATAGCTTGCCCCTACCTTCAGTAGCCTATTTCCAGATAAATTCCACGCATTGTTTCGTTTTTGTTTGTGATACAGGCAATGCTTTCAAGCCCTGTATTGCTAACATATCTAGGCTGTGAAACTAAGGTCTAGCTAGCCTATTGGTGGGTTTAATTGAATTTGAGTAATAGGGCAACCATTTACATCTTCTTCCAGTTTTTGACCATTTATTTTACCAAATGACATGGGAAACATAATTCATTTCATCCACATAGTCTTATGCACCATGCACAACAATGTTACTAAGTTAGCTTAAAATCGTGAGAATCAAGCAAGCCTCACGGGCGTCACAACATTAAAGTGACAGGCACTCAATTCGACTTGCACAGCACCAATACAGTGTAATGACATGAAAGAGAAGTCTATGTAGTTTATACAGTGCTGTGCAAAAGTTAAGACACCCATGCTGAAATTGACTAAAGGGAGGAATAAAAAACATATTTTGCCTTTGGTCTTAATGCCTTAATTAAAAAAAAATAGGACATCAATTATTTTTTAATGTATCATGTATCGTAAATAAATACATTTTATTATATAAGTAAATGTCTTAACTTATGCAGAGCACTGTGTATTCTAAATAGTAATAGTTTGTACAGTGGCCTACAGTGTACAGTTGTACAGTGGCTAATTACTAATAATGTAAATGAAAAACATGAATAATCCTGTTCAAGTACTGCAATAATCATGCTTTGTAAATGCTTGTGTTGATGGTTAGTCATAATTTGTAACTCAATCTGTCCATTTCTTTCACAAAATCCACCAGAAGTCACCATTGAAGGAGTCATTTTTTCATTTTTTTTTTTTTTGGGGGGGGGGGGGGGGGGGGGGCTTCCTACGATCAACAGCACCGCTGCTGGAAAAAAATCTAGGGGAAACACTGTGCTTGGTATCATTACATTACATTACATTACATTTGGCTGACGCATTTTTAACCAAAGCGACTAACAACATGGTAACAGATTAAGTTTTAAAGCAATTCTCAACAATTTTAGGACAATTCAAAAAACGGTAGAGTACAGTAAGAATAAGTGCATCAGTGAGTGCTGTTTTTAACAGTTGAGCATCAGTTCAAGACGGCTGGTAAGTGCTGGTATCAATAAGACTTTGTTGTAAGTGGTGCTATGAGAGTCAAGTCAAGTCAGTTTTATTTTTAAAGCGCATTTAACATGCACATAGTGCAACCCCAAGCGCTCCAACAAACAACAAACAACTCCAACAAACAACAAACAACCCCAAGCGACACATAACAAGACAAACGATGCCGGATGGAGCGGCGTAGTCGCCAGCGTGCCCATGACATCAAGACATGACAAATACATTTAAAAAATAACAAATACAAAAAATGCTGGACGGAGCGACGTAGTCGCCAGCGTACCCGTGACACCAAGACATACAAGACAGACAACAAAACAAATAAAAAATATATATATATATTTAAAAAGGGGAAAGGTGATGTTAAAATTAGTCCAATTTCCAAACGAGCTGAAAATGTCCAAGGGCAATGATGATCCGTGAAAACTGCACAGAGTGTCTTCACAACCGATATGTCAACAAAGTTCTTTAAAGGAGAATTCCGGTGTGATATTGACCTAAAGTGTATCAAAACATGATACCGAGTGTGAACGTATGTCTCATAGCCCATCTCGGCTTGTCCCCTGCACTCCAAAATCTGGCGCTAGTTAGCCGATGCTACCAACATCTTTTTCAATAGTGGTGCTTCGGCATCGGGCTAGCCATGCAAATAAATCACTGTTTTACACCCATTTACGAGGCTCAATGTATCTCCACACTTCATTGGTAGACTTCCGAGGGCCCTGACATTTAAAACGAGACATTGAGAACTTTGAAAAAGCACTGGTAGTTTACTTACAAGACGATTTATACAGACAGTATCTTCACGAAGTTTAGCGTTTGCAGCCATCTTGAATTTAGTCACGATAAGTCGAGCAACGAGTAAGAATGAACAGCTATGATAAGGGATCAGATTCCAAAAATAATTCAGTGGAAATGCATGGATTCCAGTTGCTGCTACTGGAAGAAACTGGAATCCATGCATTTCCACTGAATTATTTTTGGAATCTGATCCCTTATCATACCTGTTCATTCTTACTCGTTGCTCGACTTATCGTGACTAAATTCAAGATGGCTGCAAACGTTAAACTTCGTGAAGATACTGTCTGTATAAATCGTCTTGTAAGTAAACTACCAGTGCTTTTTCAAAGTTCTCAATGTCTCGTTTTAAATGTCAGGGCCCTAGGAAGTCTACCAATGAAGTGTGGAGATACATTGAGCCTCATAAATGGGTGTAAAACAGTGATTTATTTGCATGGCTAGCCCGATGCCGAAGCACCACTACTGAAAAAGTTGTTGGTAGCATCGGCTAACTAGCGCCAGATTTTGGAGTGCAGGGGACAAGTCGAGATGGGCTATGAGACATACGTTCACACTCGGTATCATGTTTCAATACACTTTAGGTCAATATCACACCGGAATTCTCCTTTAACGTTAGCAAATGATCAACCCGGTGAATTCACTGGCAGTCTGGAGATCACGTTAACGTTAGGCCTTGTAGACTGCAGTCTGGAGATCACTGGAAGCACAGTCTGAAGTAGTGGGCGATCGTGTAGATCCGCAACTCGGTGGACTTCTAACAGCGACCGTCTGTTACTCCATGAGACTGCAGCTCCTCACCGCTAGGCTAATGTTAGTCTGCAGTTGGCATGGCAGCTCGCAGGTCAGCAACAGCTCGGCGGCCACGGCAGATCTTTCCCAGAGTAACTAGCCTAGGTCCAGCTGTCCTGAGAGATCCCCTCGACCAGACAGTGAAGTGCACCGTTTACGGATGAATGGAAGGATGTCAGAGGCCCAGTTAGTCTGCAGTTGGCATGGCAGCTCTCAGGTCAGCAACAGCTCGGCGGCCACGGCAGATCTCCCGCAGAGTAGCCCAGGTCCAGCTGTCCCGAGAGATCCCCTCGACCAGACAGTGAAGTGCAGCACCGCTCACGGATGGATGGAAGGATGTCCGATGCCCAGCTAGGGCAAAAGCTAGCCATAGCAAGCTCCCAATGGACAAACGTCAACGACGTTTCAGCTGACTTAGAAGCAGTAAAAAGGACTAAGAATAACACGAAAACTATCAAAAATAACGTAAATAAATAGGGAAAACATTTAACTAGACCAACCAATACAAAAAAATAAACATGACATTACATAAAATTACGAACATTACATAAAAACAAACAAAAACATGATGCCAGACGGAGCGGCATGTCTCGCCAGCGTCCCCGTAACCTAGCAACCAAGAGAGATGTTCTCTAAAGAGCTGGGTCTTCAGGAGTTTTTTGAAGATGGAGAGGGATGTCCCTGCCCTTGTAGGAACTGGCAGTGTGTTCCACCAACGAGGAACAACAGATGAGAAAAGTTTGGATTGGCCTGAGCGTACCGGTGGTAGAGCTAGACATCGTTCGTCTGAGGAGCGCAGCGGTCTGGAGGTAGCGTACAGAGGGTCCCCGTTAAAAATGGACACTTCATTCACGATAATGGTGATTCACGCAGCTGGGTGACATGTAAGTACAACTGCAGCCGCTTGGGGGCAGCATAGTCCGCTGTGGCGTTCAACGGTCGAACTGGACGGTGCATTCGACAGCAAGGGCTGTGATTGGCCGAGTTTTCAGTGCGTTTCTCTGTTTTTAGCAGCCCCTGCAACATGCTAATCCACTGTAGCCTAAGCTTTGTACATAATGTTAAACATAGTTTTGGATTCAGTGGCAAGATTTCTTGATTGTATAGTGCCTGTCTCTCAGTAATGTTTTAAAATGAGAGCTTCGTCAGCTGGCAGTAGGCTACTTTGTCGGTAGTCATGAGAAGTTCGCTTGCTAACAGAACATAAAAATGCTGCCCAGAAACCTTGTGAATAGTTCTGACACTAACGAGGTTGAAATATAGCCTTTGCCTACAGCATCTCCTTAACAGTAAAGTTAACAAAATGACAGCATTCATATGACAAAGGAAAACGAATCCGGTCACTCAAGACTGTGCCGCAGCCGTGGGGCAGAAGACGCTTGGTGGCCGTCCACAACGTTATAAACTTAACCTAAATAGTCGGCTGCTGTAAGCTACAATCGGATTTTATTGTATACCCCTGTTGTCTCAATGATGATAACATCTCATTTCCGACTATATTTCAAAGTGTGCCGTTCATTTGCATTATTAACATAACATCGTATTTTGTCATTTTTGGCGAAGACATGCATTCCGTTAGGGATATTGAACATATTTAACATTCTCTAACCATCGTGATTTCGAATTGGTGCAGTTGTCAGCACAAAAACTCATTTTATTCTTTTGCTCTTTTGCATTGCTCTATGCTGTTCTATGGTGCTTTCTGCCTCTTGGTTGCGCACGCATGTTTTCGTGGCGTTTCATAGAAATCCATATATAATGAGCGCATAAAACGACTTGTTGACGTTTTGGGACATTAATCTACATGTAGGCTACGTTAAGCTTTAAGGATTGTATGTCCTTAATTTATTTATATAGGCCTATTTAGGCTACTTGCGCAAACCCTGGATACTTTTATTGCCACACAACAATATTGGTGGTATTTGTTACATTCGCTTCAAAAGGCACCGCTTCAGAAAGCTGCACTGCTTGTGAAAGAAGGGGGTGGGGGAGGGGAGCTTGCAGCCAAGTGTCGGAAAAATGCATAGCCTACAACACAGAACCCGCTTCTCGCATTAGTCACTGACAGTAGACACGCTTCCAGCCTAATGACTTTCACACATTTTGAATGATTTACAGCAGGGGTCTCAAACACCCGGCCCGCGGGCCAAATCCGGCCCGCGTCCTGCCCAATTCCGGCCCGCGACGTATGACAAAATAATAATGTAATCCGGCCCTTGAGGCTATTAATTGCGACAAACAACGATACTGCTTAAAATAGACGATAGATCCAGGTACGGTGACAAATCTCATTTGTAGGCCTACTCTACTCTTCAAACCCAAAATCGCTGCGCAAAGTTTTCAGGAAATACTTGTATTACACGCGAGAAACACAAAGACGTGCATATGTAATGACGCGGAAGCGATGCAGGCCATAGTGTTGCAGAAATTGAAGCAGAAATTAAGCAGAAATAGGCCTACACCAAATGTTGAAAAACGTTCACGTGTGATGAAGTCTTAGGTAAGCTATGTTATTCACCTATTCTAATTCTGAAGAAGAATATCCTTTTGGAGATTATGATCGATCGTCTATGACAGTGATAGTCGCGGTGCGTCTCTGAATGGAGGTGCGTGTATACAACGGTGTCCACTAAGCATACCATGCTTGTTTCGACCCTCTGCCCAACATAGCTTGGAGGTTGCAGTGGTAATCGTGATAATAGTGTCCGTAATGGATGTGGTACAGACAGCAGGGCTAGTAGAAATAGGGCTCTAAAGAACTACAAAGTCACCCGCAATATGATGCGAACTTCTGGGTAATGCAGAAAATATTTCTTAACTTCAAAAACTCAGTGTCTAAAACTCGGTGTCATTCAGACTCAACCCTCTTGACGTTTGGTGATTAATTGACAGCTGTTTTGGGACACGTTAAACTTTCTTTATAATGAGCGCATAAAACGACTTGTTGTTTGGGACATTAAGCTACGTTAAGCTTTTTCACGTTAAGGATTGTATGTCCTTAATTTATTTATATATTTAGGCTACTTGCGCAAACCCTTGATACTTTTATTGCCACACAACAATATTGGTGGTATTTGTTACATTAGCTTCAAAAGGCACCGCTTCAGAAAGCTGCACTGCTTGTGAAAGAAGGGGGTGGGGGAGGGGAGCTTGCAGCTAAGTGTCGGAAAAATGCATAGCCTACAACACAGAACCCGCTTCTCGCATTAGTCACTGACAGTAGACACGCTTCCAGCCTAATGACTTTCACACATTTTGAATGTCTTTCTATAGGCTAAGCATATAATGGAGATAGAGTAGAAAACTGGATTTAACTAAACAAATGTAACTAAGTAAACTGATTGTTTACTCTACAGTAGGCTATGTTCCCCCTCTCAGGCTGTACAGTAGGCCTATTGAAAGTAGGCTAATGAGCTCAATAGACACGTTAGCGCTTCCATTAGGAAACTTTCGTTGCAGACTTTCACAACTGATTGTTTAGCCTACAGTAGCCTACTGTAGGCCTACTCTACAGTAGCCTAGGCTATAGGTTATGTTCCCCCTCTCAGGCTGTACAGTAGGCCTATTGAAAGTAGACTAATGAGCTTAGACACATTAGCGCTTCCAGCCTAATGACTTTCACACATGAATGATTTACAGTAGACACATTAGCGCTCCACGCAGTGGCGTAACTAGGCCTAGTAGGTGCAGCAAGTGCAGTCGCACCAGGGCCTATGACCTCCGTCGCTACCCCCGCAATGCAATTGCTGGAAAATTCTATACCGGTCCTTTCTGACCAGGCCAAGGCTACAGCGCAGACACTCGCAAATAAATGGGGGTTCAGAGTACATTTGAAAATGTGAAGAGTGAAGCGTCACTTTGACGAACTATCGGAAGATAAACGCTTAACCGATGCAGAGAGATACTTAAAAGTGCAGGTATTTAATGCAACTCTGGACATCATAATCAGTCAGCTCTCCCAAAGATGTGCAAGCATGCGGGAAACTTGTTATGTGTTTGAGTCTTTACGTCCTATGATCCTTCAACTCGCCGGTGATGATGAACTGCTTGAAAAGGCAGTACGTTTGTCAGACCATTATAGCATGGACATTGCACCGACATTCCCAACACAACTCCTCTCATTTAGGTCTTGCTTTAAAGCAGAGATTTCACAGAAGTCATCTATTTTTCAACTTGCCAAAAGGCTGGTGGTAGATTATGACAGTGTAACATCCACATTCGGGGAAGTGTGTACTGCTCTCATGTTGTTTCTACATTGCCTATGACTGTGGCAACAGCTGAGCGATCTTTTTCCAAATGTTCAACAATTGCTGGTGTACAGGCTATAATCAATTAGCTAAATCATTTGTCCAGCTGTTTAAACATTTTTTCGTGTTACATTCAAACGCAAAAGGTGCTTTGATATATTTTGTTTAAACGTCGGCAAGCAGGCATGCTGCGGTTGCAATGAATGAGGATAATTGGTTTTATCTGCGGTGTTATTTTTTGCATTTTGAATATGACTCGCTCCAGCACGTCTACTTTTTTGCACGGTGCTTTCTTAAAGGAGCTGCACCATCTTACAACAATTGCATCTACATTTTCATATTAGAATGTTTTGTCAAGTGTAAGCTTAAACTACCGTGATCAAATTAAGTTTCCGTGCCCCCGCTGAAAGTCTCTTATGCTCTTATCGTTACACTATCAAATCTATAAGTAACCGTGACAAATAGGGTATAAGATATATAAACTCACGCTATTGTATTATCATATATGTTTGGTAATGGCTCAGCTTTCTCTGATTGTTCTACTGACTTGGAAACTGCATCATGGAAGCAGTAAGTCAAGTCGCATCAAAAATAGTAGTGGCAGAACTCCAAAGTGACACCTTGTGGTTGTTTGTGTCAACTGCCGTTTGTGCCATTTCTGCTGAGAAAATGGGGATCGTGATTCCTGAAGGAACCCGTCCAAACTTAACGGGGACCCACTGTATGTCTGTATGAGGGCATTCAAGTAGGTGGGAGCAGAACCAGAGACTACTTTGTAGGCAAGGGTTAGAGCCTTGAATTTGATGCGGGCCGCCATAGGTAGCCAGTGTAGCTGGATGAGCAGCGGGGTAACATGTGCCCTTTTGGGTTGGTTGTAGACCAGGCGCGCCGCCGCGTTCTGAATCATCTGAAGGGGTTTCACTGCGCAGGCTGGGAGACCTGTCAGGAGGGCGTTGCAGTAGTCAAGTCGTGAGATCACTATTGCCTGAACCAGAAGTTGAGTAGCATCTTGAGTCAAGTAAGTCCTGATTTTCCGTATGTTGTAGAGTGCAAAACGGCATGACCGGGCGACTGAGGCAACATGATCTGAGAAGGTTAGTTGGTTGTCGAGAACAACTCCTAGATTTCTTGCAGTCCTGGTAGGTGAAACAGACAGGGAGCTAAATTTGATGTTGATGTCGTGGTGTATGGTAGGTTTAGCTGGGAGGACCAGCAGTTCAGTCTTTGAGAGGTTCAGCTGGAGGTGGTGTGCCTTCATATATGTAGCTATGTCTGAGAGGCAATCCGAGATCCGTGCTGAAACCAAGGGGTCATCAGGTGGAAAGGACAGATAGAGCTGTGTGTCGTCTGCATAGCAGTGGTATGAGAAGCCATGTGAACGGATAATCTGTCCCAAGGAGGTGGTGTAGATAGCAAAGAGAAGGGGGCCCAGCACTGAGCCCTGGGGGACCCCTGTGGTGAAATAGTGAGGTGCAGATAGCTGACCAAGCCATGATACGCTAAATGAGCGTCCTGTGAGGTAGGATTCAAACCAGGAGAGAGCAGAACCGGAGATTCCCATGTTAGAGAGTATGGAGAGAAGGATGCGGTGATTAACCGTGTCAAAGGCATAAGTCAAGCAGAATGAGTACTGATGACCGAGCGGTCGCCCTGGCTTCTTTTAAGGCTTCTGTTACAGACAGCAGAGCCGTTTCGGTAGAGTGGCCGCTTTTGAACCCAGATTTGGATCCAGAAGGTTGTTCTGTGAAAGGAAGTCAGAGACCTGTTTGGAGACTGCTCGTTCAATGCCTTTGGATAAGAAAGGCAGGAGTGAGACAGGGCGGTAGTTCTCGACTTGAGCAGGGTTGAGAGAAGTTTTCTTAAGTAACGGTGTTACCCGGGCCATTTTGAACACTGTTGGAAATGTGCCGGAGGTTAGCGAGGCATTGATCACATGTGTGATAGCTGGTGCGATGGTCGGGCTGATGAACTGAAGTAGGCTCGTAGGTATAGGGTCCAGCGAGCATGTGGTAGGACGGCTACATGTCAGGAGTCTAGATACTTCACTCTTGGAGAGAGGCGCGAATGCTGAAGAAGATGTTCCAGCAGCCCCTGGAGGTTGTAGGAGAGTGGTATCTGAGTCTGATGCGTTGTGTGGGCATGTAGAGAATTGACTGCTGATTGCCGCCACTTTGTTTGTAAAAAATGAGGCAAGGGTATCCGCAGTAAGGCTGGATGGAGGAGGAGGCAGCTGTGGGTTGAGTAGCGATTTGAAGGTTGAGAAAAGTTTTGAGTGTCTGTAGCGCTGTTGATTTTGTCATTGAAGAAAGCCGTCTTAGCAGCAGTGATGCTGGCTGAGAAGGAGGTTAGGAGTGTGTGGTAGTTTTTGAGGTCATCAGTTAGTTTGGATTTGTGCCATTTCCTCTCCACGGCTCTGAGTTTGGTGCGCTGCGATCGGAGGGTATCACCAGTATGCAGGCTGGCCAGTCACTGTTGGCATCTCCCTGCATCTCACCACTGCCTCCAATTTAAAGAGCATTGCTGCAACATGTGTACAGGTCTCGGCTATACCAGCCATGCATGTACAATGGCCTGAGGTTATAGCCCCTGATGAGTTGATGATGGCCCAGGGTTTGAGTGGTGTATCATTCAGACGCGGCAAGTGTAAGACCTGTAGAAAATATAGAATATGAATGGGTTATTTTGACATTACTTTGAAAGACAATGTGGGGCCTCTATCTATCTATTCATTTACTTTATGTATTATTAAAAACGAATCAATCACACACTTTACCCACAACATGATACAATCATGGACTATGAGTAATGTCGCGTAGCCTATTGTTGTTGACATGAACTGACTCCCTTTGCACCTTGCACTTTAACATTGCATTGCACGTTATGTATATTTATGTGTATTTATTTATTTCCTACATAAACTAGGTTATTTGTTAACTATTTAAGTGGTAATTAATATCTGTTTATATATAACAAGTTGAATAACCTAGCCTAAATACCGGTAGGCTATACCTCTATTCCCTGGCCTGCTGTTGGTGCATCGTAGTGCTCGTGTAGCCCATATTGCTGCCAATAGGCTAAATCAAAACAGGCACATGACATAACCTAAAAAAATCAATTAGTCCCTTCCAGATATCAAAAGCCTATCTGATCCATCCCGTCTTAAGTTGCCCTAGGTTAGGCTACATTGTAGCCTTGTAAAACGGGTGTGGTGAAAACCAGCTTACCTTAGTTGATACAACGGCGTTGTCACAGTCCTTTGGTCGAAATATCAACAAATCCTGCACCCAACCATTGGTGAAATGTCCGTGGGCTTTAAGGGATTTATAGTTACGAAACTGTTCGTAAGTGTAAGCACTAATGACGTGGATGAGGTAGTTAGTAATATCCAAGTAAGATGTTGGAGGTAGCAATGCAGGATCAGCGCTCCAGCTTTTTCCTGTCAGATCGTATGGATCAATATTATTAATAGACAACAATTTCTCGAAACAACGGTCTCTGGCATCTTTGCTGAGCTTGTCTATATATGGTATCCTCTCGCGCTGTCTGTTTTTGTCTATTTCACTTTTCTTTTTGCTGTAGCCTATACAAAAATAGTAGATAGGCTACTCTTTGCTACTACGCTTTGCCTCAGAGTGGCCGCCCACTGTCACAGTGTATCGTTCTGACTGCAATACCTGCAAAATGGCAGCTCGTTGACGTCACAATAATTAACAAACGTAACTGACAGAGACCGATTGTTGCCACGAGGCATTCCAGCCTACGAATTTAATAAAAAAGTAAATCATGCATAATTTAAAAAAAAAAGTAAATTTAGGCGACCGTAGGCAATAAGGTTTCCGTTACAGCACAACGCACGTTCAATGAATGAATTAAAGTGGATGCCTTGTCTCGCAATAAACAGCAGGTGGAAATCCCGACACTCTTTCAACTACATGAAACTTAATAGTGAACCATCAAATACCCCCCAGATTTCAGTGCCCACCAGTCCCAACATTTAGCAATATAATCAAACAGTCCAAATATTAAATCCCAAACAAAACTGCTTTTGATAGCCTACTAGCATGTCGCTCCAAACAAAGCACGTCTCAAAATAAAACGCACATAAAAAAAATTAAATCCCAAACAAAACTGCTTTTGATAGCCTACTAGCATGTCGCTCCAAACAAAGCACGTCTCAAAATAAAACGCACATAAAAAAAGGCCTGCCTCGAATACAAGCCTGCCCCAAATAAAGGCCTGTGCTTTGCGCAGCCTAATTAAATAAATTTGAGGATTTACGATAGTCTATCTCCTAAACATTCCTCACCCGTTATCCAGACATGCATGAAAACATTTGAAAACAAAAATCAGCCATAGGTTATTTTGAGAATGATGACTTTCTCTTCAGCATTGTCTTAACCGTTAAAATGAGGCAGATATGACGAGGCATTGCAACAATGTTTACAGACATACACTGTAAAGTTGGCTGCAAAGATTAGGTATGCAGACTGTTACAATTGACTGACACGCGCGCACGCACACACATTATCAAAATCATACGCTTGATGCTTTAGGTTATAGTCTTTATACATGGGTTTAGTTAATGGTCAAGCTATAATAAGACCACACTTTAAAGGTGCCATGCCTAATGTCTGCTAAAAAATCAATTCATACTCCACATTACATAAAAGATGGGGGCAGTATACCTCCAGAAAGTGAGTTGGTCTACCCTAGAGTAACAACCGAGACACGTGTATAGAGCATCTTGCTTTGTATCTGACTGCCATCCTGATGACTGGTGCATGGTCTGCTCTTGGACCACCATATTCAGTTTATTAACTTGCTGTGAATTATTACACAAAATGTTCATTAAATGTACGAAGAAGTATTACTAGGTTAATGATTGATAATATGACTCGTACAGTATGAAGGCTACAGTAGCCTAGCTAATGTTAACTAGCATTACCAACCTCCCTGCAAAACTCCCCACACAACTTTGTAGGTCTTGTCCCTCATGCTGGCCCTTACAAAACCCACAAGCTGACCCTCGGACACACAACAGTCAATAATGTGACCCGATTTAAAGTGGTTTTCACCCCTTTGGACACTCTTGATTTCGTCCTTGAAACAGTGAAATATTCACGGGGGCATGGACGGTTTGCTAACCATTTTACTGCAGTGTCTAGCCCAGTGTTTCCCAAACTTTTTTTCTGGGGACCCACTTTTTAAAAATGACAGACCATCGCGACCCATTTCACTTCAAATCTACCCTGCAACCACCAATATTGTTTTAGGCCACAGGTTCTCCAACTTTTCTATGCCTCCCCCAACCATGCTTTGAACACGGTTGTGCTGCATTTTGAGCACCATCAGCGTGAAAAGTTGGAAATGACTACTGAAAAGATACGTTTTAATGCGCGTCCGAGAGTTTGGGGAAATTCTCGCATGTTGCGCAGTCGTCATTCATCAGCATAGTAAGCTGTTCCTGTATTTCTAAAAAAAATGTTGTAGGCTACGTTGCAAATGGGTCCATAACACTGTGGACGTCAATTCCGATGTAAACAGCAAATAACTCAAGTCGTTATATTGTATTGTTGTATATTATAATGTATAGTCGTTATATCAGAACAAGGCTTTTGCGCAATAGCCGGAAGAATGCGCCTTTACTTTGGAGTTAGCAAGGTAGAAAACGAGAGGAATAGTGTTTAAAATGTCCATTTAAATTGTAGCCTAATATAATGTACTGTTATGCATTTTAAATCAGAAATAAGAATGAGTAGCCTGACGAGCCAGACTCACATTAAAATGTAGGGTCTGGGCACTCACCGTTCGCAGTGCTCAGTCCGAGGGGCGGGATAATCGGTTGTCTTTCAAATTCCCTCTGCACGCAATAGGACAGCGCGAGTCCCATGCGTTTCCCACCAGCGGAGCTAGTTGGCTAGTTCAAACTTTTGCCAACTTAATAAAAACTCATGTCACACTGTTCGCCAACAGCAACATCCATCTTATTTGTTTTCAAGTAGCAGGGAATTCAAGCCAAACCGTTGCAACTCTGCCATCAATCATTATGTTAAGCCCGCCTAACGACTCTATACACGATTTGATTGGCCTGATAGAAGTTTAATTTTTCGAGCTCACAAGCCAACAGAGAGTTGCTAGACTAGCTAGGGTGCGTCTAGATTTCTAGGCTAAAGAATGAGAGGAGGTTGCTATTAACTTTAAAGATTGCATCTACAATCGAAACTATCTACATACAGTACAAATTGAATGGCCTTATGTCCGGTCTATGGATGTCTGCTTTAGTTGACAGCACGGTCACTAGATTTTAATTGGTAAAGTTGAGGAGCTGGTATCTGTTAATGTTAGTGCAAATAGGCGGATTCATGTCCATTGTAGTTTGCAACTGCGAGGTACATGGCAGGCGCCCCACAGAATGGTTTCATTTTGAGAAGTATCCATGCTCTGGCACCACCTCTGCGATGCGTTCGTCCCCCAGTTTCATGAGCTTTTATGACAAAACCGTGACTGTGGTAGTTAACAAACTACATCCTAATAGAAAACTGTTAGCTTTCCTGGTATCAAATGACAAATGGTATCAGTTAGGCCTATAACACAACATAAATTGTGCTGGCGACCCACCCGTGGTACTTAATGAGGATATACAGGGCTTTTTATGCCTCGACTAAGTTGATGTTTCAAAATTCATGTTCATAGAAACAACTAAGGTCACTAAAACATAATATATTTCATACCTGTGTTGCAGCATGTAGGTTAATGTTAGCAGCATTTTAATGACATTCTAATGTCTGAAAGGCTAATGATTAGCCTATCGGCTACCTGAAAAGTTAAGTGTTTAAACAAAAGATTCTGCTCCGCTCTAGAATCTTTGGTTTAAACTAGCATTTACAGTGTTCTATTTGATGGTATATTGGCCCTGACTAAGTTCTTGTGATTATATAAACCACAATCCTTGTTGATACAAGTACCAATGTTCGTCTAGAAAGTTTTTATTTACATTAAGATTTTCGCCATAGGCAGTAAAAGACTCCGCCATCTTTGTCGATAATTTTCGCTGAAAAAGTTTCAAACTATGATCATAACGGCCTTTCCACCAATCAGAGGCATCACTGTGGGATTGTGGAATTGTTCAGGATTGTGGGTAATGAAGTACTTCAGCTTCAAGCTTCAGGCTTTTGTTGGGATTTGGGACACGCAACTCAAAATCCACTGTGTGAAAAGTGTGATTTTCATCCCCGTAAATGCCTGGAGATCTCCCTAATTTTCAGCAGTTGATGATAATTTGCAACCTGCAAAGGTCGCGTTTGTCTGTGCCACATATTGTCGGAAACAAACTATTACGTATGTGGAGAGCTTGCGGAGTGCTATGGCTCTAATTAGCATACTGTATGAATGATAGATAGATACTTTATTGATCCCCAAGGGGAAATTCAAGGTCTCAGTATCATACAGACATCACACACAACATGCACTAACGGCAGAAAAAGTGGTGGACAGACCACCGCCATTGGAGCTGGAGCAGGGCAGTCAAACCTGTTGTACAAGTGGTTCAACTGGTTCGCCCTGTCCAGGTCCCCCTCCACAGAGCTGCTGTTCTTCTTCAGGCCAGTGATAACCTTCATGCAGTCCCATGTCTCCTTCAAGTTGTTTTCCTGCAGCTTCTGTTCCACCTTCTTTCTGTAATCCTCCTTAGCTTCCTTCAGCTTGAATTTGAGTTCCCCTTGCACGCGCCTCAGCTCTGCCATGTCCCCCTCTCTGAACGCCATCTTTTTCCTGTTGAGAAGGGTCTTGACATTGCTGGTTATCCAAGGCTTGATGTTGGGAAAGCAGCGTACAGTTCTGGTGGGAACAACAATGTCCATGCAGAAGTTCAGGTAGTCAGTTGTGCACTGTGTGACCTCCTCCAAGTCCTCTCCATTCTGTAACACACTCCAGTCAGTACACTCGAAGCAGTCTCTCAGAGCCTCATCCACTTCGGGTGTCCACTTCCTGAAGGTGCGTGTGGGAACTGGTAGCCTCTGTACTTTGGGCTTGTACATTGGCTGGAGATGAGTGAGGTTGTGGTCTGACTTTCCCAGTGGGGGGAGGGGGTTTGCACTGTATGCATCCCTCACGTTTGCATACATGAGGTCTATTGTCCTGTTTTTCCTTGTAGGGCAGTCTACATACTGGTAAAAATTTGTGAGTGTGGAATCCAGTGTTATGTGATTGAAGTCGCCAGAGATCACAAAAAAGGCGTCAGTGTGTTGGGTTTGAAGCCTTGCGATTGTGGAGTGGATGACGTCTAGGGTTGGGCACCGAAACACGGTTCTAATATGGCACCGGTGCCGACGCAAACGGTAGTAACTGCATCGAATAACAAAGTGGATTTCGGTGCCTCATTTCGGTGCTTAAATAGCGTTTTTTTTTTTTTTTTTTTTAATAGGCATCGCTGCATGTCATGCGCCATCTCTAACGTCTTGCTCTGATAGCAACACATCCAGATACAGTTACCCAACACAAACACTGGATGTATAAACCAGAGGGGTGCACTAGGAGAGTGGATGGACAGTGTTTGACAGCTTGTGTGAGCCCAAGTAGCTTACTTTAAAGCGATATCACGAGCTCCTGTCAAAATCTAGCAGTGGGCCTAACTACACACAAGCAAAAGGCTATGAAACAACATCAACAGTAGGCCTATGTTACATAATATCCTTGCTAATGCGCTAACTGGCATTTATTTAAAATGTTATCAGCAAAGTTATAAGGTGAAAACTTTATTTCAAAGTGTGTTCTAAACAACATAATGGCATGATATTAATCTTTCATGTGCATGAGGCCCATATAGCAATGAATATGAAGATTATGTTAAAAGTTAGCTGGCAAAAACATAAATATGTAGGTTACATACCTGATGTCACTGTCACTGAGCTGTCAAAGAGGCTACGAAACCATCTCCGTACGTTATCGCTAATTAAACTCAGCTGACTGGTGTTAGCGCATATCCCATAGTTGCTGTTAAAATGGCTACCAGGCTAGCGTTGGGAATCTAAACACTTCAACACCGACATGTAGCCTAACATGTTCAAAACTATTGCGTGTTATGGGGGAAGACATGAAACTTCTTGAAGCATTTGGGAACACACTGAATTAACTGGAAAGTAGAGTCCCTGTAGATTAGCTTGCTTGCAAATGCCGTTGTCCATGACCTGGCAGTTTTATGGCAAGCGGTTTTAACATACCTTATGGCAAAACGCCCACACTGGGTAAACTTGAAAGCAGAGCTTTAGCCTACCATTGTGTGTAGCTGTTTTAACATTTAAATGTATTATTCGTAGGAGCAATGAGATATTGTAAATTGAATATGCCAGTTCAATTTCATGTTCAAATTTGTCTTATCAACAATAAAAAAAGCAATTCATGCTTTAGACCATTTTAATTTAAAACATTTTAAAAACAAAGTACCGGTTCAGGCACCGTTTCGGCACCGGCACCGTTTTAAAAGTATCGATTTAGCACCGGTATCGGATAAAACCCAAATGATACCCAACCCTAATGACGTCACACGCTGTATCCGGAAGAGCTCGAGGTGGAACGTAAACACAGACAGCAATTGCGTGCGAGAACTCCCTCGGCATGTAGTACGGACGGAGACTAACCGCTAATAACTCCACATCCTTACAGCATACAGTCTCCTTTACTGTTACATGTCCGGGATTGCACCATCTATTGTTAATGTACAGCACCAGTCCGCCTCCCTTCTTTTTGCCAGAAAGTTTACAGTCTCTGTCCAAACGAGCTACACTGAAGCCAGGCAGCTCAACGTTAGAAGTGGGGATATGGCTTGTTAGCCACGTCTCCGTAAAGCATAACAAACTACATTCCCTGTACAACTTCTGGTTTCTTACCAGGGCATCCAGTTCGTCAGTCTTATTAGCCAGTGAGTTCACGTTTCCCATCACAATCGATGGAACTGAGGGCTTGTATCTCCACTTCTTCTCCCGACGCCTCGTCTTCACTTTTACTCCCGCTCTGCAACCCCGAAAGAACAACAGTTCCTCTGGAATGTTGTCGCGATGTGGGGAGAGGACAGTGTGCAATATGTGTGTTGGAGAAGCTTCCTCATGAGACAATGTACTGTGTATTGGGGGGGGGGGGGGGGGGGGGGGGAGTGTACTGCAAGTATGGTGAAGGGACTTACTATTGCAAGCAGAGTACTGTATGTATGATGTATGTGAGTGATGACAGTGAAGATGTGTGTGTGGGCGGGAGGGGAGTGGAGCAGTGACTGTGTGTGTGTGTGTGTAGTGTGTGTGTGGGTAGGTGGGGGCAATGTGCTGTATGTAGAGGATGTGTGTTGGAGAAGATCCTGAAGACAATGTGCTGTGTATGTAGGGAGGGGGGGGGGCAGTGTGCAGCAAGTATGTAGAGGAGGCTTACTGTAGCAAGCAGTGTGCTGTATGTATGTGAGGTGATGACAGTGATGATGTAAGTGTGTGTGTTTTTTTGTGTGTGTGTTGGGGATGGGGGTGGGGTGGGGGCAGAAAGGCTAGGCAATCAAGGACATGGGTAGATAGATGGAGGAGAAATCAAAAATAATAAATAAAAAGTTCTATGGAGATGTGCAAAAGTTGGAGAAAGTCAGATATGTGTGTGTGTGTGTTTTGACGTGTGATGAAACAAAAAAATAAATAAAAGGTCTGTAGCATAGGGAGAGGGATGTAAAAGTGCTAAAAGTCATGTAGGTGTGTGTGTGTGTGTGTGGGGGGGGGGGGGGGGGGGGGTCATGAGTGCTGAGGAGTGAATGAGTACAAAGTCAGTATAGTGTGAGTTCAGAGTTGGGAAATGTTTGAGAGTGCTGAGTGAATGTGTGCAAAGTCAGTATAGTGTGAGTTCAGAGTTGGCCTGGGGATAAAAACCTCTCCTGAGTCTCTCAATTCTGGCTTTGTGACTACATAGGCATCTTCTTGATTTCAGCGGTAGGAATAATCCATTGTTAGGATGAGAAGAGTCCTTCAGAATCTTTTGGGCTCTTAGGAGTACTCTTCTGGAATAGATATCTTGTAGAGCAGGGAGTTGAGTTCTTATAGTACGTTCAGCTGAGCGCACTACTCTCTGCAGAGTACTACAATCTCTAACTGTGGAGTTCCCATACCAGGTGATGATGCTACCAGTTAGAACACTCTCAACCGCTGAAGTGTAGAAGGCCTTCATGATGGATGTAGAAACTTTGAATTTCCTTAGCTGACGAAGGAAGTAGAGTCGTTGTCTGGACTTCTTCAGAACATATTGAGTGTTAACAGTCCATGTTAAGTCTTCAGTAATGTGGACACCAAGGTATTTAAAACTTGTGACTCTCTCTACAGGTTGTCCGCTGATCATTAGTGGGGTGTAACTGTAGTTCTGCTGGTGCCTTCTTTAATCCACTACCATTTCCTTGGTTTTAGTGATATTCAGTGTCAAGCTGTTAGATTGGCACCACTGTGCCACCTCATCAACCTGATCCAGGTAGAGCTGTTTATTGTTGTTACTAATCAGGCCCAAGATCACTGTGTCATCTGCAAACTTGATGATGGAGGTATGACTACTGTTGGCTTTGCAGTCATGTGTGTAGATGTTGATGTTGTACAGCAGTGGACTCAAAACACAGCCTTGGGGAGCACCAGTGCTGATGGTTAATGTGTCAGATGGCAGACCCCCCACTCTAACCACGGTTGGTGAGGAAGTCAAATATCCAGTGACAAAGGGTGGTGTTCAGTCCTAAGGCCTTCATGTTTGTGACCAAGGTGAGAGGTACTATCGTGTTGAATGCTGAACTAAAGTCAATAAACAGCATCCTCACATAATTCCCATTCCCCCTCCTCCAGGTGAGTTAAGGTGGTGTGCATGAGGTTTGAGATGCATCCTCTGTAGACCTGTTGGCTCTGTAAGCAAATTGGAGGGGGTCGAAGGAGGCAGGGAGGGATGAGCAGATAATGTTTTTCACAAGCTTCTCAAAACACTTCATCACTGTAGACGTCAGGGCTACTGGGCGGTAGTCATTCAGACATGATGGACTTTTGTTTTTCGGTACTGGAACAATAACAGACTGCTTGAGGCAAGTAGGAACTGTCTCTTGAGCCAATGATGTGTTAAAGATATAAGTGAACACAGAAGCTAACTGAGCAGCGCAGGATTTCAAAACCCTGTTAGAAATTCCATCCGGTCCAGCAGCTTTTCTACAATTAACCCTCCTAAAGGCATTGCTCACATCGACCTCAGAGACACAGAAAGGTGCATCCTCATTTGCTTCACATGCTGCAGCTAGTGCAAGATAGTCTGTGTTTTTCATGTCAAAGCGAGCATAAAAAGCATTAAGTTCATCAGGGAGGGCTTTACTCACATTCATCATAGGAGGGGACTTTCTTTCAAAGCCAGTGATGGTTCGGAGTCCTTTCCACACTCGTGCTGGATCCCCCTCCAAGAAATCAGCTTCAACTTTGTCTCTATAGCGCCGCTTAGCATCTTTAATAGCTCTACTTAAACTATAAGATGCTGCTTTGTAATCCGTCATATCCCCTGAAATAAGCCCAGCATTATAAGTCATGGTGCGTGTCTTTAATTAACATATAACATGTATGTTGTGTTGTGTTTCTATCCAATTGAGTGCATAGGCTGATTCCTAGTTGAATAGCCAATGGTGATGTGCAGATTTGGTTACCCAATCAGGAATCTAAGTTAAAATCTAAGTACAAATCCTGAAATACATACAATACAATACAATACCACTTTTGATCCCCAAGGAAGCGCAAAAGTCTGTGTTCCTGCAGGAAAGATTTGTAACTGGACAGATTTTTGTGCATAGAACATGGATTTGTAACTGTAGAATATATTTGTAATGGTAAAATATGTGTAACTGTAAGGTGATTTGTAGCTGTAAAACCAATCCTTTGAAAAACCAAACCAATCATTTGAAAGTGTAGTGCATATTTGTCATATTGACGATTACTTGGACAAATAATTTTTACAGTTACAAATAATTTCTACAGTTTTAAAACCTGATACACACATACAAAACATTTGAGTCTATTTTGATTCCATAAGATGTGCTAATCCGGACTCCAGCTTGTTTTCCGTGATGTTTCCTCCTCCTGCATCCTATGAAGTTGTTGTGTTCATCAGCACAGATTGCACCAGTGAAAAAGTAGTCCAAAAGTTGGTTGGTATTTGTAAACCAATGTTGATCATATGTTACAGAACCCAGTGTACTGGGAGTAAATAAAATATACTGTATAAAATAAGTCAAAGATGAAATGAAAGCACAGTCGAGTTGGAGCCATCAGAAAGGCACCCAAACACAGCGGTGCAATGGCAACATCTAGTCTTTCTTGTGATTTCTTAAAATGCTCCCCTGAACCCTGTTTATAATTAATGTATTAACCTTTGTACTTTAGATCATGCCCTTCGGTTCTGGTGTGTTTTCCATTAACGAGGAAGGCCAAGCCATCTACACATCTCAACAGAGGAGCCCCACAGCTGAACAGCTGGAGCCAAGCAGTTACATGATGTCCACCTCTGGAGATATTTTGTGTGAGATCACTGATTCAGCTGGAAATCAATTTCAGGTGAGTTGGACTGGTGATTTAAGTATCCATAATCAATTTTAATGGTCAGTTTTCTAGTAAAGATATTATCCTTATTTTATTACACGGCTCTTCATAATGCTGTAGAATGCTCCATCCACTTGAATGGGCCTACCCAACGTTTGGAGGTCTAATAATTTCATATAACAGACTGTCAAGAAAAATGTGTTTTGTGCTTCTTATTCACTTCGTTGATATCACTCTGCAAGTAGTCCGGTCACTTCTTGCATTGTAACTCCATGCGATCAGGGTTCCCAGAAATGGCTCTGTCATGAACAATAAGTTCTGGCGAAAAAGTTCCGGATGACGTAATAATCACGTTCCGATCAGCTGTTAATTTCCAGGTGAATGTCTATTAGAATCTTCGTGAATCACTGTCTAAACACGTATGAAAAAGGGAGAATTTAAGTCGTCAGTGCGAAATAGATAGCCTATATTTTACACTGTATAGGGGAGAAGATGGAATATGTATCTGGTGAAATACAATTAGCCCTGACTCTTTCGTTGTAAGGTTTTATTGAGCGCCACGCAGCACGTCAAACTTGTAGCCTATTTTACCGCGTCTGTGACCAATATAAGCTAGCCTAGGCCTACTTGGGGTTGTCTATAGCTAACTATCTGAAGCTAGGCCTGCTTGAAAACATTGAAATAGCCTTGGCTACTGTCATGTTGGATATTGAGTTTCGTTATAAATGTATCTTAAAGATAGGCTACAAATCAGTTCGCTAAACTATAGGCACTGTTCATGTTCCTCGTCCACATTATTAGTCAAACTCTCAATACCCGTTATAACGTAAGCTACATTTCCAGTTGGCTTCAGATAATCACAAAGTGCCTTTATGTCGCTTATGGGAAGGGAAATCATTTGTAAATATAGGCTAGTTAGTTAATTTACTCGCATTTGGCAAGGCGAGTGCATGCCTATTTTAAACCCTGTAGCAAGTGACGGCGCGTCACTCCTTACGCCCTCCTATCAGTTCCTATGGCCACTTGGCCAGTGCGAATGCAAATGAAAAAACGGTTTTGGGGGAGAGTAGTTAGTAGAACTGATTTAGAAGTGGACTGTTCCTATAACTACATTCCTGTAACTACGAAAGACACTATAGTTGCTACTATGCTTTTGGGTAACCCAGCCCTGCACCACAGAGCCCTGCACAACTGTTTCACTGAACATTTAAAGCAGCACCAATGTAGTGCAGTGTTCCTACCCAAACAGCAACTTCATATGGCTATTTTACAAGCGATAAAACCTACTCTGAGTGATGTTTGCCCTATTAAAAGTTTGTGCCATCAAAATGATTTTGGAAACGTTATTTTAAGGTAAATACAAATACTCTTTAGGGGGACTTTAAATGACATATGTATACACGTTAATTCAAAGCAGTCATTAGGCTGTAAATGCTATTAGTGTCTCCCTATGTCGGTGTAATAGAACAGTGTCAGAGAAGCACCTACACTTTCTATCTGTCAGGGACCTGAAATGTGCATGTGGACAAGTTAATTCAAGGCAGTCATTAGGCTGTAAATGCTATTAGTGTCTCCCTATGTCGGTGTAATAGAAGAGTGTCAGAGAAGCACCTACACTTTCTATCTGTCAGGGACCTGAAATGTGCATGTGGACTCATGCACACACGTACACAAACATTTATACCCAGTTGAGGATGCTGGGAGATCACTCTCCGCATCTTCTTTCTGTAGACTGTAACTGCCTATACAGGTATTTCTTTTCGATGGCCATCCCTTCATGGTCCTTGCTTCATGGTCAAGACTGTGATTACTCATTCTTCTCTCTCTCCTTCTAAAATAATGAAGATTAGATTAGATTCAACTTTATTGTCATTGTGTAGAGTACAAATACAGAGACAACGAAATGGAGTTTGCGTCTAACCAACAGTGCAAAAAAGCAGAAAAGTGCAATGTGACACACAGTATAGACAGGTGGTGCAGTATAAGCAGTAGAAGACATATAGTGCAGTGTAGACAGTAGTATACAGTTAAGAAAGTGGTATGGTTTACAGTAATATAAATTTAATATAAATATGTGCAATGTATTAGCAGTAGCCTTAAAAGAGCAGGATAGATATGTGAACAGTGTATGAATATCATGTACAGATATGTGCAGTGTAGTCGCAGTAACATTATAAGACTAACAAAAATAATATAGATATACAGTATGCAGTATATTAACAGTAATATTATAAAAACAGAATAAATATGGATATTCAGTATGAACCGTAGACAGATATATAGACAGATATGTGCAGTATAGTAACAGTCAACATTATAAGTAAGTGTATGCACATTAAGAACAGTAAAGAGCTGTAGAATATAGAAGTATAAGCTTAAGTGTAATTGCACTATGCATATTTTTACGTATAAATAGAATACTATTGATGGTACAGGGTAGTGTAATTGAAGATAAAAACATGTTAATAAATCATAGGGCTTAATTATACCAAATATAATATTTTTATAATATATTCCACATCCACATAATCTTAATTTACACCATGCTCACTGGAGGACTGAAGGCATGAGCTCACTTGTAGCAAGTGTGTGATAAAAAACTAAGATTAAATGTAAGGCATAGGCTACCAGCTTGCCAGCCAGCATTGATTATAGGCATGCTGGATGGATGGATTGATAGACAAATACTTTATTCATCCTGAGGGAATTTTCACTAGGCTATTTCATTCAAAATCAAGACATATTTGCCCTTTCTTGTTTGTCAAATAGTCTAACACGATCTAAGAAACTATATTTCTAATTCAAACAGTTTAGATTGTCTTAAAAACATTAAGCTATCTGCTAATGTCAACACGACTAGCAAACAACAAAAGTCACCAAATAACAAGCATTGCAAATGTTACGGTCATGCACACATTGTGGAATTGCTGATAGGCCTAATAACAACGTAATAACCAGAATAATTTGCAATAGCAACAAATAAAATGACTTTATTACCTGAGCTGATCCACAAGCTTCTGGTGTGGTAGTTCTGCTGCTCCGCATCCAGATCCAGATGTAACGTTACGTTAGCAAGTTGAGTGAGTCAATCTTCCGTAGTAAAACAAAAAAATACGTTTAAAACCTACCAACCAAACCACTGTAAAGCCTATATGTAATGTCTATGAAGAAATGTTCAAATATAAAATCGTGCTGTCAAGCAAGCCATCAACCCCTTGTTGCTAAAGGACTCCTTCGCACGTTTACCGCAGTAGGATTCGGTGGTCACAAAGCATAGACGTCACAAAGGGGTAAATGGATCGTCCAGCGACAGCAACCGTCATAGCAACGATGCCAACATTCTATGAGAAACATTTTAATGTGAGATCGGAACGTGATTATTACATCATCCGGAACTTTTTCGCAAGCCGGAACAAATTGTTCATGACAGCTCCTGATGAAATATCTTGCTAGACATGTGTAATGTCTATTGATAATTGTCCATATAGCATTTTACGTATTCATTGCGGTAATTTTGCTCAATTGTGGTTGCAGGTAAAAGCTGATGGTCAGACATCTATGACTGCTGTTACTGTGACAGAGAACAATATTAAAGATTGGCTCAAAACAACACATATACCAAGGTGAGTTGCACAAGTGGCCCTCACAGAATTTCTATAAATGAATCGCTTCACTGTGTATGTGCCCGGTGAGATTTAAGTGACATCTGAAAGTTGCCTTTCAGATTATTTGTGGCACATGGTGATGGTTCTGGTTTAGAGCTGTTGAGCTCTCAAGCACTTGAGGTGTTGCTGTTGGAAGCTTATGCAAATCCTGCCATAGCTGTTCTGAAAGAAGTTGCTCCAGAATTTACAGGCAAGTTCAGGTTACCTTAATACTACAATACAACATTCTATAATTTCAGATAAAACTAGAAATGCAATTCCAAAGAATTACCAGTGCATGAAAATGCAAAACATAAGGTGTGAAATATAGTGTTAAAACAGATTATGTGCTAATTAGCTAACTATTAACAATGTAAACAAGTTAACTGTGCTAACAGTATATTGTTAACTTAGCTAATGTTTTTAGTAGTTATGTTAACAATGCTAACTATAGTGACAATGTAAACTACTGTATACTAACAGTTTACTAACCATGTTAACTATGTTAACAATGTTAATACTAACAATGTTAACTATGTTAACAATGTTAACTATGCTAACCATTTTTTAATTTTTTTATTAATACTTTATTTTTTATAGTTTTATCACATATATGCACATGGCATACAAGAAAAAACAGACACACCAACACAGAGGTACAAAAACAATACAAACAAAACAAACAAAACAAAACAACAAAAAAAACATGAACAATCTTGATTGCCTTTACCTTACAATATGAATGATACATCAATATTTCAAATCTCATCCTGTCGCTGACATGTAAACACAGTCCACTTTTATTTACAAATTGTTCCTCTTGAACTCTTATCTTATGAGTTAACCATTCCATCACACCTATCTCATTCACTATTTTCAACCACTCGTCTCGAGTTCAAAGTTCAGTTAATTTTACTTTTTTCGTGAGATATTCAAATAAATATTTTTTTCACACTATGAGCTAGAAATCACTATACGTTCTTTGAAGCTCCTCATTGTAGACATTTGCTCATGACACTGCAATTGTCGGTTTCTTACCAGGTGATGAAACTTGCAGCAGTACAGACAAGGTAGACCAGTCTCCGTGCCATCACTTCCGCTAGCCTTTTTTTTTTTAAATTGCAGCGCTTTCTCTCACTCTCGTCATTGGTCTGTCTCTCTCTCTCTCTCGCTCCTCCAGCCCTCCGCGCTCTCGTTGCTATGCCTACCCAGCTCTGCTGCAATTCATCACGGGTAACATTGTGCGGAAGCCAGTATGCTATTCAACTATTCTCAGCCGGACACTACGTTGCCCGCAATGCATTGCGCACACAATGTCAAAACCATTTCTGTCTGGTGATACATGATTTAAGCGGCACCAGCGAGAATACAGGATGGAGGAACTTTCTCTCGTTGTGTTTCAAAAGAGAAAACAGATGTCACTCAGTTTTCAATGGAAAACAAATTCCAACGTTCATTTACAGTGATGTCTGCCGTTCATGACACATAATGTGAACTAATTCACGTTCAAGTTCTTTATTAAAAAATGTGTTGCGTTCAGTTCAACGTTCACGAAAAAATGAGCGTGTTCAATGAACGCGTTCTTTTGAACTCGTTCACGCACAACACTGACCACATCATCAGCAAAAAGACCGATAGTGTGAACCTCATTCCCAACTCTTATCCCTTTGAGATCAGTATTCTGTCTAATTGATTGCGCCAGGGGTTCTATAACAATTGCAAACAAAGTTGGTGATAGGCAGCAACCTTGTCTGGTAGATCTTTCTAGCTGTATACTCTCAGTTAGACTGCCATTCATTTTTATCCTTGCAGTCGGCTTCTGATAAAGTGTTCTTCTTATATTATCATGAGTTTGACGCCCCTTAATAAAGCCTGTTTGGTCCTCATCTATGAGGTTGTGGTCAAAATTAATCCAAGACAACTGGTGTGAGACTGCAGCTTTATTCACGACGCCGGGAGCATGTTACCCACATGAAATATCAAAGTAACAAGCCCACACATCTGTGGGTGAAGCCAACTCTTATACCTTACCCCACACCCATGGAAAATCACAAGTTGTCACCCTCCATTAATCACTTAACCATCTGGTATTTTAACAGAGATAAGAAATGTTTACAACCCCACTTAACCATCTGGTGTTTTGACAAAGATAAGAAATGTTTATGACCCCCCATCTTGAGGGTTACCCACAATTCGCTGACACAAGGGTTAATTTAGCTAAACATTCTAACATAGGAGTTTCCGAAAACACAAGGGTAAGGAGTAAGGAGATGACAATTAGATTTCACTACATGTATGTAAGGTATACTAAACATTCAATGAGAGACATATAAAATTTATCCCACAAGGTCACTCATAAAGCGCTCAAATCTCTTGCTAATAATAGAGTTATATAGTTTATAATCTACATTGAGCATAGATATCGGCCTGTAACCTGAGCAAGTCTCAATGTTGTTCCCCTTAGGAATCACTGTTATTACCGCTTCCTTCCAGGATGGTGGGAGCTTGCCATGATCAAGTGTATAATTAAAAGATGACTCAAACAGTGGTAGAAGTTGTTCCCTGAATGTTTTGTACCATTCAGGCGGCAGGCCGTCACTACCAGGAGACTTGTTCACTTTTAATCTACTTATTGCTTTCTTTATTTCTGATGGTGTAATGGGTGAAGTCAGAAAATCATTCTGTTTCTTACCAATTGCTGGCAAGTCAAGAGTATCCAGAAATGCTCTCATTTGTTCATTGGTAGCTGATGGAGGCTGGCTATACAGATTTTATAATAGTTCATAAAGTTAGTTTCGATCTCTTTGGGTTCATAGGTCAACTGGTTTGTGACTATATCTCGTATCTTATGAATTGTTTTATCAGCCTGTTGCTTTTTTAATCTTTTTGCTAGCAATCTAGTAGCCCTGGGTCCCACTTCATAATAGGATTGTTTTAAAAACTTTATCTTCTTTTCAGTTTCTATACTTAATATTTTGTCTATATTATCCCTAACTTCTTTAATCTGAGGTAATAATGAGGGATCACATGTGTTCTTATGTAGCTGTTCAATTTCAGATAACTTCTCCTTTTCTTTCTTAAATGTTTCTTCTCTAGCTTTTTTAATAGACACTGTCTTAGCTATACATTTCCCTCTCAAGACTGCTTTAAGAGCATCCCACAAAATGACAGGGCTAACCTCTCCATTGTCATTGTCATCAAAATCAAAATTTTGTCTCCACAACATTTAGTCTCCACAATTTACTTTTCTCTTGTGGTTTTAGGTGGAGCTTTAGGTATACTGCAGAGTGGTCTGATATGTCCGCACCTTCAATTTCACACTCCTTCACTCTGTATAAGTCATTTTTATTCATAAAAAGGTAGTCTGTTCTGGAGTAGCTATCATTTGGGGCTGAATAATGAGTGTAATCCCTTTTAGAGGGATGAAATTCTCTCCAAAGATCCACTATACCAAATACTTTAAATGCAGTTTTGATCATTTTAGTAACATGGTTTTTTTTTTGTTTGTTGTATCTAGTTTATCATTCATCACAATATTAAAGTCACCCCCACAAATCAATATTCCATCTGTTTCCAGAATTATGTTATCAAGCAGAGTTTTAAAGAAATGTTTTCCACTATTGGGTGGAGCATAGACATTAACCAGTGTCACTATTTGGGGGCCAAGCAGCGAAGCTGCGAGGACCTCATTGTGTTTCTACGTTTTCCTATTATTATTATTATATGCAATGGAAGTCAATGGCAGCCCATAGAACCGTCTGGTAAAAAGTTGGGAAATTTGGCACACTAATTGGGGACGGTCCAATGATTCATGTCACCAAGTTTCATGTCGGCAACTCGAACCCTCTAGCGCCACCAACAGGCCAAAGTTGGAAGTGTGTTCACTCACGTAACTTTTGACCCGTAGGTCCGATTTTCAAAAGTCAGATATCGTTGGAATCCTTGGACCAAGCCAAGTTTAACGCACCCTATGACGTCATTTTCCGCCATGATGGATTTTCTGCCATTTTGGATTTCATCAAAAACACTTAAAATGTATCAGGGGTCACATACTTTCTGTGATTCCAACCAAATTTTACACAGATCATCTTCAGACCAAGCCTCACAAAAGTCTTCAGAAGTATTACCGTTCGCCCGTAACAGCCAATCAAAATTTGCGGTGAAGCCGCCAAACAGGAAGTGAGCTCATATCTCAGCAACCCTTGCAGTCATCAAATCCAAACTTGGTATATGGACTCATGACCCCATCAGGAGGACGCTCTATTTGGTGACCTTTGACCCCTAAGGGGCGCTGTAAAACATGCCTTTTGGACTGTAGCTGCTGTTGTGCCTAGAATTACAATGTACTAGTGGTGTCTGGTAATACTGTGGAAGATCCTTATGTCGACAGATGGCAATTCATGACATCAACATAATTGATTTGGCCGCCATATTGGATTTAATCAAAACCACTATCAAATTTCCCTAGGTCACCAATTTCATCGGATCCTCACCAAAATTGGCACAGACCATCTTCAGACCATGCCTTATCAGTGCTTTGATTTCCATAACAATTGACTGAAGCATTTGCCCGTAGCAGCCAATCGAAATTGGTGGCGAAGCCGCCAAACAGGAAGTGAGCTCATATCTCAGCAACCGTAGCATCTATCAAAACCAATTGGTGAGCAAACTAAGTACATTGACTCCTGACCTAATTGGGAGAACACACAACCAATCTGGTAACCTTTGACCGCTAGGGGGCGCTGTAATTAGCAAAACCTTTTTTTGCCCGTAGCTGCTGAAGTGTATTATTCTGCCATGGAAGTCTATAGCAGCCCATAGAACCGTCTGGTAAAAAGTTGTGAAGTTTGGCACACTGATTAGAGACAGTCCTGTGAAAAATTTCATCAAGTTTTAAGTCGGCACCTCATACACTCAAGACCATTAACATTCAACGACAGTATCTTAATGTTATTCTCTATCATTCTCACTGATGAATGTTTGCAATCCAGACCTCAACACAACTAAGGTAAATAAACCATGGAACATCAACTGAACATAGAACTTTGTGACTTCCAAAAACAAGGATGATTTTTTCCATCCTTTGTGGTCCCTGTTGGTGGGAGGAGGGAAATGCTTGTAGAGGCCCTCCCTAGTAATGAGAAAATACTCATTTTCACTAGAAATGTCCAACATATAGCGCTTAAGCCAGGTCCTTGGTCGGTTTCACAAACTGGTTGGATTAAGTCATAAATCTTTGTGTATTGTATTGTTTTTGTGTATTGTCTATTGTAATGAATTATGAAAATGAAATGAAAATAGATTAAAAAAACAATCAGAAAGGAAGCAGCCATAGGGCTAAGTAAGCCTGCCTAACAAATCCACCCTGAGTCATTGTAGGTAATACTTTTACCTCCAGAATTATCCAAAATAAGAATATATAGTCTTCAGAATTAGTTAAGGATAATTCAACTAAATAATTATGTCAACCACATGAATACCTCATTTATGCTTCCTCTGGGCCATGCTAATCTTTCAAACCATTTAGTGGCAGATCTCTTCTGAACTCTGTGAGCCTCTCTCTTGCGCGTTGACCTGCTCTGTCTGAAGTGTTGTTGCGCTTCCATGGTAGCAACTCGTTCTTCCACGGCCACTGCAGCGCTCATTCTCGACGTGTTCAGCGTCACCTGGAATCCACGTTTAGTCAGGTCCTGGGCCGCTTCATCCACACTCCCATAGATCTGCAGACCTGAGTCCCAGTGCACACACATCTTCGTATATGGTGTCTGGAATCGGATCCCCCTCTCCTTCAGTGCTGCTTTGATCGGCCCATATGCTTTGCGCTTCTCGCCGACTTCAGCTGCATAGTCGTTATCAAAGTAAACTCGCTTACCATCGATTTCAATCTTCTTCTGCCAGGCTTTCTGAAGAACCATCTCTTTGACATAGAATTGTAAGAAGTTCAATATTATTGATCTCGGTGATGCGGTCGCAGCCGGTTTCGGAATTAGTGCTCGGTGCGCCCGTTGGACTTGTGGCTGAACTTCAGCTGGTAGATCGAGATGAGTTTTGAATAGTTCACTTACAAAGTCGGTGACCGATTTCCCCTCTTTTTCTTCTGGTACGCCATAGATTCGGATGTTATTTCTTCTAGAGCGACTCTCCAAATCCACTAACTTGTCCTGCATCTCCGAATTTCGTTTCACAACTGTTAGCAGTGAATCTTTCATTTCCAAGCAAGCTGATTCCAGGTCTGCTATCCGCGTTTGAGCCTCAGTAATATTTGCGTTTTGACTCTGCAACTCTCGCAGAACTTCGCCTTTGAATTCCACGAGGTCATCCTTCATAGTTCTCATGACATCATTTTTAAATTCACTCAGGTCCTGTCTCATATCTTGTTTAAAGTCCTTAAGCTATTTGGATAGTAGCGCCAGACTTTCGAGCAGTGTGTTCTGGTTAACAGTAACGTTAGCTTCAGTAGCTTTACCTGAGGCTGCTTCTCCATTGCCATCTTCGGCATGTGCAACATTCACATCAGAGTCTACTTGAATTTTACTCATTTTCTTATCGTTCTTTAGACTTTTTTGGATTCTCCCTCCTTTCATACTCGAGTTTAGATGATTCAAATGCTTTTTCTAGCGTTAAGAGGTATTTTTAAAAACCGACTGTGAAGAGCACACCACTATACGTCCATCTCGCTCTCTTGCGCCACCGGAAGTCAACTATGCTAACCATGTTCGCAACACCTCCATTTATTACCCATTTCGTCTGAAAATTCTAAAACAACGATGTTTTATATGAATACTTCAAAATAACATTTGATAAATGAACCGTACATTTTTCAGTAGCCAGGTGTGTAGATTTGAACAAAATCTGGTTTGGTTCTTACCGGGACTTTTACTGCCTGAAATATCCGTTTACCGCGCTCGGAGGTTAGTGCTGGCCTGGTGGGTTGTCTACTGCCACCTTTTCAATGGCACATGAACGGTTAGACTGAGAATTCTCGTCGCTACCTTAAAAACTAGATGTACCGCATAGCGGTACAAAATATGACCGCCGCTCAGTCCTGTACATCCGTTCCGCGAAAATAAATCACACTTCAATTTGTCTCCATATTTTACTCCATCCCCCACTCTTGAAACTTTTGTGTATGCTTGTTTGGCATGCCTGAGTGTGTGTGTGCGGCTGCACAGAAAGTAGCCTACTGGTGCTGAAAAGGTGAATAGATTGTAGAATAGCCAAAGAAGATGTAGCATTGTTATAAAACCTTTAAAATCTCTAAACAATCACAAGTAGGGCAGTTCATCACAGTTCATCCATTGCAACTGGATTGATGAAAGGTCACTTACACCTGTAGGCTACATTGTATTTGGGAAAAGCAAAAGGTATCAGCATAATGTTATTTATTTATTTATTTATTTATTTTTTGTGTATTTATAAACAAAAACATCTCTGTCAGTTCCAAGCCGTTTTCAACAGCTATCAACCAAAACAAAGGTCATTTTTGGATGGATGGATTTTTTGTGAATGTTTCTTCTTCTACATAAGATTTTAGTCATCTTTAGTTCATGTAATGCTTTATTGTCAATGCACAAATTAAGTAACAGTAGTCTGAAACGTTATTGTTAATGCACAAATTAAGTAACAGGAGCCTAGTCTGAAACGAAATGCTGTTTTACATCTAACCAGTGGTGCAAATAACTGACATGGGCCTTGATGAAATGCGTCGCTAGACTGTTCATACACATTTTAACGGGCCAAAGTTGAAGAGCTTTTGTCCGTTATTGTTTGTGCAAATATAGGCTGATTCATGTTCCCTTGCATTGTTTAACTGAGGTCCATGGCTAGTCTGGCTTTCATCAGACCAAGCTCAATCTTTTAAGAAATCAAAAAATAAATAGCGGGCAGATCAGGCTGGGTTCACCCAGCCTAGTCCATAGGCACCCGATATTGTTTAATTTTCCGATTGAGATATACACGCTCTGGCTATTCTAAATGCAAAAATGCATCAGGGAGTTATGACAAAACGGTAACTAACAAACTAGATCCTAATAGAAAGCTGTTAGCTTCCCTAAGCTACAGGTAGGATTATAAGGTAGGCCTATTTACAACATAAATTGTCAATAGGCTATGCTGGCGACACAAATAAAATCTCCTTTGGAAACCAATGGCTTACGCCTTACAGTATCAAGCGGACTTAAACTGTCATATCGTGGCGAAAAGTTGTAATAACATTCACGCAGCTCCATGAGTCAAGGAAAGCGCGAATGAAGTAGCCACTTCTAAATGGGACCCACTACACAGTAGCTTAAGGTGTGTTGCTAAAGCAGCCATAATGAAATGAAATCAAAGCACATCGATTCCCCTCTCACACCCTGCACGCACTTAAAACAAAATAAACAGGCGTCTCAGTCTCACGCATGTATAGGCAAAACTGTATCAGACCGGTGTAACGTTGGTAAATCTTCCATTGCACAGAATGATTTTGTAGCACGTGCAATAAATGACAGTCGAAAGATACAAACAGTGCTGCTATACATTTGCTTGGTATAACCGCATTTATAGTTTTCTACAAATGCAATCAATCAAATGCCTCCATCACTCAACCAACGCTAACGGTAACATTACCTAGGTCCTTATTGATATTACAAGATTAACGTACCTGCAGTAAAAACCAAGCATGTCCGATAAACATCCTCAGATTTATTTCGGCTTCAAGAAATGGGAATTACACTTCATGTGAACATCGTCCTATCCTTATTAGATGTTCGCTGCGGTAAATTACAGTCCTTGTAGGAAGCGTCCATTGTTTTTTCCAACCCACTTTTAACTTCCAACAAAATTACGTCTCACTGCAACGATGCGCCATCTAGTGGACAAACGACTACTTCTCGCCAATACTGAAAATGCAGCCATGATGATGATGATGAATATTTATTTTGGCTTTCTTTTAATCCTACTGAATTTGTAATTATGTATCGGCCGTTCTAATACCGATAGTATGTGGGTGCCTGTGTGTGTGCATGTGTATATGTGTGCACCGCCATTTACAGGCCAATGAGTGTACAGTCACTAAATGTACACATAACCTAATTTTTTTAGACCCCCCCATGGATGAAATTCTACGAAACTTGGCATACCTCCAGAAAATGCCAGGTCAATCATACACATAAAATTTGGTGCAGTTCTGAACATCTTAACTGAAGATAGGGGCGATTAAAGCAGAATAATATTGCATTTTCATTTTTTACCGGGGGGTGGGGGTGCAAATCACAAATGAGTGATTATGAGCCAGGTTGATGTGGGCCCTTGAGACCAACATACCATAAAAGATTCTTCATCCTCAGTGCCACGGTTCAGGTAGTTATTTAGGAAAAACTGTTTTTTTTTTGCGGTTCAGGGGGCCCAGCACGGGGGGGGGTGGGGGGGGGGTGGTGACGAAATGAAATTTTTCCGTAAAAGTCTAGTGGGGCTACATATCCACCAAATTTCATGTACCCCGGTGGTTCGGTGTCCCGGGTATCAATGACCAAAAATTCAGGGAGTAGATGACGGGAAAAATTCTTGAATTGTGTGCGTGTACAAATTTATGTTTATGTGTGTGGGTGTGTGTGTGTGTGTGTATGTGCGTGCTTGTGTGTTTGCCTGCGTATGTGTGTTTGTGCATGTGCATGCATGCGTACATATGTCTACTGTGTGAGTATGTGTCATACGTATGATTACTGTAAATGTATGTGTGTGCGTGTGTATTTGTTTATGCACATGTGTGCACATGGAATGGGTTAACATGACCCCTGGAGGCAAACATACGGAAAAAATTGGTCATCCTAGGCCCTACAGTTCTCAAGATATTCACAGAGAACTGTGTCTGCCCTACCCTCCTTTCGGGGGGTCCAGTCCAGCGGGGGGGGGGCTACAGATCAAAACGAAGAATGACGGTTCCATGCTATCCATGTGGGGGTACATGCCCACCAAGTTTTGTGTACCCCGGTCTTTCAGTGTCCCGGGAATCCTTGTTGGTGTACGTCACTAAATGTACACATAAATTATTTTATTGTAAGGCCCCCCATGAACGAAAGTACACAAAACTTGGCATGCATTCGGAGGGTGTCATAATGATCCTACACTTTTAATTTCGTGCAGTTTTGACCTTGTCAGCCAGAGATATTGTGATGAAAACACCTAATTTTTTGCTTTTTAATTTTTAACTAGGTGGCGCTATACATGAAATAAGTGGTAATGGGATGGGTTGACATGCCCCCTTAAGACCAACATACATAAAAAAGGTGGACCTCCTAGGCCCTACGGTTCTCGAGATATTCACAGAAAACTGTCTCCGGCCACCTACAGGCCAGTTGGTGTATAGTAACATAAATTAATTTATTGTGTGGCCCCCCATGAACGGAATTCCACAAAACTTGGCGTGCATACAGATGGTGTCATAATGATCCTACACTTCCAATTTCGTGCAGTTTTGACTATGTTAGGTCACAGATACCTTCAATTACAACACCTCATTTTTACTTTTTTGTGTTTAACTAGGTGGCGCTATACATGAAATGAGTGGTTATGGAATGGGTTGACATGGCCCCTTGAGATCAACATACAAAAAAAAATGGTCCTCCTAAACCCTACGGTTTTCGAGATATTCACAGAAAACTGTGTCTGCCCTACCCTCCTTTCGGGGGGTCCAGTCCAGCGGGGGGGCTACAGATCAAAACGAAAAACGATGGTTCCATGTTATCCATGTGGGGTTACATGCCCACCAAGTTTCGTGTACCCCGGTCTTTCAGTGTCCCGGGAATCATTGACGGAAATTTGGCCATGCGAAAAAGAAAAGAAAAAAAAAAAAAAAACTGACTAAACCTATATGACCGCCGCTTCGCTGCGCGGCGGTCATAATAACACTGGAGCTCCAAGCGGATTTGTACACGCAGCCTTACAAGACTGTGTATAGCTCTTCGAGTCACGGTTAAAATGTAATTTTTGGTACATAGCTAAGTTTAGATACACTTATGTGGGTGCTTGCGTTTCTTTAGGAATCCGCCGTCTTGGTTTGTATAGAAATGAATAGTTTATTAGCACATTATCATACACAATGTCATTCCTCCGTCTGGCATCATGTTTTTGTTTGTTTTTATGTAATGTTCGTAATTTTATGGAATGTCATGTTTATTTTTTGTATTGGTTTGTCTAGTTAAATGTTTTCCCTGTTTATTTACGTTATTTTTGATAGTTTTCATGTTATTCTTAGTCCTTTTTACTGCTTCTAAGTCAGCTGATGTCGTTGACGTTTGTCCATTGGGAGCTTGCTATGGCTAGCTTTTGCCCTAGGCCTAGCTTTTGCCCCTGGGCCTCTGACATCCTTCCATCCATCTGTGAGCAGTGCTGCACTTCACTGTCTGGTCGAGGGGATCTCTCGGGACTCCTGGACCTAGGCTACTCTGCGAAAGATCTGCCGTGGCTGCCGAGCTGTTGCTGACCTGCGAGCTGCCATGCCAACTGCAGACTAACTGGGCCTCTGACATCTTTCCATCCATCTGTGAGCGGTGCACTTCACTGTCTGGTCGAGGGGATCTCTCGGAACAGCTGGACCTAGGCTACTCTGCGAAAGATCTGCCGTGGCCGCCGAGCTGTTGCTGACCTGACAACAAACGGTCGCTATTAAAAGTCCACCGAGTTGCGGATCTACAAGATCGCCCACGACTTCAGACTGTGCTTCCAGTGATCTCCAGACTGCAGTCTACAAGGCCTAACGTTAACGTTATCTCCAGACTGCAAGTGAATTGACCGGGTTGGTCAGTTGTAAAGAACTTTGTTGGCGTTGCATCGGTTGTGAAGACACAGTGCACAGTTTTCACGGGTCATCATTGCCCTTGGACATTTTCAGCTGGTTTAGAAATTGGATTAATTTTAACATTACTTTTTGTTTTTTAACAAAACAATTGTTTTTAACAATGTTTTTGTTTTTTTTACTTTTTATTTGTTTTGTTGTCTTGTATGTCTTGGTGTCACGGGTACGCTGGCGACTACGCCGCTCCATCTGGCATCTTTTGTCTTTTTGTTACAGTGGGCATCGCTTTCAAATGACCACTTCATTCGCGCATTACGCGGCGTGAAGCTGCGAGAAGCTTTAGTACCACTTTCAGCCACTGTGCGTCGCTCTGCCACTGTACATCGCTCTGCCTGCCGTCCCTTACATAATTGTTGCCGAGAGTAATCCCAGCCTACGAATTCAATAACAAAATAAATCATGCATAATTAAACATTACCTCGATTTAGGCTACTTGGGTATGGCTTAAGGCTTGACTACACGAAAATCGAAATCGAAATTTGCCGTCTACATTATTGTCAGTGTTGGGGTTAACGCAACTACGCAAATCAAAACAGTGTCTTGTGTGATAATTGAGCCAGTAGAGAAATAACTGTTCAGAATGAATCTGTAGCCTTGGGTAGGCTTCTGCAGAAAACAATGTTGTTGCCGATTTAACACTATCTGGCGACGTTTTTAACAGGCTACGCAATAGAGGCTTAGACAACTATGACCCACGTTTTGGTTTCGTAAATTAATTTGCCCTACTTCTTGACTGCAATGTAGTCAATTGACTGCTATTGCAATTGACAATTACATCTGCTTTATGCCGCAGAATTACATTCATATTTGGCTGACTGCAGACGCGCCACTTCCCTCCCCATATTCCAATATTAAGATAGTATAAAGTGCTTTTTGTATAGGCTACTATCATAAAAAAAATAATAGTTAAAACGAATAGCTATTTGCAATTTGACAAAATACTGGTCCTCATTTTGCGAATGCGAGGACGATATGAGCCTGTTGCATTTAGTTAGATGTCCGAGTCACACATAATGTTTGAAAACCACTGGCTCGTAATCACAATAATTTAACACACGACAGTTGGATAACCTACTTCATCATGTCCCCATGCCTACATTTTTGTGAGTAGCATAGAGATTGTTAAAAACAATAAAGTATGGCTCTCCGTTTGGGACATCGAAAACTTTTTTTAATTTTTAATAGACTACCGTCGAAGATGCTGACTTGCAAAAGCCTCGGGATAACACGTTATCTCCACTATCATCAGTCATGCCCCTTGATCAAAGTGGGGAATGAAATAAAAGTTTGATAACCACTGGCTTAACAAGTTACCTGCAGTCCAGAACACAGAATCTATTGCAATATTCTGATGATCGGTGATGATATCGGCAAATGTTTGTTTTCCAAAGTAAGAATTTCACTTCACCATGCACCTTCGACAATACCTGGCCTACCTGGTATCATTACAAACATTATTCTGTGTCCTAAAACTGGCATATTTTATGGCATTGTGTCATGTAAGTTCGTTGCAAAATCTAGAGAAATGTGTGAGGTGGTCAGCGGGGGACAATTGAGACACACATTGGATTGTGTTATTACTTGAACATTCCACACTATCCACAGCTGTGGTAGGCCTATCAGGGGCAGGAGGATTACTGTCAGCGCAGGCTTTATATAAAATTCTTCAACAGAAGGCCTCGAATGTTGTCTTGTTTGTGGAGCGCTTTGCTTCGCTTCTGTAATTTCGGCTTCATTGAAAATGAGGGCTTCCCTCAATGACCCTCCGAGAATAAATAAAGGTTGAATGAATGAATGAATGCAGGCTTGCCCAAAATAAAGGCATGTGGTTTGCGCAGCCTACAGTAAATAACAGACCCGCCAGAATGTGCGTTATGATGCTTTTTTACGAGCAAGATGTTTTTGGTACCCTACGCACACTGCATGTTCTTAAATAACAATGATCATCAGTAATATTCGACCATTAATTTGGGTAAATGGGCAAGCGTGACCACCTTGATTGGCTGATGATTGTAACGCGGGCATGATTCCAAACACCTCCCTTACGATGATGAGTGACAGGTCTCAGAATGCGTGCGCTACACAAGGACGGAAGATGATGAATAACTGGGGCCGTAGGCTATTCACAAAGGCTTTTATCTTACTACTAGGAGTAGGCTACTCCTAAATCGCACTTAAAGATTTTAGATTGGAGTTTTCTCTTAAAAGTTATTCACAAAGCCTTTCAGACAACTCCTAAACTAGGAGTGAGTCTTCGTGGCTATGGATGACGTCATTACTCATGCACGAGCTTGACTGAAGTGACCACCTTGATTGGCTGACGATTGTAACGCGGGAATTCCAAACACCTCTCTTCCGATGATGACTGACAGGTGACAGGTCGGAGAATGCGTGCGCTACACAAGTAGTGTGAAGGACGGAAGATGATTAATAACTGAATAAAAAGGCCTAGCCTAAATTAATAAAGAGTAAGGCAAAACAAATAGCTTAGTAGCCTAATGAAACATAGGCCTATGGATTGATGCAGTATAGCCTACCTTTGCAACATTTATTAAATTAATCTGTCACCATATCCCTAGGCTACGTTTGCAAAGAGGAGAACATTTTAATTTGATTCACAATGAAACGTTACATTTCATTTCCATGTTAACAATGAGTAGTTTGTGTTGTTGTTGGTGGCGTTATTGCATCCCTTTTATGAATGCAAAATTGTTCCCTCGCAATTGGAAGCTCCTGTTGCGCATAGGCTATTTCAAAACATCGCAACGTAAAATGCCACAAAAAAGCTGTTTATGAATAGGTCTTAGTGAGTTAGGAGTCCTCTCGACTTAAGCTGTCCCAGACTTAGGTGCTACTTTTAGGTCTAAAATGCTTCGTGAATTACTTTTTGTGAAAAAATTAGGAGTCCTAAAGTTAGGAGTGACACGCCCATTATTTTTAGGAGTTGCTCCTAAATTCGCCAGTTAGGAGCTACTTTTAGCCTTAAAATTCTTTGTGAATATGGCCCCTGAATAAAAAGGCCTAGCCTAAATGAATCAAGGCAAAACAAATAGCCTAGTAGCCCAATGAAACATACGGATTGATGTAGTATCTTGTAACATTATTAAATTATTCTGTTACTATGCCTACGTTTGCAAAAGAGAACATTTTAATTTGATTCACAATGTTACATTTAATTTACATGTTGACAATGACTAGCCTAGTTTTGGTTGTTGTTGGCGGCGTTATTGCATGTTAGTTATGCCTACAATGCAAAATTGCTTCCTCGCGATTGGAAGCTCCTGTAGCTGCATAGGATTTCAAAACCGCAGGTTTGTGAATAGGTCTGTGAGTAGGAGTCCTCTTGACTTCTTTTAAGCTGTCAGAGGTGGGAAGGTGTGATTTTTTGGGGGAAGGGCCGGATTAACTGGGCACAATTGTCTGATGGCCCCCCTTCCCCCCAGCCAACGTGAATCGGGTGGTTAGTTAATAGGCCTATCGTGAAGATTTTTCCTGCCATCTAAGGCACGAGCGCATCTGTGAGGCCAAGCCTCACCAAGTAGCTCGTTTGTTTACAACTAACATTCCATTTAATTAAACTGCTTTATAGGCTATGCCGAAATAGTTTTCAACATTTTGAATATTAGTGTCGGGTGAATTGAAATGTTCTCAAAGTAGCTTTATGGCTGAAAGCTGCTTGGGACACCCCCCCCCCCCCTTCCTGCACTCATTGTTTCAAAAGGAGTAAATTTGGTCAGAACTGAAGAGCTGTGGACGGCACGGCACGGTATGCCCAATGAAAATAAATTAACGCAACGCAACACAACACAACACAGACCCCGCTTCTCTCGCGTCAGTCACTGACATGAACGAAACACAGAACCCGCTTCTCTCAAGGCAGTCACTGACAGTAACCTAAAATAAATGCATGGGGAAAAACACTTCCCCATGACAAAGACATCGTAAAACACTGAAAGTTAATATTTTGTCAGTAGCAACATTCATCTGTCCTTTGTCAAATGTATTATGCTCCAAGTACCCTATGCGTAATTCTGCTTCATAAAGTTGAACAAATACATTTGCTTATTTCACAGAAAAATATAAATAGCCAGTCTACAGTGCAGAGTTGGTAAGTTATGGTAGGCCAATTTGCAGTGAACATACAAAGAGGGGAAATTATTTATCTTGCAGCTGAGTAGCCTCAGGTGCGCACGTAGACATAAGGCCGAACATGCAAGCGCCAATGAATCGTGCTCTCACGGCAATCGCGCCGTTAAACTTAAATAGGTTAACATCACTCTAAGTTCGCCTTCAAGCAAGGAAAACGATGATTTGAAGACATCTGTTTCGTTGGAAGGGCAATGGGTAGCAACAGGGCAACACAGAGACAGGCCCGATGGCAGGGCTGTTATGAGAGTATTAAAATATAGGATATTCTACGGGAAAACATTAAAACGGCAAGACAGCGGGGAAAGTTAAAATACATGATAAACACGGAAAAAGTTGGCATGCATTGTTTCGGTCCCCGTGCACAGGGATTATTTGTCATACTATTAATCACATGATTATTTGTGAAAAATGTGCAAACAGGCGCAACACATTTGAAAAGGAAGGACTGGTAGCATGCAAGCTCACGGGAAAGATTGATTTAAGAATGTTATCACAAAGTGTGTGGTTGTGGCGCGGGCGGAAGACAATTGGCAGGGGAGGGTCATGTCTTTTTTTAACAATTCTGTCGGAGGGTCATTGAACAATTTCTAGCAGGCAAGAGAGGGTCATGCAACTTCCAACTGAAGCACTCAAAATTCCTCCGGTGGCCCCTTCAATAAATAACGATCAGTCCCTAGATTGCTGCTGGGCTATATGTCTTGGTTCTGTTAACAACTTATTGTCAAACGCATAGCCTATCTCGCGGTTGCATCCATTACAAACAAACATGCAATGTGAACGTCTGGGATAGGGGAGAGCACTAAATGCTCTTCTGAATAAGCACGAAGTCAAACCTTTAAATGAAAAACACTCTTTAATAATCCAAAAAAATAAACCGCTAATGAAGTAAACTTGTGACCATCAAAAATCGTTTATCGCTTGTAACTCCGTGATACCAGGACGTAACAGGAAGGCATTTGGCTGAGCAACGGAGGTTAATATGCTCCATGTTTGTCCAAATGATGACTGTCTATCATCGTTGCACTCGGAGAAAACGAATGTTTCATTCGTCCCCGTTTCAATCTCCCGGTTGTACCTACTCAAAACGCAGATAGAACCTTATTATTCTAAGGTAGCGAAATAGCGTTCAGCATGATTCATGCCCAATTAATTCCCCCTGTTAAAGTGTTCGCCTTTGTAGTTTGGTTTCGTGATAGCCTATGATAAACGGCTTATGGCCAAATATGTGAAAACGTTAAAATACAGTAGGCGATAAACCCGGAAAAAGTTGACAGTGATTTTTTCATAATCACTTTGGAGGGTCATAGAAAAATGTATTGCTGGCGAGGGAGGGTCACGTCTTTTTGGACTAATGCTCCCCAAACTCCTCCAGTAGCCCCTTAAATAAATAACGAACAGTCCCTAATGAAGTAAACTTGTGACCATCAAAAATCGTTTATCGCCTGTAGGCCTAACTCCGTGATAACAGGACGTAACAGGAAGGCATTTGGCTGAGCAAAGGAGGTTAATACTCTATATTTTGTCCAAATGATGTCTGTCTATCATCGTTGCACTCGGAGAAAACCAGAATGTTTCATTTGTCCTGCGTCTCTACGGCTGCAAACGGGATTCACTCGCAGTTAACCAAATATTTCTTTATTAGGGCAGGCATATTTCTGGCTATTACATTATTTCTAAACCAGTCTGCTAAAGTCTGTAGTGAAGTCTGTGTAGGGTTTTCCAGGCTCCATTTCTTTTTACGAGACACCCTGCTCACTTGAGCCATCTACCGGTTGTTTGGGTTGTTGCAGCGTCTCACTGGAAAAATACAAATTAAAGTCGCGTGATACCTCGTGATCCCACGCGCGGACCGCGAGTGAAGCTGGCCAATTCGTAGCACTGCCCACTGTATGTGTCTTGTTTGTGGAGCGCTTTGGGTTGCACTCTGTGCATGTTAAATGCGCTTTAAAAATAAAACTGACTTGACTTGAATGTGCTTAGGAAACAAAACTAAAAATAAAAGATTAACAGTAATAATAATAGTAATGAATACAATAAAATAATAAAATAGATCAAGGGGGAAATAAGACTGAATGAATAGAAGGTCAAATAGAAATAAATAAATAAAAAATAAACCTAAAGCTAATCAATAAATGCAGAATAAAAAAGTAGTGTTGGGGAAAATCTAATATCTAATATCTAATATCTATTGGAAGCTGATTCCAGCGCTGTGTGGCATAATAGCTAAATGCCATATCTCCTTGCTTGGTTTTAACCTTGGGGACCATTAATTGACAAGTTCGAGTAGATCTAAGCTCTCTAACTGCTCCTAACTGAAGAAATGTTTACGTTAACAACAAACTCAGCTTCACTGCTGCAAGTACAAAGTTGGCTGTAAATATGCTTTGCCATATTTAATGAACCAGCTAGCTTTGTGATAACAAAATCTTTACCTTTTATTTGTTTAGTCCACTGAACGTTATCTACATATCAAACGATTAAATCCACAGTTATGGAGGAATTGTTTTGGGGAAGCAGTTGCACTATATCCCACTTTTGCTGCCCTTAAACCACTTAAATCCATAGCCTAGATGAGCATTGCGCATAATTACAACTTGACATGATGGTAATATAAAGCTAAATGCCCAAGAAACGTCACGTCATAACAGTTGTACAAACGCAAAAACTTAATGACAGCTTGTTCGTGGTGTAGCCTAGTGTTGCCTCATTGAAATGGGATAGGCGAGGTTTAACTTATATTAGGCCAGAGACACCACTTATTTTTTCATTGACATAAGGCTAAAAATATGATAAACACTGCCATTTCTCTTTCCTATACCATATTATTGAACTAGTAGCAGAAAGAGGTGGTTTGTTAAGATAAGGAGAGCCGACTTGTCCATCCGATCCAAACAAGTAAACCTGAGGAAAGAAGAGTGTGTGAGGCTAACTTTGAACTTTATGGTATGGTTTTATTTGAAATTCACATTTTCAACAAATCCACACATTTAACACCTGCATACATAGCCAAATTCGGCAGTCTCCCCACAGGGAAAAGAATAGCACAATGTTGATAATGTATTTTACAGCAAAAAAGAAAGCGTCTTACAGACGATGCTGTTCCCACAATAATCAACTGCCCTAACCCCCCTTCATCAACTGCCAGTAGATGTGTCCTGCAGAGACATGACATTGCATTGAGTGGTAGTTAAGCATTTACAAAACTAAATACTGTTCTTGTCTTTGAATTAACTAACATTCTCAATGGATTAGTGTGAGTGCAGGAAAGCAGGATCTCTTCGTTTGGTTGGCTGAAGGTTGAAGTCATATGACCAGCATTTATAGCATCTAAAACAAAGAGACAACACCGCAAAGTAAAAAAAAACAAAAACATCATGAATTACAATTATGTTCTTGAAATTAAGTTATTACACCTGCACATTTCTTTGCTTAATATGATCCTTCCTACTATAAATGCTGTGATAACACAATAGGACTGAAGACTATGATACAGCTGGAGAGGCTGCCAAGTGAGGCAAATACTACGACTGACTTCTTTGAGGCCATGAACAGGCTTTTTGATGTCTTAAATTCACGGTATAAATGTCCATTCAAATCCCCTACTGCAGTTTTAGCATCAGTCAAATTGTGATAACAGCACTTGATTACAAACACAAACACTTACTTCTCAGGCGCATCTCTAACCCCAATCCATGGCGTTGTCCTATAGGACCACAAAGCAGACATCAGATCCACCATCTTACGGAGAGCCTTCAGTGGATTGAGTCTTGGACCTTCAGGTTGCTAGAGAACAATACATATAGTGCAGCAATCATTCTCAGTGTGTTAACTAATGTTGAATAATAGATCTTTTTTTTTCCATACAGAGGGAAGTTTAAATCTAGTTACAGAGTTTCATAGTGACAGGCTGTTGGTCGAAACATGTTGGCCAATGCAGGCAAAAAGGCTTTTCCTTGGAGTGCCTTTTGTAGAATTAGTTTCAACTTTATTTTGGTTGGGTTTCATGAAGTCTTCAGGTCTGATTGTTAGTAGCCTATATGAAATTATATTTGATATGTTTAACTTTGAAAGTCTGTAACTTGTATAGGGCAATTCCATGCAAAACTGTCCATAACGCCAACTAAATACCATGGCATTGTGTTAGTGTTATGGATGTGACAGTTTTGCGTGGAATTGCCCTATATATTTGAAAGGCCACAAGAGCTGACAGTTGCAGAACACAGTGTATGTACTGTAATATAGCATTGACTTATCCTCTGAATAACACAGCTCAAGTTCATTCCTCCCTGTCATCGCGGGTTCATCCTTACCATCCATAGCGTCCTTCTGCTCGTCCAGCAACTGGGGAGAGAATTAGCAAACATGACGTAACATAAACAAACATAAAATATATATCATATTATATATTATACTTAAAAAATATTTAACTTTTGTCAAAGCTCATTAAGTAAACTGTTCAAAAACATTATGTATTAACTATTTAAACATGAGTATCTGCATTTTCATTAGCTGACCACGTTACAGTGCCCCCCTCCTCCCCCCGTACTGTACATCCTTACATATATCTCTGGGTGGCTAGTGAGGCAACTCAAGGGGGACACTTTTATATCCACCTGTCCTCAATGTGATGCGCTGTTGGTCTACAACTGTCCAGTGGAACACAATTACAGTTGTACTAGCAGCTCATATACATTTCTTAAAAAAACTTAAAGGAACCGTATGTAAGATTGTGGCCAAAACTGGTACTGCAACAGACCCGGCGGCAGACACAAATTCACGGACGGGCATTACACCTTTCCAGGGGGGGCACGGGAACTTAAATTGATCACGGTAGTTTAAGCTTACACTTGACAAAACATTGTCATATGAAAATGTAGATGCAATTGTTGTAAAATGGTGCAGCTCCGTGTGCGCAGGGATGGAGAGAGAGAAAGCGAGAGGGGATGTGTGTTAGAACTGAGATGCGTGTGGAAAAAGTAGACGTGCTATTGAGACTGGAGCTAGTCATATTCAAAATAATGCAAAAATAAATCCGCAGATAAAACCAAAATCCTCGTACATTTGCTAACCACTTTCAGATAGAGTGTTAGGGAGTTAGCCCCGAAGTTACGGATAACTTCGGCCCTGGAGTGGTAAAGCTCCCTGTTCTCCGACTAGGTCAGAAGAAAAAACAGTAAAGGTTAACGCTATCAAACAAACCCAGAAACTACTAGGCCTACTTCTACTAACTACGATATGAGATATAGCCTACCTGCGAGCCGATAAGCCATATTTGTCATTGGATGACAGGGGTTAGTGCAGAAGTGAAGTAGACTGCGCCATGTAACCTCTCCATTTAGGTGATGGGCTTACCTAATGTTCCTGATTGATTAGCTACGGAATAATACAGATTTTACAAGTTTTATTTGCTACTTGCTACATTGACAAACGTATAATATAGGCCTACATTTAATACGTGTTCAAAATCAATCTATGGGATTGGGGTTGGTTGGTGCAGCCAAGCTCGTCCAGGGCGGGCACAGATGACTTCCAGGACGGGCCTGGCCCCCCAAAGCCCCCCCATGATGCCGGGACTGTACTGCAATCACTTTCAAATTACTGTAGAGCGGTGTATCCCCTCCCCCTCCCCCCTGACTGGCAGAGCTGGCAACCTGGATGCCGAAATACTACTGACTTCGTGATTAGTAGATAGGTGGAGGGTGGCGCATCAGGCCAAAACACAACATGACAACATCAACATCAGTTGAGGGCTGCAACTTCACTTTTTAAATGACAATATCCTGGCCAGACTACTGTTGTCAGTCATATAAGTATTTGAAATGAACATGATTTTTGAACATTGATTTCTTAATGTCTAGTGACATATCAGGGCCATTTTATGATTCATTGAAATACATTTCTTTCATACGGTTCCTTTAATTGAGCCCTCGGCTATTTTGAGGGAAACCATGACCAAATTGGAGGTGAAACTTGATAAGGGTCTGTGCAAGACCATCTGAGAAAAACTACTCAGAACTGATGTATTCAACACAATCGTTGAGCGCCACCCTGACTACACATTTGCCATCAGAGACAAACTAATACAAAAATATGCAATGTGCAGGATCAGGGCAGAGATCAGTAGAGAAAATCGTTGCGTCATCGAGGACAGGCAGAGAATATGACGAAAAACGTAATGTTTCACTACGCTAGGCTGATAATACAATTCAGTGCACCAATACAACTGTGTACATACCGGTAACAGTTACTCATTTTTTCTAGCAGCTATATACAAGCTATAGTGATGCCGATTTACCAAATATCAGGTTCGTAAATTATCTTTGTAGCCTAACTACCAAATTAATATGGTAGCTAATGCATCAGCTAGCTCTGCTAACGTAACTAACGTTACTCCTCAATGAGCTAAAATTCATGACGGCGACGCAAGATAATAACCAACAACCCACAGCATCACCCTCTGGTCGGAGGACGCTATTGAGCAATTACAGGGCTCTCTAGCCTGCACAGACTGGGGTATTTTTCAGGGCACACTGGACGAGAGGGTATCCACCATCACTGACTACATCAAGTTCTGTATCCACACCACCATCCCCACCAGAACTGTCAAAAGATACCCCAACTCCAAACCCTGGATTACCCCCCACATAAAACATGCACTTAAAGAAAAAAACGGACAGCATTCAGGAATAAGGACAGGGCCACTCTCAAAATACTCAACAGACAAATAAAGAATGACATCATTAGAGCCAAAATGCAATATAAAAACAAACTGGAGCAGGAGTTTAGCAACATGAACACAAAACAAGCATTCCAGAGAATCAAGAAACTTTATACAGGTCAAGAATATAACCACCATCACCAACCAAGCTCGGACCCTCTTCATCTTGCAAACACTCTGAACAGTTTCTTCAACCGGTTCGACACCCATGACCACACCCCCACCTGTGAGGAACTTCTCAGAACCCTCCCCTCCCCTCCCATGAACCTCACCACCCGCCCTTCACAGAGGAGGATGTGCAGCAGCAGCTGGCCAGATGCAAAGTTGGCAAGGCACCAGGGCCAGACGGCATCCCGGCAAAGGTGCTGAAGTGCTGCGCAATGGAGCTCTCTCCCATCTTCCACTCCATCTTCTGGGAATCCTACAGGACAGCAACAATACCCACCCTCTGGAAAACATCAACCATTACACCTGTACCCAAGAAACCATGCCCCTCAGAGCCCAACCACTTCCGTCCGGTCGCACTCACCCCAATAATCATGAAATGCATGGAGAAAATCATACTACAACTCATCTTACCTGCTGTCAGCCCACAACTGGACGCATACCAATTTGCATACCGGCCGAAAAGGGGGACAGAGGACGCAGTGGCATGCCTTCTCCACTCCCTCCTTCACCACCTCCAGACTCCCCATAACTTTGCCTCAGTTCTGTTTGTTGACTTCAGCTACGCATTCAATACAATCCAGTGCCATCAACTCATCAAGAAACTACAGCACCTGAATGTCACCCCTTTCCTCATCCACTGGATAAACAACTTTCTCAGCAACAGGCCACAGACATTGAAAATAGGGACTACAACATCATCAACCATCATCACCAACACTGGAACCCCCCAAGGTTGCATACTCAGTCCCTACCTGTACACACTTTACACAAATGACTGCCAGAGTTCCCTACCCAACACCACTTACTACAAATATGCAGATGACACAGCCATAGTAGGACTACTTACAGACAACAGTTCCATCACAGCCTACCACCAGTCCATCACAGATTGTGTTATATATGTTATATGTATAAGGCTGTGTACATCCTGCATGGAATGTAACAATGATATGTGTGAAAAAGAATATCCTTATAGGACAATAAAGACTATATATAACAAAATACTCTATCAGACCGCATCTTGTCACGACGACGTACCAAATTCAGTCACCCAGGCCAGCTCCAGTCGGTCACAGCAGCAAGAGAGGCGGGAAAATGAAAAATCTTTGACGTTTTCTCAACGAGGCAGATCAGCACATTCTGACCACGACTTTTTAGGAGACAGGAACTGTGTACAATTCCATTTCATTGTAGAAGCCGGTGCTGTTTATCTTTGTATATTAAGGATCTTTGATTAGGCTATTATGTGTAGCACATTTATTGGGCTTTTAGCCTCTTTTAATTTATTTGATAAGGAACTGATAAAAACTGAGCAGCAGAAAAGCTGTCATAGTCGATACAAATAGTTTATTATTATAATTAGGCTATTAATACTATTACTTTACTACTATTACTGTTATTATTATTCGGATGACCCAATAATGTAAATCTAAGTCTGAAATGTTGGCTACAAACAGTCTTTTTTTGTTTACCAGGTCTACTTCATAGGTTACAATTACACTCGTTTTTTTTATCATCAGTGATCCTGTTAGCGTTATCACTGTTTTTCCAAAATAGCTTAGCTAACTTAGCTAATGTTTTCTAGCACTTTTGTTAAAAATACTAACAATGCTAACTATGTTAACCATGCTTCTTAGCTAACTTAGCTAATGTTTTCTAGCAGTTTTATTAAAAATGCTAACAATATTAACTATGCTAACCATGCTACTTAGCTAACTTAGCTAATGTTTGCTAGCAGTTATGCTAACAATGTTAACTAGCTAACTAGCTAGTGAAGACTTATTTTGAAACAGTTGTGGGAAGAGGAAACAGTCTGCAAGAGTCATAGGAGTCATAGTTGATGGTAACGGTGTGTTTCCACACAACGAAATTTTGCGTTGCTCTCATTGAGGTTGAATGGAGATGAAATTCGCCCTAGTTCGGCGAAATGAAAGTGAATCGCCGAGGCAGGCGAAACAAAGTTGGCCAAAGTTTAACTTTATTTAAATGAGGACCATTCGAGAACCAATCAGGTCCGCGTCTTTGTGTTTGGAGGCGGGAGTTACAAAAAAGTCTGACCAAGATGACGGAGGCTACCTGAGCTGTAACACAAACATTTGTATGTGAAATGTTTTTACACGAACATTGGCACTTGTATCAACACGAATTGTGGTTTATATGCCACACGAACTTAGTCAGAGCACATACACCACTAAATAGACCACTATATATGTTAGTTTAAGCACTTGATCTTTTTAGCTAGCTGACAGGCGAAATGCTAGTATTTTAGGACATTGGATTGCATTGTAAACCTAGCTAGACAGCTAGGCTACATGCTGCAACACAGGTATGTTTCTATGAACATAGTCTTAGTCGAGTCATAAAGACCCCTGGATATCTTCATTAAGTACTTAAACATTTGAATTAGCTGATTAGCCTAATTAGCTCGCTTGCCACCACTGGCTAGACACTGCAGTCAAAAGGTTAGCGGTTTCGCCGTCACGCCCCCCTTCACGCCCCGCTGGCCGAAAATCGCGAGGTGTTTCGCTGTGTGGAAACACACCGTAACTGACAGTTGGAATGGCTGAGCAGTTAAAAAGTTGAGTAGTTAATGGGGAATTATTGTAGTGCAGACTTATTTTGTGGGCAGAAGACACAGTTGAAAAGGGTCTATAGTCTTAAGAGAGCCAGATTGTATGCTTAAAGCCTGAGAATAGATAGTTTAAAAGTTGAATGTAGATAGTGTAATGGATGTTGATAGACAGAAAGTTTATTGGATGTTGATAGGCAGATTGTTTAATGGATGCTGATAGATAGTTTAATGGGTGGATGAGTGAATGGTTTGAAGAAGGTGGATGGATAAAAAGTTGGATGGAATGTGCCTTATATCCTTGTAGAATGGAGGCACAGAGACTAGAAATGCAGTTCCGAGGAATTACACGAGGGGATGCAATCTGCTGGTTAGGGTGTTGGTGGGGCTGTTGAGCTTGCTGCTAGCTGGTTGGTAGGGTAATTGTGATACCTGCAAAGGTGCTTTTGGAGTAAACAAATTTGAATCTTGTGTGACATGGCATTCTTGAGATATCACACTCAAGGTGTTTTTGACCTTGACATTTGACCTTCAACCTCCAACATCAACTCACTTCACCTTTGAGTCCATAAAAACACTCGCACCAAATTTGAAGCATGTACATCAAGCCGTTCTGGAGATATAATGCTGAATGCATGAGATATGGCTGGGACTTTTATTTTGACACACAGGAAACACTTTAACAGGATGTGTGGTTCAGGTAGAGCTAGATTGTATGCTTAGAAGCTGAGACAGTTGGATTTCTCACAGGTGACACCTGTGCCAGTGTTCTGATTAGCCTGGGAACTGCTCTGAGAACTACTTAACGAGCGCAGCTGGCTCTATTATGACATCACAGCCCCCATTCAAGTCTATTGTTAGCATTTTTAATAAAACTGCTAGAAAACATTAGCTAAGTTAGCTGGGGATGCATCCCCTCTAATAAGCTTGATTTTTGTTAATATTTCAAAAAGTTTACAGAAACAAAAAGTACATTACACAGGTGTCATTTTCAAGACCTACATTACAAAGTTTGAACGAAGTTTCTATGTTAAACGGTTGAAGCTGAATTAGATGCAGAAATTTTGGTTAGAAGAATAACTAGAAATGCAATTCCCAAGGAATTACCAGTGCATGAAAATGCAAAAAAAAATATGATGTAAAATATCATTCAGCTGTTGTTAGGGCAATTAAATTGGTTGCTTAGGTGTTGCTAGGGTAGTTGTGGTGGTTGCTAGGGTAGTTGTAGTGGTTGCTATAGTGTCTCAAGTGGTTGCTAGGCTGGTTGCTATGTTAGTTTCTAGGTTGTCATCATGGAAGTGGTTGATTGGTTGTTGCTAGGGTACTTGAGGGAGTTGCTAGGCTGTTGCTAGGTTTGTTGTGGTGGTTGCTATCATGGTTGCTAGGGTAATCTCATTGGTTGCTAGGTTGTAACTGTGGAAGTGGTTGCTAGCTTGTTGCTTGGGTATTTGACATGGTTGCTAGGCTGTTGCTAGGGTAGTTATGGTGGTTGCTTTGCTTGTTGCTAGGTTGTCATCATGGAAGTAGTTGTTAGGTTGTTGCTAGGGTACCTGAGATGGGATTTTTTTTCAAAATTAAAACAAACATGGGACAATGCCTGCAATGACTAGGCGCTTCAGAATAACAATACTGACACATATATCCTCTCGCAAGCCTTGAATGAAGCGCTCGACAACATTTTATACAACACTGGTCACAACCAAAACACGGAGAACAATCAATCATCACATTGACACACATCTTACACTGCCTAAGCGCATCACACTACTCCCTAACATTCATGTGTTACTCCCTAACATTCATTAACACTGCGCTGCAATATCGAAATAACAAATAAAGAAAAATCGTCCTCAATATTCCAACGTTATTTCACCATACATACAAAGGCCACAATACA